>NC_091455.1:9968610-10713610 GCF_027789765.1 Dendropsophus ebraccatus
TATTCCTCTATGGGATCCCGGCCGGAGCGTATACACATCGTATACGCTCCGGCCGGGATCCCGTGCGGCGCCGCAAATAACTTACATGAATTGCGGTCCGAGGAAGCCCTGTCAGTTCACACAATGAAGCGAGCGGCTCCGGCCGCTTGCTTCATTGTGTGCTGTGGGATGTTCTGATGTGGGCGCACGCTGATGCGCCCGCATCTGAACCCTGCAGCCGGAAAGATCAGCTGGCCAGTGCTTAAGTACGGCCGGTCGTTCACAGCGTGTGAACATAGCTTGACACAGTGCTCTCTGCTGCCACCTCTGTCCGTGTCAGGAACTGTCCAGAGCAGCAGCAAATCCCCATAGAAAACCTCTCCTGCTCTGGACAGAGGTGGCAGCAAAGAGCACTGTGTCAGACTAGAGAGAGTACACTACTTCCTGCAGGACATACAGCAGCTGATAAGTACTGGAAGACTGGAGATTTTTAAATAGATTACACATCTATACAACTTTCTGACACTGGTTTATTTTTCACCCCTTTAGCACTTTAGTGCAATTATCTCAGCAATTTCCTTTAGGGCCCATTCACACTACAGATTCCGAATCCCTCCGGCTAGGAATGGAAGGGCTAGCGACTCTGCTCTGTCAATTCTTTGAGCGGAGAGGTGTGGAGAGCAGAAGCGTGCAAGCCCTCCCATTCAAGGACATAGCAGGAGGGGATCGGCGCAGAGTTTGCGGACGGAGGTTTATGGCGGGATCTCTGCGCCGAATGCGTAGTGTGAACTAAAAGTAAAATAAATAAATAAATAATGTTATTGTTATCAGATAAATTAATTCTTATATGCATGAGAGGGCCTAGGCAGTAGGTCGGCCATTTATGTATTTTCTATTTACATTATTTGTGTTTTGTAGATTTTTTTTTCATGCCTAAATTATGAAGATATTTTAACAGAATGGCCCCAATTTGTTGCTATTGTTTAAAATTGCAACATAAAAATTGTTCCTACATTTTGTGTGTACGTTTTCTTTCACTTCTGCCTGATTCTATTGATAAATTGAAAAAAATTTGGAGCAAATCAGGAGTTTCACTTTTTTTTTTTTTTTTTTTTACATTACATTTTACTTTATATTTATACATTAAAATCTAAACTAAATGCATTTCATATTTCATATGTTCACACAACGTTTTGTTTCAGCTCCGTTTACAATGACGTCCGTTATTTTGAGTCTAAAATAACGGACGTTATTTAGCAGCCTTGCCTCCCCTTAGTGCACTGATTGGTGTTTGCACATTATTCTAGTTTGGTTACTAATTGGACTTTGGATGCGGCTTCATTGAAAAGTCCATTGAATTTAGTTGTAAAAACGGAGAAAGAACTGTGACAAAAGAAAAACTGTGTGTGAACAGTGTGCCCCTCCTTCTTCCTTCATATATGTGTATAGCTTGTAATCTCATCCCTGAGCTGCAACAAGTTTAAAGCAGTAAACAAACTCATTGCTAAGTTGACTTTTCCGAGTGGATGACATTTAACAGGGAGGGGCAGAGGTAAGATGCTTGATAACAGGAGAAGGAAGCCTTGTCTGATAAGATATACTACATTTGTCTGATAAGATGTATTATATTTGCCTCTACTATTAATCTATGTAATGTTCATTGAAATAACAGGACCTATTTCAGACCAACCAGTATTCTTTAAATGAATGCCTCAGAGCTCTCTTTATACTGTACCTTATTGTCATCTAAGAGGTTTACAAGCAAATACCCAAACACATTAGCCTTGGCTTCTGTTTGTTCTCTTACTACTATGTTACAATATTTTTAGTGAATATGAAATTAGTCATAATTTTCTTTTTAATATTCCCCCCCCCCCCCAAAAAAAAAAAAAAGACATGAAACTTTGCTTCCCTCCTGGCCTCTCCATTATACAATCCATGCTGTTTGTACAGCGTGGGAGAACATTATTATGCACAATGAATGACACTAAATGAAATAACATCTTTAAGTATCATTATAAATAAAGGTGTTTCTTCTTCTTCTCCTCGTGCTTACACTTGTACTTGTTATCCAACATCTTTTATGTAACCATTGTCCTCCTAAAGATATTTTAAAGTTTGAGGTGAGAAGAAGTTATTATATAATCGGAAACTTTTTTTTTTATAAGGCCAAACAATGGATTTCTAAGTCAGTAACGCGGACATTCGGATATCGGATGGAGGAAGCTCTGTAAGCGGAGGGTCAGGTGTGCCCTGTTTTACCTTCCCCTGGCTCAGCATGTCCAGACATGAGAGGATTAGCTTAGAAATAAAACAGTTTCAGGATACTCTGTCGGGAGATGTATATGTTACACTGTATATGTCTATGCGTGTGGCCACCTAGTGGTTATGATGGGAATTGCAGCCTGTTGAAGGTTTTGCATGCATATAGAGATAACCATGAACCATGATCATGAGAAAGCAAAATCCATAGCTAAATTCATGAAAAGGTGAAGGTGGACACACCAAATCTCCACCTACATAGATCCTCGGCTTCCATTGGTCTTGTTTGCCAGCCTAACCTTTCCCTTTTATTGCTTTATAATTGTTATTTTTTTATTGCCCACCATGGCTTCCCACTTGTTTTTTTTACCATCACTATAAAGTCAACACTCTTCAGATTTTATAGTCATGTATTCCCAAATGTTTGTCAATCGCTTATCACTTGGACACCTAGTGGTTAAGATGTGAACTGCAGCCTGTTGAGGATTTAGCCTGCACGTCACGACCGTGTATCGGATATTTAGAGTCCTTAACGTAATTCACGGAAATGTAAAGGAGACTACATGAATAATGTTGTCAGTCATCAGTTACATGTTGTCAATCACATCACTTATCTTGTATTCTATAGGAAAGGTCAATCGTGACTCATCGCTCTGGATCCTCACACTGTTTGTGTCACCGGCCTAAACTCTTCACACTTTCCTCATTTATCACTTTGCCAGTTATCAGTTTTGACAAGTTCCTCAGAATGTGACATCAATCATATAAGTCATCACTCATCCTGAACTCCTTATAATTGGTCATTTATTGCTCTTGATTTGATCATAACTCATCCCCTATGCCTCAGAATCCGACACTTAGTCACTCATCCTTAGATACTATTTCACATTTACACATTGAATATTCCTTTGGTAAATGTGTCCATCCTTGCCTTTCCATTAATTTAGTTGTTTAAACAGCAGCAGCTCAGCAAGGAAGGGGTTACACTAAGCACTGAGCTGCTGCTGAAGACAAAAGGGAGGAGGAGATTAGATACAGGAGGCAGCACTGTGTGCATACACAGCAAGGAAGGGGTTACACTAAGCACTGAGCTGCTGCTGAAGACAAAAGTGAGGAGGAGATTAGATACAGGAGGCAGCACTGTGTACATACACAGCAAGGAAGGGGGTACACTAAGCACTGAGCTGCCGCTGAAGACAAAGGGGAGGGGAGATTAGATACAGTAGGCAGCATTGTGTACATACACAGCAAGGAAGGGGTTACACTAAGCACTGAGCTGCTGCTGAAGACAAAGGGGAGGGGTGATTAGATACAGGAGGCAGCACTGTGTACATACACAGCAAGGAAGGGGTTACACTAAGCACTGAGCTGCTGATGAAGACAAAAAGGAGGAGGAGATTAGATACAGGAGGCAGCACTGTGTACATACACAGCAAGGAAGGGGGTACACTAAGCACTGAGCTGCCGCTGAAGACAAAGGGGAGGGGAGATTAGATACAGGAGGCAGCACTGTGTACATACACAGCAAGGAAGGGGGTACACTAAGCACTGAGCTGCTGCTGAAGACAAAGGGGAGGGGTGATTAGATACAGGAGGCAGCACTGTGTACATACACAGCAAGGAAGGGGTTACACTAAGCACTGAGCTGCCGCTGAAGACAAAAAGGAGGGGGAGATTAGATACAGTAGGCAGCACTGTGTACATACACAGCAAGGAAGGGGTTACACTAAGCACTGAGCTGCTGATGAAGACAAGCCTGCAAACTAAAGGGAGAGGGAGATTAGATACAGGAGGCATCATTGTGTACACAGCAAGGAAGGGGACAGGAGACACATGACACATCACATACCAGGACAGGAGACACATCACATATCAGTAAGCCGAAGTCTACTTTCTATCCAGTTAATAGCAAAGGTCCATATCTTGAGACATTTTATAATAGAACTATGAGGGATTTTAAAACTATGAATAGAGAGAAATATAGACACGCTAGAAATCTTAATAAACTTCAGATGGAAGCATTAAAAAATCTTTCACAAAATAGTGAAATTGTTATTAAAACAGCTGATAAAGGGGGAGGGGTGGTTATAATGGACTATAGTTATTATAAGACAGAAGCCATCCATATTTTATCTGATACTAAATATTATGAGCCTTTAGAATGCGATCCCACGAAAGTTTTTAAAACTGAACTTGCTGAGCTCCTCAATAATGCTCACAGCACTCATTGTATCCTTAAGAGAGAAAAAGACTATATTTATACTTTTAATCCCACTATACCTTATTTTTATTTTTTACCTAAAGTTCAGAAATGTAAAGAAAACCCCCCAGGCAGACCTATCATTGCTAGTATGGACTCCATAACGGGAAATCTGTCCGAATATATAGACCGTCAGTTGCAAAGATTTGTTACGTCCCTTCCAGCCTATCTAAAAGATACTACCCATTTATTAACTATTTTAAAAGATTTTACTTGGAAAAATACATCCATTTGGGCCACACTTGATGTGGCCTCTCTGTATAGCAATATACCTCACAAAAAAGGAATTGAAGCAGTTGAGCTCTTTTTGAGCGAGGACCCCCTTATGCCCCCCAATCGGAGGGAATTCATTTTATTTGTACTCACACATAATTATTTTATATATAAAAAAAAGTTTTTTTTTAATCCAGAAATGTGGAACGGCAATGGGCACTAAATTTGCTCCATGTTTTGCCAACCTGTACATGGGGGCATTTGAAAGACTAATAAACCATCCCAATATAGTTTTATACAAAAGATTTATCGATGATATTATTTTAGTATGGGAGGGGATATAGAGAGCCTTCAGGATTTTATTAATCAGTTAAATTTTAATGATTGGAATTTACTAGTTTTATTAGTAACAAAGAGGTAGTATTTCTGGATCTTAATATTTTTATTGAAAATAACTATATTACCACTTTAAGGAGGTGGACGCTAATAGTTATTTCGACTATAATAGCTGCCACCTCAATAGCTGGGAAAACAACATACCTTTTGGACAGATGAAGAGGATCAGACGGAATTGCAGCTCCCTAAAAAAATGTGAAGAACAGGTGTCCATACTACAAGATAGATTTAGAGAGAAAAAATACCCCCAGACATTAACCAAAGGGGCCCATGATAAAGCCCTTGCCTATAGCCAAGAATCCTGCCTATTACCATCTAGTAAGGAAAAAGAAAATAATATAAAAAACGGGGAAACATTATTTATTACTAAATATAATGCTCATCATAAGGATATTAAGAAAATCCTGAGGTCCAATTGGGAAACCCTCAGAGATGATCCTATTTTAAAGGACTGTGTCCCAGACAAGCCACAATGCATTTTTCATAAAAGTAAAACTCTTAAAAAACTTTTAGCTCCTTCTGTCCCGAGGATCGAAAAACGTAAACTTAGGGAAACGGGAAACAGCTGGCTAACAGAACCAGGGAGTTTTAGATGTGGCAGCTCCAGATGTAAATGTTGTGCCCACATCATACATAAGAGAAAAGAAATAGAAATACCGGATGAGAATGATCCATATACAATCAAACAACGCTTGACATGTAACACCAAGTTTGTTATCTATATGTTGGAGTGTCCATGTACACTTAAATATATAGGAAGAACGAAAAACACTTTAAGAGAACGCCTTAATAAGCACAGGTTCAATATATGTCATGGTTATCAATTGCATAGTGTATCCAGACATTTTTCCGAATGTCATAATAACGACCCGAAATTACTACGAATTACCCCTATAGAGAGAATATCGCAAGAGAACTATAGGAATCTGTGCCACTAAGAGATGTTCTGGATCTTCCGACTCAACACGCTGAACCCCCATGGACTAAATGAATCTCTCGAGCAGGTATTCTAGAAAGAAAATAATATAAATACCCACAAAATAGCCATTGTAAAACATTTTAGAGCACTGTATTTATTATAAAAAAAAAAATAATTTTTATTTATTTTTTAAAGTATAATCTATTTGAACATGAAGTATTTTAGTTGATAGTTATCTGTATTATAAATTGTCACATTTATAGCTATAGACCCGATAGAGTTCTGTGTTTTACAGTGTTTTTTATTATGGTAGTATACGTACAATCATGATTTGGGGAATTGCCTTAATTTTATGGGGGATCCATGATTGTCTATGAATTTTATGGGGGATCCATGATGTACATGTGTATATGTACTAGCTATATTTTATTAGCATATCTACAAATCCAACAGCATATAACCTAATTGTATATATATATATGTGTGTATCTTCACTTTATACTGTGCACAGCCGTAATAAGAAGGGAGTTATCCCACAGGTTACTTAGCTATATACATTTTAATATAAAGTGAACTTATACAAATAGAATCCATTATATTAGACTACAGACTATATATTTAACCTTACAATATGTGTGTTCGCCGTGATACTTCCGGAGACGGTGGAACGCATGAATGGAACGCATACCACCCCACATTTTCGGCCGCGGCTGGAGATGTTTCCGGCGGCGGTGGAACGCAAGCAACTTCCGGTCCCATCGGCCGGAGATGCTTGCTATTAGTCACTTCCGGTCTAGCGCGAGATCCACATGGACACTAACGGGAATGTAAGTACATGTACTGTATAAATGTTGTGTGTTTTATAATGTTCTTTTGGCTTGATAAAGGTGGTAATCCATCCACCGAAACGCGTTGCCTATATCTTTGTTGAATAAATAATATCTTTGGAATCGGGAGCCCATGAAATTCTTCTGATCCATACTACTGATAAGCGTCCTGGAGGGGGTTTGGCTCGGACGATTGGCCTCTCCCCCATGGTGAAGTGAGTTTGTCTACACCAATTTGGTGATTGATATCTTATCGTGCCTTAGTATCTACTCTGAGCGCTGCATCTGTTTTCTTTGGTACATTTTATACATCACATATCAGGACAGGAGACACATTACGCATCATGTATCGGCATAGGAGGAATAATATCAGATATGATTTACTGTATGATGAGGCATTGCCATAGGCAACAATGGAGCAGGGAGGGGGCGCTCCCCCCAGAATCGCCTGCCATATGTATATTTATTGTAATGAGTTTACATTCTGGAAATAACCCTCAGAAGCACAAATGGCGCTATTTAAAAGTATTTAGGTTAATGGAGTCTAGAGAAGTGCTCTGCCTCCTCTGTCAGCCGCTCCGCTCCCACAAAGTGCAGAGTGTGCAGATCATCAATTACATTAGCTAAAGTTCAGCCCAACTTCTCTCCAGATCACACAGAGGTGTTATGTTCATCAGCCGCTGGTCACTGACTATTCCGGCACAGGATGCAGAGATATACAGGATAGGGGCACGTGCACACTCTGAGCCTGTACGGCAGTGCATTAGACCTGTACCACTACACACAGCATCTATATACTGCTGTACAGGCATCTATATACTTCTGTACAGCATCTATATACTGCTATACAGGCATCCATATACTAATGTACAGGCATCTACATAATTATGTACTGTACAGGCATCTATATACTGCTGTACAAGTATCTATACACTGCTGAACAGATATCTATATACTGCTGTAGGGGTATCTACATACTGCTCTACAGCATCTACATACTAACGTACAGGTAGTTATATACTGCTGTACAGGCATCTATATATTGCTAGACAAGGTTTCTATATACTACTGTACAGGCACTGATGAGGTTATGGCCTATCTATCATCTATCTATCATCTATCTATCTCCTATCTATCTATCTATCTCCTATCTATCTATCTCCTATCTATCTATCTATCTATCTATCTATCTCCTATCTATCTATCTATCTCCTATCTATCTATCTCCTATCTATCTATCGCCTATCTATCTATCTATCTATCTATCTATCTATCTATCTCCTATCTATCTCCTATCTATCTATCTATCTATCTATCTATCTATCATCTATCTATCATCTATCTATCTCCTATCTATCTATCTATCTCCTATCTATCTATCTCCTATCTATCTATCTATCTATCTATCTATCTATCTCCTATCTATCTATCTATCTATCTCCTATCTATCTATCTATCTCCTATCTATCTATCTCCTATCTATCTATCGCCTATCTATCTATCTATCTATCTATCTATCTATCTCCTATCTATCTATCTATCTATCTATCTATCTATCTATCTATCTCCTATCTATCTATCTATCTATCTATCTATCTATCTATCTATCTATCTCCTATCTATCTATCTATCTATCTATCTATCTCCTATCTATCTATCTCCTATCTATCTCCTATCTATCTCCTATCTATCTATCTATCTATCTATCTATCTATCTATCTATCATCTATCTATCTCCTATCTATCTATCTATCTCCTATCTATCTATCTATCTATCTATCTATCTATCTATCTATCTATCTATCTCCTATCTATCTATCTATCTATCTATCTATCTCCTATCTATCTATCTATCTCCTATCTATCTCCTATCTATCTATCTATCTATCTATCTATCTATCTATCTATCTATCTATCTCCTATCTATTATCTATCTCCTATCTATCTATCTCCTATCTATCTATCTATCTATCTATCTATCTATCTATCTATCTCCTATCTATCTATCTATCTATCTATCTATCTATCTATCTCCTATCTATCTATCTATCTATCTCCTATCTATCTCCTATCTATCTATCTATCTATCTATCTATCTATCTATCTATCTATCTCCTATCTATCTATCTATCTATCTCCTATCTATCTATCTATCTATCTATCTCCTATCTATCTATCTCCTATCTATCTATCTATCTATCTATCTATCTATCTATCTATCTATCTATCTATCTATCTCCTATCTATTATCTATCTCCTATCTATCTATCTCCTATCTATCTATCTATCTATCTATCTCCTATCTATCTATCTATCCATCTATCTCCTATCTATCTATCTATCTATCTATCTATCTATCTTCTATCTATCTATCTATCTATCTATCTATCTATCTATCTCCTATCTATCTATCTATCTATCTATCTATCTATCTATCTATCTATGTATCTACATTCTTCCTATTATGTAACTAATAGATTAGAGGACATCTCTGTTGGACAGTCCTATAGATATAGCAGATCCTGGTTCTCCTATCTCAGGGCTCTAGCTGTTCCCTCTTTGCCTGCGGAGACGCGGCGGCCACATTTTCTCTCTTCACAGGTCACATCATGTGTTAGGTTATGAAACTGATATTACAGGATGGGGGAGGGGGATTATTTATAGTCCAGGCCTCCAGGATCCCGGAGATTCCAATTTTAGGACGTGTTATCCAGGTGTCAGTGATATAGAGAGAAGAGCTGGAGATCAGAGGAGGAGGATGTGACGTTAGATTGTTACATGGATCAGTGTATATTACTGACTAGTGATCACCATCATCATACAGAGCAGGCCCCTATTACCTGACATACCCCATGTGTGGCCTCTGACCTTTACCCTGCCCCGCATGCCCTGATATCTTTTGTAGAGACAATTGTAGTTACAGTCACTTTTATTAGGTTTAACAATCAGCACAAAAAATATTATAACTCACAGAGAGAGGGCAGTCATGTGATTGACAGACATAGTAAGCCCATAGTGACTCTCTGTACTGGGCAGAATTCCAGGGTTTAGTCTTTTTTTTTCAATCAGCACAGTCAGAAAATCTTCCCTAAGGAGACTGGACCTGGATACGGTAAGTATAGCTGTAATATAGCAGCCTTCAGGAGACTGGACCTGGATACAGTAAGTATAGCTGGTATATAGCTGCCTTCAGGAGACTGGACCTGGATACAGTAAGTATAGCTGTTATATAGCAGCCTTCAGGAGACTGGACCTGGATACAGTAAGTACAGCTGTTATATAGCAGCCTTCAGGAGACTGGACCTGGATACAGTAAGTATACCTGTTATACTGTATGGCAGCCTTCAGTAGACTGGACCTGGATACAGTAAGTATAGCTGTTATATAGCAGCCTTCAGGAGACTGGACCTGGATACAGTAAGTATACCTGTTATACTGTATGGCAGCCTTCAGTAGACTGGACCTGGATACAGTAAGTATAGCTGTTATATAGCTGCCTTCAGGAGACTGGACCTTGATACAGTAAGTGTAGCTGTTATATAGCAACCTTCAGGAGACTGGACCTGGATACAGTAAGTATACCTGTTATATAGCTGCCTTCAGGAGACTGGACCTGGATACAGTAAGTATAGCTGTTATATATCAGCCTTCAGGAGACTAGACCTGGATACAGTAAGAATAGCTGTTATATAGCTGCCTTCAGGAGACTGGACCTGGATACAGTAAGTATAGCTGTTATATAGCAGCCTTCAGGAGAGTGGACCTGGATACAGTAAGTATAGCTGTTATATAGCTGCCTTCAGGAGACTGGACCTGGATACAGTAAGTATAGCTGTTATATAGCAGCCTTCAGGAGACTGGACCTGGATACAGTAAGTATAGCTGGTATATAGCTGCCTTCAGGAGACTGGACCTGGATACAGTAAGTATAGCTGGTATATAGCTGTCTTCAGGAGACTGGACCTGGATACAGTAAGTATACCTGTTATATAGCTGCCTTCAGGAGACTGGACCTGGATACAGTAAGTATAGCTGTTATATAGCAGCCTTCAGGAGACTGGACCTGGATACAGTATGTATAGCTGTTATATAGCTGCCTTCAGGAGACTGGATTTCTGGTAAGTTCAGCTATCTATCTATTATCTATCTATCTATATATCTATCTATCTATTATCTATCTATCTATCTATCTATCTATCTCCTATCTATCTATCTATCTATCTATCTATCTATCTATCTATCAATCATCTATCTATAATCTGTCTATCTATCTCCTATCTATCTATCTATCTATCTATCTATCTATCTATCTATCTATCTATCTCCTATCTATCTCCTATCTATCTATCTATCTATCTATCTATCTATCTATCTCCTATCTATCTATCTATCTATCTATCTATCTATCTATCTATCTCCTATCTATCTATCTATCTCCTATCTATCTATCTATCTATCTCCTATCTATCTATCTATCTCCTATCTATCTATCTATCTATAATCTGTCTATCTATCTCCTATCTATCTATCTATCTATCTATAATCTGTCTATCTATCTATCTATCTATCTATCTATCTATCTATCTATCTCCTATCTATCTATCTATCTATCTATCTATCTATCTATCTCCTATCTATCTATCTATCTATCTATCTATCTATCTATCTATCTCTCTATCTATCTCCTATCTATCTATCTATCTATCTATCTATCTCCTATCTATCTATCTATCTATCTATCTATCTGTCCATCAGTTTGCCTCATATTAAGCACTATTCACATTACATGTTATCTCGCCCATCCTCTTCTCCTCTGATATCGATATTCTGTCTCTTTCTCCGCTCCGGCACATTATCTGTTTTCTTCTTCCTCTTTGATAAATGTTTCTATTTGTAAATCTTTGGTTTCATCAGAATCTCCCTCTGGATACAATGATTCCTCCTCCGGGGTTAAACGCCGTCAATTCCCTCAGATTCACAAACTTCGACAACTGGTGAAAAGTTAAAGACTGAGCAGAAATCCTGGAGTGGGGGGGGGAGGGGAGGACTCAATCCGACAATGTGACTGTTCCCGCAGATATCAGCCGTCTGTAATAATAAACCCGATCACATCAGAACATGGAGGACGGAGGGAGATGTTCACATTTCGAAGGCAAATGGTAAGAGAAGGAGAGGAGCCTTTCATAGTTATTAATAGACACTGAACGCGATTCATCAGGACAAGACAGATAAGAGGAGTATTGTGTGCGCCACGTCTCCAGGCAACCGCTAAAGATTTGGAGGGGATGTAAAAGGGAAAATTATATAAGAAAACAAGTGGAACCGCTGCCATTTAAGTTAATGAAACCCTTCCCCAAATATACGACCCCCCTACCACCTGGCTACAATGTTACAGAGCGATTTAAAGGGATACTCTTCCTGACAAGTGTTATAAAGTCCATCCAGGGTCCATAAAGTAGGAGGTCAGTGCCTCCAACCACGGGGGGAAGCCCCTTCCTCCCTGGAGAATACTCGGCATATGGGAAGTAGCTGTGGTTGAAAGTCAAACAATGACGCAAGGGATGGAAGAACAGTGTCAATTTGTAGCCCAACTGTGCTAGATGAACGCTCAATGGTGTTTTGAAACATTGACCAGTGTGTTCAATGGGCAAAGAGCAAAAAACACATGGACACTGGAGGCAGGAGACATGCTGGGGTCTGGAGTCTGGGGTCACTGTTTTCATGTCTGGAGCCTGCAATGTAGACTTCTCTAAACCCACCGACAAGCTCGTGGGGTGGGGGGGTGGCATATTGGGAGTTGGAGAAGTGCAGCACGGTGGGGGTGCTGTATGGTGGTGGTAGTTGGGCATTGTATGGCTGTGGGGCTGTATAGTGGTGGTGGTGCTCTATTGTGGTGGTTGTTGCAGGGTGCTGTAGGGCGCTGTTTTCAGTGGTACTGTATTGTGTTGGTGGTGGTGGTGGTGGTCAAGTGCTCTCTGGTGGTGGTGGACTGCATTGTAGGGATGGTCAGATGTTGTATGGTGGTGGCTGGGCGCTGTATGGTGGTGATTGTTGGGTGCTGTATGGTGGTGATGACAGTAGTGCTCTATGGCAGGGGTGCTGTATGTTGGTGGTTGTGGTCAGGTGTGTGGCGGTGGTGCAGTATGGTGGTGGTTGGGTGTTGTATGGGGATGGTGCTCTATAGTGTTGATGCTGTATGGTGGTGGTGGTTGGGTACTGTATGGTGGTGGTCGGGTGCTGTATGGTGGTTGGGTTCTGTATTGTGGTGGTGGTTTGGTGCTGTATGGGGGTGGTGCTGTATTGTAGGGATGGTCAGATGTTGTATGGTGGTGGTTTGGTGCTGTATGGGCGTGGTGCTGTATTGTGGTGGTCGAGTGCTGTATTGTGGTTGTGGGTCGGTGCTGTATTGTGGTGATCGGTGGTGTATTGTGGTGGTGGTTTGGTGCTGTATGGGGGTGGTGCTGTATTGTGGTGGTCAGGTGCTGTATTGTGGTGGTGGGTCAGTGCTGTATGGGGGTAGTGGTGGTGGGGGGTCATATTATCGCATTCTTCATCCTCACTGTAAAGTAAGAGCTCTGCAGTATATGGATTTTCCCAGTGACCATCTCCATCCCACAGATCAGTCATGTCTCCAGATGGTGATGTGATCCTCCAGAAGGACATTACTCCTCTCCACACTGATCACTGAAGTGAAGCATAAACCCAGCCATCGAGCCGTCAGGTAGCAGATGTACATGGGCAAAGTAGGCACCCAGTACCTTGAAAGGGATCAGAAGTTAGTTGTATAATATAAAGTGTTAACCTGTGAAAAAACAAGGATATTCTTATATCCATCCAAGACCATCCTGAATAATCGATATCAATATTAACCTGGGCCCCCCTGAAAGGACATCACTTGAAGCAACCAGCAGCCAAGTAGGCCTCCCGGGTGCTACAAATGGCCTCCAAACTGCCCCAGATCTAGCCTTTTAACTGCGAAAGCTCCTGATGAGCGCTTGCAGTTGAACATGGGGCTCTGATTGACTGGATGAGGGGAAAGGGTTAATTTACAGTAGCTTAGAAAAGTCCTCATGATGTCCTAGGTCGGATGAAGAAGCAAAGGTAAAGTGAGCAACTCTTATTGGAGAAGACGCCCCCTGTGAGTCACTAGCTGTAACTGCACTGTAATCATTTATGGTCTACAGAGTAAGTGTAGAGCTGGTATCTATATAGAGACTGTATGAGGTGATATATGCTACCGGTTGTGTTCTTCTTGGTTTTATCTTTGTCTGTTATATGTTTGTATAACTTATGTCATAACATAATTATGGGACAAAGCAGAACAACGATGATTAGTAGTGATTTCTCCTCTATCCTTTTCTTTTTCTTTGAACTTTTACGCTGCTAGATATTATTATCTCGGAGAATCTCCATACTTGGGTTCTCAAATTACACGTGTTGTGTCTACATTTTAATTGTCTATGTGTTTCCCATTGATTCCACCTTTACAAGGGATCGACGAAGACATCGCTTTAGAAGTTGTGAACAAGGCTAACGCCGAAACGCGTGCATTTTTGGAAAACGTTTGGAATAAAGTTGCAACCTGGTACTGTTGGTATTATTGGTCTTAGTATACTGGATTTGGTCAGTCACAGTATAGCGGTAGCATTAGTGGCCTTGTATGGGGATCCTGGTGCTATAATACCGTATATGTTATTGATAACCATGTAACATAAGTTTATGACTATACTTGGCCCCCGGTTTCCTCAGTATCCGGTGCTCCAGCCTTCCATGTAATGAGCTCGGAGCGGTAACATACATATGGAGATGAGAGAACACGTAGAAGATCACGGACGAGGCTTCACTCCTCATAACTCAGAACTAATTGAACTCGGCCACTTTAATAGATTGCTGCAGTTGATGTACTTCGGGGTCCGGATATGTAAGGGATCCAGTAATTGACAACCCAACATCTGTTCTGGAGTTATTAGAGCTGCGTCTCTCATCGGCTCCTGTGACAGATGCTTCTATCCATAGATAATAGAGGACGCCGCCAGATATGGAAATATAGATCCGCTCCTCACTGCTCTGTATAGCGTCCTGGCTGGACCAGGAGAAAGCAAGGTCTATAAGGATGAAGGCATTGGGAGAGAATGGTGGGGGCAAATGCTGAAATACTGGGGGTATCTATATGGGTACCGTATATGTATATGTGCATATGGGTATACGCATCTATGTACTCATATACACATACCTCATCTTGTGTTTATTCCATATTTTCTAATATTTGCACCAACAGTTCCTGCCTTCTCACGAAGCTGCCTAGCTATTGTCCTGTAGGCCATTCCAGCCTTGTGGAGGTCTACGGTTTTGTCCCTTGTGTCCTTAGATAGCTCTTTGGTCTTGGCCATGGGGGAAAGGTTGGAGTGTGATGAGTGTGTGGACAGGTGATTATTATACAGGCGATGAGATGAAACAGGTGCAGGTAATCCAGGTAATGAGGGCGGAGGAGGAGGAGCTTCTTATAAAGACACTGACAGCTCTGTGAGCGGCAGAATTCCTGCTGGTCGGTTGGGAATGAAATCCTTATTTTATGTAATAAAATGGTGAATAATTCTTTATAAATCCTACAAAGTGACTATCTGACCCCCCCACTATTTTCCTCACTATATATATATATATATATATATATATATATATATATATATATATATGTGAGCAGCAGGACAAAGTGCTCATGGACTGCAGGTCAGACATCACATGATTCAGTCTATATGTCACTTGTATTACCATAATCAAAACTGGTGTAAAATCAATAATTTGTTTCATCTCATACAGACAGCCGAACATCACATCACCCGCCCGTCACTGCTGCATACTGCCCCCCTGTCATCAGGAAAATAATGTGCGCTTAGGTACGCAGGTATAATGGAAGTTAAACATCTCCTTTATACAATGATATGAAGCATACTGGTATAACCTGGGTGTCTCCTGTATATAATTTTATATGTACAGCTGGTATAACCTGGGGATCTCCTGTATATAATTATATATGTACAGTGTGAATAACCTCGGTATATATTGTATATAATTATATATGTACAGCTGGTATAACCTGGGGATCTCCTGTATATAAATATATATGTACAGCTGGTATAACCTGGGGATCTCCTGTATATAATTATATATGTACAGCTGGTATAACCTAGGTATCTCCTGTATATAATTATATATGTACAGCTGGTATAACCTGGGTATCACCTGTATATAATTATATATATATACAGCTGGTATAACCTGGTGATCTCCTGTATATAATTATATATGTACAGTGTGAATAACCTCGGTATATATTGTATATAATTATATATGTACAGCTGGTATAACCTGGGGATCTCCTGTATATAAATATATATGTACAGCTGGTATAACCTGGGGATCTCCTGTATATAATTATATATGTACAGCTGGTATAACCTAGGTATCTCCTGTATATAATTATATATGTACAGCTGGTATAACCTGAGGATCACCTGTATATAATTATATATGTACAGCTGGTATAACCTGGGTATCTACTGTATATAATATATATATATATATATATATACAGCTGGTATAACCTGTGGATCTCCTGTATATAATTATATATATGTACAGCTGGTATAAGTTACATCTCCTGTATATAGTGATATGTAGCATGCTGGTATAACCTGGGTATCTTCCAGTCTATCATCATACAGTATACACGCGGTATGTATCATCCTTATTGACTACCTATGGTCTATAATATAGATCGTCTCCCGGTGTCTTTTCATTTAATTCACAATCTGTCCATGAGTTAGTATAGAAATGAAACTGGAGAATAAAAATCTGGAGTAAGCTAATAGCGTCTCACTCAGCTCCTCATCATCCGCCAAAAATCCATAGCCCATTATAAAATACATCAGGTGAACGGACGGTCCGGGGCAGTGAATTACTGTAACAGCCGCTATTGATTTTCATTGCCTCTAATTTTAGCCTTATAGGTTTTTCCTGAAACATAATGAAATTAGATCTGTGATCAATTATTGAGTGTTCCCGCAGACGACGTCTTTATGCATCATCTGCACATGACAAATACATGTAAACACCGGACCGCGCCAAAGCCGCAGGCTGACCAGCGACCCTCCCAGCCATCTGCCATCTACAGAGAGTTTTCCGGGATTGTAATATTGATTATCTATCCCTAGGAAAAGCCATCGATATCTGATCACTGGAGATCAGACAACCCCCGCCCACGTCCGCTGAATGACGGCCCTGCAGGGGAGCTGATAGTTAGACCCAGAACAATCACATACAATGGCGGATCCTCAGGCCAGGACAATATTACTGTACAGTCTATAACGGAAACTTAACTTTTTTTTAACCTTCTGTTGCTGTCGATAATCAACGGGTGTCAGAAAGGTATACAGATTTGTAATTTACTTCTATCTAAAAATCTCCAGTCGTCCAGTACTTATCAGCTGCTGTATGTCCTGCAGGAAGTGGTGTATTCTCCCCAGTCTGACACAGTGCTCTCTGCTGCCACCTCTGTCCATGTCAGGAACTGTCCAGAGCAGAAGAGGTTTTCTATGGGGATTTGCTGCAGCTCTGGACAGTTCCTGACATGGACAGAGGTGGTAGCAGTGAGCACTGTGTCAGACTGGAAAGAATATACCATTTTTGCAGGGCATATAGCAGCTGATAAGTACTGGAATACTTGATACAATAATAGTATGATCAGTAAAGTTAGACGTTTCTCCCAGCTCCCTCTAGAAATTGGTGCAGGTCTGACCCCCCCCCAAAAAAAAAACAATCAATCCAAACTTTTGAAATGTGAAAAGTTTTTGCAGATAACTAATGTTAAGTGAGCACTAATTGCAGAAAATGTATTTTTATTGACATCACCATTTATGTAGGGGAATCTCCGCGGATGGGTTTGCCAGGTTATCTCCATCCCTGTGTATAGAAGCCGGGGGGGGGGGGGGGGACCTTCCCATTCTCGTTTTTTTTATCCCCAATGGATAAATATAGCGTGTAAAAGAAAAAACAAAAACATTAGAATCCCTGGTTCTCCATAGAATAATTTGGCTCCAAAGTTTGGCCATTTTGCCGGTGCTGGTTCAGTGAACGGGAATCAGGAGGAAATAATCTCTGCTGACATAACTTGGGATTTGCTCGTCTGCGATGAATCTTCTTATTCAGCCCAGATGTCATCTTACTTAACCAAATGGTGAGTCTAATCCACATAGATGGGCTACATCTGGCTCATAAAAGCTTAATGCTGTCTTCTCCTTGGACAGCCATGAAGTCCAAATGCGAGTGACAAGCGGAGGGGTCCGGCTCTATTTTAGGTCGCCATACCTCCAGGGATAAAATGCACAATGTGCCCTTGAAATACATTGAATCTTGGAAAGCGGATCTATACATAGACCCGAAACTGTCGGCGGCGGCCTGGAGGTTACCAGTGAGCGCTGCCGTATGTCTTCTGACTGGCGCTGCCGTACATCTGTCGCTATTCGGCACTGACCATGGAGAAGATGAGAAACCAAGAAGTGTCATGTGATAACATAGACGGTGACTTATTGTTAAATCATTGAGACGACAGCAATGTAGAATTTCCAATCCTAAGAACCTACTGAGGGCAAGTTCATGAATACCCGGACCACCAGACAGCTTCATCTACCTGGGACATAGCGCTGGGGTCCTATTGTCTGAGTGGGGCTCTAGGAGCCTTAGAATCTCCTAGAACCTTCAAGTCCCAGTTACTGGGACCATATATAGATGTGGTGTCCAACCGTGGGTGTTGCTATTGGTTACACCTTTCGCAAAAGTGATAATGTAGCAGTACCAGAGTTTTACCACTAGATGTTGTTATCACAAGTATATGTGCCTAGATATTGCACGGCTGTAGAAGTTGAAGGGTTATTGTTTTTATTGTGTTTCCCATTGATCTGTACACCAATGAGAGTTCTTTCTTCTGTTTTTCTATCACCTTTCCCTTTACATCTTTCACATGCACTTCTCACCCACTCACAGCACGCCTTACATTCACACTCCCTATAGCAGCCAAGTTGGGCCCTGTTGTCTAGTTGTGGTTTAGACATAGCACAGAGCAGATGCATCTAGACACAGTTTCTCTTCAAGCAACTGTATTCCACACTATGCAGTGTTAATTCGCTACTAGAGAGGACAAATCAGGGATTGTCCTAAGCCACGCCGTGGACCAGAGAAACTCTGTGCAGGACAGTATCCACACAAAGTAAAGTAACTGATCCGGATAGAGCAAAGTTGCTAGAAGCCTACGTACTCTATCTCGCAGCGTGGGTGTCATCAGAGAACTCTAACCACTCTGCTCATCCCAGGTAACTAAGTCTGGGGCTTTTGTCACCCTCTAGGACGGGTCACCCAACACTGGTGGGCAATAGGTGGTAGAAAGAACAAAGAGTCAAAACAAAGTATTCTCTCTACATTCAAGTATTCTACTTCTACCTCTGAAGTTCTGGCAGAGCACAGTACTACTTGGGTTGGGACTCTCTCAACATCCTCCTCTCTACTTTTCTGAACATTCTACCTCTCAGCAAGCAACTCAGCCAGCACGGCTGTATCTTCTGCTCCACTCTCAGTACAGATATAGCCTATCAAGTATAACGTATCCTATCAAGGAAAAGCTGTATTACCTGCTTCCTACATCAAGTAAACAGATTTTATTCATTGTAACAGGACTCAGTGGCTACACAGTGGATACACCTCCCTTGGGTCATCTCCCCTTTCTGTGGGTGGTGTAACCAATAGTCCGGGTGGGTCACTACTCCACTCCGGACCACCTCTATATCTGCCAAGGGACCCACACAACCCAGCAGGTCACTGTCCACAGGGGAAAAAGGTATAGCCAGCCCACTAAGATAAGAGCAGGTGTGCCACCATACCTGTGTGCCCCTCCGGCACTGGCGTCACGACAGAACACAGGGTAGGGCTATACCTCGGCCAACCACCACAGAACTGGTGTCACATCTAACCATCTGGCAAGTGACCGGCCACGCTCCCACACCGGAGCTTACTATATATATATATATATATATATATATATATATATATATATACACAGAGCATATCAAGACGTGACTTACTAACTGCCCCAAAGCTTATTCTAAAGCCCCTGGGTGAATATTTAAAATCTATAGCAGGCTCTGCACCAGCCATGTATGACTCATACTGGTGACACCCTATGTGACCCTTGGACCCTCCCAGAGACCAGGGCTTGGGTTGCTTGGTCCTACGATACATCTAAGCAGTCATCTGGTGGATGTGATTGCAATCGTTGCTCTGTAAAATCTATGACTGTCAATGCTTCACCCCATGGCTATAAGGGTACTGAGCTATAAAGATTGACCTACTGTAACAACGTCTTATTATTGATCTATTGATTGATCACAGTCACTTGCTGGTTATTTACTTCCTATCAGACATAGGGATCCATTTATTGTCCCGATCAGCCGTCACTATAAAACATCTGGGGAATTGATTTGTCAGATTGTATCAATCATCTATAGGAAAATCTATAAGATTCCCCAAATCAGCTTAAAACATCATTCAGGAGAGGTGGAAGAAAGGCGGACATAACCTGTAAGGAAACATCTCTGAATGGGCAGACTGGGGTGCAGTATATGGATGTAGCAGCCGCTAAATACATTGGTGGGGTAGTACCCTGGTCATGGGGTGTACTATGTTATCAGTGTAACAGGTCACTAAGTCTATGTATAAGAACAAAGCTCCAGTTATTGGTTGGACTCCCTGCTCCAGTCATTAAAGGGGAACTCCAGCAATTTTTTTTCTTCGTAATCAAACAGTGTTAGAAAGTAACATAGATTTTAATTTACTTCTATCTAAAAATCTGCAGTCTTCTAGTACTTATCAGCTGCTGTATGTCCTACAGGAAGTGATATATTCTTTCCATTCTGACACAGTGCTCTCTGCTGCCACCTCTGTCCTTGCCAGGAACTGTGCAGAGCAGGAGAGGTTTTTTTATGGGGATTTGCTGTGGACAGTTCCTGACATGGACAGAGGTGGCAGCAGAGAGCACTGTGTCAGACTGGAAAGAATACACCACTTCCTGCAGGACATACAGCAGCTAATAAGACTGGAGATTTTTAGATTTACAAATGCATGTCATTTCAACACACTTTGCATAGGTCATTAGTAGAAGCCAATATAAGAAACTTTGTTACATATCTTACTAGACAAAAATGCTCCTGTTGTCAACCATCATCCCTTTCCCCCTCCCTCCATCCCGCCCTTCTGAACTGTCATCCACTCTTAAAAAAAAAGTTGGTTAACACTTGTAAGAGCCAAGGGATCAGATTACATGCCATACAAGTCTATGGATCGGGAGGAGGGAGATTAGAAGGGAGTGCCTGGGAACACACTCTCTCTGCAGTGAGAGATAGATAGATCCTTCCAACATCACGTCTCAAGCCCCATCTCACACCAGGAAGCATCTGGAGACCGGAGAAGTATGATGTGGGCCCCAGTGCTGGAGGTGGGGTGGTAAGTACATGTAATTATTTTTATCCAATCCCTCCGTGGCGATTGTTAAAAAGTGTGTCCAACCCAGAGTACCCCTTTAAGGATACTCTGTCAGTAGGTTTATGGTGTCTTATCTCAGGGTAGTATAAACTAGTGACAGAGAAGCTGAACAGAATGATGTATCACTTACATTGTTCTGTGCACCTGATCCAGAGATCTCTTCCTGAATTACATGGACAATAACTAGTCCTCTCCATTATGTGCATGAGCTCAGTAGTCCTGGATATTCATGAGAAGCAGGAAACTCCGCCCACCAGCTGCTGATTGGCATTTATCTATCCATACTGCGTATAGGCAGACAGCTGTCAATCAGCAGCTGGAGGGCGGGGGGAGGGGTGCAGCAAGAATCCTATTCTCCTGCATATTAGGAGAACGGCTGACAGAATGATGTAAGTAATACACCGATCTGTTCAGGATTTCTGTTACCAGTTTATGTTGCCCTCATTTAGGGAGGAATAAACCTTAACAGATTCCCTTTAAGTAATAAAAGTTGCTGTAAACATAGTCTAAATTCAGCATAGCCTACTAGGATCTTCTGTTTCTTGGCTGTTTTTTTTTTTAGACTATGCAGATTATAAACTAAAGCAATTTATTCAGCATGAATATATACATAATACATGATGTCTGACACAATATATAATAGCCAATACACCGAGCATGAATAACTAGGAGATGGTTTCCAATTCATACATCATGTGTAAGAGGGTAACATGAGGCCTGTAGTAAACGCCTGATCCTGTTACCAGGTGAGCTCATAGACCGCTGGGGACACCTCCAAATGTGATCCAAAATTAAAACGGAATTTCCCTATTTTTTTCTCATCTGGTGAAACAGCTTTAAGGATTGAGAACTGGGAATGTTAAATTTTATAAAAAAATTTTTTTAAGAGCCGCCCTACTGGAGAGGTCCCCCTGGTAGCTAAAGAGACTCCTATCCTTTCCAGAACTATCCTCAAGTATCCCAAGTGCCAATCATATTCAAGCACAAGCTGCAGTATCTAAGTTGTAAGTTACCTTGTACTGTCTCTTTAAGAACTGCTCTGTAAAGCATTCAAGTGGTTAAAGTGATACCATCACCCCCTTTTTGCATTATGACATCTCTACACAGGTGTAAAGGGTAAATTCTGCCGTTTTCATACCTTTTTTTATATCGTACGTCATGGTGCTTGTTCCAGTAAAAAGTGATCTTTTATAATCTGCAGATTGTGCTATCTGGGCGGGGCTTCACAGGTGAAGCGCCACTTAGCCCCTCCCACAACAGCACCAGTGGTCCCACCCAGTGACGTAATCGTCGCATAGGCCACGTCCCTCAGCGGCCATTGGTATGGGCCGACCTAGAGGGGGTGGGGCCTAGACCTTTAGGCTGGCCTGTTCCAATGGCCACTGAGGGGCGGGGCCCATGATGTCACGGGGCAGGCCAACGGTGGCATTGTAGGCAGGGCTAAGAGGCGCTTCGGTCATGAAGCCCCGCCCAGATAGCACAATCCACAGATGATAAAGATCACTTTTTACTGGAACAAGCACCATGATGTATGCAAGATCCACTCAGCAACCCCCGAGACCCCATATAGACACATACAACCCCGAGACCCCATATAGACACATACAACCCCGAGACCCCATATAGACACATACAACTCCCGACAGAGCAGAACAATATCAAACCTTTTCTTCTAAGGTGATAATCTCATGTCACTTGTCTCTTTGGGATGGTTTGTTGTGACACAAGGGGGATTATTACTGTATGGGGATACAGTGAGGACAATTACACTGTGGGGGTACAGGGGTGATTATTATATTATGGGGGCACAGGGGGGAACTATTACAGTAGGGAGGCACAGGAGGATTTTACCAGATGAGGGCACAGGGGGCATTATTACAGTAGGGAGGCATGGGGGGCAGTATTACAGTAGGGAGGCATGGGGGGCAGTATTACAGTAGGGGGCATTATTACAGTAGGGAGGCATGGAGGGCATTATTACAGTGGGGAGGCATGGGGGCAGTATTACAGTAGGGAGGCATGGGGGGCAGTATTCCAGTAGGGAGGCATGGGAGGCAGTATTACAGTAGGGAGGCATGGGGGGCAGTATTACAGTAGGGAGGCATGGGGGGCAGTATTACTGTAGGGAGGCATGGGGGGCAGTATTACAGTAGGGAGACATGGAGGGCATTATTACAGTGGGGAGGCATGGGGGGCATTATTACAGCGGGGGACATGGGGGGCATTATTACAGTAGGGAGGCATGGGGGGCATTATTACAGCGGGGGACATGGGGGGCATTATTACAGTAGGGAGGCATGGGGGGCATTATTACAGCGGGGGGCATGGGGGTCATTATTACAGCGGGGGGCATGGGGGGCATTATTACAGTAGGGAGGCATGGGGGGCATTATTACAGTAGGGAGGCATTATTACAGTAGGGAGGCATGGGGGGATTAGTACAGTAAGGAGGCATGGGGGCATTATTACAGTAGGGGGCATTATTATAGTAGGGAGGTATGGGGGACATTATTACTGTATGAAAGCATAGGAGAAACTATTACTGCACAGGGGCACATGGGTCATTACTACTATAGGGGTACTATTACTACATGGGGCACTATTACTACATGCGGCACACAGGACATTATTACTTTGTGGTGGCACTTGGGATATTATTACTGTATGGGTTACAGGGGACATTATTACTGGATGGATCACAGAGGGCATTATTACTTTTTGGGGGCATTCGTACACTATTACTATTTGGGGGTACTATTACTACATGGGGGCACACTTGGCATTATTACTGCGTGGTGGCACTTGGAATATTATTACTGTATAGTGTACAGGTGGCATTATGACTGGATGAGGACAGAAGGCATTATTACTGGATGGATCACAGAGGGCATTATTACTTTTTGGGGCATTCGGGCACTATTAATACTTGGGGGTACTGGGAGCACTATTATTACATGGGGCACTATTACTACATAGGGCACTATTATTACATGGGGCACACTTGACATTATTACTTTGTTGTGGCATTTAGGATATTATTAGTGTACGGGGTACAGGGGGCATTATTACTGGATGGGGACAGAGGGCATTATTACTTTTGGGGGGCATTAGTGCACTATTACTACTTGGGGGCACACTTGGAATTATTACTGTGTGGTGGCACTTGGGATATTATTACTGTATTGGGTACAGGGGGCATTATTATTACCTGAAAGCTGGGGGGGGGGGGCATTTCTCCTGTATTGGATAGCGTATGGGAACAGACCCCACCCCAGCAGTCCAGTTATCTTCCGTCCGGCTTGTACTGTAACTTGCAGAGTAACTTAGAGAGGTGTAAGAAGTTTTGTGCCTTGCTTTCTGCAGTTCAGATCCAGGTCAGATTGGTGACCATAGGTGGTTAATAGAGACGAGGAAGAAAACTGCTTTTTCTGCTCTTCCTCTGTAAACATGGCTCTCATAGGCGTAACACCGCGTCTGCCCGGGATAAAACACTGTACAGGACGGGTTTCCACAGCAACACCAGAGCTACCCTGCCAGCCTTTATAATGTACAGTATATGAGAAAAGGTTAAATGCCAGTCCATTCAATCCACCGCCCTCTGTGTCCCAAATCTGCAGCGTCTGCAAAGAACATATGGAGGCACGTAGACAATGGTAATTACATGAATCATAGCCGGCATTCTGAACAACAAGGAAAAATTAATGTACAAAATGAAATCCTATTATTGCTCAACAGCGTCTCTGACTGTATACAGCACCATGCTGGGAGTGCGGGATGCAGGTTACTGCAAGTCATTCCTACATCTGTACTGTGCAGGTATAGCATCCGGATATCACTTACGTCGTCTATATAACTAACCCCTGAAGCCAGCCTTCACCTTTTATCATCACCTTTTAGTCCAAAAATGCTGATTCCCTCCATTATATAAATGTATATGCACCAGAGGTCCATTTGCAGTGTCCTAGTACCCATGTCCCAGTTGTCATGTGGCTGGGGGATGCTGAAGAATATCTATCTTACACTGTGTCTGGGTATGGTAAGTTACTTATATGTACTGACATTTTACTTTTGACACTGCTAAACAGCATACATTACGGTAAAGTGAGAGTGCAGACTCAATGGTCTCATGTAAGGAAGCAAAGATTCTGGTCACATGACACTCCTACAGGAAGCTTCAATGTAAAGTGTGCTCAGAGGGAGTAATTTTCCAGGTCCACTTCTTATTAGGTGAGACCTGATCCTGATCCCATTCCTTTCATTAGAGGAATGGGATTTTCTAGACAGTCCTGGCTTGAAAAGGGAAGTAAGAAAACCTATCCTGCTCTCCTCACAGTTTAAAGGAACTCACCAAGTCTACCATTCCTGTGAGAAGGGGACAAGCCAGAGAAAGAGAAGTTTATACCTCTTTAAAGCCTCTGAACTAGAGATGAGTGAACTCTTCAAAAGTTCCCTCCGGCAGGTTTCCTGAACTTTAACAGCTAAAAGAATGTAGACATTTAGCTATTTTATTGTTGTTTAAGAATATGGCTCAACAATACTTACCTGTCCATGCTCCAAAGTGTCTTTTTTCTCCAGTGACTGGTGTCTTCCGCAGCCACCAAAAACAAGTTCAGCCAATCACTAACTGACTGAGACAGGACCACTCCGCAGCCAGTAATTGGCTAAACGGCTGTCACTCTTGTCTCAAACTTTTTCCCAAATTTTGGAATGAATCTCAGTTTAGGAAGTTTGCGTCGCTCATCTCTACTCCAAACCCAATGGACTTTATACAAAGCCTGAATTACCGTGAGGTCAAGTAAAAGTAAAGAGAAGTTTTTACCTCTTGGTACCTCTGACCCTGATCCAGTAGAAGTTGCACTGCTGCCAGAAAGATGCTCTCCATCATGATCCAGTTGCCGCCTTTGTTAAGGACAGATCTGAGCCACATACCCAGTGAATCATGGCTTCATGTGGAGTTAGCACTTTTTGTTGTGTAAAAAATGATTCACAATTTGTAGTTCCTTAAGGTGACGCAAAATTTTAATTAAGATCAATTAGAAGAACAAAAAAAAATACTGAAAAAGAAAAAAAAACTGACAAATTCTACTCAAATTTAAGAACTTGCCTGAATAATACCTGATTATGTGTCACTTTTGTTTTACCCCCATGGGCCATTTGTTTCAGGCAGAGCTAGATTTTGTCCTTTTAGACTTCACTCTGGTACAAAGGGTTATGTTAGCAATTGAACTGGTGTCAGAAAGTTATACAGATTTGTAATTTACTTCTATTAAAAAATCCCCTAGTCTTCCAGTACTTACAGCTGCTGTATGTCCTGCAGGAAGTGGGGTATTCTTTCCAGTCTGATGCTGCCACCTCTGTCCATGTCAGGAACTGTCCAGAGCAGCAGCAAATCCCCATAGAAAACCTCTCCTGCTCTGGACAGTTCCTGACATGGACAGAGGTGGCAGCAGAGAGCACTGTGTCAGACTAGAGAGAAAACATCACTTCCTGCAGGACATACAAAACCTGATAAGTACTGGAAGACTGGAGATTTTTTAAATAGAAGTAATTTACATCAGTGATTTACATTTATGACCCCAGTTGATTTGAAAACATTCATCTTCTAAGGAGTACCCCTTTAAGTATCATGAAATAAGCCATAATAAAAGAGTATTGTATACAGAATTTGATTTCCTCTTTATTCTACAAAGTCTACAATGGCAGATTACTTGCTGGCGGTCTGATCCCCCTGGTGGACAGCTCCTCCTGGCAGGCACAGCTGCTCCCAACACGACAGCCTCAGGAGCGGCCCAAAGCCAGATTTGTTAGGTGGCAAAGAACGTCCACATTTCTTGGTCTTTACAATATGTTTCCTGAAAAGAAGCGGCCCAGCCTAGTTTTTCCCATCCCCATTGTTACAGAAGAGAGACAAACTGTGCCCTAGGGTGATAGCAACCACCTGGCGGCCATAAGGCGCTGACACAGTGAGGATGACATTATAGATGTGTGTGATGTACTGGCTGCAGCACATCACACATAATCTATCATAGTATCTATCTATCTATCTATCTATCTATCTATCTATATGTTATCTATCTATCAATCAATTATCTATTTATCTATCTATTATCTATCTATCAATTATCTATCTATCTGTTATCTATCTATCTATTATCTATCTATCTATCTATCTATCATCTACCTATTATCTATCTATCTATCTGTATGTTATCTATCTATCTATCTATCTATCTATCTATCTATCTATCTATCTATCAATCAATTATCTATTTATCTATCATCAATCAATTATCTATCTATCTATCTATCTATCTATCTATCTATCTATCTCCTATCTATCTATCTATCTCCTATATATCTATCTATCTATCTCCTATCTATCTATCTATCTCCTATATATCTATCTATCTATCTCCTATCTATCTATCTATCTATCTCCTATCTATCTATCTATCTATCTATCTCCTATCTATCTATCTATCTATCTATCTATCTATCTATCTCCTATCTATCTATCATCTATCTATCTATCTATCTATCTATCTATCTATCTATCTCCTATCTATCTATCTATCTATCTATCTATCTATCTATCTATCTCCTATCTATCTATCTATCTATCTATCTATCTATCTATCTATCTCCTATCTATCTATCTATCTCCTATCTATCTATCTATCTATCTATCTATCTATCTATCTCCTATCTATCTATCTATCTATCTATCTATCTCCTATCTATCTATCTATCTATCTATCTATCTATCTATCTATCTATCTATCTATCTATCTCCTATCTATCTATCTATCTCCTATCTATCTATCTATCTATCTATCTCCTATCTATCTATCTATCTATCTATCTATCTCCTATCTATCTATCTATCTATCTATCTATCTATCTATCTATCTATCTATCTATCTATCATCTATCCAGTGTCGGACTGGAGTCCTTGGGCCCACCAGGGGAAATCATTCTTGGGGCCCACCCTTCTGCCACCATACTTATCTATGGTAACATTAATAAGGGTCCAGTAACACGGCGTGATATGGGGCAGTGTAGGGCTGCAAACGATTGCTAATCAGCAGGGCAGGATTATATAGAGATGTGCGGCCAACAACGATTTTTACAGCCGCACAAAAGATCAAATCAGCCGACTATCGGCCATTTGCTCGCTTGTCAGCTGGTCTCTGACACTTTTACATGGGGCTTCCTAGGAGCGCTTGTTACCGATAATTGGCCGGTGTAATTGGGCTATAAGACAATTTTCTTTGCATGATAACACTGTATACTTAGATACAAAAGTCATACAGCTACCAATGACACCAGTATATAAAGAGCAAATATCCCCACACATATTACCGCCATACTATTACTGACCAGATCCTGTATACTGAGAGTGATATTACCATAATACCAGTATACAAGGGGGAATTATTATCATCATACATATTACCGCCATACTGTTACTGACCAAATCCTGTATACCAATAATACCAGAATACAAGGGGGAAATATTACACCACACCACAACCATCACTACCATATTGTTACTGACCAAATCCAGTATACTGAGACCAATAAAACACAGTACCGGATTACAAGTGACAAATACCACCACATACTGACTAATACCACCATCTACTGACTAATACCACCATATACTGACTAACAACGCCACATACTGACTAATACCACCATCTACTAACTAATACCACCATATACTGACTAACAACGCCACATACTGACTAACACCACCACATACTGACTAACACCACCACATACTGACTAATACCATCGCTGCTACTGAATAATCCTCCGTACATAGATCACTATCACCTCATCCAGTCATATAGAGGTGGACGCAGCTCTACACAGGCTCTATACACCATATACATTACAGTGCAGTTATATCAGGTGACTCACAGGGGACGTCTTCTCTAATCAGAGTTCTTCCCTCTTCTTCTTGTTCTTCTCCATCTGTCCTGGGCCATTATGAGAACTTCTCCGAGCCACGAATCCACAGAATCTGCCAGACAAACAATATTAGGCTCCTCCCTCTGTCACCATCCTCATCTCTATACTAACTGCACATCTGAATTGGCCCCTTTACACCCTCATTTGGTGGGTAGCCCCGTCTCTATGTATGTGTGTGTATGTATATATATATATATATATATATATATATATATATATATATATATATAAATATATATATATATATATATATATATATATATATATATATATATAAAATATATATCCCTTATAGTATATGGTCCCCTCTGTGTAGACACTTTATAGATGGTCCTTTGTTCAGTCCTCCATATAGATGGCCCCCAGTGTTGTCCATGTCCCATATAGGTAGACCCCCTTATGTTGTCCATCCCCATATATATAGCCCCTCCATGTTGTCCTTCTTCAATATAGATAGCCCCCTCAAGTTGTCTATTCCCCCCATATAGCCCCCTCATGTTGTCCATTCCCTCCTATAGCCCCCTCATGTTGTCCATCCCCCCGTAGCCCCCTTATGTTGTCCATCCCCCTATAGCCCCCTTATGTTGTCCATTCCCCCCCCATATAGCCCTCTTATGTTTTCCACCCCCTATAGCCCCCCTTATGTTGTCCACCCCCCTATAGCCCCCAGTGCTGTCCATCCCCCATGTAGCCCCCCTCATGCTGTCCATAACCCCCTAGCCCCCCTCATGCTGTCCATCCCCCCTGTAGCCCCCCTCATGCTGTCCATCCCCCCGTAGCCCCCCTCATGCTGTCCACCCCCCTATAGCCCCTCATGCTGTCCATCCCCCCGTAGCCCCCCTCATGCTGTCCATCCCCCCGTAGCCCCCCCTCATGCTGTCCATAACCCCTGTAGCCCCCCTCATGCTGTCCATCCCCCCGTAGCCCCCCCTCATGCTGTCCATAACCCCTGTAGCCCCCTCATGCTGTCCATAACCCCGTAGCCCCCCTCATGCTGTCCATAACCCCGTAGCCCCGCTCATGCTGTCCATAACCCCGTAGTGCCCCTTATGCTGGCCATCCCCCCTATAGCCCCCCTCATGCTGGCCATAACCCCGTAGTGCCCCTTATGCTGGCCATCCCCCCTATAGCCCCCCTCATGCTGGCCATTCCCCCCTATAGCCCCCTCATGCTGGCCATTCCCCCCTATAGCCCCCCTTATATTGTCCATCCCCCCTATAGCCCCCTCATGCTGGCCATTCCCCCCTATAGCCCCCCTTATATTGTCCATCCCCCTATAGCCCCCAGTGAAGTCCATCCCCCCCTATAGCCCCCAGTGATGTCCATCCCCCCCTATAGCCCCCAGTGATGTCCATCCCCCCCTATAGCCCCCAGTGATGTCCATCCCCCCTATAACCCCCAGTGATGTCCACCCCCCCCTATAGCCCCCAGTGATGTCCATCCCCCCCTATAGCCCCCAGTGATGTCCATCCCCCCCTATAGCCCCCAGTGATGTCCATCCCCCCCATAGCCCCCAGTGATGTCCATCCCCCCCCCCCTATAGCCCCCAGTGATGTCCATCCCCCCCCCCTATAGCCCCCAGTGATGTCCATCCCCCCCCTATAGCCCCCAGTGATGTCCATCCCCCCCCCTATAGCCCCCAGTGATGTCCATCCCCCCCCCCTATAGCCCCCAGTGATGTCCATCCCCCCCCATATAGCCCCCAGTGATGTCCATCCCCCCCCCCTATAGCCCCCAGTGATGTCCCCCTATGATAAAAAAAACAAAACAAAACCCAACTCACCTGTCACCACGCTCCGACGTCGGTCGCGGGCCTCTTCTTCTCTCTTCCCCGACAGACGAGAAGCTCCTGGTCCCGGGCAGCTCCGTCACCACTGAGCTCTGTGCGCGCCGCAGTGGCTGGGACTTCCGGTATGCGCTGCGTGTACCGGAAGTCCCAGCTGCCACATCGCACACAGAGCTCAGTGGTGACGGAGCTGCCCGGGACCAGGAGCTGCGCATCTGTCAGGGGTTGCGGAGGTACGCTTCCGATTGACAGCGCGGGAAGCCTATGGCTTCTTGCGCTGTCAATCGGAAGACTGCCACATTTAACTGGAAGCGATCGCTTCCAGTTAAAAGGGTGAGGGGCGGCAGTCGGCGGCTGAGTGGGCCCCCCAGGAGCACGGGGGGCCCCGCTGGGCTTACTGGGTGGAGACCACATTGATGTGGTCTCCAGCCCTGAGTCCTTTGACTGGGGGGCGGGGCCTACTCCTGCTCGGGGCCCACCGGGGAAATCCCCGGTCCCCCGGTGGCCCAGTCCGACACTGCATCTATCTATCTATCTATCTATCTATCTATCTATCAATTATCTATCTATCTGTTATTTATCTATCTATCTATCTATCTATCTATCTATCTATCTCCTATCTATCTATCTATCTATCTATCAATTATCTATCTATCTATCTATCTATCTATCTCTATCTATCTATCTATCTATCTATCTCTATCTATCTATCTATCTATCTATCTATCTATCTATCTATATAATCACTGACATTTAGGAAAAATAAAATATACCTTTTATTTCTTTGTTTAAAATTGTGCCAAGAAAAAATGTATATTTGTAGTAGAAAAAACAAAACACACAACTAAACACAACAAAACAAAAAGGAATGACACATTGTCAAAAATTCATATGTGCATTATTATCTTCACGGCCATCACGTAGCTGTCCATAATTATTGGTGGGGATTACCACTCATTGAGTATCAGCATATAGCGCTGTGTATCTCTGCTGTGTTGTCCCTATATTGCACTTCATACAGTATCTTATATTGCACAGGTGGTTATTGCACTTTTATATTCAGTAGTTTCTTATTGCACATAACTCCCACAATATCCTTATTGCACATGCAGTTATTGCACTTTATTATATTTCATTTCAAACTTCTTATTGCACATAACCTCTTTTCATATTGCAATAGTCATCATAGATACAGTGCTTATTCCATCTTAATCACATCTTGCGTTTTTATCAATTCTATAATTATAAAAAATTGAAAAAATGAACGACTTCCCTTTGAAAATTTCTCAAGAGTCCATTCAATCGTGATTATTGAAAGCCCTACGCGTTTCCTCCGCGACAAATCCTCAGGGGCTGGTTGCGCTTTATCTCAGATGGGTAGAGTAGTGATTAGCTCTGATGATGGCCGCACACTGAATTTTTCTTACACGTCCTCCTTTTTATACCGTCCATGATCCTGCCCCTCCTTTTGATTGACGTATTAGTCAGCCAGTCATCAATCACTCCTCTAACGTGACTGCTCCTGAGTGCTGACGTAGTTGCGTCCGAGGTCCCGATCATGTGACCATTACGTATCTACAATCATGTGATTTCCTTTGGAGCGCTGTTTGCGTTCCACGTCTCTGCTTCTTATGTTTATTATGGTTGGTCCGTGGTTAGATCAGCAAGGTAAGGTATCTCAGACTCTGTTATTCATAGCAACAGATATAATGCTGCTCAATTTACATATAGTCCGTCCTTATTTTTGAGAAAGACCTATTAGAGTGGATATTTAGTGTTTTTTTGTATTTTTTTGTATATATACAGTTATTTTAATTTATTTGAAGCACATGTAGGATATAAAATCATTAAGTCCTTCTGGTTTTACTGTGTTCAACCTGAAAGTCCATTGGGCCTCCTTTTGTAATAGCAGTTTGTTGTAATTTCCATGGCGCCTTGTCCGCTCTACAGTTTCCAGTACTTGACATTTTAGTCCATCCGTTTTCCCTTCATGTGCTTCAATGAAGTGAAGTGCTACTGGTGTGTCTCTTTTATTTTTGATATCTCCAATGTGCTCACTTAATCTTTTCCTTAATGATCTAAATGTCTTGCCCACATAGCCTTTTGGGCATGGGCACGTGAGCAAGTATACCACTCCTTCTGTGGAGCAGTTGGCAAAGTTCCACATTTTATAGGTTTCTCCTGTTTTTATACATGAAAATGTCTTACTGTTATTAACAAATGTACACATAGTGCAGTGTCCACATTTAAAGGTACCTTTTACTTTTCCCTTGTTTCTTTTCTCATGCTCATTGCCTGGAAGGTAACTGTGAACCAATCTATCTCTCAAATTTCTCCCTCTCCTATATGTAATTTGTGGATGGTCCGGGATAAGATGAGAGATTATTTTATCTGATTTCAGCAATGGCCAGAATCTTGTCAGTATCTGTCTGACCTGTGCTGATTTTTCATCATAGGTTCCAATTATCCTCATTATTCCCTCCTGGTCCATGTTCTCTTTACTTGGGGGCGTCAGTAATTGATTCCTGTCTCTTGTTAGTGCTTTCCAGTATGCTGACCGTAGTACCTTTTTGGGGTACCCTCTCCTCAAAAGTCTGTTTCTCAGCTCCCCTGCTTTGATCTTAAATTCTGCCTCCGTGGAGCAGTTACGCCTTATGCGCAAATACTGCCCCACCGGTATGCCGGTTTTCAAAGATCTGGGATGGCAGCTATCCCATTTAAGTATGGAATTCGTGGCTGTTTCCTTCCTATATACAGTACTCAAGAGGTTGCCACCTTCTCCGATCCAGATTTTAAGGTCTAGGAAGATGATCTCTCTGGCACTTATTGTCTGGGTAAATCTAAGTCTATCTATCTATCTATCTATCCCTTGTCTCCTATATACCTGTGTTCTCCTTGTTCTGTGGTGTTGTAGTTATGGCCGGACCCCCTACACTGGAGTATTTGGGGTCCGGGCAGTGTCAGGCTGGGGTATCTGGGGCCCACCAATGAAGAACCAGTCAGAAATGACATGTCAGCCAGTGTTAGTGCAGGATCTAAAGCTGGAGGCCCACCGGAGGATTCTCCAGTCCTTTGGTGGGCCAGTCCGTCACTGGGTCTGGGTGTCGGGTTATTGTTGTGTCTGTGGAATCATCGGCTTTTTCTTACACGACTATCAGGACGATGTTCTCTGTGACAGAAGAGTCCTGGATCTGTGGTGTAACACCTTTTATTGTCCCCCTCGTCTCCTCCTTGTGTCCTGTGGACTCCGGCACCTGCGGATGTGGATTCCTATAGGAGTTACAGAGGCGTCAGGGTCTGCAGCGTTATAATGTTATGATGGCTCAGTCTGCAGATTGTGGCTTTTAGTCATCAGAGCCCTTTCCTTGGTATTTGAGCGGCTGAGGGGGCTCGTCCTCGTTGCCGCTGACTCACCTGCAATTAACCATCATTTCCGAAGTGTGGGAGAGCCGGCGGAGGGAGAGGCGAGAGAAGGGAACGGTGTCACAGTACGTCAGAGGCAAGGACTGTACACAAAGGAGCTGTCAGGCGTCCCCCGGGTGAGCTGACTGGATCAGCCCAGAATGACTGGAAAAAAGTCGCTCACTCTGCCGTACATGGATTCCTTCCATAGATTCCAGATTCCGGAGGCTGTCAGACGCCTCAATATATTCATAACGCACATGGAGTATCGAGCCCTCCAGCCAGACATGGCAGACCCACGGCACATAAGGGGGCGAACGCCATGCCTCCTGACGTATGAGATCCCGAGGCAGCTGCTCGGAGGGGAACGCGTCGCCTACAGATTTATTATCTAATTAAAACCAGATACTGATACATATTCTATTCTTATCTGTTTTTATATTCTGATTATAGCTCTTCTATTCCTTTCCATGCGAAGGATTATGGGGGCAGACATCTTGACTGAACTGATTTTAACTACACATAGAATCTGGAATCTGGGGATGACCCATTGACTTCTATGGGAGAGTGATGTGGGCATGCTTTGTGTTTGATGGTCAGTGTTCAGGGAAAGGGGGGTGTAGAGCTGTATATGACATCTATTGAAATCTGTGGGAAAGTATTGAGGGTATGCTCTGTGACCTTTTTGAGACCATTGTTGGGGGGAGCTGAGCTGTGACCATCACCTATTGACTTCTATTGGAAAGTGTTGTTGGCATGCTCTGCGTACTATTTGAAGGCTAGTGTGTAGGGAGGGAGAGGAGCTGAGCTGTGACCATCACCTACTGACTTCTATTGGAAAGTGTTGTTGGCTTGCTCTGTGACCTGTAGTAAGACTATTGTCTAAGGAGGAGCAGCTAAGCTGTGACCATCACCTACTGACTTCTATTGGAAAGTTTTGAGGGCATGCTCTGTGACCTGTAGTGAATCCACTCTGTAAGGAGAGGGAGGAGCTGAGCTGTGACCTATTGACTTCTATTGGAAAGTGTTGAAAATTGCTGTCCTTTTTCTAGCAGGAATATGGACAGGGACTGGGTGACCATGGATGCTTCCTAGATCTGGTGTTGTGCACGTCAACTACATTAAAAAGTGTTGGGTCTGCCAAAATGGAGATGCCAGCTCGACCCTGCCAGTATTTCCTAGTCAGGGCATGTTGAGGGTCAGCTCCTAAAGAGGTACAAGAGGTGGACATAAGCTGACAGTCACTCCAGGTTCAACCTGAAGGTCACACGGCCCCTGGCTCTGGTCAAGAACTGTGAGTTCTCTGCAACTATCAAGCTTACTGTGCCACCCAGTGTGACTGTAACTGACCCGCTTTCCGTGACCTTGCAAAAATATATAAAACAATTCTGATACTACTCTCTATGACCATTGTTCAAGAAAAACCCACAAGCCCCCTTACAGAATTACTGTTGGCTTTGGACATCTTGTAGATGCTTATGAGTAAATCAGTGGGTGAGTAACAACTGGCCACTCAATGGTCACCCAAGGTAAAAACTAAGTGACCACCTGGGAAGTGCTCAAAGTCTGTGGAAGATATTAAGACAGCAGAGTCTTCAAAGAGTCACCTACCTCCATGTCTACCTCTTCTTGGTTGGACATCATTGAGCAGCCATCTATGAGGGATCGCCAGGTTCCTAGGGTAGAGGTGACCCCTATAAGACAAATAAAGTGGGCTCCTCTGATTTTTCCAAATTTTCCAAAAAAAGCCTTCTAACTCCGTTGCAGTGACTGACCTATGACCTCATGTACTCGAGATAACAAGATCCTCCGCTGGGTCACCCCGGGGATGAGGCTCTGAAGGCATCACAAGTCCCATCTAACAATAGCTTCAGATTTAACACATTTGGTTTCCAAAGGATGAAACATAACATGAATATTAAAAAAAAAAATCACAAAAAGAAACCGATACTAATAAGGTCACGTCAGGCCATAACGTTCTTCCTGCTAAAATGAATCCTGGATCCTGTGTGCTACATCCAAGATTCCCGAAGAGAACAAACACCACGAGCTTCAATTACAGGAGGAAGCGGAACGGGATCAGACGGAACCTTTAGGAGATGGAAAGAATACATGGAGATAAAACTGGTCAAAAAGAAGAACTTAATGTAAAGTTTACAAAGTTCTAACAAACTTTGTGCAAGTGTGAGACCTGACGAGGGACAACGCCTGCATAGAGGATTTACGTTCTTCACATGTTCTCAGTTTCATCTGGGTTCTTTAGTGTACCCTATAAGAGAATAAGGGGATCTTATCGGGAAGCCCACAGGAGGCAGGGTGTATACTTTGTATGCAGAAGAGAATACTCATATTCACAGTTAGTAGCAGCTTATATATAGAAGACCGCCTTTTGCCCAACCAGATTAGAGAGTGCTAGGTTGGGTAATAAGAGCCACAGGCCTTTACAAATGGGTGTTGCAGACTCCGCAAGCCTTCCCAAGGGAGTTGAGCATGGATAAGTAGGATACATCAGCTTAGGCTTTTTGTCCTACTGGGGATCAGTCTTTTACCTCTTGTAGTCTATCCTGATGAAGTTTAGAAGAATTCCTGGCGTATACAAGGTTGCCCTAGAAAACATTTACTCCACCTTTACTAAAGAGTCGCTTACTAAGGAAAACCTGATCTTGAAATTCTTCGAGGCAAGTTAAAGATAGTGTAAGCTTTGCACTAAAACACTAGACAGTATTTGTGTGAGATAGATTTATCACACAGCCTGATAACTCCGGCCCATATAAAGACTGTCTAGTCTCAGTTTGCACTTAGATTGTTTTAGTAAATGTGGACCACTGTGTTTTTTATGCATTTTTATGTATTTTTCATGATTTTCCCTAAATTGTTGCAAAGATTGTGTTATTTTACCACAATTGCGAAAATCATTGTGAAAATGTGTCACTTATACAAAGCTTTTGGAAATTTGCAGCAAATTATACAAAAATGTGTGTAAAAAAAGAGGCAGTAATAATAAGCACAGCAAGACCTCAGCCATCATCATCAAAGCCTCCAATTGTTATTATAGGTCACTTTCTCCTCCTGGTAATAAATCTCTAAAAAACAAATGCACTGTGAATAAGAAAATGCATCAAAACTGCACATAGTGTGAACTGACCCCAATCCACTTATGGGTCTCATCTAGTTGGACTCTACCAGTCAGCCACTTAAAGGGAATGCGTCACCTAAATTTTCTTTTACTGATTAGAGTCAAATAATAAAATTTGTTCTTTTGCTCTAATTGTGTCTATTTTCTCACTGTAATTTTTTTTAATTTAATTTTTTGTAGACTGCTTTTAATAGGAATTAGTGACATGCTTTACAGCAAGCCCCATGGACATAGACGACAATAGACAGACTCTGTCCCCTTGAGATGAATGTGAGACATTACTGAGCACGCTCTGTGACCTGTGCAGAGGTCATTTCCCAGGGAGCTGCTATTGTCTCCTCTATCTACTGGTGTCACATGACGCCGCAATGCTGTACAGATCACTTTACAGCAGCCTCCTCTTATCACCACAGACACAACAGGAAGTCTCAGCTTTGTTTTATCCCCAGTGGTGAGAATGAGAAATGCAAGATATCAAGTAGAAAGATGGAAAAAAAATTTAAAAAGTCACAGAAAATTCTTTAAAAAAATCAGTTTAATATAAAAACATTATTTATACAATAAGTCATTTTCTGATGACACATTCCCTTTAAAAACAGTCCAGGCAAGATGGCTGCTCCCATAACAATGTGCAAAAATTCTAAAAACAAATAAATTACAATAAAAAAAAAAAAAATCTGAGATTCAAAAATGGAAGATTATCTGCCTTTAATCAGTAAAAGAAAATCTAGAGGTGACGTCCCCTTTAAGCTGACACTATGATCTCCCAGACTATGTGGCGTGTCGGTCCTGTGTCCCCGATGGGAGCGGTGGGCTCTGGAGCCGGGACACATAAGGTGAAAGGCATGCTTTAACTGAATTAAATCCAGACAGTGGGGGGAGGGGGGGGGGTCCTAAGTAATCACATCCGGCTCTCCCGTCTGCTCCTATTCATTCCTCCCTATCCCTACAATGACGCCATAATCCCAATCACGAGGAACGTTCACTACTCGGTAATCACAGTAAAAGGCATTATACGCAGGAGGTTGCTGGTATTAACCTCCCGAACAATGCAGAATAAATTAAATGTCCAAAACTGTCAAACAAAGGGCGGGGGAGGGGGGAAATTAAAGGATTTATTCATGTTTGAATTCGGCTGAAATACAGATGACTGGCGTCTTCAGCGATTGAGGGAACAAAGAACGGCCGGACGTGAAAGGGAGAAATATATGTAAAATAAACCTTAAGGCCGGTGAAATCTGCTGCGGTGCGGTACGTGTGATACTGGCCGAAAGGAAGATCGGGGACTCCATCTGTGAGGATCGGGGTGCTGACACCATCAATGATCAGTGATGAGGGATCAGCTGCCTTGGGTATGATCAGCTTTCACTCCTCAAACACAGCTGATCAGAGACGACTGAATGCCGAATGCGTCTGTTCTCTAGTGTGATGGAATTGGGGGATCTCAGTAAGCTGAATCCTCTGACAGATCCACTGATCACTATAAACAAGAGGTTCTACAACTTTATTATATACATCAGGTTTCACATCATCAATATTTGCAAGTTATTACAATGAAGAAGATAACATATTTAGAGTCCACATTGTACATAGCTAGTCCTGCCCTTACTGATACAATTGTATCCAGTGTACACAATGCTCTGTGAGCTCTACAGCCTGATACATTGTACATAGCTAGTCCTGCTCTCAGCTGTATCCAGTGTAGACAATGCTCTGTGAGCTAAAATATCATCAGCAGCTGCATAAGTTTATATATCACTTTGTTATATCAGTCTGTCCATCTCATATGTATATTATGATAACATGATGACTCCGCTGACCCCGCCCTCTAATGATAATGAGATGACTGCCGACCCCTCCTTCTAATGATAATGAGATGACTACTCACCCCTCCTTCTAATGATAATGAGATGACTCTGCTGACCCCTCCTTCTAATGATAATGAGATGACTACTGACCCCGCCCTCTAATGATAATGAGATGACTATGCTGACCCCTCCCTCTAATGATAATGAGATGACCCTGCTGACCCCGCCCTCTAATGATAATGGGATGACTGTGCTGACCCCTCCTTCTAATGATAATGAGAAGTCTGCTGACCCCGCCCTCTAATGATAATGGGATGACTGTGCTGACCCCGCCCTCTAATGATAATGAGATGATCTGCTGACCCCGCCCTCTAATGATAATGAGATTACTGCTGACCCCGCCCTCTAATGATAATGAGATTACTGCTGACCCCTCCTTCTAATGATAATGAGATGACTGCTGACCCCTCCTTCTAATGATAATGAGATGACTGTGCTGACCCCTCCTTCTAATGATAATGAGAAGTCTGCTGACCCCGCCCTCTAATGATAATGGGATGACTGTGCTGACCCCGCCCTCTAATGATAATGAGATGATCTGCTGACCCCGCCCTCTAATGATAATGAGATTACTGCTGACCCCGCCCTCTAATGATAATGAGATTACTGCTGACCCCTCCTTCTAATGATAATGAGATGACTGCTGACCCCTCCTTCTAATGATAATGAGATGACTGCTGACCCCTCCCTCTAATGATAATGAGATTACTGCTGACCCCTCCTTCTAATGATAATGAGATGACCCTGCTGACCCCTCCTTCTAATGATAATGAGATGACTGCTGACCCCTCCTAATGATAATGAGATGTCTGCTGACCCCGCCCTCTAATGATAATGAGATGACCCTGCTGACCCCGCCCTCTAATGATAATGGGATGACTGTGCTGACCCCTCCTTCTAATGATAATGAGATGTCTGCTGACCCCGCCCTCTAATGATAATGGGATGACTGTGCTGACCCCGTCCTCTAATGATAATGAGATGATCTGCTGACCCCGCCCTCTAATGATAATGAGATTACTGCTGACCCCTCCTTCTAATGATAATGAGATGACTGCTGACCCCTCCTTCTAATGATAATGAGATGACTGCTGACCCCTCCTTCTAATGATAATGAGATGTCTGCTGACCCCGCCCTCTAATGATAATGAGATGACTCTGCTGACCCCTCCCTCTAATGATAATGAGATGACTCTGCTGACCCCTCCCTCTAATGATAATGAGATGACTCTGCTGACCCCTCCCTCTAATGATAATAAGATGACTGTGCTGAACCCTCCCTCTAATGATAATGAGATGACTGCTGACCCCTCCTTTTAAAGATAATGAGATGACTATGCTGACCCCTCCCTCTAATGATAATGAGATGACTATGCTGACCCCTCCCTCTAATGATAATGAGATGACTCTGCTGACCCCTCCCTCTAATGATAATGAGATGACTCTGCTGACCCCTCCCTCTAATGATAATGAGATGACTCTGCTGACCCCTCCCTCTAATGATAATGAGATGACTATGCTGACCCCACCCTCTAATGATAATGAGATGACCCTGCTGACCCCGCCCTCTAATGATAATGGGATGACTGTGCTGACCCCTCCTTCTAATGATAATGAGATGTCTGCTGACCCCGCCCTCTAATGATAATGGGATGACTGTGCTGACCCCGCCCTTTAATGATAATGAGATGATCTGCTGACCCCGCCCTCTAATGATAATGAGATTACTGCTGATCCCGCCCTCTAATGATAATGAGATTACTGCTGACCTCGCCCTCTAATGATAATGAGATTACTGCTGACCCCTCCTTCTAATGATAATGAGATGACTGCTGACCCCTCCTTCTAATGATAATAAGATGACTGCTGACCACTCCCTCTAATGATAATGAGATTACTGCTGACCCCTCCTTCTAATGATAATGAGATGACTGCTGACCCCTCCTTCTAATGATAATGAGATGACTGCTGACCCCTCCTTCTAATGATAATGAGATGTCTGCTGACCCCGCCCTCTAATGATAATGGGATGACTGTGCTGACCCCGCCCTCTAATGATAATGAGATGATCTGCTGACCCCTCCTTCTAATGATAATGAGATGACTGCTGACCCCTCCTTCTAATGATAATGAGATGTCTGCTGACCCCGCCCTCTAATGATAATGAGATGATCTGCTGACGCGGCCCTCTAATGATAATGAGATGACTGCTGACCCCTCCTTCTAATGATAATGAGATGACTGTGCTGAACCCTCCCTCTAATGATAATGAGATGACTGCTGACCCCTCCTTTTAAAGATAATGAGATGACTCTGCTGACCCCTCCCTCTAATGATAATGAGATGACTATGCTGACCCCTCCCTCTAATGATAATGAGATGACTCTGCTGACCCCTCCCTCTAATGATAATGAGATGACTCTGCTGACTCCTCCCTCTAATGATAATGAGATGATTGTGCTGACCCCTCCCTCTAATGATAATGAGATGACTGATATTTTCTGAAAATGTAAATATTTAAACTAAAGAATAAATGTAAACATATGTTTATAATAAAATATTGATGTAACAATCATTGTGTTCTGTGATTGTGGACGGTGTCTCACAGGCGGCAGCGATCTAGCCGGCGGGTTTCTCCGTACACTGAATACTCCGCTCCATCAGAATAACTAGGTAGGTAATAATTTGTTTTGTAATTATGCATTAGTAAATGTGAAAAGCCGCCTCAAATTTGCTAGCAGGCACAAATGAAATTGCATTAAACAAACCAACAAAACCATTATAAAACTTAAAAGACGCGTCTGCAGTTTCTGTGTCTGAGCTAAACTAACATAATAATAAATATGGCAACAGAGCCGATTGGGCATTGAGATGGCGGGGATCTGAAAGGCTCTCGTCTCGGATAAAAATCAGTTATCTTTGTCAGGACGGGCAAACAGCTGTGTAACAAGTGGATGTGATTTGATAGAAGACAAACATTGGATAATTACCGCTATTCTCCTCCGAAAGAGACGGATGGAAATCCAGCTATTTCATGAGGAGGAAACCGCCGAGGAAATGGGGCTTGTATGTGGAGCTGAGGGCAGTGTGTATGTAGAGCCGGAGCCACGATCGGGCCCTATCCTCTATCCTCATGGGTTCTGTAAAGCTACACAGAGGTCCTTCTATACCAGGGGTCTCAAACTTGCGGCCCTCGGGACACTAGTTTGCGGCCCCCACCTCAATGGTAATTTTACTGTAAGTGCGGCCCAGCCCCGGATTAAATGCCTGCCGCCCCAAATCTTTTTTTTCTCTGGCATCTTGCGAGCCAGATGCTGCTCTTTTGATGGCCGCATCTGGCTCGCAGGTTGCCGTGGCTGCCCCTTCGCCTCACACACCGCCCACCCGACGTAGCGCCCGAACATCCTTGTCCAATCAAATCAGCGCAGGGAGGGAGCGTGGAGCCGCTGCGGCCGCAGAGGCTCCACGCTCCCTCCCTGCGCTGATTTGATTGGACAAGGACGTCCGGGCACTACGTTGGGTGGGCGGTGTGAGGCTGCTGCTGCTACCCGAGGTGAGGAGGCCGTGGCGCCCGGGATGTGGAGGCCGGTGGGGAGAAGGAGGAGGCCGTTGGGGAGAGGTAGGATGCCAAGGGGAATGCTGGTGGGAGGAGGCCAGAGGGGAGAAAGGGGAGGCCGGAGGGGAGACATGGGGGAGGCCGGGGTCAGGCAGTGTGTGTGTGTGTGTGTTGGGGGTCAGGCAGTGTGTGTGTGTGTGTGTGTTGGGGGTCAGGCAGTGTGTGTGTGTGTTGGGGGGTCAGGCTGTGTGTGTGTGTTGGGGGTCAGGCTGTGTGTGTGTGTTGGGGGTCAGGCAGTGTGTGTGTTGGGGGGTCAGGCTGTGTGTGTGTTGGGGGGTCAGGCTGTGTGTGTGTGTGTGTGTGTGTGTGTTGGGTGTCAGGAAGTGTGTGTTGGGGGGTCAGGCAGTGTGTGTGTGTGTGTGTGTGTTTTCCATTCATGTTCAGAAAGTTAAATGTTAAGGAACTGTCAATACAGACATTTGAATCTGAATAATAATAATTAAATTTCTCTAGTCAGCAACTATATGTGGTTTTAACAGATGAAAAGATAAAAACATTTGATGACATTGGAATGTTTTTGTAAGAGCTTTTCCTGTGGAAAACCTGATGCGGCCCAGCCTCACCCAGACTCTACCTCCAGCGGCCTCCAGGTAAATTGAGTTTGAGACCCCTGTTCTATACAATGACTCATGGTTTCAGTCTGCAACACCACCAGGCGGCACTAACACTTACAGAGGTTGTCCACCTTAAACTTACTTGTCCTCATCCACGGGATAGAGATCGCAGGGGGTCCGACCTGAGTAACCCCCTCTCCCCCCCCTCCCCCCGTGCTGTACCTGCAAAACAAAGGAGCTGGGGGGCCATCTGGAGATCAGCGGGGGTGGGTCCTATGGATCGGTGACAACCTCTTTTAATCCTGATCTCACTTTTGCTCATCTCGTTCAGTCCTGCCCCCTTCTCCGCCGTGTTCTCGCTAATCCTGGGCCCACCAGTGTCTTCCTGGCCTCTGCTGCTTCCATTAAGATTCACATGGTCACTTCCTAAGGACGTGAAGGGACCTATTTATAGTCCTTCTACCTGTTCCTGGTTTTACTATCCGATATATCCTGTAGACCTGCCCATGTCTGACCTGTAATGCACCGCCTGCCCGATTTACTTTCCCGCGGCCAGGTCCTCGCTACTGTGCCGATTCTCTCTTTGACAACCCAGCTTGCTGACTACACTCACTTAGCCTGTTCTGGTTCTTGGGATCAGATGTTACCCGCACCAGGACCAAGATGGTTCACTCTAGCCGCAGAATTCCAGCCTCTGCATCCAGGAATGGGATAAAGAGTTAAGACCTAGCGGACATTTCTCTCCCTGGTGTGGTCCAAAGCCATGAAAAGTGTTGAGCGGACTTGCCAAAAGTTTAGGTTTGGCAGTGTTCTGTGGATCTGAACGCTCAGCATGTGATTCCAGGCATCTGGAGAAGTTAGATGTCATTCTAGGGGTTCCTGGAAAACCGAGCAGCTACTGGCTCCCTCTTTCCCCAGCACATCTGACTCCTCCACCTGCAGCAGCTCCCAGCACCCTCATTTAGGGGTGCTGGGAGCCGGCGGCTGTGGTGCAGAGGGCTGGAGGCACTGGAGCACGGCACCGCGCAGCCCTCAGAACCACAGCCGGCTCCCGCTTGTTCCCGCCACCGCTGTAGACTATCCAATCTGCGTGTATCACTCCCGCAGCCTGCCCCAGCTCCTGGCATCCCTCTCCAGGCTCCTGAGCTGTCCGCCAACCACTGATCCTGCGCAAAATTCAAACTGTCTGCCAGCCGGTTCAGGAGCCTAGAAAGGGGAGCCAGGAGCTGGGTCAGACCGGCAGGGGTGATCCGTGCAGCTTGGGTGAGTTGGTAGAGGTGGTGGGAAGAAGCTGGAGCCAGCGGCTGTGTTTCCGAGGGCCGTCAGCTCAGGAGCATGGGTGCCGGAGGCCTAAACAAGCGTGTCTGGAGATGCTTCAGGACAGGTGAAGGAGTTGGATCCGCTGGGGGAAGAGGGAGCCAGCAGCCGCTAGGTAAGCATTGCTGGGGGCTGGCAGCGCAGGGGATTCCCGCCATTATAAAATCCTGCTCTGTGTTCCTGCAGCAGAGAGAGAGGAAGACAGGAGCGGGCGGCTGTTTAAACTTGCTGCATGCTCCTGCTGCGGGAAACACTCCTGTAACAATAATTCAGCTGACAGTTCTCTCTCCTGTCTTTGCTTGGATACCGAACAATGTGCAAGTACCAAGTAAAACTTCAGGGGGAAATTTTATTCGAATACCGAGTTGTTGGAGAGCCGAGGTATTACTATATTTCCCCTATGGCAGGAGCAGGACAATGCACCATCCACAAGGGTCATAGAGTAAATCACTGATTCATGACAGCCAGTTTTCCTTCACAGATCTTAAAGGGGTGCTCCAGCGGGGGGTGGGGGGCCCGGAGGAGGAGGTGGCCGCTGGAGCACCCCTTTAAGATCTGTGAAGGAAAACTGGGACCGGGGAGGAGGTGTCCGAGGGAAAAGACGTCCACTCACCTTGGCGGGTCCCGCATCGCAGCGCTCCGGTGGCCTGTTCCCGGTGTCTGACGCGGGCCCGAGACAATACATCTCAGGTCTGCTCAGCCACTTCGTGACAGAAGTGGGATCTGAGCGGACTTGAAACAGATCTCGCCTCCTTCACTAAGAAGTTGTTTTTATAAATAAGAATCTCTTGAGGGTAGATGGGTTGTAGGTCTCATCTTCCTCCTGTCAGCTGTTACTACATTAGCAATGAGATGGGGAAGAAGGAGTGACGTAACACATCACTACGGGATCAGACAACACATAGGATTTGTTTGTAGTCTGTTACCATGGAAACACATAGTTCTGCAAAAAAGCAATATACTCAAAATTTTAAGGAAATGTTTATGAATGAAGGTTATTAGCAGCTTCCTTTCCTCTCTTTAGGATGGTTTGCAGCACCCGTCATTGCTATAACGTCCTGTCTTCATAATACTTTGAGCTGAGCTTTAGATATTTTAGGATTTTTAATTCTCTGGATTCTGAGATTTGTAAACCATGGAAACCAATGGAAGTGACTGAATCTCACAGAGGTCATATTTTATGTTTTATTTTTTTGAAGACAAATTGCTGTAGGGTCATCGGCATCACGAAAAGTCATCTGTGTGGGAAGGTGTCTGCCCTGTCTGCATTAGAATAGAAGACAGTGACTATTACCTTGTGACAACTGTGTTCCTGTCAGTGACCTCTCTGTACAATCTATGATTTAGTGGGACATAGGATATTTTAGTGCATTTTATAACGTCTGATCCGCGCCACCTTGTAGAATCGGGAAACGGACAACATGTTTGGGAAAAGTTCTGCCCCTTCAACACAAGGAGCTCACTGTTAAAAGGGTACTCTGACATAAAAATAAAAATCTTTCAGATCAACTGGTATAAAAAAATTATACAGATTTGGAAATTACTAAAATTTTAAACTCTGAAGTCTTCCTGTACTGATCAGCTGCTTTATGTCCTGCAGGAAGTGGTGTATTCATTCCAGTCTGACACACTGCTCTCTACTGCCACCTCTGTCCATGTCAGGATACATACCCTTAGAGTACATGACCGGAAATAAATCAAGCCCTAGAAGAAGAAGGGATCCATCCATGCTTTGTGTTACCAAGTGTTACGTTCTCAATTTTTTTTCTAAAAAATAATGAAAACTTTACGGCTCTCAGACTACAGGCTTCTTAAAGGGTTAATGAGCTAAAGTCATTGAAAGTTTTATATTGGGAGGATGAATTTATTGAGTCCCCTTATCGAAGCGGCTCGGGCAGGATGTAGCGGACAGTCTTATTAAGTTCTGCGTTAACAATGCCGTAAATCAGTGACTAAGTTGTTCTTAAAGGGAGACTGCACCCGCTCCACTGCCCGTGTCCCCGAACCTTTACACAAATCTCTGTCTCTCCTGATGGAAACCCATTTCTTCTTTGCTGTTTCATTACAGGATTGTTAACCTTGACTCTACAAAAGATGTCTGGTTGAATTACCTGAAGGGAAGCTGCCGAATTCCCACTGTGAAGACTGAATACCTGCAATAAGAACTGAGGGAAGGCTGCCGAGGGGGGGTACAATTAGGGAAGACGCTCAGGAAAGTTTCTTTGTTTCCTTTTTAAGTTTAATATTTCTAAAGGCGACTGAAGATTAATGAGGAACAAAAATGTAAAAAATGAAGCGCGGCCAAATACACCTCCTTCTATGTATACATGGCTACATATAGTGTGATAGTTAGGGTAGGGGATGAATCAACAATGGTGGTGGCCCAGAGCAAAACTGTTTGGTAAAGAAATCTCATATCCCCTCTAGGGTCCAAACCAACCTGACTCCCTATCACTATTGTATACAAACTAGGCTCAGTAACAGTTGTTGGCAGCAGGATCTGTAAGGGCACTATTACACGGAGACAACGATCAGCTGTTGAAATGATGATCGGCTGATCGTTTCTTCAGGCCCTTCCTCCCTTGTTCCGTGCACTGCAGCTTTAATAGTGGCCTGTCTCCGCTGAGAGGGCGCTCGGCCAATCACTGGCCACAGCGGTCCCTGCCAGTGAGCAGATTGGCGCTGGTTTACAGTATAGATCTGGCCACCATCAGCCGGTGTAATAGCACCCTGACAGTTTACAGCAGCAGGCTCTGTAACAGCTCAGCAGCAGCAGGCTCTGTAACAGCTCAGCAGCAGCAGGCTCTGTAACAGCTCAGCAGCAGCAGGCTCTGTAACAGCTCAGCAGCAGTAGGCTCTGTAACAGCTCAGCAGCAGGCCGTGTAACAGCTCAGCAGCAGCAGGCTCTGTAACAGCTCAGCAGCAGCAGGCTCTGTAACAGCTCAGCAGCAGCAGGCTCTGTAACAGCTCAGCAGCAGCAGGCTCTGTAACAGCTCAGCAGCAGGAGGCTCTGTAACAGCTCAGCAGCAGCAGGCTCTGTAACAGCTCAGCAGCAGGCCGTGTAACAGCTCAGCAGCAGGAGGCTCTGTAACAGCTCAGCAGCAGGCTGTGTAACAGCTCAGCAGCAGCAGGCTCTGTAACAGCTCAGCAGCAGGAGGCTCTGTAACAGCTCAGCAGCAGCAGGCTCTGTAACAGCTCAGCAGCAGGCCGTGTAACAGCTCAGCAGCAGGAGGCTCTGTAACAGCTCAGCAGCAGTAGGCTCTGTAACAGCTCAGCAGCAGGCCGTGTAACAGCTCAGCAGCAGCAGGCTCTGTAACAGCTCAGCAGCAGGCTGTGTAACAGCTCAGCAGCAGGAGGCTCTGTAACAGTTCTCAGCAGAAGGCTTTGTAATAGTTCTCAGCAGCAGCAGGCTCTGTAACAGCTCAGCAGCAGGCTCTGTAACAGCTCAGCAGCAGGCTCTGTAACAGCTCTCAGCAGCAGCAGCAGGCTCTGTAACAGCTCAGCAGCAGCAGGCTCTGTAACAGCTCTCAGCAGCAGCAGCAGGCTCTGTAACAGCTCAGCAGCAGGCTCTGTAACAGTTCTCAGCAGCAGCAGGCTCTGTAACAGCTTAGCAGCAGGCTCTGTAACAGTTCTCAGCAGCAGGCTCTGTAACAGTTCTCAGCAGCAGGCTCTGTAACAGTTCTCAGCAGCAGGCTCTATAACACCTCAGCAGCAGGCTCTGTAACAGTTCTCAGCAGCAGGCTCTATAACACCTCAGCAGCAGGCTCTGTAACAGTTCTCAGCAGCAGGCTCTATAACACCTCAGCAGCAGGCTCTGTAACAGTTCTCAGCAGCAGGCTCTATAACAGCTAAGCAGTAGGCTCTGTAACAGTTCTCAGCAGCAGGCTCTGTAACAGTTCTCAGCAGCAGGCTCTATAACACCTCAGCAGCAGGCTCTGTAACAGTTCTCAGCAGCAGGCTCTGTAACAGTTCTCAGCAGCAGGCTCTGTGACAGTTCGCAGCAGCAGGCTCTGTGACAGTTCTCAGCAGCAGCAGCAGGCTCTGTAACAGTTCTCAGCAGCAATGATGCAAACAACCTCCAACTCCAGACTACACGGATTATGGGGCGCAGGTCCAACTTGAGATCGAGGCACAGTGAGTAATAAAAATATATATTTTATTGTAGACTCCACAATAAAATATATATTTTTATTACTCACTGTGCCTCGATCTCAAGTTGGACCTGCGCCCCATAATCCGTGTAGTCTGGAGTTGGAGGTTGTTTGCATCATTGTTTCCTGTTGGATATCGGGAGTGGCTGCGGTCCTTGATATATACGCTGCAGAGTGTTGTGCCTCCCTTTGCACAACCACATCAGGTGAGGGTTGCCGTGCACCCCTATCCCTTTTTCACCTTGCCCTTCTGATCCTCGCCATGGAGCGCTGTCGCCCTTTGTTTTTTCTATAGTTCTCAGCAGCAGGCTCTGTAACAGCTCAGCAGCAGGCTCCGTAACGTTTTTTGCAGCAGGCTCTGTAACAGTTCTCAGCAGCAGGCTCTGTAACAGCTCAGCAACAGAAGTCTCTGTAACAGTTTTCAGCAACAGGTGTGGTGTCCCACTAGGGGTGTTACTGTTACATGTACCCTTCGCAAAAGTCTGTACTTTTTGTGGTCTTATTATTATGATGAAAGTAATATTAAGAGTTGGCCACTAGATGTTGCTGTATAATGTATTAGTATATGGAAGCAGCACAGCTAAAGGATCGCAAAGGGTTATTGTGTTTACGTGTTACCAGAGTCTGTAGACCAGTAGGATTTCTGCTTTCTTCTTTCCTATCACCTCTCCTCTCTGTTCTTCTATTGCATTTTTTTTTACCCAATCACAGAGAACCCTACAAGCTGTAGAGGAAGTGAGCCATGTGGGAGACAGGAAGAGTAGTCAGTCTTAGTCAGAACCCACATGGGTAGGAAGCAGGACAGCACACTGTTACCAACCTTCTTACAAGTTTCTACACCTCAACCCACGCCGTAACAGCTCAGCAGCAGGCTCAGTAACAGTTCTCAGCAGCAGGCTCTGTAACAGTTCTCAGCAGCAGGCTCTGTAACAGTTCTCAGCAGCAGGCTCTGTAAAAGTTCTCAGCAGCAGGCTCTGTAACAGTTCTCAGAAGCAGGTGTGATCCCCCAGTGTTGTTGTGTCAGAGTATTGGCCAGTCACTTGCTAGATGGTGTGGCGCCACTCCGGTGGTGGCTGGCCGAGATACAGCCAGTGCCAGTGAGGTACACAGATGTGGTGGCACACCTGCTTTTATTTTAGAGGGCTGGTTGTACCTTTTCCCCCTGTGGACAACGTCCTGCTCCTGATCACAGATTGTCAGAGTGGTGTAGTGACCCTCCCAGACTATCGGAACTGCCACCCACAGAAAGGGGAAGTTTCCCAAAGTTGTGGTGTGTACTGTGTCAGTGTAAGGATTACAGAGTTAGCATAAATAAGCCCGTTTTACTATAAAAGTATGTGTGTGCAGCAGGTTACAAAGTTATGAGGTTTCTCTTCATAAAGTACTGGTTAATACACTTGATAACACTTGTAGGCAAATACTTGACAATACAGCAACTGAATGCAGTGTAGAATACAGTCGTGCTGATTGAGTAGCGTGCTGAGTGATACAAAGAAGCAGAGTAGCAGAGAGGAGGATGTCGTGAGAGTCTCAACCCAAGTAGTATTGCGCTCTGTCGGGATGTGGGAGGATGAGGTAGAAGAATACTTAGAAGGAGAAGAAGAAGAGAACACTACCTTAGGATCACTGCTGACAACCGCGCTATGAGATTGAGTTCCTAGGCTTACTGCAACTTTTCTCTATCCGGATCAGTTTACTGCTGTCTGTGAATACTTTCCTGCTCTGTGACTCTCCTAGTCCATGGCGTGGGTTGAGTTTGTCTCTGACTTGTCCTCTCTTGAAAGGGGTTTAACACTGCATAGTCTGTGTAGTGTCTCTGAGAAGAAAACTGTTAGCTGTGTCCTGTCTTGCTTCCTACCCATACAAGGTGCTTGAGTAGGGGACCTGACAGAGGACCAGGGCCCAAAGAGGACCACTGTAGAGAGCTGTCTAGCTTGCAACCTTCTTCTACAATGTCCAACACAAAAGACTCATGCACTTCCTCTACCCATGTGACTTCCCTCCTCAGCGTCTCCAAAGTGCACTGTGAGTGGGTGAAGAGTGCAACAGAAGAAGTAAAGAGAGAGAAAGAGATGATAGGAGAGAAGAAGAACAGATTCCTATTGTTTTGCAGATCTATGTGACATGAAAATAAACAATAACCCTTTACACACTTCAGCTGTGCAGCATCTGTATACACATAACTAATACAGCGACATCTAGTGGCGAAACTTCATCACTACTTTCATAGCCACTTCTATACAACAAGTACAGACTTTTCTGAAGGGTGTAACCAATAGTAACACCCGTGGTAGGACACCACACAGTCTCTGTAACAGCTCTCAGCAGCAGGCTAAGCAGGTTCTCAGTAGCAGGAGGTAAAAATTATCAATGGAAAGCACTGTTACAATTAGGATTGTCAAACACCAATTTTACTGACAACTGGGTTTTAGAGGTGCGTGATGAACACACAATCAATATAAAAAGTGACCTAAAGATTTAAAGATTTTTCTTAGCCATAACTTTTACAGTAGTTACAAAGAAATGTGCTGCTATTCATATACTGTACCACCCGACACATCTACAACAAAGACCCCATCCCCCCAATTGACCTTGTCTAGATTTAAGGGGACCTTGGAAATATTCTCATATTCCTAACGCAATATTACCTACTGCTCCTTTAAAAAAAATTGGGAGGATGGGGAGGATAAACCAATGTATCCTGCATATCCGAATTGGATGGTATCACCAGGAGGGATTATTGCAGCACTGAGCAGATAAAAATAGAAGACAAGTGCATGCACATCCAAAGACAATGGGAGCTATGGGGAACCTGCCACAAGTATAAGCTATAGGAATCTTTTTGTTGGAATTGCAAACTGATTATTTAGGGTCACCCCTTTAGCCCAGGTTATACAAAAAAGAAGACTCGTCGACAATGACTTGAATGCCGAACAAGTCAGTGTAAAAACAAACTGCAGCTGACTACTAGACTTCACAGGAAGATGTGCGCGTTACATAAGTGACATAAGGTAGACATTCTGTCTCCTACCGTCTCCCTGCCAGTTGCCATTAGAAACCAAGTGTAGATAAGGACTCTCAAATTGCTGCAGATAGTTTTTGGCATAAAAGACGGGTCAACATGAAGAGTGTTGTCACAACACGACGAGATTCTCCACCAGCGTTTACAAACTGAGAGCGAAGCTCCGATGCCGGCTGGACCCAAAGATCAGGACAAACAGAACAATCTAAAAACGGATAAAGAAAGCTACAAATCCCAGAGATATCACATAATATAAAAAGCCAAATAGCAAGAATCTACGTCAGAAGACGCATTCAGTTCAGTCAGACGCAAGAAATAAGCGAGCATGTTGAGGTTCATTGGAAACATTTGAATAACGGTGGCTGAAGAGGTTGGATGCAGCCCTTGGGAGTCCTGGAAAACATGTATACAGCCATAGGCCATATTGCCATAAATATGTCGATATTTTCGAGGACTCCCAATGGCTGCATCCACCTTTGGCAGCCAGACACCCAATCCGGGAACCATATGAGCGATCTTCATGCAACATCTAAGTAGTAATATCATCACCAAGATGGAGACGACATCAAGAGCTTTGACCACCACAGATGGGTCTGAGGCCTGGGAGGTCTTGGACATCTATGAGTGAGTTTGGAGAGATGTGTCCACCTCAGAAGCTTCACCCTCTCTATACACAGTGGATGGTGTCTGTCTGTTACCACCAACACCAAACTCCTGGATTTTCATCCCCCTAGATGTTGTGGTCAACCATGGTATCTAGGCAGTTATATAGCTAATGGCAAACTCTTCTTTTCTGTGTGTAGCCCCAATACAATGCGATCAAACGGTGCCAAGCAGACAAGTTGGCAGCTGAGAGCTAAGTGACAACAAGGAGGCAGATTTATTAAGTGCCCCCCAGAAGGACTTAGACCTTAAGAAAAGGTTAACATTGCCAAAATAACCTTAAAAACTTAGTAATCGAGGGTGTATCTCCGATTGTAATGAGTAGGGTTGGTCCGAAGCTGCCGAGGTTCGGGTTAGTACGAACCTGGACTCTCGGCAGGTTCGGACCATCCCTAGTAATGAGGCTATTATGGTCATGTTTGGTATAGCAACCATGGCCTCCAGGGATGTAGATAATTGGTGGCAGCCGCCTCTGTTTTGTGATTGACCCATATATAATGGAATTATTGTGTACCAAGTGGTCAAGATGGAAGCTGAGGTGCCAAGCTTAACTAATCATGTGATTAGACTATAATACAGTAGTATTATATAAGCAGTAGCTAAAAGGGGAGAAAAATCCTTCTTCCATCCATCTACCATGCCAGGCTGTTATGGACTTAACTGAGTAATGGGGGCCCATTTCATACGGTCTTTATAATTGGAGTGTGTAGGTAGGTTCCTTCTTTTCTATCGGGTTGGCTGAAGACATTTAGTCCCCCATTACAACATGGTACCATGAACCAGCTCAAAATATGGGCGCCATATTGATCTAGGCAAGGCTTTGTCTTCCATTGACCTCCAAGTAAACAGAGTAAAGAAAACATGTGTGCGATGTCTGGGCTGCTCTCCGCGTTTGTCATATCGAAGGATATAGAAGATTTCAGCGGCAGAGCTTCTATTACATTACTTGACTATTCTAAATGCAGTAATATTCTCAGGATCTAATGTATTGAGCCGCTGCAGCCCAGGTGGCCCTACAATCATTTCTAAAGCAGTTTAAGTCTGCGGCTCCCCCGGAGACGGACATGATCACACACACCGATTCCAATAACAGAACCATTTTTTACAATGAAATTACTATATGAGCAGAGAGATTTCCAGTCCTGGAGGACACCTGTTTGGCATAATTCATTTTACCTGTGCAAATTGTTCAAAGATAATGTGAAATGTTAGAAAAATGAAAAAAATCTCCAAGAAAGTAGAAATAGCAGAGAAGAATATGGCAAGCAACCAACCAAAGACACATAGCAGGTCCCGAGCGGCATCTTAGAGGCCATTCAATGGTCTTAGATGGAGGGAGGGGGGGGGCTCTTTACTAACGTTAGGTTGTTAAGTTTTAAGCAATGCTTAGTGACATTTAGCCTAGTAGGTGTTTTATCTGGTGCCTGAGGAGTCTCAGCCATGCCTCAGCTTATGGGCAGAGTCCTCTCTCCTGTAGAGTGTAAGCTCTTATGGGCAGAGTCCTCTCTCCTGTAGAGTGTAAGCTCTTATGGGCAGGGACCTCTCTCCTGTAGAGTGTAAGCTCTTATGGGCAGGGTCCTCTCTCCTGTAGAGTGTAAGCTCTTATGTGCAGGTTCTTCTCTCCTGTAGAGTGTAAGCTCTTATGGGCAGAGTCCTCTCTCCTGTAGAGTGTAAGCTCTTATGGGCAGGGACCTCTCTCCTGTAGAGTGTAAGCTCTTATGGGCAGGGTCCACTCTCCTGTAGAGTATAAGCTCTTATGGGCAGGGTCCTCTCTCCTGTAGAGTGTAAGCTTTTATGGGCAGGGTCCTCTCTCCTGTAGGGTGTAAGCTCTTATGGGCAGGGACCTCTCTCCTGTAGAGTGTAAGCTCTTATGGGAAGGGTCCTCTCTCCTGTAGAGTGTAAGCTCTTATGGGCAGGGTCCTCTCTCCTGTAGAGTGTAAGCTCTTATGGGCAGGGTCCTCTCTCCTGTAGAGTGTAAGCTCTTATGGGCAGGGTCCTCTCTCCTGTAGAGTGTAAGCTCTTATGGGCAGGGTCCTCTCTCCTGTAGAGTGTAAGCTCTTATGGGCAGGGACCTCTCTCCTGTAGAGTGTAAGCTCTTATGGGCAGGGTCCACTCTCCTGTAGAGTGTAAGCTCTTATGGGCAGGGACCTCTCTCATGTAGAGTGTAAGCTCTTATGGACAGAGTCCTCTCTCCTGTAGAGTGTAAGCTCTTATGGACAGAGTCCTCTCTCCTGTAGAGTGTAAGCTCTTATGGGCAGGGTTCTCTCTCCTGTAGAGTGTAAGCTCTTATGGGCAGGGTCCTCTCTCCTGTAGAGTGTAAGCTTTTATGGGCAGGGACATCTCTCCTGTAGAGTGTAAGCTCTTATGGACAGAGTCATCTCTCCTGTAGAGTGTAAGCTCTTATGGGCAGGGCCCTCTTTCCTGTAGAGTGTAAGCTCTTATGGGCAGGGTCCTCTCTCCAGTAGAGTGTAAGCTCTTATGGACAGAGTCCTCTCTCCTGTAGAGTGTAAGCTCTTATGGGCAGGGTCCACTCTCCTGTAGAGTGTAAGCTCTTATGGGAAGGGTCCTCTCTCCTGTAGAGTGTAAGCTCTTATGGGCAGGGTACTCTCTCTTGTAGAGTGTAAGCTCTTATGGGCAGGGTCCTCTCTCTTGTAGAGTGTAAGCTCTTATGGGCAGGGTCCTCTCTCCTGTAGAGTGTAAGCTCTTATGGGCAGGGACCTCTCTCCTGTAGAGTGTAAGCTCTTATGGACAGAGTCCTCTCTCCTGTAGAGTGTAAGCTCTTATGGGCAGGGTCCTCTCTCCTGTAGGGTGTAAGCTCTTATGGGCAGGGACCTCTCTCCTGTTGAGTGTAAGCTCTTATGGGCAGGGACCTCTCTCCTGTAGAGTGTAAGCTCTTAAGGGCAGGGTCCTCTCTCCTGTAGAGTGTAAGCTCTTATGGGCAGGGTCCTCTCTCCTGTAGAGTGTAAGCTCTTATGGGCAGGGTCCTCTCTCCTGTAGAGTGTAAGCTCTTATGGGCAGGCTTCTCTCCTGTAGAGTATAAGCTTTTATGGGCAGAGTCCTCTCTCCTGTAGAGTGTAAGCTCTTATGGGCAGGGTCCTCTCTCCTGTAGAGTGTAAGCTCTTATGGGCAGGGTCCTCTCTCCTGTAGAGTGTAAGCTCTTATGGGCAGGGTCCTCTCTCCTGTAGGGTGTAAGCTCTTATGGGCAGGGTCCTCTCTCCTGTAGAGTGTAAGCTCTTATGGGCAGGGTCCTCTCTTCTGTAGAGTGTAAGCTCTTATGGGCAGGGACCTCTCTCCTGTAGAGTGTAAGCTCTTATGGGCAGAGTCCTCTCTCCTGTAGAGTGTTAGCTCTTATGGGCAGGGTCCTCTCTCCTGTAGGGTGTAAGCTCTTATGGGCTGGGACCTCTCTCCTTTAGAGTGTAAACTCTTATGGGCAGGGACCTCTCTCCTGTAGAGTGTAAGCTCTTATGGGCTGGGACCTCTCTCCTGTAGAGTGTAAGCTCTTATGGGCAGGGTCCTCTCTCCTGTAGAGTGTAAGCTCTTATGGGCAGGGACCTCTCTCCTGTAGAGTGTAAGCTCTTATGGGCAGAGTCCTCTCTCCTGTAGAGTGTTAGCTCTTATGGGCAGGGTCCTCTCTCCTGTAGGGTGTAAGCTCTTATGGGCAGGGTCCTCTCTCCTGTAGGGTGTAAGCTCTTATGGGCTGGGACCTCTCTCCTGTAGAGTGTAAGCTCTTATGGGCAGGGACCTCTCTCCTTTAGAGTGTAAGCTCTTATGGGCAGGGACCTCTCTCCTGTAGAGTGTAAGCTCTTATGGGCTGGGACCTCTCTCCTGTAGAGTGTAAGCTCTTATGGGCAGGGTCCTCTCTCCTGTAGAGTGTAAGCTCTTATGGGCAGGGTCCACTCTCCTGTAGAGTGTAAGCTTTTATGGGTTGGGATAAGGGCTTTTATTATGGGCAAAAGGAGAGGGGGGGGGGATTGCGTAAATCGATATGTATTTACTGTGGCAATGGGAAGATGATAGACAATAGATGTCATTTATACAATATGAGGCTGTTATATAAGGAGAAGAGGACGTGTTCAGCCATGACCATTACTGTCATCATTCTGACGGCTTTGTCATTTCGCCTCTTCCATATGACTATACATTGGTGTGAGCAGTGTGTTCTTCACATTGTGCATTAACGCTGGTGGATGATACGTGCATTCAGTTAATATAAAAGAACATGCCGTAATTGGTACCTACTGTATCTGTTTTCTCAAAGAATAACGCGGCTGGCAGCAGTCCCCCGCTGCCAGACTCCCCCACATTTCCAGCCCATCTCCAATGTCTCTTTGTTCTTTCTACAAAAGTAAATTCAGTATAAAATTAAGAAAAAGTCAAAATACGTAAACAAACCAAAACCAAAATGCCTGAAGAAAGACAGATACATGCATTAAAGTGTTTATTCAGGCTCTGGGGGACCCTATAGGATACAATGCTGCGATGATAATCCGGAAATTGCTCCATTAGATGATACTTAGCTTCCTCCGTCATTGACTGCAGGGTTCTGTGAAGGACAAAGCGACTGCATTATCAACCAGTATAGAGGTCCCTCGGGGAGAAGCAGCTTCAAACCCCAAAAATACTGCTTCTCATTGAGAAGATCCAATGGATTATGGAGAATTATCTTCAGGCAATGCTTCATGGGAAGAAGTATGCAGATTAGTAGATCAACAATTTACTAGAATTTCCCCCCAAAAAACTATTTCTTGAATTAATTTTAGGTGAATCACTCATAATAGTAGCCGCCATTTAGCAATTAGAAAGGTTAAGGCTTAGGGTTGGGTCATACTGTATGTAGGGGTCCCTAACCCCCAATCTCATCACAACTAGACCAAATATTTCTACAAAATAACTGTAGACATCTATTAGAGGAGTCTTGCCCCTGATCAGTACAGAAAAAGTTGCTTATTGATTGAGATGCCTGAAGGGCTCTATTGCATGGCCCAATCTACAGGAGGAAGTGAGCACTGACCTCTCAGGTGGGCACTCGCTTCCTCCTCATTCCCTGCTTGCTGTCTGTGCTATTACACACACAGACGTGCTGTGGGAGCGCTGGACCAGACAATCTTTAGATCATCTGGGTGGCCCATAGAGGAGAGCTATTTTCATTATGATTTAAGAACATGCTGAAGGACAATGATCAGCCGACATTGTCCATTTTAACATGAGCTATTACACAAAACAATTATCATCTGGAAAGGCTGGTAATTGGCCAAAGACAGACGATAATCGCCTTGTGTAATGCTGCGTTTACACGGAACGATTATCGTGTGAATTCGCACGATCAAATTCGAACGATAATCGTACATGTAAACGATGCAGATAATCAAACGACGAACGAGAAATTGTTCATTTTGATCTTACAACATGTTCTAAAATCGTCGTTCGCAAAAAATTCGCAGATCGTTCCGTGTAAACAGTCCTTCGCCGATTTAACCAATGTGTTAGATAGGCTTAAGGGATTGCAAAACGATCGCAAAATAAATTTTCGTACGATATATCGTACCGTCTAAACTCTGACTGTTATGAAAAAAAAAAACGTTACTCCGACATCGTTAATCGTACTATCGGGCCAATTATCATTTCGTGTAAACGCAGCATAAATGGACCCTATGACTTTCACAGATGTCTCCACTTGCTTAGTAAACTAGTGCAGATCTCTCTGATCGGTGCTCGTTTACTGAGCCTTGTACATGACTCAGGAATTGTGAAGCCCGGGCTGCACCAATGATCACTAGATTGTTCTTACACCATTGGCATTACTCAGCCATTGACCACACATCAGCCAACGAAAGAATAAGTGCCCAACCAGCAAATGATTGGTTGCTCATTTTTTGACTGATCTCTTGTCCTCTTACAGGGGGTAATATTGGCCTGTCCTGACTGATATTTCTCCCTGTAATAAGGATTTAAGATCTATTTGGTCTATGGAGACTGGATACTCAGGCAATGCGTCATGGGAAAAAATATGCAAATGAGCTCTCCCTAAGAAGAAAAATCCTCTACAGGCAACTGTTTCAAGATACTTTTATGGCACTCAGTGGGAGTAGTCATTCTCATTGAAGAGACCCTGTTGGTGTATGGAGACCTCTTTTCAGGCAATGTTTCATGGGAAAATATGCTACTAATTCCAGTAGATGACATCTTTCCCCATGACCCAGATTGGCATTTACACCCACAATGAAAAGGGATGGAGATGAATTTCACAAACCAAGATTCATTACAAACTTTACAAAAATTTTGGTTTATTATTGAACCAAACATTTTGCACAGTTTATAACGAACCCGGTGCAAGATGGGGACTGGACATTAGAATACACCTTAATACACATAGAAGATGAAAAAGAGCCTGTGCTTACCTGTACACACTCCTCTTGAGTCCTCCTATAGGTGTCCCCTTATGATCGCATCGGCCTCCACTTGTGAGACAAACTTGTCTTGGGAGTGACAGCCTGCTCAGCCAATCATTGACTGTGATGGGACAGAGCCGCGGCCAGTGATTGGTAAGTAGTGATGAGCGAACTTGCTGGACCGCACTAATACAGCTAAACACCTGCAATCATCCAGCTGCTTTAGTGCGGTTCCTTTAAGGTTTTAAAAAGTTTTAAAGTTTACAAAGTTTTCATTTCAAAAAGTTTGTTCAGCTCTTCCTACAATAAATAATAATTTGGTGGCTTTATCCAAACAACATCCATAGCATTTGGGTCTATACGATGTGGATTTTACATGAGCTTTCTGTTCCCTTGTCATACAACGGCCAACATCCATCTTAAGCCAACCCAGATGCTCTCTGATGACCTCATCCAGGAACACCATTATAGAAACAAGAACAGAATGTAGACATGAGGACACTAGTACATACATAACCTGCTAGTTTAACATACTGGCTGGGAGATTCCAGAGGATGGTCAGACCTGGTCATCATATTGTGACCAATTAATATGTTGGTTTATCGTTGACCTTTGAATCTATGGTCACTTGTCCATTCACTCAGATGATATATATCTCTGGATTCTACCACTTTACTGATGTAACAATACATTGGGAGATGTTTTTGTGTTTGCCTCTAATTCCCCTTTGACACCGGACCCAGCTACAAACTTAAATGGAACGTTGGTTGAGTGTTCAGCCTGGAAAGTAAAGAGGCTGAATTACAACTTGGTTGCAAAGATCTCTGGAGAAAGCTGAATCCGCGATACGAGGCACCATCTATAAAATGAAAGTGACCTTTATTGTGCAAGGGCGAAGGATAAAAGCCTTAAATATATATATATGGAGCAAAGGTTCAGACCAGGTATAAACAGCAAACAGACTGTCAACACAATGAAAAGAAAGCGAAGGAAGGGAATGGCGGGATAAGAAATTTGAGAGAACATATTATTGTATGTTACTGGCCAGGCATCAGCGGGAAGCTCACAGCGATGAGGAGCCAACAAATAGCAAAGAGCAATGTGGAGCTATTACTAGGATTATGGTTATATTTACAATATTTTCCTGCGGGAATCCCACAGTTATATCTGAGGTGCATTGTTGAAAAAGCATGGCCGACAATGGACACGACTATGACATCTTCTCTGCTGCGTTTCCAAGAGTCCAGTGTTGGATAGCCCCATTTCCATGTTTTGATTTCTAAAAGCCCTATTCCACGGAACGATTATCATCCATATTTGGCCGATATCGACTGTTACGGACAATAATCGTCCCGTGGAATAGAGTGCAACGATCAGCCGACATCATACATGTCGGCTGATCGTTGCAGTCGCTTGTTTTTCAACATGTTGAAAAACAAGTGACTGACATAGCAGCGATCTGCTGCCGTCGCTCCGTTGAATAGGAGCATTGGCAGCAGTAACTGCTGTATCCTATGGGCTGCCCGGACAATCAGCAATCACCCGGGCAGCCCCCCCCGCAGCTCCCCGCCGCCCCTCCCGCACTCACCCGCTCGCTGCAGCCGCGTTGAATGGCGGTGGCGAGCGGGGAACGAGGAGCAAACAAGGAGCTCGTGGAATAGGGCCATAAGTCTATGGTATCTGGAAGTTTGATTAGTTTGATACCTAACCTTCTTGTGACTTTTGGCTTGATGCCTTGGTCTTTGATATCTGATGTCTGGTGGTTTAATACTTTAGTCTCTGGTGTCTGGTCCCTAGTATCTGGTGGTTTGATGTGTTGGTCTCTTGGTGTCTGGTGGTCCTAATGATTTCTCTGGATCGTGGAGCACGTGACTAATGTTACCAGAACGGCACCGAGAATGAAGGTAAGAGGCATAGCTTCCTCCTCTCAATCTCCTGTGCACTAGGGACATATAAGCAGGTTAGATTTGTGTAACATGCTGATTATTCCCCTTTAAATAACTGTTCAGTAAAATCCCAGTTGTTTCAAGAAATTGTGTGATTTATATCACACAACATGACATAGCCATGACCTTACAACGCCCAGCTAGCCCTGCCGGAGACTGTATTCACCGGAAGCAGAGGAGCAGCAGAGATCTGCTGGATACTCTATACACTGGAAGCAGAGGAGCAGCAGAGATCTGCCAGACACTCTGTTCACTGGCAGCAGAGGAGCGGCTGCCATTTGACTGGTTTCCTTTGTATGGTGGAGTGCTGCGCCCATACCTGACATGGCTGCACATTGATGGATCTTATAGCGGGTAGGAGACAGCTATGTCCACCCCGGCAGAGGCCGCTGTACCCTCCCGCATGTCTGATACACGTTCTGACCATTGTCTCCTGAAATCCCTTCCAAGTCTTTGGATTTTTTTTCATTAACCTTGTTCTCTTTGTGTTTTCTCAGACTGCGGATGTCACCCCCAGAGCAGCACTGAAGCCTAATATGATAATACCATAAGTGCCTCCTTAATCACCATCCTTTGACAGGAGACCCATAAGAACAGAGAATTTGGGTTTTAAAGAAAATGAATGTGAATTTTTATTAATTCTGAGAGAAGACGGGCCATAAAACCTTTATTAATGTGCAGATATTAAAATCCGGCGTCTGATTCTTGTTTTCCCTAACCGCACATGTTCTCGTAGCCCCTACTGCCGCTATTAAAGCTATTCGTCTCTAGGAAGACGCACAATCTAGTGACAACTACGCCCGAGGAGCTGTCCTAAAATAATCTGCCTATTCTAATCAGTGGATACAAGTGAGGTCCCATGGTTGGCACGGTTACCTCCCAGCACAGGGGCCCAGGGTTCAAATCTGACCAGGGACAACGTGATCATGAAGCTTGTGGGATCTTCTCATGTTCTTGTCAGGTTCCTCTAAGTCCTTGAGCTCCTCTCCAAAACATGATAACATTTTACCACTAATTCACATTTTACAGTGGTCACTAGTGACCTTATACTAGTGCTCTGTGTAGTTACTGCACTCTTACATATCCCTACTTGGGTGTCCTGTATCGGGTGTTATGGTGGTTGGCTTTCTTCTGATAACTTGCTTTGACCATTAGTGTTGGCGAAACTCCAATTCCAGCCATATCGTCTCTTAGCTGCTATGGTCAATAACAACTGCAGCATTTAAGGGGTTTAAGAGGGGGTGGACTCCTTCTTTAAGCCAATTGGGTCCTATTGAACTGTATATAGGGTGCTGCTAAGTCTTCATGGCAGCCAAGGAACCTAATCAGTTTTACATGCTCAATACACAGCACTAAATTGTGTCTGTGTGGGGGGGGGTCCTCTGTTTAGGATCTACTTCTCTTGGCCAGAGCAGATAGAGGCCATAAGGAGCATCTCTTCAGACTTCGGCGTCATCTTCTGTCTTATACGGAGGAGGATTCATGTTTGGCCACGATTTTGTGCTTTTTTGGTACCTTGTTGTACACTTCTCTGAACACGGCTCTGTTCCTCTCTGCTGTGGTAATTGAATCTCCACCAAACCCATCTCTTCTCTTGTTGAGTTTCCTCAAGCCTTTAGACATTTGGGTTTTGCTTCTGTGATTGACATCTTTTCTTGCCACTCTTGTTTCTCCTGTTCCTTTCTGTGTGTGGTTTGGATTTCAGGGACCGATGCAAGATTCCTGCGGCAAGATGCTGGCATCTTACAAACAGCTCACTAGCCCAGACTTTGATGCTTGCTATAAGTCTCTTTTGAACGTACTGCCGGTTACTCCTGTCTTTAATACCTTGTGTATTCTGACCCTCTGCTATTGCTCTTGACTATTCTCCCGATTCTGATTTTGTACTTTGTTGCCCGATAGGTTCTGACCTTTGGCTTGTTTACCGGTTCTGACGCTTGGCTTATTTACCTTTGGTATACATTTGTTTACCTTGTCCGTCTTTTGTGTTTACACCTTTGCCACAGGAAGTGAATGTCGCTCTGTTGTCCACTAGCACGTAGGGCAATTGAATCAAATCTCTACCTACTTGATCTGGGTGGGTCTAATGTTAGTCCCACTGTCCTTGTCTTCCTGTTCCCCCCTGGTTGAACGTTCGGTGGCATTGCACCTATCTTATCCTGCAATACATCCACCACCTATTGATGGGAATGGACACTGTGTAATTTGTTTACTGAGAATTCCAGCAGGTGGGCACCTTGTCATCCGCTTATTAAGGGACTCTCCTAGCTAATGCAGAACACGCAAAGTATAAAACTCCTTTAAAAGGGTAGGCCACCAAAAATGTTTTCTTTTAAATCAACTGGTGGAAGGAAGTGTCAGAGATTTGTAATTTACTTCTATTAAAAAATTCCAGGTCTTCCAGTACTTCTCAGCTGTTGTGTGTCCTGCAGGAAATGGTGTATTCTTTCTAGTCTGGAAAGCAGGAGAAATTTTCTATGTGGATTTGCTACTGCTAAGGACAGTTCCTGACATGGACAGAGGTGGCAGCAGAGAGCACTGTGTCAGACTGAAGAGGATGCATCACTTCCTGCAGGACATACAGCAGCTGATAAGTAAGATACGATACGATAAGATAAGATAATCCTTTAATAGTCCCATCATGGGGAAATTCAGTGTGTCACAGCAGCATAGATATTACACATACAAAAAGCTAAAAGGTAAAGTAAAGGCATTAAGATTAAAGTAGACAAAGAGAAGAAAAGGTAAAAAGATACAATAAAAACATCAGACTATTTTAGTTCTTTTTGTGAAGTGATCTCTGCATAGGTCGGTGTTGGTTGTACAGCCTAACCGCTGCAGGAAGGAAGGACGTCCGATATCGCTCCTTCTCGTACTTTGGGTGAAGTACTGGAAGACTTGACTTTTTTTTTTTTTTAAATAGAAGTAAAGTACAAATCTCTGGCATTTTCTGGGACCAGTTGATTTGAAAGAGAAAAAAAATGGTGACCACCCACCTTAAGGTACAGTATAAACATTCAAAAGGTATAATGCACCCTGTGAGCATGACAACTCTACAAGGAAATGTAAAGAAGTAACAGAAAAAAACATTTTCTATAGAAAAAAATTTCTATACAACACTAACTTTTCCTATAAAAGCCTTACTATAGGAAGCTTATATATATACTTTTATTATTATTATTATTATTATTATTATTATTATTATTATTATTATTATTATTATTTCTTCATAAAATCTTCAATAATAATTCTTTGTTTTTACTGTTTACACAGATTTATTTTTTCCCTAAAAATAAAAGCAGGATCTTGATATTTTCAGCTCCGCTGTTCCCGATTACCGGCACTACCTAAACACATTTTCTCGGCTTTGGGAGGCCCTTGATGTTCCCAGCCTGCTCACCTGAGAATGACAAGCTCCAGGCGTGTGGTGGTCAATACCAAGCAGAAATGTCACCAAAATAGAAGTCTACGTGGGCTAAAATGCTGAAATCTGGAAATATAAAGTAAAAGAAACAAAGAGGCCGGAGATGGTGAAGGTCCCTGAGCTGACACCTGATAGATGACTCCCTGACCCCATCAAACAGCAGCGTCTGTCTACAGCAACAGGGGAAACACGGAGCAAAGCAACAGCTACCGAAAATGTGAGCTATACGCAGGGGCGTAGCTAATGTCTCTTGGGCCCTGGTGCAAGAGGTCAACTTGGGCCCCCCCCCCCCCTTTCTCGATGCTATTGGTAGATATATATCTCAAGACTGATATTACCAATAATACCAGTATACAGGAAATATTATCACCGTACATATTACCGCCATACTGTTACTAAACAAATCCTGTTTACTGAGACCCATATTACCAGTACACAAGGGGAAATATTACTGCCACACCACAACCATCACCACCATATTGTTACTGACCAAATCCAGTATACTAAATCCAATAAAACACAGTACCAGATAACAACAAATAATACCACCACATACTGACTAACACCACTGCTGCTACTGACTAATACCACCACATACTGACTAACACCACTGCTGCTACTGACTAATACCATCACATACTGACTAACACCACCACTGCTACTGAATATAATCCTCTGTACATAGACCAATATCACCTCATCCAGTCATATAGAGGTGGATGCAGCTCCACACAGGCTCTATACACCATATACATTACAGTGCAGTTATATCAAGTGACTCACAGGGGACGTCTTCTCTGATCGGAGTTCTTCCCTTTTCATCTTCTTCTCCATCTGCCCTGGGCCATTATGAGAACGTCTGAGCCACGAATCCACAGAATCTGCCAGACAGACATATTAGTCTCCTCACACTGACACCATCCTCATCTCTAAACACACTGCACATCTGTATTGGCCCCTTTACACCCTCATTTAGTAGCTAGCCCTGACACTATGTGATCCCCTTATAGTACATATCCCCCTCTGTGCATGCCCTATTGTATACACCCCCCATGTAGTCCACCTTATAGATGGCCCCCCAATGTTTCCCCCTTATAGATGCCCCCCCATGTTATCCCCCATATAGATGCCCCCCATGTTATCCCCATATAGATGCCCCCCATTTTATCCCCCTTACAGATGCCCCCCATGTTGTCCCCTCCTCCTGCCCCTTCATCACCATACTACTACCCCTTTCATCCTCCTGCCCTCCATCATCATACCACTACACCCTTCATCATCCTCTTGTTCCTTCATCATCATACCACTACACCCCCCATCATCCTCTTGTTCCATCATCATCATACCACTACACCCCTCATCATCCTCTTGTTCCATCATCATCATACCACTACACCCCTCATCATCCTCTTGTTCCATCATCATCATACCACTACACCCCCATCATCTTTTATTTCATCATCATACCACTACACCCCCATCATCCTCTTGTTTCATCATCATACCACTACACCCCCATCATCCTCTTGTTTCATCATCATACCACTACACCCCCCATCATCCTCTTGTTTCATCATCATACCACTACACCCCCATCATCCTCTTGTTCCATCATCATCATACCACTACACCCCCCATCATCCTCTTGTTCCATCATCATACCACTACACCCCCCATCATCCTCTTGTTCCATCATCATCATACCACTAAACCCTCCATCATCCTCTTGTTTCATCATCATACTACTACACCCCCATCATCCTCTTGTTCCATCATCATCATACCACTACACCCCCATCATCCTCTTGTTTCATCATCATACCACTACACCCCCATCATCAGGGGTGATTCTAGCCTCTCTGCTGCCCGAGGCGAACTATAGAATGACGCCCCCCCCCCCGGTCAATCCGCCCACATTATAATCCACTACTGCCCCCCCCCCCCCACTGCTGTCCCCAATAAACATAATGTTTGGTCCCTTGCTGCACAGAGGATGTCAGGAGAGGAGGGGGCTGACTTTATAGGAGAGGTCCCAGCAGCACAGAGGATGTCAGGAGAGGAGGGGGCTAATCCTATAGGAGAGGTCCCAGCAGCACAGAGGATGTCAGGAGATGAGGGTGCTAATCCTATAGGAGAGGTCCCAGCAGCACAGAGGATGTCAGGAGAGGAGGGTGCTAATCCTATAGGAGAAGTCCCAGCAGCACAGAGGATGTCAGGAGAGGAGGGTGCTGATCTTTTAGGAGATGGTCCCCCTCTTCCCCCCTTATAGATGGTCCCCCTCTTCCCCCCCTTATAGATGGTCCCCTCTCCCTTATAGATGGTCCCCCTCTCCCCCCCTTATAGATGGTCCCCCTCTCCCCCCTCCCTTATAGATGGTCCCCCTCTCCCCCCTCCCTTATAGATGGTCCCCCTCTTTCCCCTCCCTTATAGATGGTCCCCCTCTTCCCCCCTTATAGATGGTCCCCCTCTTCCCCCCCCTTATAGTTGGTCCCCCTCTTCCCTCTCTCCCCCCCCCCTTATAGATGGTCCCCCTCTCCCCCCCCTTATAGATGGTCCCCCTCTCCCCCCCCCTTATAGATGGTCCCCCTCTTCCCTCTCCCCCCCTTATAGATGGTCCCCCTCTTTCCCCCCTCCCTTATAGATGGTCCCCTTCCCCCCCTATAGATGGTCCCCCTCTTCCCTCTCTTCCTCCCTTATAGATGCCCCCCCCCTTATAGATCGTCCCCCTCTTTCCCCCCTCCCTTATAGATCGTCCCCTCTTTCCCCCCTCCCTTATAGATGGTCCCCCTCTTTCCCCCCTCCCTTATAGATGGTCCCCCTCTTTCCCCCCTCCCTTATAGATGGTCCCCTTCCCCCCCTACCTTATAGATGGTCCCCCTCTTTCCCCCCTCCCTTATAGATGGTCCCCTTCCCCCCCTACCTTATAGATGGTCCCCCTCTTTCCCCCCTCCCTTATAGATGGTCCCCTTCCCCCCCCTATAGATAGTACCCCTCTTCCCTCTCCCCCTCCCTTATAGATGGTCCCCCCCCTTATAGATGGTCCCCCCTTATAGATCGTCCCCCTCTTTCCCCCCTCCCTTATGGATCGTCCCCCTCTTTCCACCCTACCTTATAGATGGTCCCCCTCTCCCCCCCCCCCCCTGCACAGCAGATAAAACAAAAACAAAAAACAGCACACAACTCACCTACCCTCCGTTCCCCCGTCGAGCCTCTCTGGTCTGGTCCAGGCTGATGTGCGGCTGCCCGGGGTGTCCCGTCCTGTCCCCGGCAGCGCGCGCATCACAGAGCTCCCCGTGCGCCTGTGACTTCCGGCGCACAGGGAGCTCTCTGATGCGTGCGCTGCCGGGGACAGGACGGGACACCCCCGGCAGCCGCACATCACCCGGGGGACTAAGGCTGCATTCCCACGTTCCGTGATCCTGACGGATCACGGACGTGGAATGCATGTACTGGAGCCCCCCCCGCGCCCGGGCAGTATCTGTAATGAGATGCTGTGAGCGGGGGGGACTGTATTCATAAGCGCCGCGCTGTAGTATCAGCACGGCGCGGCTGATTTAGTACAGCGGGGCGCTTATGAATACAGTCTCCCCCGCTCACAGCATCTCATTACAGATACTGCCCGGGGGCGGGGGGGCTCCAGTACATGGTACAATCAGTGGCGGATTATAATGTGGGCGGCCGCCCGAACCGCCCATATTATAATCTGCCACTGAATGCCGCCAGAGCCGTTTTAATACATTGGTGGGCCCAGTGCACAGCCCTCAAGAGTGGGCCCCCCCTTCCCTTTCGGCACATTGTATAATGTACTGAATTTGCCCCCACACTGTATCAAGAGCCCCAATACATACAGTAGTTACCTTATAACACTATTTCCACAATACAGTGATTACATATTACATAAAAACTGCACTAAACAAAACAGAAAGATATCACCAATGATACCATTACATAATACCGCCACATCATGACCCCTAACACTACAATCCTATAACAGAGTGCAGTTACATCCAGTGACTCACCGGGGGCGTTTTCTCCAATCAGAGTCTGTCACCTTTTCTTTTTCTCTCCATCCAGCCTGGGCCACCTTGAAGTCTTCTCCTGGCTGTGAATCTTCTCTCCAGAATCTGCCAGACAAATATTTTAGGCTCCAACACATCCAGTAGTTAGGTCCCTTGTACCCCTATACAGTAGTTACACCCCTCTGTACTCCTACATAGTTACACCCCTCTGTGCCTCCATAGTTTTAAGGTGTCCCTGTAGTATATAGACCCTCATGTGCTCCTCCAGTTATATACAGCCCTCCTGTGCGCTCCCCCATTAGTATATAGCCCCCCTGTGCACTCTCCCCAGTAGTATATAGCCCCCCTGTGCTCTCCCACAATAGTATATAGCCCCCCTGTGCTCTCCCACAATAGTATATAGCCCCCCTGTGCTCTCCCCCAATAGTATATAGTCCCCCTGTGCTCTCCAATAGTATATAGACCCCTATGCTCTCCCACAATAGTATATAGCCCCCCTGTGCTCTCCCCCAATAGTATATAGCCCCCCTGTGCTCCCCCCAATAGTATATAGCCCCCTGTGCTCTCCCCAATAGTATATAGCCCCCCTGTGCTCTCCATAATATATAGCCCCCCTGTGCTCTCCCCCATAGTATATAGACCCCTGTGCTCCTCAATATGATATAGCTCCCTGTGCTCACCAATAGTATATACCTCCCCTGTGCTCCCCAATAGTATATAGTCCCCTGTGCTCCCCAATAGTATATAGCTCCCCAGTGCTCCCCCATAGTATATATTCCCCTGTGCTCCCCCATAGTATATAGCCCCTCTGTGCTCCCCAGTAGTATATAGCCCCCTGTGCTCCCCAGTAGTATATAGCCCCCTGTGCTCCCCAGTAGTATATAGCTCCCCTGTGCTCCCCAGTAGTATATAGCTCCCCTGTGCTCCCCAGTAGTATATAGCTCCCCTGTGCTCCCCCATAGTATATAGCTCCCCTGTGCTCCCCCATAGTATATAGCCCCCCTGTGCTCCCCCATAGTATATAGCCCCCTGTGCTCCCCCATAGTATATAGATTCCCTGTGCTCCCCATAGTATATAGACCCCTGTGCTCCCCATAGTATATAGACCCCTGTGCTCCCCAGTAGTATATAGCTCCCCTGTGCTCCCCCATAGTATATAGCTCCCCTGTGCTCCCCCATAGTATATAGCTCCCCTGTGCTCCCCCATAGTATATAGCCCCCTGTGCTCCCCCATAGTATATAGCTCCCCTGTGCTCCCCCATAGTATATAGCCCCCTAAGCTCCCCCATTGTATAAAGCTCCCTGTGCTCCCCAGTAGTATATAGCCCCCTGTGCTCCCCAGTAGTATATAGCCCCCTGTGCTCCCCAGTAGTATATAGCCCCCTGTGCTCCCCAGTAGTATATAGCTCCCCTGTGCTCCCCCATAGTATATAGCTCCCTGTGCTCCCCCACAGTATATAGCTCCCCTGTGCTCCCCCATAGTATATAGCCCCCTGTGCTCCCCCATAGTATATAGCCCCCTGTCCTCCCCTATAGTATATAGCCCCCTGTGCTCCCCCATAGTATATAGCCCCCTGTCCTCCCCCATAGTATATAGTCCCCTGTGCCCCCCCATAGTATATAGCTCCCCCTCCCATATAACATTGAAAAAAACAAACACTGTTACTCACCTGGGTCCACGCGTTCCTCTTCTCTTCCCTCCTGTGGCCGCACTTCCTGCGGTCACAAGAGGCTGCACTCCACTTACCCTCGCGCCGACGCTCCAGTGACGTCGGGCGCTAGAGGGAGAGTGCGGCCTCTTGTGACCGCAGGAAGTGCGGCCACAAGAGTGACTGACAGGGAGAGAGCCAATGGCTCTCTCTCTGTCAGTGTCGCTGCTGCTGCAGCGCTGAAGAGCCGCAGCAGCAGCGGGCGGGGGCAGCGGCGGACGGGGGGGCCCTGCAGGGGGCGCCATGGAGGGGTAAGTAGATTACCCATCCATGGCGCTCCCCCCTGACAGGCTGGTGGCCGGAGCCCTGTGCGACCGCATTGGTCGCACATAGCAACGGCCGGCCTGCTCGGGGGGGGGGCCCCTTTAACCAGTGGGCCCGGTGCACGTGCACCATGTGCCCTCTGGTTAAAGCGGCCCTGAATGCCGCCCCCATTAAGATAGCTGGTGGCGCCGCCTGAGGCAGACGACTCAGGTCGCCTCATCATTGCGGCGCCCCTGCCCATCATCATACCACTACACCCCTCATCATCCTCTTGTTCTATGATCATACCACTACACCCCCATCATCATACCACTACACCCCTCATCATCCTCTTGTTCCATGATCATACAACTACACCCCCATCATCCTCTTGTTCCATCATCATACCACTACACCCCTCATCATCCTCTTGTTCCATGATCATACAACTACACCCCCATCATCTTCTTGTTTCATCATCATACCACTACACCCCCCATCATCCTTTTGTTCCTTCATCATATCACTACACCCCCATCATCCTCCTTTTCCATCCTCATCATACCACTACACCCCCATCATCCTCCTTTTCCATCCTCATCATACCACTACACCCCCATCATCCTCTTGTTCCATCATCATACCACTATACCCCCCATCATCCTCTTGTTCCACCACCATACCACTACAGCCCCCATCATCCTCTTGTTCCACCACCATACCACTACAGCCCCCATCATCCTCTTGTTCCACCACCATACCACTACACCCCCATCATCCTCTTGTTCCACCACCATACCACTACACCCCCATCATCCTCTTGTTCCACCACCATACCACTACACCCCCATCATCCTCTTGTTCCACCACCATACCACTACACCCCCATCATCCTCTTGTTCCACCACCATACCACTACAGCCCCCATCATCCTCTTGTCCCATCATCATACCACTACACCCCCATCATCCTCTTGTCCCATCATCATACCACTACACCCCCATCATGTCCTTTAAAACAAAAAAATCTTTACTCACCTGAATGGTTCCTCTAGTCTTCTAGTCACGCGCGCTGGCGGGCTTCTCGCGGCGGGGGCGGGGCTTCCCGCGGAGGGGGCGGAGCTTCGCGGGACCTGTCTTTTTGCCTACCTGATGCTCTCAGCCCCGCACGTCAGCCGGCCCCGTCCCAGCCGCCTCTTGTGATCGCAGGCAAAACATTGCTTGCGGTCACAAGAGGGAGTGGGAGGGGAGCAGTGCAGTGGCAAGGGGGGGCCTCGCGGGCCCCCCCTTGGTAGCGGCCCGGTGGTAGCTGCGCCACTGCAAGCAGCTTCGGGGACACAGCAAGGTGGCATGGGGGGCCCAGCCGGGCCCCCCTGGCTGGCGGGCCGGGTCGCAACTGCGACCGTTGCGACCCCTGTAGCTACGCCACTGGCTATACGGTATATTACTGACCAGTGCTGAAGATAGAGAAATGAGATAGATAGATAGATAATAGATAGATAGGAGATAGATAGATAGATAGATAGATAGATAGATAGATAGATAGATAGGAGATAGATAGATAGATAGATAGATAGATAGATAGATAGATAGATAGATAGATAGGAGATAGATAGATATATAGATAGATAGGAGATAGATAGGAGATAGATAGATAGATAGATAGATAGGAGATAGATAGATAGATAGATAGATTAGAGATAGATAGATAGATAGATAGATAGATAGGAGATAGATAGATAGATAGATAGATTAGAGATAGATAGATAGATAGATAGATAGATAGATAGATAGATAGATAGATAGATAGATAGATAGATAGGAGATAGAGATAGATAGATAGGAGATAGATAGATAGATAGGAGATAGATAGATAGATAGATAGATAGATAGATAGATAGATAGATAGATAGATAGATAGGAGATAGGAGATAGATAGATAGGAGATAGATAGATAGATAGATAGAAGATAAATAGGAGAGAGATAGTAGATAGATAGATACAGGGCCGCCATCAGGAATTTCGGGGCCCCATACAACCAAAGTGTCTGGGCCCCCCACATTAATAAAAAAAAAAAAATTGTGTGTTCGACCCACGCCTTGCTGGGAGGTATAATTTGGTTTCCGATCAATTCTAGAGAACTGGCTCATATATCCCATTTTCCCCAGTGGCTTAAAATGTAACCTGTTATACAGTTATAAAATTGTAGAAACTAAATGTGAACAAGGTGCAATGTAAATGTCACCATACAGACACTTACTTGTATAGCTGCCTCTTGTGCTCTGTATACAGTGCATTATATTTACCCCTGCAACGTACAATTTATAGCGTGTCTACAAGCCCAGCGGGGCTCATTATGATGGAGACTAAAACTTATACAAGAGTGGGGTAGGGGTTCCCCTGTATTCAGAATGCTGTTGAGTACTAGGCAATGCCCCGTCTGGGATTATTGAATTTCGAGGGTCTGGGGGGCTGTTTGATTTGTATATGTTCACCAATATCCCCCCCCCCCCCCCCCCCCCGGTATGCTCACTAACATAGAATATGTTGATAAGGCTAATATAATGAGGCTGTTCCATGTTAGTGAGCATATACAAATCACACCCCCCCAGGCAGACTAGTTTAGCTCACCCAAGACAGTGATAGCGGATACATGGCGGTGAGAACGCTTTCTAGGAGATCCTGTTTGTGCAGCAGAGGTGCCTTTATCCTGCTCTGCATAGACCCTCGAAATTCAATAATCCCAGACGGGGCATTGCCTAGCACTCACCAGCATTCTGAATACAGGGGAACCCCTACCCCACTCCTGTATAAGTTTTAGTCTCCATCATAATGAGCCCCGCTGGGCTTGTAGACACGCTATAAATTGTACGTTGCAAGGGTGAATATAATGCACTGCATACAGAGCACAAGAGACAGCTATACAAGCAAGTGTCTATTTGAATTGCACCTTGTTCACATTTAGGTTCTACAATTTTATAACTGTATAACAGAGGTTACATTTTAAGCCACTGGGGAAAATGGGATATATGAGCCAGTTCTCTAGAATTGATCTCACACACAGACACCAGCACACATGTATACAGACACCAGCACACATGTATACACACATACAGACACCAGCACACATGTATACAGACACCAGCACACCAGGGCACAATAAAGTTTGAACTTCTGCAACCTGGAGAAATCACCTGATATCACCTGCAGTCCTATGTAACACCACATAACACAGTGGTATCTCTGAGTACAGATAATGTAGTAGATTTCACCTGCAGTCCTATGTAACACCACAGATTACACAGTGATATCTCTGAGTACAGATAATGTAGTAGCTGTCACCTGCAGTCCTATGTAACAGCACAGATAACACAGTGATATCTCTGAGTACAGATAATGTAGTAGCTGTCACCTCGGGGCGCCCCTACTAAATGATGTTCTACAAAATAAGAAAAGTGTCATACAGTGACTCACAGGTGACGTCTTCTTTGATCTGAGGCGTCACTTTCCCTTTTCCTCTCCATCCGGCCCAGACCTCCAGGATGATTCCTTCCAGATATGTTTCATCTTTTCAGAACCTGCGAGACAAAAAATTTAGGCTCCGCATATTTCTAGCAACTTCCTTCCCTTTCTCCCCCCTGTAGGCTCCATAGTAACTGCGCTGTGTGGGATGCCCCCTGTATGTAGGATCCCCTGCTGTGCCCCCTGTATGTAGGATTCCCTGCTCTGCCCCCTGTATGTAGGATTCCCTGCTGTGCCCCCTGTATGTAGGATCCCCTGCTGTGCCCCCTGTATGTAGGATTCCCTGCTGTGCCCCCTGTATGTAGGATCCCCTGCTGTGCCCCCTGTATGTAGGATCCCCTGCTGTGCCCCCTGTATGTAGGATTCCCTGCTGTGCCCCCATGAGCTAATAATGCCCCTAGAGGTGGCCCCCATGAGCTAATAATGCCCCCAGAGGTGCCCCCATGAACTAATAATGCCCCCAGAGGTGGCCCCCATGAACTAATAATGCCCCCAGAGATGCCCCCATGAGTTAATAATGCCCCCAGAGGTGCCCCCATGAACTAATAATGCCCCCAGAGGTGCCCCCATATACTAATAATGCCCCCTAGAGGTGCCCCCATGAGCTAATAATGCCCCCAGAGGTGCCCCCATATACTAATAATGCCCCCAGAGGTGCCCCCATATACTAATAATGCCCCCAGAGGTGCCCCCATACACTAATAATGCCCCCAGAGGTGCCCCCATACACTAATAATGCCCCCAGAGGTGCCCCCATGAGCTAATAATGCCCCCAGAGGTGCCCCCATGAGCTAATAATGCCCCCAGAGGTGCCCCCATATACTAATAATGCCCCCAGAGGTGCCCCCATATACTAATAAGGCCCCCAGAGGTGCCCCCATATACTAATAATGCCCCCAGAGGTGCCCCCATATACTAATAATGCCCCCAGAGGTGCCCCCATATACTAATAATGCCCCCAGAGGTGCCCCCATGAACTAATAATGCCCCCAGAGGTGCCCCCATATACTAATAATGCCCCCAGAGGTGCCCCCATATACTAATAATGCCCCAGAGGTGCCCCCATACACTAATAATGCCCCCAGAGGTGCCCCCATGAGCTAATAATGCCCCCAGAGGTGCCCCCATGAGCTAATAATGCCCCCAGAGGTGCCCCCATATGCTAATAATGCCCCCAGAGGTGCCCCCATATACTAATAATGCCCCCAGAGGTGCCCCCATATACTAATAATGCCCCCAGAGGTGCCCCCATATACTAATAATGCCCCCAGAGGTGCCCCCATATACTAATAATGCCCCCAGAGGTGCCCCCCATGAACTAATAATGCCCCCAGAGGTGCCCCCATATACTAATAATGCCCCCAGAGGTGCCCCCATATACTAATAATGCCCCCAGAGGTGCCCCCCATGAACTAATAATGCCCCCAGAGGTGCCCCATATACTAATAATGCCCCCAGAGGTGCCCCCATAGACTAATAATGCCCCCAGAGGTGCCCCCCATGAACTAATAATGCCCCCAGAGGTGCCCCCATATGCTAATAATGCCCCCAGAGGTGCCCCCATATACTAATAATGCCCCCAGAGGTGCCCCCATACACTAATAATGCCCCCAGAGGTGCCCCCATGAACTAATAATGCCCCCAGAGATGCCCCCATGAGTTAATAATGCCCCCAGAGGTGCCCCCATGAACTAATAATGCCCCCAGAGGTGCCCCCATATACTAATAATGCCCCCAGAGGTGCCCCCATGAGCTAATAATGCCCCCAGAGGTGCCCCCATATACTAATAATGCCCCCAGAGGTGCCCCCATATACTAATAATGCCCCCAGAGGTGCCCCCATACACTAATAATGCCCCCAGAGGTGCCCCCATACACTAATAATGCCCCCAGAGGTGCCCCCATGAGCTAATAATGCCCCCAGAGGTGCCCCCATGAGCTAATAATGCCCCCAGAGGTGCCCCCATGAGCTAATAATGCCCCCAGAGGTGCCCCCATATACTAATAATGCCCTCAGAGGTGCCCCCATATACTAATAATGCCCCCAGAGGTGCCCCCATGAACTAATAATGCCCCCAGAGGTGCCCCCATATACTAATAATGCCCCCAGAGGTGCCCCCATATACTAATAATGCCCCCAGAGGTGCCCCCATACACTAATAATGCCCCCAGAGGTGCCCCCATGAGCTAATAATGCCCCCAGAGGTGCCCCCATGAGCTAATAATGCCCCCAGAGGTGCCCCCATATACTAATAATGCCCCCAGAGGTGCCCCCATATACTAATAATGCCCCCAGAGGTGCCCCCATATACTAATAATGCCCCCAGAGGTGCCCCCCATGAACTAATAATGCCCCCAGAGGTGCCCCCATATACTAATAATGCCCCCAGAGGTGCCCCCATATACTAATAATGCCCCCAGAGGTGCCCCCATATACTAGTAATGCCCCCAGAGGTGCCCCCATATACTAATAATGCCCCCAGAGGTGCCCCCCATGAACTAATAATGCCCCCAGAGGTGCCCCCATTTGCTAATAATGCCCCCAGAGGTGCCCCCATATACTAATAATGCCCCAGAGGTGCCCCCATACACTAATAATGCCCCCAGAGGTGCCCTCATAAACTAATAATGCCCCCAGAGGTGCCCCCATATACTAATAATGCCCCCAGAGGTGCCCCTAAAAAAACAAACATCCTACTCACCTAATCCGCGCTGTGTAGCTGCAGGCAGCAGCTCTTCCTCCTCTTCGGGCTCCATCTTGCGAGCCGCAGGGACGGGACTTCCGGCAGGCGTGATGACGTCACATGATCACGCCTGCCGGAGAGGTCACGGCCCGGCCTCCAATAGGCTGCTGGTATGAAGTGCCGGCAGCCAGGCCTGTATTTACAGTTTATGCTGCCCTAGGCACTTTGCACGCTGAGGCGCTCCCCCCCCCCCCATTACTGTACATGCATGGTATATACCCTGGCACTTGGGTGTCGCTCTGCTTGATGCCCGCTGTTCTCATCAAACAAATGTGATGGAGGAAGGAAGGAGGCCGGGGACGTCTTAGTTTGGGGGCCGCTTCTGTCCAGTGTCGGACTGGGGCACCTGGGGCCACCAATATACAACCAGTGAGACACGACATGCTGACCCCGCTCCTTTCCTGAATTCATCTGTATTTGTGACAAATCCCTACATTTATACAGCTCTCAGGGTATGCTGGGAGTTGTAGTCTCTGAGAGGACAACCCTGTAATAAATCACTGTGTGCAGAGGCTCCTGGTGGCTGCAATCTGTGGGTGACAACCATCAGCCCTAAAGGTCCAGCAATACATCTGTCTACGCTTTACTACAACTCCCAGCATACTCTGAGGGCTGCAGACTGTCAGTACATGCTGGGAGTTGTAGTGCCTGCAGCTGTTGTAGTTGGGTCCTAGGTGCATTATACACTGGAGGCGTTGTGGCATACAAGAATACAAAGATCTGTGGGGGCTCAGTGCAGGGAAGTGACCCCAGAACATCACTAATAGGGGATAGAACAACAACATCTCCCCCTATCCCCTATTAGTGATGTTCTGGGGTCACTTCCCTACACTGAGCCCCCACAGATCTCTGTATTCTTATATGCCACAAAGCATCCAGTGTATAATGCACCTAGGACCCAACTACAATAGCTGCAGGCACTACAACTCCCAGCATGTACTGACAGTCTGCAGCCCTCAGCATATGCTGGGAGTTGTAGTGCCTGCGGCTGTTGTAGTTGGGTCCTAGTTTAAAAGTTTGCGCTAGTGTACTGTAGTGACCGCGGGGCTGTGTCAGTACACTACCGCAAACAATACACTGACCCATTTAGACCCCAATGGTACACAGGCTCTGCACACTATAGAAGTGATTACAGTGCAGTTACTAATGACTCACAGGTGACGTCTTCTCCGATTGCCGTCGCTTCTTGCTTTCTTCTCCATCTGGCGAAGAAGACTTCTCCGACCACAACTAGTCTGCAAGCAGGCAGCTGGGGGTGACTGGGGAAGGGAGGCAGCTGGGGGTGGCAGGGGAAGCCGCTGGGGTGAAGGGGAGAAGCTGGGGTGGCAGGGGGAGAATCTGGGGAGGCAGAGGGAGCAGCTGGGGGCAGGGGAGTAGATGGGGGCAAGAGGAGGAGCAGATGGGGGGCAGGGGGAGCAGCTGGGGTGAGAGGGGCAGGGGTAGTAGATGGGGGCAGGGGGAGCAGCTGGGGTGAGAGGGGCAGGGGGAGCAGCTGGGGAGGGCAGAGGGATCAGCTCGGGGGCAGCAGCTGGGGTGGCAGGGGGAGTAGATGGGGGGCAGGAGGAGCAGCTGGGGTGGCAGGCAGGGGGAGCAGATAGGGGGCAGCTAGGGTGGCAGGGAGAAGATTGGGCAGCTGGGGTGGCAGGGGGAGAAGATGGGGGACAGGCGGAGGAGCAGATGGGGCAGGGGGAGAAGATGGGGGGCAGGAGGAGCAGCTGAGGGGCAGGGAGAGCAGCTGGGGGTGCTGGTGGAGAGGCTGGGGGGTGCTGACAGAGAGGCTGGGGGGGTGCTGACAGAGAGGCTGGGGGAGAGGCTGGGGTTGCAGGAGGATAGGCTAGGGGGAGAGGTTGTGGGGTGCAGGAGGAGAGGCTTTGGGGTGCAGGAGGAGAGGCTGTGGGGTGCAGGAGGAAAGGCTGGAGGAGAGGCTGGGGGTGCAGGAGAAGAGGCTGTGGGAGAGGCTGTGGGGTGCAGGAGGAGAGGCTGGAGGGGGGTACAGGAGGAGAGGCTGGAGGGGGGGGTACAGGAGGAGAGGCTGGAGGGGGGGGTACAGGAGGAGAGGCTGGAGGGGGGGTACAGGAGGAGAGGCTGGAGGGGGGGGGGGTACAGGAGTAGAGGCTGGAGGGGGGGTACAGGAGGAGAGGCTGGAGGGGGGGTACAGAAGGAGAGGCTGGAGGGGGGGTACAGAAGGAGAGGCTGGAGGGGGGGGGTACAGGAGGAGAGGCTGAGGGGGGGTACAGGAGGAGAGACTGGAGGGGGGTACAGGAGGAGAGGCTGGGGGGGTACAGGAGGAGAGACTGGAGGGGGGGGTACAGGAGGAGAGACTGGAGGGGGGGTACAGGAGTAGAGGCTGGGGGAAGAGGGAGCGGCCGGGGGAGCAGAGGCAGGTGAGGCAGGCTTGGCAGGTCCCCCCTTCCCATGCAGCTTTGGTCCGGTGAGCTTCCGGCACACGCTGCCTCTATCACTGGCCGGAAGCTCACAGCTGCAGCCCCGCGGTCCAGGAACTTCTCTCCTGCTCGGCGCGATGACGTCACGTGCGCCGCTGCCGAGCAGGAGAGAAGGACCGCAGGGCTGCAGCTGTGAGCTTCCGGCCAGTGATAGAGGCAGCGTGTGCCGGAAGCTCACCGGACCGAAGCGGCACAACCCCCCCCCCCCCCAGGTGGCAAGGGGGGCCGTGCGGGCCCCCCTATCGTAGCGGTCGGGGGGGCGGCGGCGGCGGCGGCGGTCGGGGGGGCGGCGGCGGCCGGCGGGCCCCCCCCCATGTCTCTCAGGGTCCGGGCCCCATACGGCAGTACCGGTTGTACTGCCCTATCGGCGGCCCTGGATAGATAGATAGGAGATAGATAGATAGATAGATAGATAGATAGATAGATAATAGATAGATAGATAGATAGATAGGAGATAGATAGATAGATAGATAGATAGATAGATAGATAGATAGATAGATAGGAGATAGATAGATAGATAGATAGATAGATAGATAGATAGGAGATAGATAGATAGATAGATAGATAGATAGATAGATAGATAGATAGGAGATAGATAGATAGATAGATAGATAGATAGATAGATAGATAGATAGGAGATAGATAGATAGATAGATAGATAGATAGATAGGAGATAAATAGATAGATAGATAGATAGATAGATAGATAGATAGATAGATAGATAGGAGATAGATAGATAGATAGATAGATAGATAGATAGATAGATAGATAGATAGGAGATAAAAAGATAGGAGATAGATAGATAGATAGATAGATAGATAGATAGATAGATAGAAGATAGATAGATAGATAGAAGATAGATAGATAGATAGATAGATAGATAGATAGATAGATAGATAGATAGGAGATAGGTAGATAGATAGATAGATAGATAGATAGGAGATAGATAGATAGATAGATAGATAGATAGATAGATAGGAGATAAAAAGATAGGAGATAGATAGATAGATAGATAGATAGATAGATAGAAGATAGATAGATAGATAGATAGATAGATAGATAGATAGATAGATAGATAGATAGATAGGAGATAGGTAGATAGATAGATAGATAGATAGATAGGAGATAGATAGATAGATAGATAGATAGATAGATAGGAGATAGATAGATAGATAGATAGATAGATAGATAGATAGATAGGAGATAGATTGATAGATAGATAGATAGATAGATAGATAGATAGATAGGAGGTAGATAGATAGATAGATAGATAGATAGATAGATAGATAGATAGGAGATAGATAGATAGATAGATAGATAGATAGATAGATAATAGATAGATAGATAGATAGATAGATAGGAGATAGATAGATAGATAGATAGATAGGAGATAGATAGATAGATAGATAGATAGATAGATAGATAGATAGATAGATAGATAGGAGATAGATAGATAGATAGATAGGAGATAGGAGATAGATAGATAGATAGATAGATAGATAGATAGATAGATAGATAGGAGATAGATAGATAGATAGATAGATAGATAGATAGATAGGAGATAGATAGATAGATAGATAGATAGATAGATAGATAGGAGATAGGTAGATAGATAGATAGATAGATAGATAGGAGATAGATAGATAGATAGATAGATAGATAGATAGATAGATAGATAGGAGATAGGTAGATAGATAGATAGATAGATAGATAGGAGATAGATAGATAGATAGATAGATAGATAGATAGATAGGAGATAGATAGATAGATAGATAGATAGATAGATAGATAGATAGATAGGAGATAGATAGGAGATAGATTGATAGATAGATAGATAGATAGATAGATAGATAGATAGATAGATAGGAGGTAGATAGATAGATAGATAGATAGATAGATAGATAGATAGATAGATAGATAGATAGGAGATAGATAGATAGATAGATAGATAGATAGATAATAGATAGATAGATAGATAGATAGATAGATAGATAGATAGGAGATAGATAGATAGATAGATAGATAGATAGGAGATAGATAGATAGATAGATAGATAGATAGATAGATAGATAGGAGATAGATAGATAGATAGATAGGAGATAGGAGATAGATAGATAGATAGATAGATAGATAGATAGATAGATAGATAGGAGATAGATAGATAGATAGATAGATAGATAGATAGATAGATAGATAGATAGGAGATAGATAGATAGATAGATAGATAGATAGATAGATAGATAGATATAGATCCCGCCCAGCAGTCCAGGAGTAAGCAGCACTGAACATGAGCTCCTGAGTTTTCATCACTTTATACCTTGTAATGAGCAAATTCTAAGACGAAACCTGGGAAATACAAACTCCATGGGATACAGAAGCGAGCAGCACTAAAGCTCTTCAAAAAAGGAAAAACTTTTTTTTGGATTTAAAGGACAAAACAAGAATCTTGCTTTGAGGACAGCCAACAACCATCAGGACAGACCACAAGGCTACAAGGACCATCAACCTCAAGAGTCCAAAGATCCTCAGCAGCCACAGGTAAGAGCTCCTGCTCCAACACCAACCCCTACCCCCTCACCAGAAACTGCTAGAGACCAAACTCCATAGAAATAAGGATAATATTTAAAACATGCAAAATCACAATTTAGAGCACGTAAAGTCCAGCAACATAGATGAGCAGAGGAGCCCGGCAGCCTCAGCCAGCAGGGGGTCAGACATCCTGGAGATAACATACTCAGAAGGGCTGCGGAGCATTCAGGCAAGGAAAGCCATAAAAGATGCCACCATCAGACAGAATCCAGAGACCCTCTATGCCGACTTTACTTATAAAGAGCCAATTAGGAGGAAAACGGATGTGGTCTTCTTCACCGAACAGCCCAATGCCTGGAACAAAGCCTTCTGCAACTATTATGAAAACATCTCAAAGGGCGGCATCAACCGGGGCCGGCAGATCAGGGTAAAGGAAACTGGGGATGAGGAGGACACAGTACTCACCATAAACCTCTATAACACTGGCACCATCATGGTACAAGGCACTGAGGATAACCTCACTCAGTTTGAAAGAAAATTTCCTGATATTAAAAACGAAGCTCAAAAACACAAGCAAGAGCAAAAACCAGAGACAGTCCCCAAAGACCCCCCTGTGTCTGTAGGTGAGGATGCTTCCCACCCAACACCCAACATTCTCAGAGACTGCTTATCTCAATTGGAGAGAGACTTTGTACAGTTCAAGGAGGAACTTCAAAGAAACCAAAGTGACAAAAATGCAAACGACAAAGCACTTAATGAAATAAACAAACTGAAATGTGAATTCACAGCAGCTCTAGGAGAAATGCAATGTAAAGTACAAGCCCTCCAACAAGAAAACAGCAAGCTACAACAGGAGATAACAGATCTAAAGAGACAAATCCAGAACCAGGACGGGGGCCCAGGGGGGAGCACAGACACAATGGCAGCCAGCATCCAGGACTTTATATCAGAGATCCGGAACAGACCAACAACACCAGAAATAAATGTGACCATACCAACCAACGGCGGACAAATCCAGATGGGGACAGAGCCAACAACTATCAGAGCCGCTAGCACAGACCAGCACAAAGACCCAGCAACACAACCAAGTGGCACCCAGGAAACCATACAGCAAGCAGCCCGTAAGCCCCAACGCGGGGACACTGATACCGTACTAATCATAGACTCTAATGGGAAATACCTTAACATGAGGCGACTTTTCCCCAAAATTAGGGTTAAGAAAATTAATTGTGCAACCATTGAACAAGTCACAGCAGTTATCAATGAACCACACTTTACCAACCCAACCAATCTAGTCATACATACAGGTACAAACAATCTCCAAGACCAGCAGCAACAAATTGCTGAACAGCTGACCCAGCTGGCAAAAACTGCACAAAAGAAGTTCCCGACCAGTAAAATAATAGTGTCCACCCTGCTGCCTAGAAAGGATGTGGCCAGCGATACCATCCAGACCATTAACAACGACCTAGCAGCTAAGATCAGCTCAGTGCCAAACATCACCCTGGCACAACACCCCAACATCAACCACCACCACCTATACGACAGCAAACACCTCAACAAGCAAGGGGTCAGCCTCCTGGCCAAAGAAATAAAGGACATTGTACTAAACAGAACCCCCCGTCCTAGACCCCACACAGGCCAAACCAGAGACAACAGGGAAACGCCACCAACAACCCAAACACCTCAAGCATCATGTGCTACACCACAAACTGGAAACATGGCCCCATACCCCAAATCAGACCACCAAAGGCAAAAACCATGGAGAAAACCACCTGCCTCACACCGAGAAATAAAGAGCAGAGACCTAGACGAGATAAAGACCCTGCTCAGAACCCTTAGTAGGATACTCATGTGACTGGACAACACAAGCCTTGTCTACCATGCCAGAACCAGTCAGACCCCCAGACCGTCCTACACATCCAGCTCATTACAAGGTATACAGACCCCCTATGACATCCTTTATTATCAGCAGTTGGAACATCCAAGGTCTGAACGCTTCAGCCTTTGGATGTAAAGTAAACGATCCGGACTTCACCCAGAGTCTGGAAAATAGTGACATCCAAATCCTCCTAGAAACCTGGACTAAAGCAGAGAGTGAGTCCCTGGTGCCCACTGGATACAGGGAAATCTCCGTCCCGGCCCTGAAAAACAAAACCACCAAACTAGGCCGCTGTTCAGGAGGAATACTAGTGTGGTACAAAGAGGTGTTCCATCAGCAGATCAGACCGGTGAAGCGAGGAGACAGCCACATCTGGATTAGAATAGACCGCTCCATCCTCACCGCCCAATCTGACATCTACCTATGCGCTGCCTACATACCACCGCCAGAGTCCCCTTACTACAACCCTGAAACCTTCGAAATCCTGCAAAGGGAAGCCGCCCACTATCAAACCCGTGGAAAAGTCCTCATAATTGGAGATCTCAATGCCAGAACAGGTAGGGAAAGAGACTACCTGACCGCAGACGGAAACATCTATATATATGGGGCAGAGACTGAATGTGATAGCTCAGTACACATGGAGAGGAACAGCTATGACAGCACAGTGAACAAGAGTGGCAAAAAATTGTTGAATCTCTGCCGAAGTTTGGGGCTCCACATCCTCAATGGTCGCACCAAGGGAGACTCCCTAGGAAGGACTACCTTAAACTCCCATGTGGGCAGCAGTGTAGTGGACTACGCCATCACAGACATGGACCATTCAGACATTGGGGCCTTCATAGTCAATCCACAATCACACCTGTCGGACCATAACCAGATAGTCCTTTATATTAAGTCCACAAACAAACCACTGGGACAAAAACCCCATCAGGCCGGACTTTTCCCACTAAATCCATCCTACAAGTGGTCCAAGAGGTCGGCTCTCAAGTATAAAGAGATACACACTGAACCACAAATCCAAGGGATGCTCAACAACCTTAACAACAAGGTGTACCAGAGTAACCCAGAAGGAGTGGACCAAGCGGTAAGGGATCTTAATAATGTATTCTATACCATGGCAGAAATGGCTGACCTGCAAAAGAGTAGCCACAAGAAGGCAAAAGAAAAAAATCCTAGCGCTTGGTTTGATAAGGAGTGCAAAGGTGTACGGAAGACCCTAAGATCGGCCTCAAATAAAAAGCACAGGGACCCCAACAACACCAAACTGCGGGAGGCCTATGACACAATACAAAGGCAATACAAAACCCTTCTCAGAAGGAAAAAACAGGAGTACACCTTAACCAAGCTCACCCAGCTCCAAGACGCCCTCCAAGAAAACTCCTTCTGGGAACTATGGAACCACCTGGGCACAAAGGGGAAGAAAAACACCCTCCACATTCAGAGCGGCAACATCTGGCTCCAATATTTCAAAAACCTCTATGGAGACATCCCGAAAGAGGAACGGAACCCGGACCAAGAACAAATTATATCAAAACTGAAGACCATGGAGGAGATACTGAAGGACTTCCAAAACCCTCTGGATTTACCTATAACACCGCAGGAGATTTCTGAGAGACTATCAACTATAAGGTGTAAGAAAGCCAGCGGTACTGACGGCATCCCCCCCGAAATGATCAAGTACAGCCCACCAGCAATACAGGCGGCCATAGCAAAACTGTACAACTGTCATGGCCGCGGCGGCGTCCCGTGCTCCGGGACGCCGCCGCAACCGCCATCCAGCTCAGGCAGCCGCCGGGGTCCTGGTGCAGGGACCCGGCGCTGCTGTCTGTTCGGCCCCGGGGGGCGCCTCACCTCGTCCCGCTCCTCCTTCCGTCTGTGCCGGCCGGCGCGCGCGTCCCCGCCTCCTAGGGCGCACGCGCGCCGGCTGTCTCAGATTTAAAGGGCCAGTCCGCCCCTAATTGGTAGTTGCACCCAATCACTCCCTATAAATCCCAGCATGCCCTGTCCCCTGTGTTGGAGCCTCTACATGCTTCCCATAGCGTTTGGCCCAGCTCCCTGTTGTTCCTGATACCTGTCCGCTACCTGGTCCCTAGTCCTTGTTCCTGATTCCTGTCCGCTACCCAGTCCCTACTCCTAGTCCCTGGTTCCTGCTTCCCGTCTCTCTGCTGTTCCTGTGTTCAGCCTGTCACCTGCGGTACGCTTACACGCCACTGTCAGTACCTGCTCCTGTCACGCCTCGCCTGCCGTCACCAGCAACCAAGCCAGGGGTAGCGACCTGGGGGTCGCCTGCCGCAGCAAGTCCATCCCGCCTTGCGGCGGGCTCTGGTGAAAACCAGCGGCCCCTTAGACTCCGCTCCCTGGTGAGGTTTGTGCCATCGCTGGTGCCGGTCCAGTGGATCCACTACTCCAGGCGTTACAGTAGGCTCCAACCATGGATCCCGGCGAGGTGCCTGATCTCCGTGACGTCGCCAGAGTGGTCGCTCAACAGGCTCAACAGATCCAGCAGCAGTCGCAGCAAATCCAGCAATTGACTGCCGCCCTACAGCAGCATACTACAGGCCAGCGCCCACCACCACCTGCAACCACTTCGGGACTCCGATTGGCCCTCCCGAATAAATATGAAGGTGATCCCAAGTTGTGCAGGGGATTCCTGACTCAATGCACAATGCATATTGAACTGTTAAGTAGTCAGTTTCCCACCGAGCGCTCTAAAGTGGCCTTTATCATCAGCCTATTGGAGGGTAGAGCTCTGGCGTGGGCCACGCCACTGTGGGACCGTGATGATCCTGTTGCTGCCAATCTCCGGGCCTTCCTGGCCGAGTTTCGCTCCGTCTTTGAGGAACCTGCCCGTGCCACCTCAGCCGAGACTGCTCTTCTCAACCTCTCACAAGGGAGCTCCTCTGTCGGTGACTACGCCATCCAGTTCCGCACCCTGGCAGCTGAATTGGACTGGAATGAGGCCGCCCTAATAGCCACCTTCAAGAAGGGTCTATCCAGCCGAGTGAAAGACGTACTCTCCGCCCGCGATCTTCCTCCTTCTCTAAACGATCTTATCCTACTGGCTACCAGAGTCGACAACCGGTTTTCCGAGAGAGAGGAGGAGGTCCGGCAGGAACGACGACTGAGCCTGCCCCGTCGCCTTCCTCGGCTGGCACCGGTGTTCCAGAGTCCCGTTGCTCCCATACTCCAGTCGCCTCCAGAAGTCCCTATGCAGGTGGAACGAGCTCGCCTGACGGCTGATGAGAGAGCCCGCCGCATGGAGCTGAATCTCTGTCTCTATTGCGGTGGTGCAGATCACTACCGGCAGAGATGTCCCCAACGTCCTCAGCGTCCGGGAAACGCTCGCACCTAGGTCCGGTGGGAGAGGCCTCCCTAGGTGTGAATGCCACCTCTCCAAGGTTGACTATACCCGTCTCCATCCAGACACCTACAGGGCAAGTTTTCCAGACTTCTGCCCTCATCGACTCTGGCTCTGCTGGCAGTTTCATCTCTGCTTCTTTGGTCCAAAGATGGCGGCTACCCGTGATCCAGCTAGCCCAACCCCGGTCTATCTCTTCGGTTACGGGGGAGATTCTTACCGAAACTGTGCACTGCCAGACGGCACCCCTAGCCCTCCGGGTGGGCGCCTTACATCAGGAGAGGATCTCCTTCTATGTCTTGAGCCAGTCCTCCTCTAACATCCTGCTGGGCCTTCCTTGGCTGCAATTTCATGCCCCTAAGCTGGACTGGAGAACTGGGGAGGTTCTCAGCTGGGGCCAGGACTGTCATAACCGGTGTCTGAGATCTCCTCAACCCAAGTGCTCTACGAAGTCTCCTGCTAATGACAAGCCTCTAGCCGGTCTACCAGAGGACTACCAAGATTTCGGTGATGTTTTCTCGGCCAAGGAGGCGGACTCTCTACCACCTCATCGGGTCTATGATTGCCCTATAGACCTTCTTCCCGGGGCATCTCCTCCACGTGGTCGGGTATACCCTCTCTCTGTGCCCGAGACTGAAGCCATGTCCTCCTACATCCGGGAGCACTTACAAAAGGGCTTCATTCGTAAATCCACGTCTCCCGCTGGCGCAGGATTCTTCTTTGTCCAGAAGAAGGACGGTTCCCTTCGCCCATGCATAGACTACCGGGGCTTGAATAAGGTGACTGTTAAGAACCGCTATCCCCTTCCACTTATTCCTGAACTATTCGACCGTCTTCGTGGAGCTAAGATCTTCTCCAAGCTGGATCTCAGGGGAGCGTATAACTTGATCCGTATTCGTAAAGGAGACGAATGGAAGACCGCTTTCAACACCAGAGATGGGCACTACGAATACCTGGTCATGCCATTCGGCCTATGTAATGCTCCAGCGGTCTTCCAGGAATTCGTGAACGACATCTTCCGAGACCTCCTCTATGTCTGCGTCATTGTCTATTTGGACGACATTTTGGTCTTCTCCCCGGATCAGCAGACTCATGTGGCACAAGTGCGTCAGGTCCTCCGAAGACTACGGGCCAACCATTTATACGCCAAGCTTGAAAAGTGTGTTTTCCATCAGCGCAGTCTTCCATTTCTTGGCTATATCGTCTCCGACCAGGGTCTACAAATGGACCCGGCCAAGCTCTCAGCTGTCCTCCAATGGCCACGCCCTGTGGGACTTAGAGCAATCCAGCGTTTCCTTGGATTCGCCAACTATTATCGGCAATTCATCTCTCACTTTTCTACCCTGGTCGCACCCATCGTGGCTCTCACTAAAAAGAAGGCGGACCCCAGACGTTGGCCTCCAGAGGCCGAACAAGCCTTCAATAGCCTCAAGTCTGCCTTTGCCTCTGCTCCTTCCCTAGTCCGCCCGGATGTCTCCAGGCCGTTTTCTCTCGAGGTCGATGCTTCGTCTGTGGGCGCAGGAGCCGTTCTCTCGCAAAGGGACACAGCAGGCAAGACCAGAACCTGCGGGTTCTTTTCTAGGACTTTCTCCCCTGCCGAGAGGAACTATACTATTGGGGACCGTGAACTCCTGGCCATTAAGTTGGCACTGGAGGAGTGGCGTCATCTACTAGAGGGGGCTAAACACCCCGTTAACATCTACACGGACCACAAGAACCTCCTCTACCTCCAGTCGGCTCAACGCCTCAATCCCCGGCAGGCCAGGTGGTCTCTCTTCTTCTCTCGGTTCAACTTTACCATCCATTTTCGTCCAGCCGAGAGGAACCTAAAGGCCGATGCATTATCCCGAGCATCCGATGTCATGGGGCAAGAGGAATCTCCTCGTCACATAATACCTCCCGACCGCCTAGTACCAGTTGCTACTTCTGCTCTGCAGAGACTGCCCCCCGGGAAGACTTATGTGCGCCCCGCGCTCCGTAGACGCATCTTGAGGTGGGGGCATTCCTCTTTGGTGGCCGGGCATCCAGGAACTCAAAAGACTGGGCAATTGATCTCCCGTCACTACTGGTGGCCCAATCTCCTCCAGGATGTCAAGGATTTTGTGGCTTCCTGTGCAGTCTGTGCCAGGAATAAGTCTCCCCGTCAAAGACCTGCTGGCCTACTTTTGCCCTTGCCAGTCCCGGACCATCCCTGGCACCACATTGGGATGGATTTCATCACCGACCTACCACCATCTGCGGGCAATACTGTTATTTGGGTGGTGACGGACCGCTTCTCTAAAATGGCTCACTTCGTGGCTCTTCCTGGCCTACCCTCTGCTCCTCGTCTGGCTCAGTTGTTCTTCCGACACATCTTCCGCCTGCATGGACTTCCTCTTCACATTGTGTCCGACCGAGGCTCTCAATTTGTCTCTAAGTTTTGGCGTGCCCTCTGCTCGCAGCTCCAAGTAAAGCTGGACTTCTCATCAGCCTACCATCCCCAGTCTAACGGGCAAGTGGAGAGAGTCAATCAGATCCTGGGTAACTACCTACGGCATTTTGTGTCCAGCCGCCAAGACAACTGGTCCGACCTCCTTCCATGGGCGGAATTCTCCTATAACCATCTGGACTCGAGTTCCACAGGCAAGTCTCCTTTCTATGTGGTCTACGGGCATCATCCTCGTCCTCCTCTGCCTCTTTCTCCATCCTCTGGGGTCCCAGCCGTGGAGGAGCTGTTATCTGACCTGCAGTCGATCTGGGAACAAACTCGACAGTCCTTACTCAAAGCCTCAGAACGCATGAAGGACCAGGCTGATAAGAAGAGGAGACCTGCCACAAATTTTCGTCCAGGTGACAAAGTCTGGCTCTCGGCCAAATATGTTCGACTCAAGATTCCCAGCTATAAGTTGGGTCCTCGATTCCTTGGTCCTTTTTCGGTGCTGAAACGCATAAACCCTGTCACCTACAAACTCCGCCTGCCCCCTACTATGCGGATTCCGAACTCCTTCCATGTCTCCCTCTTGAAGCCTGTGGTCCTCAACCGGTTCTCCGATCAGTCTCCGTTCTCTGTTCCACAAGCCGTCTCAGACGACGTCTACGTTGTTAAAGATATTCTGGCCATGAAAACTGTCAGAGGGAGACGTTCCTTCCTGGTGGACTGGAGAGGATTTGGTCCGGAGGAGAGGTCCTGGGAACCCGAGGCTAACATCCTGGATAAAGATCTCATCAAGGGGTTCCTGCAGGCAAGAAAGAGGGGGAGGCCAAAGGGGGGGGGTACTGTCATGGCCGCCGCAACCGCCATCCAGCTCAGGCAGCCGCCGGGGTCCTGGTGCAGGGACCCGGCGCTGCTGTCTGTTCGGCCCCGGGGGGCGCCTCACCTCGTCCCGCTCCTCCTTCCGCCTGTGCCGGCCGGCGCGCGCGTCCCCGCCTCCTAGGGCGCGCGCGCGCCGGCTGTCTCAGATTTAAAGGGCCAGTCCGCCCCTAATTGGTAGTTGCACCCAATCACTCCCTATAAATCCCAGCATGCCCTGTCCCCTGTGTTGGAGCCTCTACATGCTTCCCATAGCGTTTGGCCCAGCTCCCTGTTGTTCCTGATACCTGTCCGCTACCTGGTCCCTAGTCCTTGTTCCTGATTCCTGTCCGCTACCCAGTCCCTACTCCTAGTCCCTGGTTCCTGCTTCCCGTCTCTCTGCTGTTCCTGTGTTCAGCCTGTCACCTGCGGTACGCTTACACGCCACTGTCAGTACCTGCTCCTGTCACGCCTCGCCTGCCGTCACCAGCAACCAAGCCAGGGGTAGCGACCTGGGGGTCGCCTGCCGCAGCAAGTCCATCCCGCCTTGCGGCGGGCTCTGGTGAAAACCAGCGGCCCCTTAGACTCCGCTCCCTGGTGAGGTTTGTGCCATCGCTGGTGCCGGTCCAGTGGATCCACTACTCCGGGCGTTACAACAACATTGTGCTGAGCTCTGGCTACTTCCCTCGTGCCTGGAACCAAGGTGTCATAACCCCAATACACAAGAGCGGGGACAGGTACGACCCGGCCAACTATCGGGGGGTATGTGTCAGCAGCAACCTGGGGAAACTCTTCAACAACATCCTGAACCAGAGAATCCTCAGCTTCCTCACCCAGCACAATGTCCTCAGCAAAAGCCAAGCAGGGTTCATGCCGAACCACCGCACCACGGACCATGTCTATACCCTGCACTGCCTCATCCAGAGCCACGTCCACACCCTGCATCACCGCACCACGGACCATGTCTATACCCTGCACCACCTCATCCAGAGGCACGTCCACAACACAAAGAAAGGAAAAATATACGCCTGTTTTGTGGACTTCAAAAAGGCTTTCGATTCGGTGTGGCACCCAGGATTGCTTCTAAAATTGCTGGAGAGTGGAATAGGGGGAAAGACCTATGATGTTATCAAAAGTTCCTACACTGGGAACCAATGCTGCGTGAAGGTAAATGGGAAGAGAACGGCTTATTTCCAGCAGAGCCGAGGAGTCAGGCAGGGCTGCTGCCTCAGCCCAACACTCTTCAACATTTATATCAATGAGCTAGCAGTAGCCCTGGAGTCCTCCCCAACACCAGGTCTCACCCTCCATGACACCGAGGTAAAATTCCTTCTGTATGCGGATGACCTTCTCCTCCTATCATCATCTGAGAAAGGTCTCCAAGACCAGCTAGCCATCCTGGAGAAGTTCAGCACCACATGGGCTCTACCCATCAACCTCAAAAAGACCAACACTGTGGTGTTCCAGAGAAGGAAAACAAAGTCAGCCGGGTCCCCTCCCTTCACGCTACACAACCAGCCCCTTACAGCCACCAGCAGCTACACCTACCTGGGCCTGATAATAGAACAGACGGGGAGCTTCAAATCTGCCATCGAGATGCTGAGAGACAAAGCCTGCAAAACCTTCTACACCATCAGAAGACAATTCTACCACCTTATGCCACCTGTCAGGGTTTGGCTTAAAATCTTTGACTCCATTATTGCACCAATTCTCCTGTATGGCAGCGAGGTCTGGGGTCCTCACACATACCCCGACTGGTCAAAATGGGATTCCAGCCCAACGGAAATCTTCCATCTGAAGTTCTGTAAGCATCTTCTCCAGGTCCATCGGAGCACCTCTAACTGTGCCTGTAGAGCAGAGCTGGGCAGATTCCCCCTACACCTAACTATCCAGAAGAGGGCGCTGTCATTCTGGGGCCACCTACATGGTAGTAGTGAAGGGTCCTATCACCATAAAGCCTTGCTACACCAAGGGGCCCCAGGCAAAGCAGAGCCCCAAAACATACCCTCTGGAACCCAGCCCAACCAGACAATCCCACCATACCAGCTCACAAAAGCCGGGATCAGGAACACAATAACCAGGAGACAAGAAGACTACGTCCAAGAATGGAGGGAGGAGGTCAAAGCATCCCAGAAGCTGGCCGTGTACCAGAGCCTGCAGAGGGAATACAGACTGGCCCCATATCTGGAGGAGCTTCCCAACCCCAGAGACCGGAAGATCCTGAGCCGCTACAGACTGAGCGCCCACAACCTGGCCATTGAAACTGGGCGGCACCGACAGAGCTACATCCCCAGGGAGAGCCGACTGTGCCAGCAGTGCGACCAGGAGGCCGTGGAGGATGAGGCCCACTTCCTGCTACACTGCTCCAAATACTCAGCAGTGAGGGACACTCACTATAGGAGACTCTCCAACCTCCTCCCAGGCTTCTCCACCATGGAGGAGGAAGAGAAACTACCCATCCTGCTGGGGGAAGAAGAGACCACAGCGACTATAGTGGCACAATACGTCACTGCCTGCCATAGACTGAGAGGAGTGTGAGACGTCATGGACTCCAATACCCCAACCCCGATAGGTCATGGACTCCGATACCCCGACCCTGAATGTATCCCCCCCCCCCCAACCATGATACATCATGAACCCCTGTACACCGACCCCGGGTGAATCCCATTTCCTCAACTCCCTATTCTCCCCATGCTTTGGCAATGCTAATGTGTAACTTGGACCTGCCAATAAAGCTTTTTTGATTTGATTTGATTTGATTTGATAGATAGATAGATAGGATATAGATAGATAGATAGATAGATAGATAGATAGATAGATAGATAGATAGGAGATAGATAGATAGATAGATAGATAGATAGATAGATAGGAGATAGATAGATAGGAGATAGATAGATAGATAGATAGATAGATAGATAGATAGATAGATAGATAGATAGGAGATAGATAGATAGATAGATAGATAGATAGATAGATAGATAGATAGATAGGAGATAGATAGATAGATAGATAGATAGATTGATAGGAGATAGATAGATAGATAGGAGATAGATAGATAGATAGGAGATAGATAGGAGACAGATAGATAGGAGATAGATAGATAGGAGATAGATAGATAGGAGATAGATAGATAGATAGATAGATAGATAGATAGATAGATAGATAGATAGATAGGAGATAGATAGATAGATAGATAGATAGATAGATAGATAGATAGATAGATAGGAGATAAAAAGATAGGAGATAGATAGATAGATAGATAGATAGATAGATAGATAGATAGATAGATAGGAGATAGATAGATAGATAGATAGATAGATAGATAGATAGATAGATAGATAGCGCTTTCTGCCAGAAGAGTGCCAGGCCTGGTAGCATGAGTCCCAGGGTTGCATGATCAGACAAACTAGCCACTCAAGGTTCCCTGAGATGGCCGTGCAAAGATCCATGGAGTTTGTCGACTTAGTCACACTTTGCTCCATTGCAGACGAGCTTTGACTTTCTTTGGAAGGTTCTGACTAGATAGGGAACAGTCACCCCTGATGTAGACACCCCAGCTTTTGCTTTACCACCACATAGCTTTTATCAGGTTATTTGGAAGAAACCATCAGCATAGAGTCTCTTTCAAACTCCAGGCCAGAGATGAGGATTAATCTTCTGCAGGAACCACCTTTCTCTATGCACTCTGTCTCTCTAGACAATAACTCAGGACTTCCCATAACCTCCACCTAAGGACCTTCAGGGAGCTTCATCCTGAACACCGGGACTTGTCTCCCATTGGTGGGGAAGCTGCAGGATCAAGCTCAACCTGTGTGTGTGATGTGTGTGATAGGTTGTGGCATGTGTGGTACCCAGTCTAAGGATTGGATGATACTAATAGACAACTCTAAAAAGAGTCACTGTTATATATATATTTTTTTTTTTTTTTTTTTGCAGAAATCACATCTCACATCTCACCAGACGTTTTTAGAATCTTGTGAGACGCCTTCTATACATTGCGTCACATCATTTCCCCCTCCCAGACTTATATACAGGAGGGCTCTTCCTGTATGTGTGCCCTACTGCCCCATGTTAAAGGGAGACCAGAGTCCCAGTTATCGAGATTGTGAGGGGTCCGAGTGTGTTACCCCCGCTGCATCTATCCTGCAGATAAAGGAGAATTTTTATAGTGAAAAAACCCTTTAAGTCCAGTAACTAAAGAGTCAGTGAGTCCAGAGTGCAGAGGTAGTGACCTCCTCACCGAGCCTGGGGACACAAGAGTGTCTGGAGTCCAGCAAATAGTTCAGGGACCCAGGCTGCCATTTCTTTTCAAATGGCTTCTTACAGTGAAGTTAAAGGGATATTCCACTCAAACATAACTTTTGATATGTTGCTGCCCATGGTGAGACTAACAATTCCTTCCATACTTGTTATTGTCTATTCAGTCTCCTACCCCCAGTTCTGAGCTGCTGCTTTCTGTATGTGAGCTTTTCTCTCTGTTCCTCAAGTGTTACTATAATGTACCCCAAGAATCATTATCCTGTACCCCAAGTGTGACTATCTTGTACCCCAAGTGTCATCATCCTGTACCCCAAGTGTCAGTGTCATTGTCCTGTACCCCAAGTGTCACTATCCTGTACCCCAAGTGTCATTATCCTGTACTCCGAGTGTCATTATCCTGTACCCTGAGTGTCATTATTACCTTGATTGTCACTTTCCTGTACCCCGAGTGTCATTATCCTGTACCCCGAGTGTCACTATCCTGTACCCCGAATGTCATTATCCTGTACCCCGAGTGTCACTATCCTGTACCCTGAGTGTCACTATGCTGCACCCCAAGTGTCACTATCCTGTACCCCGAGTGTTACTATCCTGTACCCCGAGTGTCACTATGCTGTACCCCGAGTGTCACTATCCTGTACCCCGAGTGTCTGTGTATCAGTGTCTTATAACCTGCAGAATATAGGAGCCCTGGCCCCCTCTGTACACAGTGTTCTCCGATTTCTCTCTCGCAGTAATACCTCCTTCCTCCTCCGTCCGTCTCTGCGTTCCGGATCCCCAAAGGTTTCTCTCTCGCAGTAATACCTCCATCCTCCTCCGTCCGTCTCTGCGTTCCGGATCCCCAAAGGTTTCTCTCTTGCAGTAATACCTCCTTCCTCCACCGTCCATCTCTGCGTTCTGGATCCCCACGTGTTTCTCTCTCACAGTAATACCTCCTCTCTCCTCCGTCCGTTTTTGCGTTCCGGATCCCCAAAGGTTTCTCTCTCACAGTAATACCTCCTTCCTCCTCTATCCATCTCTGCGTTCTGGATCCCCACGTGTTTCTCTCTCACAGTAATACCTCCTCTCTCCTCCGTCCGTCTCTGCGTTCCGGATCCCCAAAGGTTTCTCTCTCACAGTAATACCTCCTTCCTCCACCGTCCATCTCTGCGTTCTGGATCTCCACGTGTTTCTCTCTCGCAGTAATACCTCCTTCCTCCACCGTCCATCTCTGCGTTCTGGATCCCCACGTATTTCTCTCTCACAGTAATACCTCCTTCCTCCTCTATCCGTCTCTGCGTTCCACATTTACTTTTGAAATTCAAAAACAGTCTATTAATTTTTTGGATATCACAATAAGCATTGATGACGACTTGAATATCCAAACGGATATTTTGCGCAAACCTACCGCGACTAATAATTTGTTACACTGGACCAGTTGGCACCCTGTCCCATTAAAAAATGGAATACCAACGGGACAATATTTACGTGCCAAAAGGAACTGTTCCAATGAACAAGATTTCCAACGTGAATGCAGAAATCTACAGTCTCGTTTTAGATCAAGAGGATATCCGAGAAAACCGTTAAAAAGGGCATATCACAGAGCATGTGCCATTGATCGTTCGACCCTTCTTGCAACAAATACCACTGCATCCAGTTCCAATAAAATCGTTAGGTGCATAGGGACCTATGACTCTGACGCAATTGAGATTAAGAAGATTCTACAGAAATATTGGGGCATTTTACTATTAGATGAAGATCTGAGGGAAGTTGTTGGCTTAAGACCAAACATTACTTATCGACGTGGGAAAAATTTACGTGACCTGTTGGTCCATAGTCATCTTGGGAGTGGACAGATTACTAGAGGCCCCAGCGTTCTAGGTTCATACCCTTGTGGCCATTGTGGTTTTTGCCAATATATGATCAAAACACAGGAATTTACTAATCCCACTGATGGCAAAATCTATCAGATAAGGCAATTCATAAATTGCACTTGTAAAGAAGTGGTGTATGCAATTAGATGTGGATGCAACAAATTATACATTGGCAAGACCATTCAGGAGTTAAGAAGAAGAATCTCCAAACATCTTAGCTGCATACGCACTTCTCAGGATACACCTTTGTCGCGGCATATACATGCATTTCACAATGGAGACTTTAAACATCTTCAAATATGGGGTATATGCCATATTAGGCTGGGAGAACGTAGATAGTTAGAATTATTATTATGTGAGGGTTAATAGAGGTAGCCATTAATGATAATGATGATTTGTTGATGTGGTTATCATTTGATGTTATTATTTGGCTTTCTTTGAATAGGTGGTTTGGTATTCTGTTATTAAGAGTTTATATTTCATAAAACCTAAGAAGTGGAGCCCACCTCTTTCCAGTATCAGCTACTACTTGAGCTTGTTTATTATCTTATTTATGAATCTAGACGTAATACTTACCTCTTATACTTACCTATTTATCTGTTCAGTTCATCTTTTATTAGAAGTGACTCCTTTGTAATAGTTTATGACTGTCATCTATTTATGTGCCTGTTGTTTTTATAACAGTAAAGGACTTATGATATCTAATGTAACTTATAGACATTGAACTTGAGAGTGCTGATTTAATATGTGTCATTACTATCACTGATAATATATTTATTTTTCATTTTTGTTTATTTAATTTATTATTCCAATTATTCTGGCATCAGCTATTTATTCAGTCTAAGTCCGCACGCATGCGCCAACTATTATCTGAATCCTAGAAGTCTTAGTCCGTGCGCAGGCGCCTATATATACATCTTTGTGTCTGGATGGGTGCGCAAGCGCAATAGGTATAGGTCACTGGTGCTTAGTTCCAAGTGTGGACGCCTGCGCAGTAGTGGACATCGTACATCATCGCGCAGGTTTCATACACGTGAGTGATGACGTATCTCCACCCAATATGATTGGAGGATGGTTGCCGCTAGCGGATAGGTGGACTTGTACGAGTGACGGTGATTGGCTAAGGCTATGGCACATCTTGATGACGTATTTAGAGGTGATTGGTGAGTTCGGTGTAGATGTAGGTGGATAGTTTTGATATTTGTCTTATTGGCTGTCATCCTTTCCCCACCCCACATTGTGTTAAGTACGTAGCATTTATAAGTCTCAAATGTACCAGGGGTCATCGCCATTTGCCCTACACCTGAGGACGCCCCGTTTGGGGGTGAAACTAGTTGTGGTGGCGGTGTGTTAGGTTTTAATCAGCTACTCCCACAGACCCTGAGTAGTCTGCAGCTATTCAGTTACAATACACAGTACCACTGTTAGGTGGACTGAAAATACTGTGTACTGTGGGAGAGTGTTTTTAACAAGATCACGGTGTCTATATTTTAAACATATATTAGTACATTAAAAGTTACGTTTTACTTGGTTTACCAGAGGTGATTCAGGGCCCTTTTGGGCTTATGGCCCTTTGCGCTAGTGTGTATTTTGTTTAAATTTATTTTTATGTATTTTATTTTATGTTATTTTTGGCACTTTTTTTGTTTGTTCCCTCAAGGTTCTCTCCAGCAGTAATACCTCCTTCCTTCTCCGTCTCTGCGTTCCGGATCCCCTCAGGATTCTCTCTCGCTGTAATACCTCCTTCCTCCTCTGTCCGTCTCTGCGTTCCAAATCCCCAAAGGTTTCTCTCTCACAGTAATACCTCCTTCCTCCTCCGTCCTTCTCTGCTTTTCAGATCCCCACAGGTTTCTCTCTCGCAGTAATACCTCCTTCCTCCTCCGTCTGTCTCTGCGTTCCAAATCCCCACAGGTTTCTCTCTCGCAGTAATACCTCCTTCCTCCTCCGTCCGTCTCTGCGTTCCGGATCCCCTCTGGGTTCTCTCTCGAAGTAATACCACCTTCCTCCTTTGTCCCTCTCTGCGTTCCGGCTCCCCACAGGTTTCTCTCTCGCAGTAATACCTACTTCCTCCTCCGTCCGTCTTTGCGTTACGGATCCCCTCGGGGTTCTCTCCCACAGTAATACCTCCTTCCTCCTCCGTCCGTCTCTGCGTTCCGGAATCCCTTGGGGTTCTCCCCCGCAGTAATACCTCCTTCCTCCGTCCGTCTCTGCATTCCAGATTCCCGCAGGTTTCTCTCTCGCAGTAATACCTCCTTCCTCCTTCGTCCATCTCTGCGTTCTGGATCCCCACAGGTTTCTCTCTCACAGTAATACCTCCTTCCTCCTCCGTTCGTCTCTGCATTCTGGATCCCCACAGGTTTCTCTCTCGCAGTAATACCTCCTTTCTCCTCCGTCTGTCTCTGCGTTCCGGATCCCCACAGGTTTCTCTCTCGCAGTAATAACTCCTTCCTCCTCTGTCAGTCTCTGTGTTCCGGATCCCCTCAAGGTTCTCTCTCACAGTAATACCTCCTCCGTCTGTCTCTGCTTTCCAGATTCCCGCAGGTTTCTCTCTCGCAGTAATACCTCCTTCCTCCTCCGTCAGTCTCTGCGTTCCGGAACCTTACAGGTTTCTCTCTCTCGCAGTAATACCTCCTTCCTCCTCCGTCAGTCTCTGCGTTCCGGAACCTTACAGGTTTCTCTCTCGCAGTAATACCTCCTTCCTCCTCCGTCCGTCTCTGCATTCCAGATTCCCGCAGGTTTCTCTCTCGCAGTAATACCTCCTTCCTCCTCCGTCAGTCTCTGCATTCCGGAACCTTACAGGTTTCTCTCTCTCGCAGTAATACCTCCTTCCTCCTCCGTCCGTCTCTTTGTTCCAGATCCCCAAAGGTATCTCTCTCTCGCAGTAATACCTCCTTCCTCCTCCGTCTGTCTTTTCGTTCCAGATCCCCAAAGGTTTCTCTCTCGCAGTAATACCTCCTTCCTCCACCGTCAGTCTCTGCGTTCCGGGTTCCCTCAGGTTTCTCTCTCGCAGTAATACCTCCTTTCTCCTCCGTCTGTCTCTGCGTTCCGGTTCCCCAGAGGTTTCTCTCTCGCAGTAATACCTCCTTCCTCCTCCGTCTGTCTCTGTGTTCCGGATCCCCTCAGGGTTCCCTCTCGCAGTAATACCTCCTCTCTCCTTTGTCCGTCTCTGCGTTTCGGCTCCCCGCAGGTTTCTCTCTCTCAGTAATACCTCCTTCCTCCACCATCAGTCTCTGCATTACGGATCCCACAGGTTTCTCTCTGTCGCAGTAATACCTCCTTCCTCCTCCATCCGTCTCTGCGTTCCGGTGCCCCTCAAGTTTTTCTCTTGCAGTAATACCTCCTTCCTCCTCCGTCTGTCTCTGTGTTCCGGATCCTCTCAAGGTTCTCTCTCGCAGTAATACCTCCTCCGTCTGTCTCTGCATTCCGGATCCCCAGAGGTTTCTCTCTCGCAGTAATACCTCCTTCCTCCTCCGTCTGTCTCTGTGTTCCGGATCCCCTCAAAGTCCTCTCTCGCAGTAATACCTCCTCCCTCCTCCGTCTGTCTCTGCGTTCCGGATCCCCACAGGTTTCTCTCTCGCACAGTAATACCTCCTTCCTCCTCTATCCGTCTCTGTGTTCCGGATCCCCGCAGGTTTCTCTCTTTCGCAGTAATACCTCCTTCCTCCTCCGTCCGTCTCTGCGTTCCGGATCCCCGCAGGTTTCTCTCTCTCACAGTAATACCTCCTTCCTCCGTCTCTGCGTTCCAGATCCCCGCAGGTTTCTCTCTCTCGCAGTAATACCTCCTTCCTCCTCCGTCCGTCTCTGCGTTCCGGACCTTACAGGTTTCTCTCTCGCAGTAATACCTCCTTCCTCCTCCGTCCATCTCTACGTTCCGGATCCCCGCAGGTTTCTCTCTCTCAGAGTAATACCTCCTTCCTCCTCCATCCGTCTCTACGTTCCGGATCCCCGCAGGTTTCTCTCTCTCACAGTAATACCTGCTTCCTCCTCCATCCGCCTCTGCGTTCCGGATCCCCGCAGGTTTCTCTCTCTCGCAGTAATACCTCCTTCCTCCTCCGTCCGTCTCTGCATTCCAGATTCCCGCAGGTTTCTCTCTCGCAGTAATACCTCCTTTCTCCTCCGTCAGTCTCTGCGTTCCGGATCCTTACAGGTTTCTCTCTCTCGCAGTAATACCTCCTTCCTCCTCCGTCTGTCTCCCGCAGGTTTCATCTCTTCTTGCCTTTTGCTGCTGAGCTGTCACCTTCTTGTCTCCTTCTTCTTATAGAGAACATTTCCTCCTCGCAGGCAAACACTTACCGTAAATCCTCCCGTGTAAGTATCCGTGGAAGTGCGCCGGTGCCCAGGATTTTAGGTTGCCAGGAAACCATATCTGTATATTTTCCCCATCTCGCTGCCCGGAGAAGGCTCCTGATATACGCACAGCCGCCGCCGCTGCCACTGGGGTGAATTATAACCTCACCGCCTCCGGGCCAGAATATACACTTTAGACTGAAGGCAATCTGAAAGGATGTGTCTGACAAGTGTATTTCTTGGGAGATGAAATAATAACAAGCATCTTCTGACACTTTAAGAAGAGGGAAATCACTCTGGCAGAATCTAGGTTTATTGCTTGGAACTATTACGGTCTCTTTAAGAGTCTTAAAGGGCTGTTATGGCTGGAGATGAGTGGGCCCCTGCTGCTATTTCCTCCCTCACAGACCTCCATACTTCGCCATACTCCTTCTTACTTATAGGAGAAGCTACTTAGCATCTTGATTATTCGTCTTTCAGTTTCAGGGGCCTGCAGCCATGTTTCTTCATCTGTCTTCTGCATTACGTACTTACCTGTATTCACTGCTTACCGCCTCGGGAATGAATAAGAAAAGATGAAACAAGACAGCGTAGGGAAAGATGGGACGGCAGTACAGAGAGGCAGCACTATCTGTGTCTATATCATTTGTGGAGAGACACATAAAGGTAGGACTTTCTATGACTACATCATATACAGGGAAATGGAAAAAAGCACTACTATCTGTACCTACATCACATACAGGAAAATAGAGAAAAATAGTACTATCTGTACCTACATCATTTAGAAAGAGAGAAAGGGGGGTAGTACTATCTGTACCTACATCATTTAGAAAGAGAGACAGGGAGGTAGTACTATCTGTACCTACACCATTTAGAAAGAGAGACAGGGAGGTAGTACTATCTGTAGAAAGAGAGTTTGGGAGTTACTACTACAATATGTGAACCTATATCATTTAAAAAGAGAGGAAGGAAGTAATATCTGTACCTACTATACATCACTTACAGGGAGGGTCTGGGAGGCAGTACTATATGCACCTAGGTCATTTAGAAAGAGAGACATGTCAACAGTACTATCTGTACCTCTATTATTTTAAAAGAGAGGCAGGGAGGTAGTACTATCTGTACCTACTGTACAGCACTTACAGGGAGGCAGTACTATCTGAACCTATGTCATTAAAGAAGAGAGACAAGAGGGGAGACAAGGAGGTAGTACTATCTGTACTTACAATTTTTACAGGGAGAGACAGGGAGCACATAATTTACATGCAGGGACAGGGAGGCAGTACTATCTACAGTATACCTACATTACTTATATACAGAGACAGAGAAGTAGCATTATCTGTACCTACATCATTTACATGGAGAGAAAGGGTACCAGCACCATCTATACCTACATTATTTACAGGGAGAGACTGGGAGGCAGCACTATCTGTTCCTACATCATTTACAGGGAGAGACAGAAAAATAGTATTATCCTTACCTGCATAATTTAAAAGAAGAAACAGGGAGGTGGTATTATTGGTATCTGGAGAGAGAGAGAGAGAGAGAGAGAGAGGAAGGCAGCACTACCTGTACCTCATTTTTGCGCCTGTCAAAAGGAAAAACTGATCTGTTTTGATCCGTTGTTTTTTTTATAATGGAAGTGAATGGAAAAACAGATCAAAACGGATGCACACAAAGGCATCCGTTTTTTTTTGTTGCAAAAAACGGATGGAAAAAAAAACAGTTTGCAAAACACAGTGTGAATCCAGCCTATCATGCGTTGTATCCCTTTTCCCAATCCTCTTGTTTCTTGTCTTGGATATTCAGCAAGACTTGGCAGTTTCACCCATCGATACAATGCTCACCTGCAGTCAGGTCTTTGTGCTGCGTTGCGGCGTTATATTTGAGTACATGTTGTGTTCTCTTGGCAGTAAAGATGGAAAACCTTTCAATGAATATTATATCACCACGTCCCCAGCACAATAGGACTGTCAGCCATCGCTCCTCTAGATAACACCATTAAATGCATTAGTAACATATTCCAACGCGTGGCATTGTGACCGGGGGATTTTATTTGTCCTCAGAGGATATTGCGCTATTATTTATATCATCATTTCATGTAAAGAAAAAGAAGCACTTAGAATGGCCGGCTGAAAAGCATCCACGTGGCATTGAGATGATCACGTGGCGTCTTCACAAAGGGAGATATTGGTAAGAAGGAAACAATGCAATGAAAATATAACTGAGAAGCCTTGAAGCCGTGGACCATATACAGATATATTTAAGTTTAACCCCCCCCTCCCCCCCACTGTGTCGATGCCCTCAGTGCCCACCCGTCACTCATACATCCTGGTTCCTGATGATGTGTAGTCTCCACAGGAAAACACAGAAAAATGCAACAGCTCACCACAATGGCAAGATACAGACCCACTACAGACATGAAAATAGTTAAGAGCAGCCCCCCCCCCCCCAACTGCAAAAAAAAATAATTCCCACAAAAATAATGAAGCTCTTGGTTTCCATTTGCAAATAGTGTAAACCATCCCACCACGATAAGGTGGCCTCATGCCGGGGCAGTCCTACACTGTAATGGCCTCTCCATGGCATGTAATGAGCCTATGCTCTGGGCATGCAAGATCCGTCTTATACCAGCAAAAGTAATTACACACCTGGGTGGGATAGGTGAAGTACCCGACTAAGTAGAGGTAGCCACTCTCCCATCTAGAACACAGAAAAAAAGACAAATTTGGTCAGCTCTCCTAGAACACCATTCACACTAGGCTGGAGCACGTTGCTATGGCTGAAATTGCAAACAAACCCTTGATAAAGCTTGTACAGCGAAACGCAGCGTTGGGTGAGTGGTGGTACTGGGCAGGATTATATACTATATACCCAGAGGTTTGATTATATACTTGTATGAATTAGACACTATACGTGGTATTGCACTTGGTTGCACTTTAGACTGCACTTGCAGCCTTATACATATAGGTTTACTTTACTTTTTCATACTTATTTTGTTTGGATTATTATTTATTTTTTGCACTTCCTTGCCTCTGTGGGTCGACTGATATACCATCAATGGTTTAATATATAGTAGTTATATTATTTATTCATTTACTCTGCCCTGTATACCATCTGATGTATGTATTGTATGGTTTTCTGCTCCCTTTTTAATATGTGTTTTTAAACAACAAAAATTTTCTTTGTATGAAATAAATAAAGTATTTTCTGATATATGTAGAATACTGTCCAGCATTGTTTATTTATAGGTGGTGTGCATTATTTGGATGCGTATGGACATAGAACTATTGGTAGTTCAATTTTTTCGGTTAATTGAAATTGCAAACACACAAAAGCACAGAAAAATGCAACGGCTCACCGCAATGGCAAAATACAGACCCACTACAGACATGAAAATAGTTGAAAGCAGCCCCCCCAACTGCCGAGAAAAACTTCCACAAAAATAAGGAGGCTCTTGGTTACCATTTTCAAGCAGTGTGAACCACCCCACCAATGATAAGGTGGCCCCATGCCCGGGGTGGACCCTACACTGTACTATGGCCTCTCCATGGCATGTAATACGCCTATGCTCTGTAGTCTCTGTGGGCATTCAGCAGGAAAAAGGAAAGAGCTGTAATGACCAGAGATTGGGCACATTGGTGGAGATCTCTGCTAAGACCAAGACCAGTTGGCTGGTGAAGAGCTACTATAGGAAGGTCTGCATCCTGGGACCTGAGCATAAGCTGTGGAGTCTTGTCTGTGGATGTGTGGGTGGTAGGAAAGGTTTGTGCCATAGGAGTGGTAGGAGAGCAGTCTGGAGTTGGATGGTGATAACCCTCCAAATTGCAGTTTTGGCTGGAGTTGAACCCAACCACCACCACCACCACTCTCTCTCTCTCTCTCTCTCTCTCTCTCTCTCTCTCTCTCTCTCTCTCTCTCTCTCTCTCTCTCTCTCTCTCTCTGGGTTTTGTTGATAGCACATTGGTCATGACTAGTGTTAAGTGGAGTTTCAAAACTGTTTGCGTTCGGCAACGCTTTCCCACCCTAGGAAGTCCTGGAAAACATGGATACAACCATAGGCTATATCGATGCTTTTCTAGCAGCTCTAGTGTGGCATCTAACTCCTGTCAAATGCTGAGCATTCAGGTTTGGAGAGCATTCCATAATTATATTCATGATCAGTCATGTGGCCGCTAGAGATGAGCTGATCTCGAGCACGCCCGTGTCTGTCCAAACCTGAGCGTGCGGCATTTGTATGCAGCCCTAGGGAGTCCTAAAAACATGGATATGAACTATGACTATATCCATGTTTTCAAGGCAGCCTCAGGGCTGCATCGGACTTCTGCAGCCACCGGTAATTGAATGCCACACGCTCAGGTTTAGACAGACACGGGCGTGCTCGAGATCAGCTCATCTCTAGCGGTCACATGACTGATTGTGAATATCATTATGGAAGATTCTCCTGCTATAACATGCTGTACTCACTCTCTTATCCAAACAATGAAGATGCAGCATTTGGGGAGCTGAGTTCTTGTTTACTTTGGCAGCTCCTCGAGACATCACAGTCTTGTTTGAGACATTAGGTGTCAAAATCTTGGACTTTTGCCCAAAGCTTCTTTATTTTTCATTTGTTTTAATCAAAATATTTGAAAAGTGTCATGTGGTTTCCCGGCATAAGACGTGCTGAAGTCTCAGCGGCAACACCAGGCAAGCAAAGAGCTTGTTTACTTTACTCCATTGTAGACGTGAAATGTTGATATGAAATGTGCAGGAAGTCAATAACCGAGTTACGCACAATTAGTCTGAGAAATTAATCTGGGCTCCATAGTTTTTAGTTGGAACAGAATACACTAATATGGACTGTCCATGACAACTTATATTCATTTAAAGCTAATTTACCATTGGGTACATCACTTTTTTTCACTGTTTTTGTTTTTTTAACTAAATGTATCTGCACCAGCACGGTCCTTTTTTTGAACCACCGCTCAGCCGTTCTCCTAATGTGCAGGAGAATAGGTCCCCTTCAACTGCTGATTGACAGTTGACTGCCTTTACACAGCATGGATGGATAACTGCCAGCTGGTGGGTGGAGTCTGCTAGTGCTCATGAATATACAGGACTACTGGGCTCATGCACATAATAGGGAGAACTACCTACTGTCCATGTTATTCAGGAGGATTTGTCCGAATCAGCTGCACAGAAGAAGGTAAGTGATGCATCATTCTGTTCAGCTTCTCAGTTGCTAGATATATGTTACCCTAAGATAGGACACCATAAACCTACTGACAGTCTCTTTTAAATGAATGTACCATTAGGCGCATCACTTAGTTTTTTTTAAATCTAAATAGATCAGTGCCAGTGCAGGAAGGCTGTTGGCTGTTGGCGCAGTCCTTTATGAACTGCCGCCTGATTCCCACGTGGTGCGCCAATGTATTCCTTAGCATAAATCCAGTGACCGAGAAGCTGAACAGAATGATCACTTACATTGTTCTGTGCAGCTGATCCAAGGATCTCCTCCTGAATAACATGTACAATAAGTAGTCCTTCCCATTATGTGCGTGTTCTCTGTAATCCGGGATATTCATGAGCACTAGCAGACTCCACCTATCAGCTGCTCATTGGCAGTTATCTATCCAGGCTGTGTATAAGCAGTCACCTGTCAATCAGCAGCGGGCAGGAGGAAGGGGTCCTATTCTCCTGCATATAAGGAGAACGGCTAAACAAAATGATATGTTAGTAATACACTGATCTGCACAGCATTTCTAAATTTAAAGCACCATATACTGTACCTAGTGACAGGTTCCCTTTAAAGAGATTCTTTACTTGGACTTTCATTACTTGGTATAGGGGTCGCTTGATAACCAGTTGATCTCAGATCGTCCCCATGCTGGGATCCCAAACGGTCAGCTTTAATCTATAGGTCTTTATACTATTTATAATATTTATTCATCGTCTTAATGATTTATCTTTCTACACTTTAATTCTAATAGGTTTATTATCACTTTTAGTGCCAAGCTATAAACCCTATAGGGTGACATACAGAAGCATCTGAAGTCCTGGCCGGGATCCTTTGCCGCTTTATGTGGGTAGGCGGTAGGTCACATGACGAATAATTATCTCGGTGTTTTTGCGTCAGAGTCGGGATCGATTGTTTTTATTAGCTCAGTTATTACTAGAACCCCTCCACTTATTTAAGGAGAATTCTCCTGCATAATATTCTTGAAATGGGAAATGGTGACACCAGAAAAATTACAACCTCAATAATTTCAGGGAAATATTCTGATCTCAGCAGTGTAGAGGCTGGCGCTTTGATAAAGCCCTGCGCCGGAGCGTGATCTAATGCTGCGCTGTATCCTGTGTTCTCTGTTTAGAACCTTCACAGCGGATGGGACCCGAACAAATCACATTCCTACATCAATAGGAAAAGCCACTGATTTATACACCGGCATGAGCTTATTAAAAATGTTTCCGTGTTAAAAAAAATAAGAAAAAAAAGAAAAAAAAGATTCAGGCTGAAAAGTTTTAAGAACAACATGGATAAGGCGGGGGATATGAGGAGCGGAAAGAACAAAGATGTTATATCAGTATGTGTGGTGTCCCATTAGGGGTGTTGCAGTTTTATACACCCTTCGCAAAAGTCTGTACTTATTGTCTAATGACCAGGGCCAGCCTTAAGGTAATTGGCGCCCTGTGCAAAACTTTTTTCGGCGCCCCCCCCCCCCACACACACACACACACACACAGGGTCTGCTGAGACCCCCTCAAGGTGTTATAAAGCTCCTACTCCTTCAGATAATATCCAGCACCCATCACCCGACCCTCCCAAATATTACCGCCACACCGCAACCACTACCATCACTATCATATTGTTACTGACCAAATCAGTATACTAAATCCAAAAAAACACAGTACCAGATTACAGGTAACAAATATTACCACCGCATACTGACTAATACCACCGCATACTGACTAATACCACTGCACACTGACTAATACCACCACATACTAACTAACACCACCACATACTGACTAACACCACCACTGATACTGAATAACATTACCACATACTGACTAATACCACTGCTGCTACTGAATAACACCACCACATACTGACTAACACCACCACATACTGACTAATACCACCACTGATACTGAACAACAACACCACATACTGACTAAAACCACCGCCACTACTGAATAAAATCCTATGTACACAGATCATTATAGAGGTAGAGCCAGCCCTACACAGGTTCTATACACCATATACATTACAGTGAAGTTATATCCAGTCACTCACAGGAGACGTCTTCTCTGATCGGAGTTCTTCCCTTTTCATCTTCTTCTCCATCTGCCCTGGGCCATCATGAGAACTTCTTCGAGCCACGAATCCACAGAATCTGCCAGACACACATATTAGACTCCTCACTCTGGCATCATCCTCATCTCTATACTAACTGCACATCTGTATTGGCCCCTTTACACCCTCATTTAGTGGGTAGGCTGACTCTATGTGACCCCCTTATAGTATATGCCCCCCCTGTGTAGCCTCCTTACAGATGGCCCCTTGTTTAGACTTCCCTATATATGGCCCTATGTGGATCTACTTAAGAACCACCCTCTGTGTAGTCCCCCTATTGTATATGCCCCCCCTCTCTGTAGCCCTCCCTTATAAATGGCCCCCTCTTTGTAGTCTCCCTTACAGATGCCCCCCCATGTTGTCCCCTCTGCCCCTCTTACAGATGCCCCCCCCCCCTGTGTTGTCCCCTCTGCCCCTCTTACAGATTCCCCCCATGTTGTCCCCTCTGCCCCTCTTACGGATGGCCCCTCTGTGTTGTGCCCCTTATAAATGGCCCCTGTGTTGTCCATCCCCTTATAGATGGCCCCCGTATTGTTACCCTAATAGATGGCCCCCCTGTGTTGTCCATCCCCCTTACAGATGGCCCCCTTATGTTGTATCTTCTTATAGATTGCCCCCTTATAGATCGCCCCCCTTGTTGTCCCCCTTATAGATAGCCCCCTTATGTTGTCCCCCCTTATAGCTTGCCCCCTTATGTTGTCCTTCTCTTACAGATTGCCCCCTTATGTTGCCTCCCCTTATAGATTGCCCCCTTATGTTGTCTCCCCCTTACAGATTGCCCCCCTTATGTTGTCTCCCCCCTTATAGATACCTCCCCTATTGATTGCCCCCTTATGTTGTCTCCCCCCTTACAGATGCCTCCCCTATAGATTGCACCCTTGTTGTCTCCTCCCTAATAGATGCCCCCCTAAAGATTGCCCCCTTGTTGTCTCACACCTTATAGATGCCTCCCCTATTGATTGCCCCTTATGTTGTCTACCCCCTTACAGATTTCCCCCTTGTTGTCTCCCCCTTATAGATGCCCCCCTTACAGATTTCCCCCTTGTTGTCTCCCCCTTATAGATGCCTTCCTATAGATTTCCCCCTTGTTGTCTCCCCCCTATAGATTGCCCCCTTGTTGTCTACTCCCTTATAAATTCACCCCTATATATTGCCCCCTTGTTGTCTCCCCCCTTATAAATGCCTCCCCTATAGATTGCCCCCTTGTTATGTACCCCCTTATAGATTGCCCCCTTGTTGTCTCCCCCTATAGATTGCCCCCTTGTTGTCTCCCCCTATAGATTGCCCCCTTGTTGTCTCCCCCTATAGATTGCCCCCTTATAGATGCCCCCTTGTTGTCTCCCCCTATAGATTGCCCCCTTGTTGTCTCCCCCTATAGATTGCCCCCTTATAGATGCCCCCTTGTTGTTTTCCCCTTTATAGATGCCCCCCTATTGATTGTCCCCTTATGTTGTCTCCCCCCTTTTAGCACTTTGTGCAGATTAAAAAAAACACACACACACAACTCACCTATTCCTTGTTCCCCCACCGCGGCTCTTGTCTCTGCATCGTCGCCGCGCACACCAGTGACTTCAGTGCGCGCTGGGGCCAGTATTTTCTCCCTGTGCCGGAAGTACAAGGCCAACGGCTGATGCAGAGGTCACTGATGCGTGCTCTGCTGGGGAATTCCCAGGGAGCGCGCATCAGCCGGGGGCGTCACAAGATTGATAGGACACAGTACGCGGCGCCCGTGATGAGGGGAGGCTGGGGGAAGCCACCACAGGAGGGGGGCGCCGGGCGGCCAGCTAGGGGAGCGCTCGGCAGAAAGACAGCTGCACAGCTGTCTCTCTGCCTCAGCGACCCCCCAGCTAGACGGGAGTGATGCGCCGTGTGCAAGCGCACAGGTCGCACACCCCAAAGGTCGGCCCTGCTAATCACTATAGTAAAAGTAGTACTAAAAGCTACCCACTAGATGTCACTGTATTATGCATGTGTATATGGAAGCTGCACAGCTGAAGGATTGCAAAGGGTTATTGTGTTTATGTGTACCAGAATCTGTCTGTGAACCAGTAGGATTTCTGCTTTCTTCTTTCCTATCACCTCTCTTCTTTCTTCTTCTGTTGCGCTAGCGAGGAAGTTAGTCACATGGGTGGAGGAGGAGCATGATCTTTTCGTTCTAGACGTTGTGGAGGAAGGACACACGCTAGATAGCTTTCCGGAGTGATCCCATTGGGCCCTGGCTCTCTGCCAGGTCCGCGTACCCAAGTCAGTCTTAGCTAGTACCCCGCATGGGAAGGACGCAACTTCTTTGCTAGTAGCACTTAAAAGCACTATGCAATGTTAAACTCCTCGTAGAGAGGACTAGCCATAAATAACCTCAACCCACGCCGTGGATTAGGAGAAGTCACAGAACAGGACAGTATCCATACTAGAGCCACAGAGCCAGGAACTGATCCGGACAGAGCAAAGTTGCGGTAGCCTAGGAAGTTTGTCTCGCAGCGCGTGTGTCATCAAGGGAACCCTCAGCATTCCACTCATCCCAGGTAACAAGGTCTGGGGCCTGTGTCACCCATTAGGAAGGTTCAGCGAGTCTAGTGGGCATAAGGTGGTGTGAAGACCGAAGTCAAAGGTCAATACACGGGCTCAGGTGTTTTACCTGCTGCACATTTACAAGTAGTAAACTAACTCAACTTTATTCCACGATTCTGTGATTATTCATCACCACCACCACCACAGCATATACACCGCAACCTTGGGACACTCTCCCCTTTCTGTGGGTGGCGGGTCCTACTATCCGGGAGGGTCATTACACCACTCTGTCCATCTGTATGATTACATAACCCCAAGGGACCCAGTAGCAACACGGCAGGACACCGACCACAGGGGAAAAGGGTACAGCCGACCTGATAAAATAAAAGCAGGCGTGCCATCACACCTGTGTGCCGACCAGGCACTAGTGTCACGTGACAATATCCCGAGGTCCGGCTGTACAGTATACATAGAAGTGATGTCACACTACAACACCTAGCAAGTGACCAGCCGCTCCTCTGATATAACATCACGCTGGGGGTACACCACATATGCACTATATGTGGGGCTTGGAATACACCCAGGAATCATTGGGTATCACACCCTCACAGTTAGAGCCCACCACCACACCGAGACTACCTAGAGTTGCTCTGAGCATACGCAGACCCTTGGGCAATCAATCTTATAGTGTGCCCTTTGGGGTATTCCCTTCTTTGGTTTGACCAGCATAGAGCAAATGTAACCAGACACACTGAGCCCAGTTGGCCTTGACTCCCCTCCTTCCTGTATAACAACCTCAGCAGCAGACACAGAGCATGCCTAGAAAACTTTCTAATTAAAGTCAATGGAGTAAGCTCCAGTCTATTGTTTCCAGTCCTATGTTCAGAAGCTCAGAAAACAGAAGGATTAAGAACAAAGAGAACATGTTTAAAGGGAATGTGTCACCTAGATTTTCTTTTACTGATTAGAGTCAGATACTAAAACTATTTTTTTATTCTAATCTGTTTCTATTTTTTGACTGTAATTTTTTTTTATTTGACTTTTTGTACATTGTTATGGGGGCGGCCAATTTAGTGACCTGCCTTACAGCAAGCCTCATGGATATAGACAGATAGACAGATAGACAATAGACAGACTCTGTCCCCTTGAGATGAATGTAAGACCTTACTGAGCATGCTCTGTGACCTAGGAAGAGGTCATTCCACAGGGAGCTGCTATTCTCTCCTCTATCTACTGGTGTTACATGACGCTGCACTGCTGTACAGATCACTTTACTGCAGCCTCCTCTTATCACCACAGACACAACAGGAAGTCTCAGCTTAGTTTTAGCCCCAGTGGTGAGAATGAAAACTGCAACTGATATTAGGATTGTTTTATAATACAGAAAGAAAATGGAAAATTAGGAAAAACATTTTCAAAAATGTTTTACAAAATGTTTAACATAAAAACATTATTTAGACACGAAGTCATTTTCTGATGACACTGTCTCTTTAAGCATCTAAAAGAAAAACCCATGGAGCCTCATTTAAGAGTCTCAAAACCTAGGACTATCCAGAGATTCCTCCATGAAGGACCCAGCCAAAAGGTGGCTCCTGTAGGGAAACCACCAAAGCCACCATTAAGTGGCCCTATACTGTAAGTCAATCTTATAACAAAGGGAAAACCAAGGCCAGGTATCCAATGACAGACAGCTGTTTTGGAGTGTTGCTCCTCATCAGTGCAGAGCAGGATTATGGCTCGGTGGGAGCAATGCCTAGTAGAGCCATAAGAGAAATATATGACTGGTCTCAGGGAGACCAGCCAAACGATAACACTGCCGGCTGCTGGTTAAAGCGCTCAATGCAGTGAAATCCTAGGTGCATTGGTCCCTGGGAAACTGAATATGCAAAAAAAGAGCCCGTGGAGCCTCATTGAAGAGTCTTAAAACACGGGACTAGCCAGCTATCCCTCTGTGAAAGACCCAGCCAAGGGTTTTGAGACTCTTAAATGAGTCTCCACGGGCTCTTCTTTTGCATATTCATGTTTCCCAGGGGGTAGTGCACCTAGGATTTCACGGCATTGAGCGCTTTAACAGGCAGCCGGCAGTGTTATCATTTGGATGGTCTCCCTCAGATCAGCGATCTGTTTCCCTTATGAAGTATCTGGCTCTGATTTGTAAAATAAATAAAAAATTCTACGAAATAGATTCACTTTAAATCAATAGACAATAAAATGATGTTACTAGGCTCAGTAGCTACTGCGGATATTATATGTCCAATGGTCAGGATGGCGGAAGCTATGGCCAGGAGGAACCCGGATCCATGAAGCCGTGAGGTGTGCATCTCTATAGCCTTTGGTCACACAATGTTGTACGTATCTGTAGGGTTCTTCTTAATAACATTCTGTGAGGCTGAATGTATTGTGGCATGGTGTCCAGCCATCTCGTAGTAGAGTAGAGTAGAGTCAGGTAATACATATTTCAATAAAGGGGTGGTCTCAAGCTATAGGGGGATCCAGACCACCGACATCATAGTACAGAATGGATAGACCGCAGCGCTTAATAAAAAAGTGATGAAGTAGATGGCGATTTTCACTCCCGTATAACTGGATCAATACCCAACTATGAGAAAACAAGGAATAGAGATAAAAGTTTCTCCGCTATCGCAGAGTCTATTTCTTGAACAGGTTGTACGTTCTTCTCTGCGGGGTTCTACCAAAGCCAACTGAAGACTTAAAGGGAACATGTTAAATATTCAAGAAGCCTCAAGGATCTGTTTAGTTGGACACAAAATCGCAACTTTACTATGAGAGTGAAAAGTCTCCTGCAGACGAGAGGGAAAAACAGTCATGATGGCGGTGGTTTCGGTTTTGTTGTACAAAGTGTTGAGAAAGTATCGGGAGCTCAGTCGAGCATCTTGTGGTGCTCAGGTAAAGGTGGTCATACACCTTCAATATCTGACGGCTAAGTGATTCAGCCGACAGTTATATCTCTCGTCCTTCACAGTAAACTCCTTTTTTTTCCTGCACTGGGGAAGTCATGTTGGAATCCAAGTTTTTCCCACATAGAGACGGCATGACTAGTGTTGAGCGAGCACTTAAAGGGGTAGTTCGCCAAAAAAATGTTTTCTCTATTAAAAAATCTCAAGTCTTCATTTACTTATTAGCTGCTGTATGTCCTGCAGGAAGTGTTGTATTCTCTCCAGTCTGGAGAGCAGGAGAGGTTTTCTATGGAGATTTGCTACTGCTCTGGACAGTTCCTGATAAGTACTGGAAGAGTTGAGATTGGAGAGTTGTAATTTAATAGGAGTAAATTACAAATCTCTGGCACTTTCTGGCACCAGTTGATTTTTATATATTTCATCTCTTGAAGGGATGTTTAAATAAAATAAACAAAAGCACTCTTGCTCTATGCATGAAAAAACCAAAACCAGCATACCACCAGAGTTCTAATGTGTCTTGCAGAAACCTATTACATTTTTTCATTCAAATTTTTCTATATTTTGTTTAAACATCCCTTTAAGGGACAAAATATTTATAAATTAGAACAAAAAATGTACTAAGTTAACCAGGCACCGAGCAGGGGGCACCCAAGTAAATGCTTCCAATGAGGTCGAGCACGGGAGCATTGAAAAATACTTGACTCGAGTAATGAGCACTCAAGCAGTTAAGTGCTCGCTCAAAATTAGTCGCGCAGTCTCTTTGTGGGAACAGTTTGGGTTCCAGTGGGACTTCCCCAGTGCACAGAGCAGGGTCCATAAAGGCATGGAGGGGGGAGGCTTGGTGTGGAGGAACCTGAACCTGGTCCTCAACCCCATCAAACAGCTTTGTAAAAGTACGGCCGTTGTTGAAATCAGCAACAACAGACGTACTATTTGTGAAAAGATACGTTGCCTACTGTTCTATGGGATCCCGGTCAGAGCGTATACACGTAGGGCGACATGTATCAAGAGGCCATTTTGCGAATAAAATATTCGCAAATTGCCACTTTTCGCCGCGTACACCGGGGGGGCGGGGAGGGGGTGTGGAGGGGGCGGGACAGGGGCGTGGACACATAGTCCGCGCGATTCATCATTTTTTAGGCTATGTTCACACTACGTAAGTTTCCGGCCATAGCGCGTTCCGTGAATAAGCGGCCGGAGACTTACGTAGTTTGCGTATAATGGAAAGTATACGAAGTACGGATGCACAGTTCACACTATGTACGAACTTACGCCCGGAACGTACGCGGCGGCGTAAAAAATCAACCAGACCATTGTTTGCGGACGAAAATGCCGTAAGTTATGCCCGTTACATGCGGTCCCGTACGTAGTGGTGATTTCTTCATTTTTGCAGCTTTTTGTGCCGATCCAAAAGGTTCTGTGGGGTGTCCGGGGCTAGCCGAAGATTTCCAAGTAAAAGACCGCTGTCAGATCGCTACATAGGGCGCTCGGGAAGCGTAAGTAGACTTCGGGCGTAAGTTCGCGGTCTGTACGTAGCCGGCCGCAAGTAGCGTAAATCTCCGGCCGGAGTTTACCGCGTATATGTCCGGCCGCGAAACTATGGGGCCGGACATATATGCAGTGTGAACATAGCCTTAAACTGAAAGATACGCTGAAAACCTACTCCACCTTTCAGGTGGCGTAGGTTTTCAGCTGTGCGCGCCGATGCGCACGGGATTTATGTAGAGGCAGTCCGCCTCTACATAAATCTCCGTAGTGCCAGAGATGCGGGACATTTATAAGTCCGCCGTAAAAAATGTCGGACTTAATAAAAGTCCCCCATAGTATACGCTCCGGACGGGATCTCTCGCGGCGCTGCAAACAACTGACATGTCAGTTTTATGCGGCCGTTAGTCAGTGAATGGCGGTCGCAGAAAACCATGTCAGTGCACACTATGGAGCGAGCGGATTCAGCCACTTGCTAAATAGCGTGCAATGGAGAGTTCTGATGCGGGCGCGCACGGATGCGCCCGCATCAGAACACTGCGGCCAAGAAGATCATCCCGGCCGGTACTGCAATACTGTCCGGAATGATCTTTTCAGAGTTGAATTTTTATGCACTCACCTACTCTAAAAAAAAGAAAAAAAAAATGCTACGTCTGTCCATAGCCGGCCCCTAATTAACTTTTATGGAACTTAGCCGTATCCCACCATGGACAGGGGTGGTGTTGTTATGTTTTTGATTTCAGACGACCCCTTCAAGGTGGATCTGGAGACTCTTCTGCCATCATCTGATTTGAGACCAGTAAGACGACCTTGTGAGAGCACGCGAGGGATGCAGATCGCCCGGACAGCCATGCCTGGTTATTATGCCACATCTCTGTCTCCCGGCGTCAGACCTGTCATTTCTACATTCCATAGTAGGATTTATTGTAATATAATCAATGGGATTGTGCACCGCTGTCTCCTTGGTGACACTGAATTTCTTTGTAAATCAATTTTTCATTTTCTTCTCCTTGATCATCATAAAATTGATTAAGATATAGCGGTAAATGAGGGAAGGAGGAACAGTAACTTATCAAGAGCGGACCAAGAGGGTAACCGGATGGTAATACCCAATCTTCTGCTAGAATTGCCTTTGAAAGCAAATTTGCAGCCATCCCTGTCCACTGTATTCCTATCACTTAATGTATAGCTACACATGGAATACAAAACTTATAGAGGATTAGAGGAGAACCAGCCCATCTGACAGCAGCTCAATGTCAAAGACGTCCATTATGTTCAGGCTGAAAATCTCCTTTTTGTCTTGTGTCGAGATTCAGGGGAACTTTTCCTTAGGTTCTTTCAGTCTGTCATACATAAGGACTATAGACCCAGGGTGTAAAACTTTTTCTTGCCACCATGTTAGATTGTAGGACTGCCAAGGACCATAAAAGACAACCTCAGCGGTATCGAACATAAATTTCTTAGAGGTCGGAGTTGGTCTTTTGGAATATCAAACCACAAAACAGATCAGCATTCTAGATCTGAATCCAGCAGTTAGGTTGGGTGTTCATCGTATGGCACTGGCACGGCTTCTGTGCCTGTTTCATCCGTAGCTGCAATTGTATGTCCATGAGCAGAAACACACAGCAAAAATGGATGTACGATTGCGTTGTTGGTCTGGAAGGGGTTAATTACATCGGTCTTAAACAATTTCCGTATATTTGTTCTTTTTTTCCTCTTTATATTTTACACATCTGACATGGCTTTTCTTGGCGCCTCTTTCCTTTGTGTTTTCTGTTTACCATGAAAATATAAGCCTTTAAAAATAATAACTCAAGTCGCTTTCTATTCATCCTCTGCTACAAGTTGTCCTGTTCTTGTTTCTCTGCCGCGTTGTAGAAAGATCCAGTAAAAAAGCGCTGCTTCATTACCTGACCTTCCTGCAGAATTACAGGTCAGACGTAGAACAAGACGCGATGTACACGTGAATCTCAGGTTTGAGGCACGTGAAGCATACATTGATTTGTTCCATGTTTAACAAGTGAAGTTGTATTTTACGTCTATTTTGGTCTTTAGAAAGATAGAAAATCCCTAAGGCTATGTTCACACACAGTAAAATAAAATACAAAAACAATGTGTGCACAGACTGACGTCTTTCTTAGACCTTAAAGGAGGAGTCTGGCCAGATCCATATATTTAAACAGAAATAAATTATATATAACTTTCTGACACCAGTTGATTTGTAAGTACTCCTTTAAGACCCAAACTAGCTGCAGCACCAAGGGGTTAAACTGATATTTTTGGCTTTTTTTTTTAATTTTATTTCTTCTATTTTTTTTTTTTTTTTTCCCTTTATGATAATGTATTATCATATTTCTACATTCCAATGTGTCACTGTCTTTGCCTATGTCCTATCAGGAATGAACACACCTTGGCAGCCATTGTCAGAATCAGCGCCATTGCTTATAAAGCTTTTAAAAGCCCAGAACAAGAAACACGGAGAGCTCCCCCACCTCCTCAAAACCCACAATACCCTTACGGCTCAAGGGTTAAACGGTTGGGCCCAGGTTTCTTTGATTCCAGCCATTGTTGGCAGGTGGTGGCTGTCAATAACCGCTGCCCCTTCCTGCTTATGCACATGGTATAGCGCTATGAATTATTAAGGCTGGGGGTTAAAGAGATTATCCAGATTCAGAAAAATATTGTTGCTATTTTCAAGAATCTATTTTCAGGTTATGTGTGATATTACATCTCAGCTTCATTCGCTTCATTGGAAGCGAGCTGCAATACCGCACCCCACCTGAGGTCAGGGTGGTGCTGTTTCTGGAAGAAGGCAGCTGTGTTTTCCTTATTCTGCATGGCTCCTTTAAGTGCTGGCTGTATGTAGGGGGGAAGGATTTTTGGTTCTGTAGAATATATTCTTCATACACTAGAAGCGGCGGCTTACTTCATATTATTACTCCAGATTAAGGTGATAGCCGCTCAAAGCTTTTCTATTAAGCAAAATGCCTTCGTCTTCTAGTTGTTTGGTCCCCGAAACCGACTCATTGAATAGAAGGTAAAGAGGTTTTCAGTGGGAACATTCAATAATGAGAATAAAAGGGGAAAAAATGGACGAAAATCTTATTTCTGCTTTTCACAGTCATTGGAGCCCTGGTGGAGAGCGGTCCGTGCCCAGGACTGAACAAAGGCCTCGTCTCTACCAACTATAATGGGCGATCACTGAGGAAATCCACTTCATTCCCAACCCTACTAACTGCATTCAGGTTAGATACGGTCAGAGAGTGTGAAATGGAATCATTGGGAAGGAAGAAGGTCCTCTTAAAGGGGTTGTTCACCCAAAAAAAATAATTTCAGATCAACTGGTAGTAGAAAGTGCCAGAGATTTGTAATTTACTTGTATTAAAAAATCTCCATAGTAATAATCCCCCCCATGGTTTGTCCACATATAGTAATAATCCCACCTGTGTTCCTCCCATAGTAATAACTTCCCCTGTGCTCTTCCCCAATAGCAATAATCCCCCGTGCAGTCCACATAGTAATTATCCCACCTGGGTTCCCCCATAGTAATAATTTCCCCTGTGCTCCCCCAAGAGTAATAATCCCGCCCTGTGCCCACCCATAGTAAAAATCCCCCCTGTGCTCTCCCCTATAGTAATAATCCCCCCTGTGCTCCCCCCATAATAATAATTCCCCCCCCCGTGCTCAGCCCATAGTAATAATCCCTTCATGGTTTGTCCATATATAGTAATAATCCCCTCTGTGCCATCCCAATAGTTATAATCCCACCTGTGCAGTCCCCATAGTAATAAGACTCCCTGTGCTCTTCCCCTATACTAATAAGCCTCCCTGTGCTCCCCGCATAGTAATAAGCCCCCATTAGCTCCCCCATAGTAATAAGCCCCCCCCCCGTGCTACCCCATAGTAATAAGAACCCCTGTGCTCCCCCATAGTAATAAGCCCCCCTGTGCTCCCCCAGATAGTAATAAGCCCCCCTGTGCTCCCCCATAGTAATAAGCCTCCTGTTTTCGCCTAGATAGTAATAAGCCCCCCTGTGCTCCCCCATAGTAATAAGCCACCCTGTGCTCCCCCATAGTAATAAGCCACCCTGTGCTCCCCCAGATAGTAATAATCCCCCCTGTGTTCCCCCATAGTAATAATTTCCCCTGTGCTCCCCCAAGAGTAATATTCCCCCCTGTGCCCACCCATAGTAAAAATCCCCCCTGTGCTCTCCCCTATAGTAATAATCCCCCCTGTGCTCCCCTCATAATAATAATTCCCCCCCCCCCCCGTGCTACCCCCATAGTAATAATCCCCTCATGGTTTGTCCATATATAATAATAATCCCCTCTGTACCGTCCCAATAGTTATAATCCCACCTGTGCAGTACCCATAGTAATAAGACTCCCTGTGCTCTACCCCTATAGTAATAAGCCCCCCTGTGCTCCCCGCATAGTAATAAGCCCCCATGTGCTCCCCCATAGTAATAAGCCCCCCCCAGTGCTAACCCCATAATAATTCCCCCCTGTGCTCCCCCCCATAATAATAATCCCCTCATGGTTTGCCCAAATATAGTAATAATCCCCCCTGTGCCGTCCCAATAGTTATAATCCCACCTTTGCAGTCCCCATAGTAATAAGACTACCTGTGCTCTTCCAGTATAGTAATAATCCCCCTGTGCTCCCCACATAGTAATAATCCCCCATGTGCTCCCCCATAGTAATAAGCCCCCCCAGTGCTACCCCAAAGTAATAAGTCCCCCTGTGCTCCCCCATAGTAATAAGCCCCCTGTGCTCCACCAGGTAGTAATAAGCCCCCCTGTTATACCTCTAAGTAATAAGTCCCCCTGTGCTCCCCCATAGCAATAAGCCCCCTGTTCTCGCCCAGATAGTAATAAGCCCCCCTGTGCTCCCCCTATAGTAATAAGCCCCCCTGTGCTCCCCCTATAGTAATAAGCTGCCCTGTGCTCCCCCTATAGTAATAAGCCCCCCTGTGCTCCCCATAGTAATAAGCCCCCCTATGCTCCCCCATAGTAATAAGCCCCCTTCTGTGCTCCCCCGTTAGTAATAATCCCCCCTGTGTTCCCCCATTAGTAAGAAGCGCCCCTGTGCTCCGCCCCATAGTAATAATCCCCCTGTGCTAACCCCATAGTAATAATCCCCCCTGTGCCCCCCATAGTAATAATTCCCCTGTGCTCCCCCATAGTAATAAACCCCCCTGTGCTCCCCCCCAGAGTAATAAGCCCCCCTGTGCTCCCCCCATAGTAATAAGCCCCTGTGCTCCCCCCATAGAAATAAGCCCCCCTGTGCTCCCCTATTAGTAATAATTGCCCCTGTGCTCCCCCCCATAGTAATAAGCCCCCCATGCTTTGTCTACACACACAAAAAAAACCTTTATACTCACCTTGTTATAGCATACAAGGGGTCCCTCTCTCCTCTTCTCCAGCCTGAGAGGAGCAGGCTGCCGCCAACCTCGCACACATCTTCTCCCTCCTGCAGGTGCAGTGATATGACGTCATTGCACCTGCTGGAGGGAGAAGATGTGTGCGGCGGTGGCAGTGGCCTGGCAGCAGCTGAGTGGCTGAGCGCGGTCCCGGGTGGACGTTGGTGCAGTGGGGCAGATCTGGGTAGGTGATGGGGCAGGCAGCTGGGTGCATGCAGCTAGGTGAGGTCCTGGCGTGCCACCAGCGCCCCTTAGCTGTCGGCGCCCCGTGTGCTCTCCTGGCCCGCCCCGCCATTAGAAACGGCCATGCCCCCAATCAGTTATCTGTAGCCCCCGGGGAGTTATCTATACCCCCCAGGGAGTTATCTGTAGCCCCTGGGGAGTTATCTGTAGCCCCCGAGGAGTTATCTGTAGCCCCCGAGGAGTTATCTGTAGCCCCAGAGGAGTTATCTGTAGCCCCCGAGGAGTTATCTGTAGCCCCTGAGGAGTTATCTGTAGCCCCCGAGGAGTTATCTGTAGCCCCCGAGGAGTTATCTGTAGCCCCCGAGGAGTTATCTGTAGAATCCGGGGAGTCATCTGTAGCCCTCGGGGAGTTTACTCCAGCCCCTGGGGAGTTATCTGTAGCCCCTGGGGAGTCATCTGTAGCCCCCGAGGAGTCATCTGTAGCCCCTGGGGAGTCATCTGTAGCCCCCAGGGAGTCATCCATAGCCCTCGGGAGGTTTCTCCAGCCCCCGGGGAGTTATCTGTAGCCCCCGAGGAGCCCTGGCGGACCTGGGACCTTCTTCTACCACAGTCACAGTATGAGGAGCCCGGCAGGTTTCTCAGGTTCCAGCAGGGTTGCAGTCAGCTGATCTTGGAGCATCGGGCCCATTAGCAGATCACTGTAATGTATTGCACCGGCCCAGGTCTGCGCTCCTGAGCATTCACAAAATGGAAACGTTTAATCTTCTCCTTCCACTTAAATGTGCAATTACTTAATATTAATAAACTTAAATGAGGTCGGCGATGACAAATCCCCGCAATAAGGACGGCGAGTTCAGCCTCTTACTGTAAAGGCCGACGCGTTCCCTTAATTCCCTTTTTTTTTGTCTTTTAGAAAGTCTTTATTTGTGCCGTGACACAAAGCCCTGAAGTGATTGTGAACGGCTAAATTATTTGGTAATTATCGCGGCTTTTTAGTTCTCAATTGATGTGTGTTAATAAAATAATGCCGCCACGTTTCCACCGGCAGCAGCGGATTGTGTAGAAGTCACTTAGCAGCAGACAGGACGTCTGGTAAATTATAGCGGGAAATACAATAAATACCGTCTCTACTCAATCCGGAGTCAATTCTAGGCGTCCATAAAGCAGGTCTGGATGATGACTGTCAATCGCCATTCCAGAATCCTGCAGCGGCCGGGCTGGCTTACACTGCAGTATATACCGCACTATGGTGACCCACCAGTCCTTGTTACTGCACAGGTATGGCCCATGAGGTGATCATACGCAACATTACCCATCTCCAGATATCCCAGCATCTTCCACTAGGCTTTATTGCCTTGTTCTTTTAAGGTACCCCCCTATAGGTATCCCCCCCAAGCATATAACATACCCATGAAGGAATTGCCTCTGGTACTTTGCCCCCCATGAAGGCATGTCCCATGGTAGTCGTCCCCCCCCCATGTAAGCATCTCCCATGGTAGTTACCCCCCTCCTCCGATGTAGGCATCTCCCATGGTAGTTACCCCCCCATGTAGGCATCTCTCATGGTAGTTACCCCCCCCCCCCCCATGTAAGCATCTTCCATGGTAGTTCCCCCCCCCATGTAGGCTTCTCCCATGGTAATTATAACCCCCATCCCATGTAAGCAAATCCCCTGGTACCTAGCTCCTCCTTGTAGGCATCCCCCTGCTACTTAGCCCCCCTCCACCAAATAGTCATCTCCAAGGTAGTGTGCACCCCACCCCCATGTAGGCATCCTCATTTTTTGTTACCCCCATGTAGGCATCTCCCTGTTAGTTTACACCCCCACCCACACACAATTTAGGAACCCCCATTTTTAGTTATGCCCTCTTCCCCAATGTAGGCATCTCCCCTGGTAGTTAGTCCCCTATGTGGGCATCTCCCCTGGTAGTTAGTCCCCCATGTGGGCATCCCTCCTGGTAGTTAGTCCCCCATGTGGGCATCTCTCCTGGTAGTTAGTCCCCCATGTGGGCATCTCCCCTGGTAGTTAGTCCCCCATGTGGGCATCTCCCCTGGTAGTCAGTCCCCCATGTGGGCATCTCCCCTGGTAGTTAGTCCCCCATGTGGGCATCTCCCCTGGTAGTTAGTCCCCCATGTGGGCATCTCCCCTGGTAGTTAGTCCCCCATGTGGGCATCTCCCCTGGTAGTTAGTCCCCCATGTGGGCATCCCTCCTGGTAGTTAGTCCCCCATGTGGGCATCTCTCCTGGTAGTTAGTCCCCCATGTGGGCATCTCCCCTGGTAGTTAGTCCCCCATGTGGGCATCTCTCCTGGTAGTCAGTCCCCCATGTGGGCATCTCCCCTGGTAGTTAGTCCCCCATGTGGACATCTCCCCTGGTAGTTAGTCCCCCATGTGGGCATCTCTCCTGGTAGTTAGTCCCCCATGTGGGCATCTCTCCTGGTAGTTAGTCCCCCATGTGGGCATCTCCCCTGGTAGTTAGTCCCCTATGTGGGCATCTCCCCTGGTAGTTAGTCCCCTATGTGGGCATCTCCCCTGGTAGTTAGTCCCCTATGTGGGCATCTCCCCTGGTAGTTAGTCCCCTATGTGGGCATCTCCCCTGGTAGTTAGTCCCCCATGTGGGCATCTCTCCTGGTAGTTAGTCCCCCATGTGGGCATCTCCCCTGGTAGTTAGTCCCCCATGTAGGCATCTCCCCTGGTAGTTAGTCCCCCATGTGGGCATCTCCCCTGGTAGTTAGTCCCCCATGTGGGCATCTCCTCTGGTAGTTATCCCCCATTTATGTAGCCATCCCATTGTTACTAAGCCACACTAGTAGTAGTTATAGTAGTTAGCCCACCACCCTGCCATGTAGACATCTCCCCTGGTAGTTAGCCTCTCCATGTAGGTATCTTACATGATAGTTAGCTACGCCCCTCTTCCCTCCCCTTCTACCCTGGTAATTTGCACCCCCCTTTCATGTAGGCATCCCCATTTTTAGTTTGGTCCCCTCCCCCAATGTAAGCATCTCCCCTGGTAATTTGACCCCCCATCCCAAACCCTTGTCAATTCTCATGCCAGAATCCTGAAGCAGCTGCTTTAAGAGCCGCGTAAAGTCATCACACACTATATCACCCATCTCCAAATATCCCAGCCCCCTCCACCAGGCTTCACTGTCTTCTTCACCAGGATCTGATGACGTCATCAAAAGATTTCTTTCACCTAATTCTGCATTGAATTGTTATAGAAGTTGACAATACATGATTCAGCCATAAAGCAGAATGTTGTTTGACCTATTTCTGCATTACTGTATATCGGAATGGCAACAAGCTGAGTCTGATAACAGCATGAAAATGTTTAACACTTCTGCGCTAAGTGATGACATCATCAAAAAAGATGTATTTGACCCAATTCTGTACTGTACTGCTAAAGCAAGACCTGATGACATCATTAAAAGGTTGTGACCAGTCTTAGGGTCCTATTCGACGGGCCGAGCAGGGCCCAATCAACGATGTAAACGCGTGCCGATCTGCAAGATCGCCGCTCGTTTACTGGGCCTATTCCACGGCCCGATGATCGTTGAGCAAGGGCTGCAGGGACATCTTTACCGATGTCCTTGCAGCCCTTGCAGCATACATTACCTGCAGGGCTTCTCCTCCGATCTGTCTTCCTCCCCGGGTCCCGCGCTCTAGCTGCAAAGTGGCCTGTCAGCTGAGAGGCCAATCACAGGCAGCGGCGGTCCCGGCCTGTGATTGGCTAAGCGCTCCGTCAGCTGACAGGCCACTCTGCAGCTAGAGCGCGGGACCCGGGGAGGAAGACAGATCGGAGGAGAAGCCCTGCAGGTAATGTATGCTGCGCTTCTCAAATCGTCGGTCGCGCACCGCTATTCCACCGTAGCGATGCGCCATGGGGGAACGATGATTTTAGGTCTGGCCCTAAACGAACGATCAGCCAATGACACGATCATCGGCTGATCGTTCTCTCTATTCCACCGAGCGATAATCATCCGCATCGCGACGAATGGGGCCAATTCGGCCGATTATCGTTCCTTACAGTAGAGACTCCATAGTGTGACCGCTCTTACAGTAAAGACTCCATAGTGTGACCGCTCTTACAGTAGAGACTCCATAGTGTGACCGTTCTTACAGTATATACCCCATAGTGTGACCGCTCTTACAGTATATACCCCATAGTGTGACCGCTCTTACAGTACAGACACCATAGTGTGACCGCTCTTACAGTATAGACTCCATAGTGTGACCGCTCTTACAGTATATACCCCATAGTGTGACCGCTCTTACAGTATACACACCATAATGTGACCGCTCTTACAGTATATACACCATAGTGTGACCGCTCTTACAGTACAGACTCCATAGTGTGACCGCTCTTACAGTATATACACCATAGTGTGACCGCTCTTACAGTATATACACCATAGTGTGACCGCTCTTACAGTATATACACCCCATAGTGTGACCGCTCTTACAGTATATACCCCATAGTGTGACCGCTCTTACAGTATAGACTCCATAGTGTGACCGCTCTTACAGTATATACACCATAGTGTGACCGCTCTTACAGTATATACACCATAGTGTGACCGCTCTTACAGTATATACACCCCATAGTGTGACCGCTCTTACAGTATATACCCCATAGTGTGACCGCTCTTACAGTATATACACCATAGTGTGACCGCTCTTACAGTATATACCCCATAGTGTGACCGCTCTTACAGTATATACTCCATAGTGTGACCGCTCTTACAGTATATACCCCATAGTGTGACCGCTCTTACAGTATATACTCCATAGTGTGACCGCTCTTACAGTATATACACCATAGTGTGACCGCTCTTACAGTATATACACCATAGTGTGACCGCTCTTACAGTATATACACCATAGTGTGACCTCTCTTACAGTATATACACCATAGTGTGACCACTCTTACAGTAGAGACTCCATAGTGTGACCGCTCTTACAGTACAGACTCCATAGTGTGACCACTCTTACAGTATATACCCCATAGTGTGACCGCTCTTACAGTATATACACCATAGTGTGACCGCTCTTACAGTAAAGACTCCATAGTGTGACCACTCTTACAGTATATACCCCATAGTGTGACCGCTCTTACAGTATATACACCATAGTGTGACCACTCTTACAGTATATACCCCATAGTGTGACCCAGTGTCGGACTGGAGTGCCTTGGCCCACCAGGGGAAATCATTCTTGGGGCCCACCCTTCTGCCACCGCACTTATCTATGGTAACATTAATAAGGGTCCATTAACACGGCGTGATATGGGGCAGCATAGGGCTGCAAATGATTGCTAATCAGCAGGGCAGGTGATGTGCAGCCGACAGCAATGATCTTAGCTGCACAAAAGATCAAATCAGTCGACTATGGGACATTTGCTTGCATGTCAGCAGATCTCTGGCACTTTTACATGGGCCGATCATCGGCTGAATAGACTTCCTAGGAGCACTTGTTACCGATTATTGGCCGGTTTAATTAGGCTATAAGACAATTTTTTTGTATGATAACGCTGTATACTTAGATACAAGTCATACAGCTACCAATAACACCAGTATACAAAGAGCAAATATCCCCACACATATTACCGCTATATAGTAACTGACCAAATCCTGTCTATCAAGACCGATATTACCAATAAACCAGTATAAAGGAGGGAAATAGTATCACCATACATATTACCGCTATACTGTTACTGACCAAATCCTGTATACTGAGACCAATATTACCAGTACACAAGGGGGAAATATTACTGCAACACCACAACCATTGCTACCATATTGTTACTGACCAAATCTGGTATACTAAGACCAATGAACACCACACCAGATTACAAGTAACAAATAATACCCCCACATACTGACTAACACCACCACATACTGACTAACACCACCAAATACTGACTAACACCACCGCTGCTACTGAATAAAATCCTCTGAACAAAAGATCAATATCCCCTCATACAGTCATATAGAGGTGGCCCCAGCTCTACACCATATACGTTACAGTGCACATAGATTTAGTGACTCACAGGGGGCGTCTTCTCTGATCGGAGTTCTTCCCTTTTCATCTTCTTCTCCATCTGCCCTGGGCCCTTATGAGAACTTCTCCGAGCCACGAATCCACAGAATCTGCCAGAGAAATATATTAGGCTCCTCGCTCTGTCACCATCCTCATCTCTCTACACACTGCACATCTGTACTGGCCCCTTTACACCTTCTCTCAGTGATTAGCCCTGACTATTTGTAGCGTGTGTGTGTGTGTATGGCCCCTATAGTAGAGATCCCCCTTTGTGTAATCCCCTTACAGTAGATGAAAACCTCTGTGCATTCCCAATATCAGGGGTAGGGAACTTCTCCAGCTGTTGCAAAACTACAACTCCCATCATGCCTGGACAGCCACAGCTAAAGTTTTGCAACAGCTGGAGAGCCAAGGTTCCCTATTCCTGCCCTATAGTATATAGCCCCCTCTGTGTAGTCCCCTTATAGATGACCCCTCTGTGTAGTCCACTAAAGTAGATGCCCCTCTCTGTGCATGCCCTACTGTATACACACCGCACCCAGTATAGTTACCCTTATACATTGTTGTCCCCCTCTGTGTAGTGCCCTTTATAGATGCCTCCTCAGTGTTGTCCTCCTTATAAATTGCCCCCAACCAGTGTCCCTTATAGATGGCTCCCTGTGTTATCCCCCTTATAACTGGCCCGCTTGTGTTATCCATCCCCCCATATAGATAGCCCCCTTATGTTGGCCATCCCTACCCCCCATATAGCTCCTTATGTTGTCTATTCCCCCGTATAGCCCCCTTAGGTTGTCCTTGCCCCATATAGCCCCTTATGTTTTCCTTCCCCTGTATATAGCCCCTTATGTTGTCCTTCCCCTGTATATAGCCCCCCTTATGTTGTCCTTTCCTGTATACAGCCCCCCTTATATTGTCCTTTCCTGTATATAGCCCCTTATGTTTTCCTTCCCCTGTATATAGCCCCCCTTATGTTGTCCTCCCCCTGTATACAGCCCCTTATGTTTTCCTTCCCCTGTATATACCCCCCTTATGTTGTCCTTCCCCTGTATACAGCCCCCCTTATGTTGTCCTCCCCCTGTATATAGCCCCCCTTCTGTTGTCCTCCCCCTGTATACAGACGCCCTTCTGTTGTCCTCCCCCTGTATACAGACCCCCTTCTGTTGTCCTCCCCCTGTATATAGCCCCCCTTATGTTGTCCTCCCCCTGTATATAGCCCCCCTTATGTTGTCCTCCCCCTGTATACAGACCCCCTTCTGTTGTCCTCCCCCTGTATATAGCCCCCCTTATGTTGTCCTCCCCCTGTATACAGCCCCCCCTTATGTTGTCCTCCCCCTGTATACAGACCCCCTTATGTTGTCCTCCCCCTGTATATAGCCCCCCTGTATATAGCCCCCCTTATGTTGTCCTCCCCCTGTATATAGCCCCCCTGTATATAGCCCCCCTTATGTTGTCCTCCCCCTGTATACAGCCCCCCCTTATGTTGTCCTCCCCCTGTATACAGACCCCCTTATGTTGTCCTCCCCCTGTATATAGCCCCCCTGTATATAGCCCCCCTTATGTTGTCCTCCCCCTGTATATAGCCCCCCTTCTGTTGTCCTCCCCCTGTATACAGACCCCCTTCTGTTGTCCTCCCCCTGTATATAGCCCCCCTTATGTTGTCCTCCCCCTGTATACAGCCCCCCCCTTATGTTGTCCTCCCCCTGTATATAGCCCCCCTTATGTTGTCCTTCCCCTGTATACAGCCCCCCTTATGTTGTCCTCCCCTGTATATAGCCCCCCTTATGTTGTCCTCCCCCTGTATACAGCCCCCCTTATCTTTTCCTTCCCCTGTATATACCCCCTTATGTTGTCCTCCCCTGTATATAGCCCCCCTTATGTTGTCCTTCCCCTGTATACAGCCCCCCTTATGTTGTCCTCCACCCTGTATACAGCCCCCCTTATGTTGTCCTCCCCTGTATACAGCCCCTTATGTTGTCCTCCACCCTGTATACAGCCCCTTATGTTGTTCTCCCCCTGTATACAGCCCCCTTATGTTATCCTCCCCCTGTATACAGCCCCCCTTATGTTGTCCTCCCCTGTATATAGCCCCCCTTATGTTGTCCTTCCCCTGTATATAGCCCCCCTTATGTTGTCCTCCACCCTGTATACAGCCCCTTATGTTGTTCTCCCCCTGTATACAGCCCCCTTATGTTATCCTCCCCCTGTATACAGCCCCCCTTATGTTGTCCTCCCCTGTATACAGCCCCCTTATGTTATCCTCCCCCTGTATACAGCCCCCCTTATGTTGTCCTCCCCTGTATACAGCCCCCCTTATGTTGTCCTCCCCCTGTATACAGCCCCCCTTATCTTTTCCTCCCCCTGTATATAGCCCCCCTATGTTGTCCTCCCCCTGTATACAGCCCCCCTTATGTTGTCCTCCCCTGTATACAGCCCCCCTTATGTTGTCCTCCCCTGTATATAGCCCCCCTTATGTTGTCCTTCCCCTGTATACAGCCCCCCTTATGTTGTCCTCCCCCTGTATACAGCCCCCCTTATCTTTTCCTCCCCCTGTATATAGCCCCCCTATGTTGTCCTCCCCCTGTATACAGCCCCCCTTATGTTGTCCTCCCCTGTATACAGCCCCCCTTATGTTGTCCTCCACCCTGTATACAGCCCCCCTTATGTTGTCCTCCCCTGTATACAGCCCCCCTTATGTTGTCCTCCACCCTGTATACAGCCCCCCTTATGTTGTCCTCCCCTGTATACAGCCCCTTATGTTGTCCTCCACCCCTGTATACAGCCCCCCTTATGTTGTCCTCCACCCTGTATACAGCCCCCCTTATGTTGTCCTCCCCCTGTATACAGCCCCTTATGTTGTCCTCCACCCTGTATACAGCCCCCCTTATGTTGTTCTCCCCCTGTATACAGCCCCCCCTTATGTTGTCCTCCACCCTGTATACAGCCCCCCTTATGTTGTCCTCCCCTGTATACAGCCCCCCTTATGTTGTCCTCCCCCTGTATATACCCCCCCTATGTTGTCCTCCCCCTGTATACAGCCCCCCCCCCCCTTATCTTACCCCCTCTGATTAAAAAAAAAAACAAAAAACACAAGACTACTCACCTAACCACACGATCCCCCGTCGGTCGCCGGCCTCCTCTTCTCTCTTCTCCTGACAGGTGAGCAGCTCCGTTGCGAAGTGCCGCCAGCGCCATCACTGACCTTAGTGTGCGCCGCGGTGGCTGGGACTTCCGGTATTCGCTCCATGACCCGGAAGTCCTAGCCGCCGCGGCGCACACTAAGGTCAGTGATGGCGCTGGCGGCACTTCGCAACGGAGCTTGCGACACTCTTATGTTATCCTCCCCCTGTATACAGCCCCCCTTATGTTGTCCTCCCCTGTATATAGCCCCCCTTATGTTGTCCTTCCCCTGTATACAGCCCCCCTTATGTTGTCCTCCCCCTGTATACAGCCCCCCTTATCTTTTCCTCCCCCTGTATATAGCCCCCCTATGTTGTCCTCCCCCTGTATACAGCCCCCCTTATGTTGTCCTCCCCTGTATACAGCCCCCCTTATGTTGTCCTCCACCCTGTATACAGCCCCCCTTATGTTGTCCTCCCCTGTATACAGCCCCTTATGTTGTCCTCCACCCTGTATACAGCCCCCCTTATGTTGTCCTCCACCCTGTATACAGCCCCCCTTATGTTGTCCTCCCCCTGTATACAGCCCCTTATGTTGTCCTCCACCCTGTATACAGCCCCCCTTATGTTGTCCTCCACCCTGTATACAGCCCCCCTTATGTTGTCCTCCCCCTGTATACAGCCCCTTATGTTGTCCTCCACCCTGTATACAGCCCCCCTTATGTTGTTCTCCCCCTGTATACAGCCCCCCTTATGTTGTCCTCCCCTGTATACAGCCCCCCTTATGTTGTCCTCCCCTGTATACAGCCCCCCTTATGTTGTCCTCCCCTGTATACAGCCCCCCTTATGTTGTCCTCCCCTGTATACAGCCCCCCTTATGTTGTCCTCCCCCTGTATATACCCCCCCTATGTTGTCCTCCCCCTGTATACAGCCCCCCCCCTTATCTTACCCCCTCTGATTAAAAAAAAAACAAAAAACACAAGACTACTCACCTAACCACACGATCCCCCGTCGGTCGCCGGCCTCCTCTTCTCTCTTCTCCTGACAGGTGAGCAGCTCCGTTGCGAAGTGCCGCCAGCGCCATCACTGACCTTAGTGTGCGCCGCGGTGGCTGGGACTTCCGGTATTCGCTCCATGACCCGGAAGTCCTAGCCGCCGCGGCGCACACTAAGGTCAGTGATGGCGCTGGCGGCACTTCGCAACGGAGCTTGCGACACTCTTGTGATCGCAAGCAAATCTCTGCTTGCGGTCACAAGAGTGATTGACAGGGCTTTGTCAATCAGAACTTTTCCTTACATTTAACTGGAAGCGATTGTTGCGATCGCTTCCAGTTAAAAAGGGAGGCGCGGCCCCCCTAGGAGCGGGGGGGCCCACTCCAGCTCGGGGCCCACCGGGGGTTTCCCCGGCCCCCCGGTGGCCCAGTCCGAGCCTGGTGTGACCGCTCTTACAGTATATACACCATAGTGTGACCTCTCTTACAGTATATACCCCATAGTGTGACCGCTCTTACAGTATATACCCCATAGTGTGACCGCTCTTACAGTATATACACCATAGTGTGACCGCTCTTACAGTATAGACACCATAGTGTGACCGCTCTTACAGTATATACACCATAGTGTGACCGCTCTTACAGTATATACACCATAGTGTGACCGCTCTTACAGTATATACACCATAGTGTGACCGCTCTTACAGTATATACACCATAGTGTGACTGCTCTTACTGTATATACTCCATAGTGTGACCGCTCTTACAATATAGACTCCATAGTGTGACCGCTCTTACAGTATATACACCATAGTGTGACCACTCTTACAGTATATACACCATAGTGTGACCGCTCTTACAGTATATACACCATAGTGTGACCGCTCTTACAGTATATACACCATAGTGTGACCGCTCTTACAGTATATACCCCATAGTGTGACTGCTCTTACAGTATATACACCATAGTGTGACCGCTCTTACAGTATATACACCATAGTGTGACCGCTCTTACAGTATATACACCATAGTGTGACCGCTCTTACAGTATATACACCATAGTGTGACTGCTCTTACAGTATACACACCATAGTGTGACCGCTCTTACAGTATATACACCATAGTGTGACCGCTCTTACAGTATATACACCATAGTGTGACCGCTCTTACAGTATATACCCCATAGTGTGACCGCTCTTACAGTATACACCCCATAGTGTGACCGCTCTTACAGTATATACACCATAGTGTGACCGCTCTTACAGTATACACCCCATAGTGTGACCGCTCTTACAGTATATACACCATAGTGTGACCTCTCTTACAGTATATACTCCATAGTGTGACCGCTCTTACAGTATAGACCCCATAGTGTGACCGCTCTTACAGTATATACACCATAGTGTGACCGCTCTTACAGTATATACCCCATAGTGTGACCGCTCTCACAGTATATACACCATAGTGTGACCGCTCTTACAGTATATACACCATAGTGTGACCGCTCTTACAGTATATACACCATAGTGTGACCGCTCTTACAGTAGAGACTCCATAGTGTGACCGCTCTTACAGTATATACACCATAGTGTGACTGCTCTTACTGTATATACACCATAGTGTGACCGCTCTTACAGTATATACACCATAGTGTGACCGCTCTTACAATATAGACTCCATAGTGTGACCGCTCTTACAGTATATACACCATAGTGTGACCGCTCTTACAGTATATACACCATAGTGTGACCGCTCTTACAGTACAGACTCCATAGTGTGACCGCTCTTACAGTATATACACCATAGTGTGACCGCTCTTACAGTATATACCCCATAGTGTGACTGCTCTTACAGTATAGACTCCATAGTGTGACCGCTCTTACAGTATATACACCATAGTGTGACCGCTCTTACAGTATATACACCATAGTGTGACCGCTCTTACAGTATATACACCATAGTGTGACTGCTCTTACAGTATAGACTCCATAGTGTGACCGCTCTTACAGTATATACACCATAGTGTGACCGCTCTTACAGTATATACTCCATAGTGTGACCGCTCTTACAGTATAGACTCCATAGTGTGACCGCTCTTACAGTACAGACTCCATAGTGTGACTGTGTAGCATGTTTTGTAGCTATAACTTGTGTATAGGACGTGCTGAGAAAGTATAATTGTAATTATATATTAGAAATAAAGGGGGGGTCATTATAAGAAGTATACAGAGATAGTCACATGGCATGCTTCCAGATAGGAGGCGACAGCAGGGACCGCACGCTGGTGATCGCTGGCACTGTAAATTGGGACTGAATGTGCCCACTGTGTCAGTACTGCAGATGCTTAAAAACCAAAAAGTCTATTCTCTGCATTTTAATGGAGGTTTTATGCTGCGTCATATATTATTGCATTAAGTTATGGAAAAACACAGTATGAAAGAAATTAATTACGGCCTCCGGAGATTGATACGTTGATTACGCCGCGCAATAGTGAAGAAACACAAAGAAACTAACTTCACCCCAGTGACATGGGAGGTGGGAGCAGGAAGGAGCACAAAGTACCAGAGCAGCTGTGACATCTCCTCCAAGAGGCATCAACACCGCACCACAGGGCCCAGCAACAGAGCCATGTCTGGATGGGAAAAATACCGCCATATAGTGACCATAGTGTACCGGAAGATTGTTACCAGTGATATTATGTTACTGTATAACTGATATATAATGTTTAGAGATGAGCGAACATGCTTGCGATACTCTAGACAATGGCATCTTCCTCTTCCTGCATGTTTGGCGGCTTTCTCTCAGCCAATCATCATGCAGTAGAGTCTTTGGGAGTTCGTAGTATCACGTGGGAACCCTACATGTCGATAGCAGCGATTGGCTGGCCAGATCAGATGACCCTGGCGTATAAGAATCAGGTCCTGCGGTGCTCGCGTGGCCTGAGTCCTCAGGCCAGAAGATGCTTGGTTAACCACGTGAAACGGCTGTAGCCATCAGACGCCCCTACCTTCACTTCCCCTCCCCACTTACTGTATGTCTATCGAGACTGAATAAACGGATTATTACCGCAGCGTTTTTTGTGGTGAGTGCAAGCTTCTTTTTCTCCTTGTTTGGAATATACCTGTACTTCTATAAGCTTTTTGCACCTCCATGCTGCACTCCGTTGCCTAGAATCTTCACTAAGTATATCCTAGCTCATGGGTATATAGCACATATTGCTGGACTTTGTTGCAAACTCAGATTCACTCTACTAGTTGTATTATAGTAGTTATATTCTTGTATATAGGAGCAGTATTATAGTAGTTATATTCCTGTATATAGAGAGCAGTATTATAGTAGTTATATTCTTGTATATAGGGAGCAGTATTATAGTAGTTATACGAGTAGTAGAAAAGAAAGACTGGGGCACTCACCAGGCTTCCAAGCTGAGTTTATTACGACTTCAATCCATGGGTGAGGGAGGACAGGTGGAATAGCGGGCGCTTACACCCCCGGGACGACGTTTCACGCCCACTCGGCGCTTCTTCCTGCCGGGGAATCACCTGACCTCGGGAGGGGGAGTGTTTAAATACCGTTCACCAAAAAACACAAAAAGGGTAACCAGTGACAAAAATAGTAATAAAACACAAAATCATAGGCAGCTATTGTAGTCGTTACGCTCGTTGAGTCCAAGCGGGCCGACGGCATTTAACTTAGAGATCCAATAGACCTCTCTGGACAGTAGGCGTCTATGCCAGTCAGTGCCATCAGTGGGGGTTTTCACCCCTCTCGAGCCCCATAAATTTGATGCAGCTAGTGTCTCCTTTGTGTACTGTACGTATGTGGTCAATTAAACGTGGCACACCTTTACCGGTCCTGGTGGAGTACATGTGCTCTTTATATCGGATCCACATCTTCCTTTTGGTTTTACCGATGTAGAAGAACATACACGGGCAGAAAATAGCGTAGACCACGAAAGTGCTTTGGCATGTAATGAAGTCCGTTAATGTGCCTTTATCATGCACATTAAACTCCTTTTGAGGTACATTGACGACCTCTTTATCATCTGGGAGGGAACTGAAACGATGTTTCAGGACTTTGTTAACTATCTTAACGAGTCCAACAACTCTAATATGATATTTACACATAAGTTTGGGGGACAGAGTATAGAATTTCTTGATGTCTGGATTGAAGCGAGAGAGGGTTCATTGCACACCTCCGTGTACCGTAAACCCACTTCCAGCAATTCACTTTTACATTACCATAGCTCCCACCCTGCAGCAGTACGAAATGCAATCCCTTTCGGCCAAATGACCAGGCTCAGAAGGATCAACTCCTCTTATGACAGCTTCTGTAATCAAGCCAAATCTTTGGCAACTAGGCTACACAGAAGAGGTTATCCAGAAAAAATTGTGTCAGAGAGCCTGAATAGAGCGGCTAGTTTAGATAGAAACACTCTTCTATACCACACACACAAAGATAAAAAGCCTGAAAGTTTTTCTTTTGTATTTCAGAATACCCCCCTGAATAATATTATCTCCTCAGCTATTAAGAAAAACTGGAAGTTACTAGAAACAGATTCCGATCTGAACCCCAAAGTTAGCAATCCCCCAGTTATTACTTTTAGAAAAAATAAAACCATAGGTGATGTGCTCAACATGGCTCAGAATGCCAAACCCAGAGAAGCCAATTGGCTTAGACAGGCCTTACCTGCAGGAAACAAGAAGTGTAGGCAGTGTGGATACTGCAGCTTCATGCATGATAAGCCATATGTCAAGCTGAATGGCACAGATATCAACATAACGGACTTCATTACATGCCAAAGCACTTTCGTGGTCTACGCTATTTTCTGCCCGTGTATGTTCTTCTACATCGGTAAAACCAAAAGGAAGATGTGGATCCGATATAAAGAGCACATGTACTCCACCAGGACCGGTAAAGGTGTGCCACGTTTAATTGACCACATACGTACAGTACACAAAGGAGACACTAGCTGCATCAAATTTATGGGGCTCGAGAGGGTGAAAACCCCCACTGATGGCACTGACTGGCATAGACGCCTACTGTCCAGAGAGGTCTATTGGATCTCTAAGTTAAATGCCGTCGGTCCGCTTGGACTCAACGAGCGTAACGACTACAATAGCTGCCTATGATTTTGTGTTTTATTACTATTTTTGTCACTGGTTACCCTTTTTGTGTTTTTTGGTGAACGGTATTTAAACACTCCCCCTCCCGAGGTCAGGTGATTCCCCGGCAGGAAGAAGCGCCGAGTGGGCGTGAAACGTCGTCCCGGGGGTGTAAGCGCCCGCTATTCCACCTGTCCTCCCTCACCCATGGATTGAAGTCGTAATAAACTCAGCTTGGAAGCCTGGTGAGTGCCCCAGTCTTTCTTTTCTACTACTCGTATTGTATACGCTATCCTGTTTTCCTGGGAGCACCACTCTGCACAAGCACATACAGGTCTGATTTCTGGCAGTCAGCTCCAATACGCTATCATCGCCGGCAGTGCCGATCGCACTCTACCCCTGCATTATAGTAGTTATATTCTTGTATATAGGAGCAGTATTATAGTAGTTATATTCCTGTATATAGAAGCAGTATTATAGTAGTTATATTCCTGTATATAGGAGCAGTACTATAGTAGTTATATTCTTGTATATAGGAGCAGTATTATAGTAGTTATATTCTTGTATATAGAAGCAGTATTATAGTAGTTATATTCCTGTATATAGGAGCAGTATTATAGTAGTTATATTCCTGTATATAGGAGCAGTATTATAGTAGTTATATTCTTGTATATAGGAGCAGTATTATAGTAGTTATATTCTTGTATATAGGGGCAGTATTATAGTAGTTATATATTCTTGTATATAGGAGGCAGTATTATAGTAGTATATTCCTGTATATAGGAGCAGTATTATAGTAGTTATATTCCTGTATATAGGAGCAGTATTATAGTAGTTATATTCTTGTATATAGGAGCAGTATTATAGTAGTTATATTCCGGTATATAGGAGCAGTATTATAGTAGTTATATTCCTGTATATAGGAGCAGTATTATAGTAGTTATATTACTGTATATAGGAGCAGTATTATAGTAGTTATATTCCTGTATATAGGAGCAGTATTATAGTAGTTATATTCTTGTATATAGGAGCAGTATTATAGCAGTTATATTCCTGTATATATGAGCAGTATTATAGTAGTTATATTCCTGTATATAGGAGCAGTATTATAGTAGTTATATTCCTGTACATAGGAGCAGTATTATAGTAGTTATATTCCTGTACATAGGAGCAGTATTATAGTAGTTATATTCTTGTATATAGGAGCAGTATTATAGTGGCTATATTGCCCCCGTATTCTGACAATTATTTATGTTATTTCTCCATTTTCTGTAATAAACAATGCACATCTCGCAGTTACATTCTTATTTTTAGATGGAGTAATCTCTCCAGCACTTTCCATACTTTTTCTGAATCAGATGGAAATGTCAGCTCTCGCAGAGCAATGTGTAATATGTTTTAAATACTTGACCACTGGTGACTGCTCTTTGATGTTAAGTGCCGTCATTTGTTATAGTGGCAGACAATAGTAATTACTGACATTCAGGGGGTGAACAGGTTAAAACCCACGGAGGTCACAGATCACCCGTCTCTGGAATTGCCTCAATGAATTACTGGAAATCTTCTGTGTGTTCAAGTAGCCAAAGCATTGACATGATGGGTCTGATATAATAATGATGTCACTATGGGCATAATAACTAGGAGTATTGATGCTGAGATGGGTGAACTTTTGGCCTTTGTTGATCATATGTATTTTTCTGTCAGTATATGCAGAGGATGAGATGTATATATATGAATATAAATATATCTGCATGTAATAAAACAGTTTGTAACTTTTCAATATTCTCTAGTTTGGAATCCATGGTGTCAGAGATGTAGCTAAGACTATGAGTAACTATGTAAGTATTTCAGAAGTCCTATTATTATTATTACTTTTATTATTATTATTATTATTATTATTATTATTATTATTATTATTATTATTATTACTATTATTACTATAACTATTATTATTATTATTATTATTATTATTATTATTATTATTACTATTATTATTATGTAGGTGTAGGGTGTCTATCTATCTATTTATCTATCAATCTGCCTGGGGAAAGGTCATGTGACCAACGCTCCACATATCCTTGACGTGTAATCTGTTTGTAATTGTAATTAAGAGCAGTGTCAATTCTTTTACATCCATAACCGTTGCATATAAAGTAATAGCAGAGTGACAGACAAAACAATGATGTGTACAAGAGACGTCATCATACTCAGACACAGACATATGCGGGTACATGTACACTAAGGAAAGGCAAGGATATAGGACCAGAGCTTTTTGGGTATATACCCCAAACATGTTTGAATAGCATAATGTGAACATACCCTTAAAAATATGTCACAATAGGTCGATAATCATATTTACGTAGCAGACGTTTTGTGTAGATATAGATTATAGATCGGCCTGATCCATCTTTATGGCAGTGAAGTTTGTTCACAATGGGACTCTGAATTCTGCAAACACTTTCGCTAAGTCCCCAGGAGCACCTCAAACAGCACCTGCCGAGCAAAGCCGGGCAGGATCCACTGTACCTCGCTGTCCAGAAGATGGCGCTATTATTCAAGCCCCATCTCCAGAGCAGCAGCCCCAGCTCCTAGCTTCAAAATGCCTAGCTACAACAAGAAGCCCCAGTAAAACTAAACCCCAGGACCAACTCACCCAAACCCAGCAAAACCAAGCCGCCAACCGATACAACATGACGAAAGGTGAAATCCAGAAGACGATAGACAATGGCAAAGAGGAATATATCAATGTCTGGAGGAATGACATAAGAGCATTCCAGAAATTGACCATATACCAGAACCTACAAAGGGAATACAGAATGGCGCCAAATCTGGAGGGTCTATCCAACCCCAGAGACACCCACAGATCGTGAGCCGCTACAGACTAACCTCATACCTGGAGGAGCTACCAAACCCCAGAGAACGACAGATCCTGAGCCGAAACAGACTGACCCCATACCTGGAGGAGCTCCCCATCCCCAGACACTGACAGATCCTGAGCCGCTACAGATTAACCCCATACCTGGAGGAGCTCCCTATCCCCAGAGACCGACAGATCCTGAGCCACTACAGACTAACCTCATACCTGGAGGAGCTACCAAACCCCAGAGAACGACAGATCCTGAGCCGAAACAGACTGACCCCATACCTGGAGGAGCTCCCCATCCCCAGACACTGACAGATCCTGAGCCACTACAGATTAACCCCATACCTGGAGGAGCTCCCCATCCCCAGACACTGACAGATCCTGAGCCGCTACACACTGGCCCCACACCTGGAGGAGTTCCCTATCCCCAGAGACCGACAGATCCTGAGCCACTACAGACTAACCTCATACCTGGAGGAGCTACCCAACCCCAGAGACCGACCGATCCTGAGCCGCTACACACTGGCCCCACACCTGCAGGAGCTACTTAACCCGATAGACTGACCGATCCTGAGCTGCCACAGACTGCCCCATACCTGGAGGAGCTACCCAACCCCAGAGACCAACAGATCCTCAGCCTCTACAGATTGGCCCAATGTCTGGAGGAACTACCAACTCCACAGACCGAAAGATCCTGAGCCGCTACAGACTAACCCCATACCTGGAGGAGCTACCCAACCTCAGAGACCGACAGATCCTGAGCCGATACACACTAGCCCCATGCCTGGAGGAGCTACTCAACCCCTGAGACTGACAGATCCTGAGCCGCTACGGACTGGCCGCAAATCTGAAGGAGCTACCCAACCCCAGAGACCAATGGATCCTGAGCCGCTACAAACTGGTCCAATATCTGAAGGAGCTACCCAACCCCAGAGACCGATGGATCCTGAGCTGCTACAAACTGATCCAATATCTGAAGGAGCTACCCAACCCCAGAGACCAACAGATCCTGAGCCGCTACAGACTAACCACATACCTGGAGGAGCTTGCCAACCCCAAAGACAAATCCTGAGTCGCTACACACTGGCCCCACACCTGGAGGAGCTACCCAACCCCAGAGACTGACAGATCCTGAGCCGCTACGGAGTGACCCTATACCTGGAGGAGCTACCACACCCAATAGACTGACAGATCCTGAGCCTCTATATACGTATTGGCGCCATACCTGGAGGAGCTCCTCAACTCCAGAGACCAACAGATCTCTACAGAGTGAGCCCCCACCTACAGGGGTTCACATACTTCAGGAGACTCTCCTCTGAGGCTTCACCTTCATAGAGAAGGAAGATATACTGCCCATTCTGCTGGGCAGAAGAGGAGAACATGGTGGCTATAGCAGCACAATAAGTCAGTGTCATAATAATTCACTGCACAATAATTGCCTACTCACTGACAATGCTTATGTGTATTTAGTCCTGACAATATAGGTAAGATAGATAGATAGATAGATAGATAGATAGATAGATAGGAGATAGATAGATAGATAGATAGATAGATAGATAGATAGATAGGAGATAGATAGATAGGAGATAGATAGATAGATAGATAGATAGATAGATAGATAGATAGATAGATAGATAGGAGATAGATAGATAGATAGATAGTAGATAGATAGATAGATAGGAGATAGATAGATAGATAGATAGATAGATAGATAGGAGATAGATAGATAGATAGGAGATAGATAGATAGATAGATAGGAGATAGATAGATAGGAGATAGATAGATAGATAGATAGATAGATAGATAGATAGGAGATAGATAGATAGATAGATAGATAGATAGATAGATAGATAGGAGATAGATAGATAGATAGATAGATAGATATATAGATAGATAGATAGGAGATAGATAGATAGATAGATAGATAGATAGATAGATAGGAGATAGATAGATAGATAGGAGATAGATAGATAGATGATAGATAGATAGATAGATAGATAGATAGATAGATAGATAGATAGATAGATAGATAGATAGGAGATAGATAGATAGATAGATAGATAGATAGGAGATAGATAGATAGGAGATAGATAGATAGATAGATAGATAGATAGATAGATAGATAGATAGATAGGAGATAGATAGATAGATAGATAGATAGATAGATAGATAGATAGGAGATAGATAGATAGATAGATATATAGATAGATAGATAGGAGATAGATAGATAGATAGATAGATAGATAGATAGATAGATAGATAGGAGATAGATAGATAATAGATAGATAGATAGATAGATAGATAGATAGATAGATAGATAGGAGATAGATAGTAGATAGATAGATAGATAGGAGATAGATAGATAGGAGATAGATAGATAGATAGATAGATAGATAGATAGATAGATAGGAGATAGATAGATAGATAGATAGATAGATAGATAGATAGATAGGAGATAGATAGATAGATAGATAGATAGATAGATAGATAGATAGTAGATAGATAGATAGATAGATAGATAGGAGATAGATAGATAGGAGATAGATAGATAGATAGATAGATAGATAGATAGATAGATAGATAGGAGATAGATAGATAGATAGATAGATAGATAGATAGATAGATAGATAGATAGATAGATAGATAGGAGATAGATAGGAGATAGATAGATAGATAGATAATCAAAGAATTCCGCAGCACAACCATGTGGTGAAAAAAATCCAAAATAGTGTTTATTCCATATCAGTAGAAAATTCCATGCAACGTTTCTGTCTCTTCCCGAGACCTTTCTCAAGCATAAACATAGTGAGTAACACATCCATTTTATACACACGTGAAGTCAGCTGCAATTGTGACGTCATAGTAAAAGTGAAATCATTCACAATATAGGGTCCAAAAGGACGAAGTGTACTTTGGTATACAATTTCTTGTGCATTTATATATACATATCACACAATACCATAGTGAAAAAAGTGCTACATTTAAAATCATATGTAGTTTGCTGGGCGGAGTCAGCCACCACTCTCCACTGCTATTGGTTCTTCATTCACATGCCTTCATGACAGGACGTCTTCTCCCTGGTGTAAAACAACCTCTCACTGCAGGTGTGTGCAGACTCTCACTCTGCCCATCCCTGTGGGTGGATACATGGGAGGACCTGTGGGGGCTCGCTCCTGTAGCTCCAATCTCAGTAGGTAGATATTATGTTATACGATCATACTACAACTCTGTAGAACATCTGTGATCTTCAAGGAGCAGGGGCCATAATACGTACAGCTAGCAAATCCAGACGGACTATCACTATACGGAACTCCATCCATCAAACTTCGGGTTTTCCGGCCAGACACTCTAGCTGCGTGTTCACACACAGCGCTAAAGTGAAAGTGTACCTGGGTATCTCAACCACCCTGCAAACAGAGTGGGAGATTCCCATACCTGCCCAAACCCAATTGTAAGTTGTGAAAAGTCCTAATGTGCTATATCAGTGTACTAACCCCATAGTTGGAATTAACCCCATCCTGTAATTACTGGTTAGCAGTGGGTTGTGGTGGACTCCTCGCGCTCAGTCTTGATCATTCTAAAAAAATAAAAGAGAAAGAATGTGATTACTCAAAATTATCAAGGTACAAGACAATCATGTCGGGGTGCGCTCAGGACAAATCACCCCCCAAAAAAAATTATTTTACTTGTACATATACGAATTGATTTTAAACTCCACATAAAGACCCTTTGGCTGTAGGGTATCCAACCGAAAAATCCATAATAATTCCCTCTTTTTCAATGCTGTCACACGATCACCTCCCCTAGGTAATGGGGGAATATGATCTATGATCATAAATCTTAAATCCCTCTCACTATGCTTCAAATCGGTAAAGTGTTTCGAGACAGGGAGATCTTCTCTCCTCTGTCTGATGGAATATCGATGCTGGTTAAGTCGGGTACGCATCTCGCAAGTGGTCTCTCCCACGTACAGTAACTGGCATGGGCACCAGAGTACGTAAATTATCCATTTGGACGTACAGGTAAGATAAAACTTAATATCATATTTTTTGTTTGTAAGTGGATGTACAAATTCATTACCTTTGTGCATATAAGTGCAAGTAATGCACTGTCTGCATGGAAATGACCCCTTATTCTTAACCATAAGGAATCCCTGTCCTGTTTTTTCTTTTTTTTGTAAGTCCGATTTAACCAGTTTGTCTCTCAGATTACCACTTCTTCTGTAAGACATACAGAAGAAGTGGTAATCTGAGAGACAAACTGGTTAAATCGGACTTACAAAAAAAAGAAAAAACAGGACAGGGATTCCTTATGGTTAAGAATAAGGGGTCATTTCCATGCAGACAGTGCATTACTTGCACTTATATGCACAAAGGTAATGAATTTGTACATCCACTTACAAACAAAAAATATGATATTAAGTTTTATCTTACCTGTACGTCCAAATGGATAATTTACGTACTCTGGTGCCCATGCCAGTTACTGTACGTGGGAGAGACCACTTGCGAGATGCGTACCCGACTTAACCAGCATCGATATTCCATCAGACAGAGGAGAGAAGATCTCCCTGTCTCGAAACACTTTACCGATTTGAAGCATAGTGAGAGGGATTTAAGATTTATGATCATAGATCATATTCCCCCATTACCTAGGGGAGGTGATCGTGTGACAGCATTGAAAAAGAGGGAATTATTATGGATTTTTCGGTTGGATACCCTACAGCCAAAGGGTCTTAATGTGGAGTTTAAAATCAATTCGTATATGTACAAGTAAAATAATTTTTTTTGGGGGGTGATTTGTCCTGAGCGCACCCCGACATGATTGTCTTGTACCTTGATAATTTTGAGTAATCACATTCTTTCTCTTTTATTTTTTTAGAATGATCAAGACTGAGCGCGAGGAGTCCACCACAACCCACTGCTAACCAGTAATTACAGGATGGGGTTAATTCCAACTATGGGGTTAGTACACTGATATAGCACATTAGGACTTTTCACAACTTACAATTGGGTTTGGGCAGGTATGGGAATCTCCCACTCTGTTTGCAGGGTGGTTGAGATACCCAGGTACACTTTCACTTTAGCGCTGTGTGTGAACACGCAGCTAGAGTGTCTGGCCGGAAAACCCGAAGTTTGATGGATGGAGTTCCGTATAGTGATAGTCCGTCTGGATTTGCTAGCTGTACGTATTATGGCCCCTGCTCCTTGAAGATCACAGATGTTCTACAGAGTTGTAGTATGATCGTATAACATAATATCTACCTACTGAGATTGGAGCTACAGGAGCGAGCCCCCACAGGTCCTCCCATGTATCCACCCACAGGGATGGGCAGAGTGAGAGTCTGCACACACCTGCAGTGAGAGGTTGTTTTACACCAGGGAGAAGACGTCCTGTCATGAAGGCATGTGAATGAAGAACCAATAGCAGTGGAGAGTGGTGGCTGACTCCGCCCAGCAAACTACATACGATTTTAAATGTAGCACTTTTTTCACTATGGTATTGTGTGATATGTATATATAAATGCACAAGAAATTGTATACCAAAGTACACTTCGTCCTTTTGGACCCTATATTGTGAATGATTTCACTTTTACTATGACGTCACAATTGCAGCTGACTTCACGTGTGTATAAAATGGATGTGTTACTCACTATGTTTATGCTTGAGAAAGGTCTCGGGAAGAGACAGAAACGTTGCATGGAATTTTCTACTGATATGGAATAAACACTATTTTGGATTTTTTTCACCACATGGTTGTGCTGCGGAATTCTTTGATTATTTACGGGGAGACGTGGATTCGGTCTCCAGCTGCTGGCACCCTTACACCAGTCTAAACTGAGTGCGCTTCACACTGGACTTTTAGATAGATAGATAGATAGATAGATAGATAGATAGATAGATAGGAGATAGATAATAGATAGATAGATAGATAGATAGATAGATAGATAGATAGATAGATAGATAGGAGATAGATAGATAGGAGATAGATAGATAGATAGGAGATAGATAGATAGATAGATAGATAGATAGATAGATAGATAGATAGATAGATAGGAGATAGATAGATAGATAGGGGATAGATAGATAGATAGATAGATAGATAGATAGATAGATAGATAGGAGATAGATAGATAGATAGATAGATAGATAGATAGATAGATAGGAGATAGATAGATAGATAGATAGATAGATAGATAGATAGGGGATAGATAGATAGATAGGGGATAGATAGATAGATAGATAGATAGATAGATAGATAGATAGATAGATAGATAGATAGGAGATAGATAGATAGATAGATAGATAGATAGATAGATAGATAGATAGATAGGAGATAGATAGATAGATAGATAGATAGATAGATAGATAGATAGATAGGGGATAGATAGATAGATAGATAGATAGATAGATAGATAGATAGATAGATAGATAGATAGGAGATAGATAGATAGATAGATAGATAGATAGATAGATAGATAGGAGATAGATAGATAGGAGATATATAGATAGATAGATAGATAGATAGATAGATAGATAGATAGATAGATAGATAGATAGATAGGAGATAGATATATAGATAGATAGATAGGAGATAGATAGATAGATAGATAGATATGTGCTTGTTGCAGTATACTTGTATATTAGTCGCGGTCTCTTCGCTCCTGTTCTATACTGTAAGTTGTTCTCACACTGCGTTCCTGTGCCCGCCACCCACCTGCACTGACAGCCATTGTGCTGCGCTCCACTTCTATAAATCTCTCAGCCCTGGCACCAATAGTAATAAGAAAACATTAAAGAGGACAAAACTCCCCATCAGCGGCTCAGTGGTAATCCTCAGAAATCAGCCACCGGATGACGCACAAGGAAGTCCTAATAGTAAATGATTGTTATTAGACACAAAGGAGCGGAGAACAGAGCTGAATATTACTCAATATGTTTAGGGAGAGGATGGGGCATCATGGGAGATTTGTGGGCTGAGAGCATAAACTTTATAGAGGAAAGTCAAGAATCCCACCCTGCCATCTATCCCACTACTCTGCTATTACTCCAGGTCTCTAAGCTCTCAGCACTATATGGTGCTATATGGCCCTACATGGCAGTGTATGGCACTATGGAAGGATATGGCCCCCCTACATGGCGGTATATTGCACTATGGAAGGATATGGCCCCCCTACATGGCGGTATATGTCACTATGGAAGGATATGGCCCCCCTACATGGCGGTATATGGCACTATGGAAGGATATGGCCCCCCTACATGGCGGTATATGGCACTATATGGTGCTATATGGCAGTATATGGCTGAACATTGCTCTATGGCAGTATATGGCACTATATGGTGCTCTATGGCAGTATATGGCACTATATGGTGCTATATGGCCCTACATGGCAGTATGTGGAACTATGGAAGGATATGGCCCCGCTACATGACGGTATGTAGCACTATATACCGGATAGATAGATAGATAGATAGATAGATAGATAGATAGATAGATAGATACAGGAGAAAGCCGCACGTCCAAAACCTCATGAAGCGGGTGCTGTATGAAGTCAGTCCCCCGGCTTGGGGATCCCCAATAGTATGCACAGATATTCCGCAGCACACCAGCATTGGTGGAAAAGGTGAAATATTTATTACAAAGGATGTAAAAAAGAGATGCGACGTTTCGACCCTCTCACAGGGTCATTATCAAGCAGATAGCAAGCAGATAGATAGATAGATAGATAGGAGATAGATGGATAGGAGATAGATAGATAGGAGATAGATAGATATAGAGATAGATAGGAGATAGATAGATAGGAGATAGATAGATAGATAGATAGATAGATAGATAGATAGATAGATAGATAGATAGATAGGAGATAGATAGGAGATAGATAGATAGATAGATAGATAGGAGATAGATAGGATAATAGATAGATAGATAGATAGATAGATAGATAGATAGATAGATAGATAGATAGGAGATGATAGATAGATAGATAGATAGATAGATAGATAGATAGATAGGAGATAGATAGATAGATAGATAGATAGATAGATAGGAGATAGATAGATAGATAGATAGATAGATAGATAGATAGATAGATAGATAGGAGATAGATAGATAGATAGATAGATAGATAGGAGATAGATAGATAGATAGATAGATAGATAGATAGATAGATAGATAGATAGGAGATGATAGATAGATAGATAGATAGATAGATAGATAGATAGATAGATAGGAGATAGATAGTTAGATAGATAGGAGATAGATAGATAGGAGATAGATAGATAGATAGATAGATAGATAGATAGATAGATAGATAGATAGATAGGAGATAGATAGATAGATAGATAGATAGATAGGAGATGATAGATAGATAGATAGATAGATAGATAGATAGATAGATAGATAGATAGATAGATAGGAGATAGATAGATAGATAGATAGATAGGAGATAGATAGATAGGAGATAGATAGATAGATAGATAGATAGATAGATAGATAGGAGATGATAGATAGATAGATAGATAGATAGATAGATAGATAGATAGATAGATAGATAGATAGATAGAGAGAGAGATAGATAGATAGATAGATAGATAGATAGATAGATAGATAGATAGATAGATAGATAGGAGATGATAGATAGATAGATAGATAGATAGATAGATAGATAGATAGATAGACAGACAGACAGACAGACCGACCTATCTCTCAGGTATAATATAGGATATTCTCCATCACTAGTCTCACAATTATTCTCCACCATTCACATTCAGCACCATGGACAGCGCTGGCTGCTCCTCTATCACTGGGGTATATACACTGTATACAGGGCAATGATTGGAATACTCCAGCTTCTCTGTACAGGCTCCGGGCTGTAGACTGCGGAACCATCCTTGCTGGTATATAGCACCATACAGTGCACCAGGGGGATCACATAGGGGATACTGTATGAGAAAGGTACAAAGTACCCTAATATAACACAGCAGATCCATTCCCAGGGATCCCAATAACTGATCACCAGTAATCTACTACAGAGATCAACGCACTGAGGAGAGAGGAGCTCAGTAATAACAGCTATGTACACAGTGACCCCACCAGCAGAATAGTGAGAGCAGCTCTGGAGTATAATACAGGATGTAACTCAGGATCAGTAATGTAATGTATGTACATAGTGACCTCACCAGCAGAATAGTGAGTGCAGCTCTGGAGTATAATACAGGATGTAACTCAGGATCAGTAATGTATGTACACAGTGACCCCACCAGCAGAATAGTGAGTGCAGCTCTGGAGGATGTCAGGTGGTTTATCTTTATGCTGGGGGTGATCAGAGGTGGAGATTTCATGTTCTCTTATGAAGGATCTCATCGAGTACCTTGTTCAGGAGCTTTGTGTACAACTGTCAAGTACTGATCCGATGTCACCGACAAGGACCCAGATGTAGTAATCGGCATTCTGCTTCCTCCTGGTGGGGGGGCATTTACACAATCAGTCAAGTCATAAATTATCCAGGCAGGAGGCCTCACAAATGCTTTTTAAGTCTCTTCAAACATGACAAGAGCATTTGGGAAATCATCGAGTTTAGACTAAAGGGGCTTCATCCTTCGGCATTTCTCCGACTAATCTTTCTGCAGAAGTGAAAATAAGATGGTAATATAATAATTACACGATAACCGGAGCCAATCAATACTGTGCAAACACTCGGCTGATCCCGCACACCTGCTAAGAGCGCAGCCACAAGGGCGACGTCCTTCAATGAATGGCTGCCCCCTCCAACCAACCGCTACGCCATCAAGTGTGATCCTAAACTTAGGTTTAGACATAGTAATAAAATATATATATATATATACACACAGTGGTACCTTGGTTTGTAAGTAACTTGGATTGAAAGCTCACAGTTCTTCAAAATAGTGACTTGATGTAAGAGCATTGCTTTGGTGTAAGAGCTCCCTCTACTGGGTGGGAGGGGGAGGGGGGAGGGGCATGGTCTGCATAGCGGGGTCTACAGCCCTGTACTCTGACCCAGGAAGTCTCCTTCAACTTCCAAATCATACCAGATCCACTTCAGGCTGGGGATTGCATCAGGGGACAGGACTGTGGAGGTAATCTCTTCATAGCTGTAACCCCTCTCTCCCCGGACAGAGAGCACTGCATGTATGTGCCCACATCTGTCCTGCTCATTCCTTCATGCTCCCTGCAGTTTCTGTCAGTCCTTGTGTTTCCCATCCTTTCCATTCTCACCTTAATCTGCCTGCACTCTCACTTAGCTATACACACTGCTGCTATAATGTGCCTGCACTTACACTCAGCTATACACACTGCTGCTATAATGTGCCTGCACTCTCACTTAGCTATACACACTGCTGCTATAATGTGCCTGCACTCTCACTCAGCTATACACACTGCTGCTATAATGTTCCTGCACTTACACTCAGCTATACACACTGCTGCTATAATGTGCCTGCACTTACACTCAGCTATACACACTGCTGCTATAATGTTCCTAGGCAGGGCCGTATTTACCACTAGGCACCCGTGGTCCAGAGCCTAGGGCCGCACATTGCAGGGGGGCAACACCAGACTTTCAGACTTGCCAGTAAATCTGGTTGGGGGTATAGTGGTATTGGTCAGGACTGGTATGGCGGTGTTATCCAGTCACAGTGTGTCGGTATTGGTCAGGACTGGTATGGCGGTGTTATCCAGTCACAGTATGGCGGTATTGGTCAGGTCTGGTGTGGCAGTGTTATCCAGTCACAGTATGCCGGTATTGGTCAGGTGTGGTATGGCTGTGTTATCCAGTCACAGTATGGCGGTATTGGTCAGGTCTGGTGTGGCAGTGTTATCCAGTCACAGTATGCCGGTATTGGTCAGGTGTGGTATGGCTGTGTTATCCAGTCACAGTATGGCGGTATTGGTCAGGACTGGTGTGGCGGTGTTATCCAGTCACAGTATGGTGGTATTGGTCAGGACTTGTGTGGCGGTGTTATCCAGTCACAGTATGGCGTATTGGTCTGGACAGGTGTGGCGGTGTTATCCAGTCACAGTATGGTGGTATTGGTCAGGACTGGTGTAGCGGTGTTATCCAGTCACAGTGTGGCGGTATTGGTCAGGACTGGTGTAGTGGTGTTATCCAGTCACAGTATGGCGGTATTGGTCAGGACTGGTATAGCAGTTTTATCCAGTCACAGTATGGCGGTATTGGTCAGGTCTGGTATGGCGGTGTTATCCAGTCAGAGTATGGCGGTATTGGTCAGGACTGGTGTGGCGGTGTTATCCAGTCACAGTATGGTGGTATTGGTCAGGACTGGTATGGCAGTGTTATCCAGTCACAGTATGGTGGTATTGGTCAGGTCTGGTATAGCGGTGTTATCCAGTCACAGTATGGTGGTATTGGTCAGGACTTGTGTGGCAGTGTTATCCAGTCACAGTATGGTGGTATTGGTCAGGTCTGGTATGGCAGTGTTATCCAGTCACAGTGTGGCGGTATTGGTCAGGTCTGGTATGGAGGTGTTATCCAGTCACAGTGTGGCGGTATTGTTCAGGACTGGTATAGCAGTGTTATCCAGTCACAGTATGGTGGTATTGGTCAGGACTTGTGTGGCAGTGTTATCCAGTCACAGTATGGTGGTATTGGTCAGGTCTGGTGTAGCGGTATTATCCAGTCACAGTATGGTGGTATTGGTCAGGACTTGTGTGGCAGTGTTATCCAGTCACAGTATGGTGGTATTGGTCAGGTGTGGTATGGCAGTGTTATCCAGTCACAGTGTGGCGGTATTGGTCAGGTCTGGTATGGAGGTGTTATCCAGTCACAGTGTGGCGGTATTGTTCAGGACTGGTATAGCAGTGTTATCCAGTCACAGTATGGTGGTATTGGTCAGGACTTGTGTGGCAGTGTTATCCAGTCACAGTATGGTGGTATTGGTCAGGTCTGGTGTAGCGGTATTATCCAGTCACAGTATGGTGGTATTGGTCAGGACTTGTGTGGCAGTGTTATCCAGTCACAGTATGGCGGTATTGGTCAGGTCTGGTATGGCGGTGTTATCCAGTCACAGTATGGCGGTATTGGTCAGGACTGGTGTAGCGGTGTTATCCAGTCATAGTATTGCAGTATTGGTCAGGACAGGTGTGGCGGTGTTATCCAGTTACAGTATGGTGGTATTGGTCAGGACAGGTGTGGCGGTGTTATCCAGTCACAGTATGGTGGTATTGGTCAGGCCTGGTGTGGCAGTGTTACCCAGTCACAGTATGGCGGTATTGGTCAGGCCTGGTGTGGCGGTGGTAAATGTAACGCTTGAAGCTATTACCTACCAATCTACCAATCCTGTGGTAAGAATTCCCTCAGACAATATGCAGACGGCTCTAATCATTGATTCTATGTGGAAATTTGTGGAAATTTGTTTCTGTTTTAAGGCGGTAAAAAAAGGAAAAACGCGACTCAGACAATGTTTCTATATGTAGAGAAAAGTATGTGTCCGAAAACCAGGCTCCCCCCATGCTCACCTTGATGGGGCGTCTTCAGGTTTAGTGCCTAGGGCAGCAGCAGCTGGTAATACGGTCCTGGCCCTAGGCACTAAACCTGAAGACGCCCCATCTTAGGGACCACAGGTGCCATGGGGTAAATACGGCCGTGACTAAGGAGGCAGAGTGTGTTGCTATGGTAACTCCCTGCTGTGGTGCGTGTGAATAATATGATGACCCATCTACAGCATGGCTCCTCTCTATAATACAGTATATACAGCTGTCAGGGCATGATGGGAATTGTTATTTTGCAACAGCTGAAGGGCCGAAGGTTCCCCATCCCTTATCTATATAGTAGTTAGGCCTCCTTGTGCAGGTAGCCCCCCTCAGTAGGTAGTGTACCCCATGTAGGTAATTCCTCCATAGGTAATCTCCCTGGTAGGTAGGCATCCCCCTGTAAGTAACCGCCCCCCCCCCCCCACTCACCAGCAGTAAGGCCACCAGTATGTAGTATACACCTTGTAGGCATCCCCCAGTAATACCCCCTGGTAGTTAGAACTTGCCCCCACTCTTAGACATCCACCCCATAGATAATCTAGCCTGGTTATTATCCCCCTCCCATTATGTAATAATGATCCATGGTACTTAGCCTCTCCCGTAGGCATCTCTCCTTGTAGTTAGACCCCCTCCCCCATATAGGCATCTCTCCTTGTAGTTAGACCCCCTCCCCCATATAGGCATCTCTCCTTGTAGTTAGACCCCTCCCCCATATAGGCATCTCCCCTTGTAGTTACCCCCCTCCCCCTTATAGGTATCTCCCCTTGTAGTTAGCCCCCTCCCCCATATATTCATCTCCCCTTGTACAGTAGTTAGACCCATCCCCCATATGGGTATCTCCCCTTGTAGTTAGCCCCCTACCCCGTATAGGCATCTCCCCTTGTAGTAAGACCCCTCCCCCATATATGCATCTCCCCTTGTAGTTAGACCCATCCCCCATATGGGTATCTCCCCTTGTAGTTAGCCCCCTCCCCCGTATAGGCATCTCCCCTTGAAGTTAGCCCCCTCCCCCATATCGGCATCTCCCCTTGTAGTTAGCCCCCTCCCCCATATAGGCATCTCCCCTTGTAGTTATCCCCCTCCCCCATATAGGCATCTCCCCTTGTAGTTATCCCCCTCTCACATATAGGGATAAGTACTGGAAGACTGGAGACTTTTAAATAGAAGTAATTTACAAATCTGTAGAACTTTCTGTCACCAGTTGATTAAAAAAATAAATAAAATAAAATCTATGGTGTTCCCCTTTAACGTTGCGGCTGCAGCAGTTGAGCTTTAGTAATGGAGACAGAAGAAGCAGCAGATCTGAGAACCCCTCCCGCCCCATCTCCAGCTGTCTCCCAGAGTTTCCGTTCCCCCCTACATGTATTTGTGAGTCCTGACCCCATGCAGCGGACTAAGTGAATTTCCCCTTTAAGTCTTTCCTAAAATAACTCCAGACCCATTTAACCTTCACAACAAATCAGATCACTTTAACACCACCGTCCTGCCGCAGCCATGGAGATGGCAGAGTGACGGCGGCGGCCGTGGCGGTGGAGCACTCTCTCTCCGCGTCCTCCTGGATGGATCTGTGGTGACACAATGAGAGGGGCACAGGTTCTGCGCTCGGGGCGACCATCTGCCACGTAACAAGGGGCCGCGCAGGGCGGATCTGGCACAGGAAGCGCACAAGGTTGGAATCTTTCTTCTGAAATTGCATTTTAGCAGTGGGGACTCCGATGGAAGATGACAGAAAAGCCGGAGAGAGAGAGAATGTAAAGCAGCTGCCGAGAGATCCTGACCGAGGCGGCGAAAGAGAGAGAGAAATTAAATCACAGGACGACGTGAAGCAGCAGGACGGGATCAGAGGTGGAGCGGAGCAACTGGGGGGGGGGCAGCAGGCGGCCATGACAGGCGGGAGGGCGGCGGGGGACACAGCGCATTCAAGGAAAGTAAGGAGGAAGAACGTTACAGGAGAGGAGGGAATACATCTCCGACACGTAAAAACAAACATGGTGGCTGCCAGCTGAAATCAGCGCCACCAGGGTCCGCAGGTTGTGGGTGGTATTGCAGTTCAGCTTCAATCTGCTGCAATATCACAAACAACCTATAGAAAAGGAGGGGGCGCTGTTTCTATAAGAAAATGGTTATTTTTTTTTTTTTATTCCTTTTCAACCTTCTATAATTATACATTGTATTAAGTATATAAACATATCTCATCATGGAACACTAGCTAACAGCCAAGATGTCCATTTGCTCTTTTGGATGTCAAAAATACAATTAATTAGATCAAGTAGTGTCAGAAAGGTACATAGATTTGTAATCTCCAGTCTTCCAGTACTTATCAGCTGCTGTATGTCCTGCAGGAAGTGGTGTATTCTTTCCAGTCTGACACAGTGCTCTCTTCTGCCACCTCTGTCCATGTCAGGAGCTGTCCAGAGAAGGAGAGGTTTTCTATGGGGATTTTCTGCTACTCTGGACAGTTCCTGACATGGCAGCAGAGAGCACCGTGCCAGACTGGAGAGAATACACCACTTCCTGCAGGACATACAGCAGCTGATAAGTACTGGAAGACTGGAGATCTTAAATAGAATTAAATTACAAATATCACGGCCCCACAGGATTTAGCTGCTGCCTTTTGACATCGGCCAATGATTGCCTGAGCGGGTGGTACCTGCCTCAAAGCGCATAAGGTAGATAAGAGAAGATCAGGCTGTAAATTAATAGAGGTTTAATGCACAAAGTATATCAGAAAGATGTAGAACTGTCCATTATGCAGGTAAACCTCTATAGGGGAACATTTGCCTCCTGCTCCATAGAGGTTTACACTTATCTTTATGTAATATAGGGGGTTTAGGGGTAGGATATGCACCAGGACCATAATGGTTGGGGGGGGATCCAGACTTCTCTACCACATAGATGTCCACCATGCTGAGACCCTGAGGACTCCCAGGTTGGAGGTCACTGATATATTAATGACTCATATACACAGTATATGAGCTATACCCAGTATACAGCAGCCATAGCGCAGTATATAGAGCGCAGCCTCCTCCGGATGCCTCCCTGTCTTCTCGGATCTCCTCTTCTGCTATCACCGGCGAACACGCTTCACGTCCCGAGCGGAATTATTTCTGGAGAGAGCTGGAGGGTGAAACCACTTTGATGCTTCATAAAATCAACAAAGTCCCGATGAAAAACAAAACCAATTCTGGGCGCCATTATAATATCCTCCCGCGCTCTTTACTGCCTCGACTAATATTAGTGTAGTCTTCACAGCGCGCAGTAAATAAAGCTCAATAATCTGAGACCAGAAATCATAAATTACACAGTGCCGCCATAAAGGGTCTAAGGAGACGTCCACTTTAACTTCTTCAAGACAGGGATCTTTTTTTTTATTTTGCATCCCGAGGATAATAACTATTTTTTACCTAGTTGTACGAGGCTTTAGCATCTATAGGCTGTTCTTCAAATCAACTGATGTCAGAAAGTTATTAAGTTATTTGAAATGTACTTCAGTTAAACAATCCCCAGTCTTCCAGTACTTATCAGCTGCTGTATGTCCTGCAGGAAGTGATGTATTCTCTCCAGTCTGACACAGTGCTCTCTGCTGCCACCTCTGTCCATGTCAGGAACTGTCCAGAGCAGCAGCAAATCCCCATAGAAAACCTCTCCTGCTCTGGACAGTTCCTGACATGGACAGAGGTGGCAGCAGAGAGCACTGTGTCAGACTGGAGAGAATACACCACTTCCTGCAGGACATACAGCAGCTGATAAGTACTGGAAGACTGAAGACTTTTAAATAGGAGTAAATTACAAATCTATATGACTTTCTGACACCGGATGATTAAAAAAAACACAAATAGAAGAGATAGAGAGAAATAAATTTGTCGGAATCCTCCTTTAAGTATTGAGTACACCTGATCAGATTTTTACTTAGCTGTTGTTATTCTTAAACCAGCACAGGTGACCAGGCAGATGAAAAGCCCCAGGACATTGCAATGGGGGCATCCAGTGAGGGTTAGTAGTATGGTCCATACTCTTGGGGGGAGATTTATCAAACATGGTGTAAAGTATAATTGGCTCAGTCGCCCCCGGCAACCAATCAGATTCCACCTTTCATTTTCCAAAGAGTCTGTGAGGAATGAAAAGTGGAATCTGATTGGTTGCTAGAGGCAACTGGGCCAGTTTCACTTTACACCATGTTTGATAGATCTCCCCCTTTGTCTATATAGTTTCTATGCAGTGGCGTAGGGACTGCGGTCGCAGCAGTTGCCGTGAACGGGTCGCTACCGAGGGGGGCCCACGAGGCCAACCTTGGCACCACACTGCCCCCTGCCTCTTGTAACCAAACCCCTGGCGACTCCCGGCTCCCCGGCACTGACTTCTGTGTGCATCGGGGAAGTACTTCAGGCGCAGGGAGCGTCTAAAAGAAGCGCTCTCTGTGCCGGAAGTAACATCCCCAGCGCACACAGAGCTTACTGGCAGGGACGGCGTTAGGGGGGGGGGCAAAGAGGGCAGTTGCCCAGGGCCCCTATCCCCCAGGGGCCCCCTGCCCCAGTTACAGTGAGTGTTAGGTGCAGGAGAGCACAGACAGCGTCCTGCAGTCTCTGGCAGTGATCTCTGGCTGCAGCTTATGGCTGCTATCAGGGGTCACACAGAGGCCGCAGGACGCTCTGCTCCGGAGTGTGTAGCTTCCCCCTCCCCCTCCCTTCTGCACCATGTGATTTCCTCCATCTTCCTGGTGAGGCTGGTGTGGCAGTCGGGACGATAGAGGAGAGGGCTGCAGGGTGAGGATCACAGCCTCCTGCTGCTGCTGCTGCCACGGACAAGGACAACTACACCCAGCATGCTGTTAGAGGGGGTAAGTATACTGTACATGCAGTGTGTGTATGAATGCTATGTGTATAATGGATGAATGTAGTGTGTGTTACATGTCATGTGTGTAGTGTGTGGACTGGATGGTTTGCATCTGTATAATGTGTTTTCATGGATGTGTTAGTGTGTGTGTGTGTGTGTGTATGTGTGTATGTGTGTATATATATATATATATATATATATATATATATATATATATATATATATATATTAGTGTGTGTGTGTATTAGCACTGCTGACTCCAAGTGTTGAGGTGAATAGACTGTATATAGGAGCTGCAGCCATTCTCTGGTGACCACTGAGGCCGGTGATTGGCTGCAGCTCCTATGTATAGTGTAAGATGATGTCACTAAGGCAATACCGTGTATTTTATTGAGAAAAAAATAAGGTGGCGGTCACTGTATGGTGGTAATATTGGTCTGTATAGTGTATATAGAGTCATTATGTGGTGGTCAGTCTATGGCGGTAATATTGGATTGTATATAGTGTATATAGAGTCATTATACAGTGGTCAGTCTATGGTGGTAATATTGGTCTGTATATAGTGTGTATAGAGAGTTATTACCGCCATAGACTGACCGCCAGATAATGACTCTATATACACTATATACAGACCAATATTACTGCCATAGACTGACCGCCACATAATGCATAATGACTCAATATACACACTATATACAAACCATTATTACCGCCATAGAGTGACCGCCACATGATATTGGTCTGTATATAGTGTATATAGAGTCATTATGTGGTGATCACTCTATGGCAGTAATATTGGTCTGTATATAGTGTGTATAGTGTCATTATGTAGTGATCATTTTTTGGCAGTAATATTGGTCTGTATATAGTGTATATATAGTGTCATTATGCAGTGGTCAGTCTATGGCGGTAATATTGGTCTGTATATAGTGTGTATAGTGTCATTATGCAGTGGTCAGTCTATGGTGGTAATATTGGTCTGTATATAGTGTGTATAGTGTCATTATGCAGTGGTCAGTCTATGGTGGTAAAATTGGTCTGTATATAGTGTGTATAGTGTCATTATGCAGTGGTCAGTCTATGGTGGTAATATTGGTCTGTATGTAGTGTGTATATAGAGTTATTACCGCCATAGAGTGACCGCCACATAATGACTCTATATATACACTATATACAGACCAATATTACCGCCATAGAGAGACCGCCACAAAATGACTCTATTTATACACTATATACAGACCAATATTACCGCCTTAGACTGACTGCCACATAATGCATAATGACTCTATATATACACTATATACAAACCATTATAACCGCCATAGAGTGACCGCCACATAATATTGGTCTGTATATAGTGTGTATATAGAGTCATTATGTGGTGATCACTCTATGGTGGTAATATTGGTCTGTATATAGTGTGTATATAGAGTCATTATGTGGTGATCACACTATGGTGGTAATATTGGTCTGTATATAGTGTGTATATAGAGTCATTATGTGGTGATCACACTATGGTGGTAATATTGGTCTGTATATGGTGTGTATATATGGAGTCATTATGTGGTGGTCATGGTGTGTGCTGGTCTGTATATAGTGTCATTATGTGGCGGTCAGTCTATAGCGGTAATATTGGTCTGTATATAGTGTATATAGAGTTATTATGTGGTGGTCACTCTATTGCGGTAATATTGGTCTGTATATAGTGTATATAGAGTCATTATGCGGTGGTCAGTCTATAGTAGTAATATTGGTCTGTATATAGTGTATAAAGAATCATTATGTGGCGGTCAGTCTATAGTAGTAATATTGGTCTGTATATAGTGTCATTATGGGGCGGTCACTTTATGGTGGTAATATTGGCCTATATATAGTAAAGTTTTCTTCAATAACAGTATGGAGGTAATATTTGGTCCTGATAGAGTGATTTTTTATTTGATTTTTAAAACAATGAATATAAATAGTTTTTGTGTTTACACCACTAGCGGTGGTCCTGACATGTAGCGGCGGTCCTGACATGTAGCGGCGGTCCTGACATGTAGTGGCAGTCCCGGCATGTAGCGGCAGTCCCGGCATGTAGCGGCGGTGCTGACATGTAGCGGCGGTGCTGACATGTAGCGGCAGTCCCGGCATGTGGCGGCAGTCCCCGCATGTGGCGGCAGTCCCGGCATGTAACCTTCTGAATTGACTCAATGTCTAAGGGCCCTAATATACAGAGCAAAAATTGTCCTAACCTGGCCGATATCGCTCTCTGTGTATATAGAGACAACTGTAATCAGCTGATCATTGTCTTTTGGCAAGTGTAAAAATCATTGTCTGATTGTGCATATAACATAATAAAGCTGTTACTTACCTGATCATGTTCCCCGGTGTCCTCAGGCTTTGTCTGTTTGTTACGGCCAGTGATTGGCTGAACGGCCGATCACTTCAGAGAGAGGACCAGAAGTGAGAGCTGGGACTGGGGGATCCCACAGACAAGGCCTGAGGACACCGGGGAACGTGATCAGGTAGTATATATCTTCATTGTTCACTATATACAGCAAGGGCTGCACACACATCACTAATGATATATATATATATATATATATATATATATATATATATATATGTATGTATAAAAAATCTCATCTGGCCCTGTCCTCCCCATACTCAGGAATGTTCGGCACAGCTGAGCGTTTCTGTGTTCTCTATAGGAGGGGAAAGCCATAGCCAGACAGATCTGATGACGGCTTGTCTCTCTGAGAACAAAGAGGTTGGATGTTGATTTTCCATCAAGCCCAACCCCATATGTCCACTAATATCATGTCAGAGGACTGAGCCCCATTCAGCTTACACTGATGGCCGAACCCACCACGAGCAGCAGGTACCACCAACAAGTGTATGGGAACCTTAAATTGCTGCTTCAATATTTCAGCATTTGGGGCCCCACCTTCAACTTTGCCCCGGGCCACATTTAGTCTAAAACCGGCCCTGCTTACTGGTGTGTGCTGCCGGGGACGGGACCGTGTCAGGGAGCCAGGAGCCGCGTGTCAGACAGGGGCCGAGCCTGCAGAAGAGTGACACGGTGGGGGAGGGAGTTTCAGGTGAGTCTTTTTTTTTATTTTTTTGTTCTTTCTCATCTGCTTTGCATTGGGGGGGGGGCATCTATAAGGGGGATACATGGGGGGCATCTATAAGGAGGATACATGGGGGGGCATCTATAAGGTGATAACAGGAGGGGCATCTATAAGGGGGATACATGGGGGGGCATCTATAAGGGGGATACATTGGGGGCATCTATAAGGGGGATATATGGGGGGCATCTATAAGGGGGATACATTGGGGGCATCTATAAGGGGGATATATGGGGACATCTATAAGGTGATAACAGGAGGGGCATCTATAAGGGGGATACATGGGGGGGGGCATCTATAAGGGGGATACATGGTGGGGCATCTATAAGGGGGATACATTGGGGGCATCTATAAGGGGGATATATGGGGACATCTATAAGGTGATAACAGGAGGGGCATCTATAAGGGGGATACATGGGGGCATCTATAAGGGGGAATTATGGGGGGGCATCTATAAGGTTATAACAGGAGGGGCATCTATAAGGGGGATACATGGGGGCATCTATAAGGGGGATAACATAGGGGGCCATCTATAAAGAGGGTAACATGGGGGGCATCTATAAGGGGGATAACATGGGGGGGAACAAAAGGGGGATACATGGGGCATCTATAAGGGGGATAACAGGAGGGGCATCTATAAGGGGGATACATGGGGGGCATCTATAAAGGGGATAACAGAAGGGGCATCTATAAGGGGGATAACATAGGGGGCCATCTATAAAGAGGGTAACATGGGGGGCATCTATAAGGGGGATAACATAGGGGGCCATCTATAAAGAGGGTAACATGGGGGGCATCTATAAGGGGGATAACATGGGGGGGACAAAAGGGGGATACATGGGGCATCTATAAGGGGGATAACAGGAGGGGCATCTATAAGGGGGATACATGGGGGGCATCTATAAGGGGGATAACAGGAGGGGCATCTATAAGGGGGATACATGGGGGCATCTATAAGGGGGATACATGGGGGGCATCTATAAGGGGGATAACAGAAGGGGCATCTATAAGGAGGATACATGGGGGCATCTATAAGGGGGATACATGGGGGCTATCTATAAGGGGGACAACAGGGGCTTCTATAAGGGGGGTAAGATGGGGGGCCATTTATAAGGGGGACAACACAGAGGGGGCAATCTATAAGGGGAAAACATTGGGGGCCATCTATAAGGGGGATAGCACAAGGGGGGCCATCTATAAGGGGGATAACACAAGGGGGGCCATCTATAAGGGGGAATGCACGGAGGAGGCGTATACAATAGGGCATGCAGAGAGGGATGCATGTACTATAGTGGTCCACACAGAGGGGGTGCCTAATGGACTGAGGGGCCTTATATGTCTGTCTGGCAGATTCTGTGCATTCGTGGCTCGGAGAAGTTCTCATAACGGCCCAGGGCAGATGGAGAAGAAGATGAAAAGGGAAGAACTCTGATCAGAGAAGACGCCCCCTGTGAGTTACCTGATATAACTGCACTGTAATGTATATGGTGCACAGAGCCTGTGTAGGGCTGGGTCAGCCTCTATATGACTGGATGAGGTGATCTGTGAACAGTGGATGTTATTTAGTAGCAGCGGTGGTGGTGTTAGTCAGTAGCAGGGGTGGTGTTAGTCAGTATTGGCGGTGTTAGTCAGTATGTGGCGGTGTAAGTCAGTATGTCGTGGTGTTACTCAGTATGTGGTGGTATAATTCAGTAGCAGTGGTGGGGTTAGTCAGTATGTGGTGGTAATATTTGTTACTTGTTATCTGGTACTGTGTTTTATTGGATTTAGTATACTGGATTTGGTCAGTAACAATATGGTGGTCATGGTGTGGCAATAATATTTCCCCCTTGTATATTTGTATTATTGGCAATATTGGTCTCAGTATACAGGATTTGGTCAGTAAAAGTATGGCGGTAATATTTATGGTGATAATATTTCCTATATACTGGTATTATTGGTAATATCGGTCTTGAGATATACCAATAGCATCGCTTGGTCAAGGAAGGGGGGGCCCAAGTTGACCTCTTGACCAGGGCCCAAGAGACATTAACTATGCCCCTGTTTCTATGCTTTCGCTATGGCGGCAATGTGAGGGGCACGCGGCGGCCCTGCCATAAAGAGCTCCACACCATCCCGATGACATGTGTGCCCCCACTTTCTATCGCCTCTTGGTAACAATAATGTATCAGTGCCTGGTTCTTTGCTCTTTTGCGCTCTGATATCTAGGAGTCCATTCGGTATAGATCCCCGATACGAGCGCTGCATGCTGAATGCGTTGCTCTGCTGCTCCGGCCACTTCAGACATGTTAGACTCCAAGCGCTCTTGACATTTTGTTTGCCGGCTATTGAGTCGGCGTTGAATGACATCGCTCGAACGGAGCAATTTTAAAGCAATTCTCCATTAATAATATATTTTCGAGCCATTGAATAAGCAGTCACAATTAAAGGCTGGTTTATTGATCGGCAGCCATTCTTCTCCATCGATCTCCCCTCCAGTTATCTCTCAGCATCTATTGTTACTATCGGGAGAGGAGACGCTTCTCGGGAACACTTCCATTGTCTGAAAAAAAATTGGAAAGAAAAAAAAAAATTTGCAAATCAACTGAAAGCTTTTCTTCACTCTCAGGATTGAGTCCGTAGTGAGAATAATCACCATGTGTGCCACGTCTCTGGCAGAGCCGGGCGGTGATGGATGGGAACCGACCCGTGGCTTTATCATAGGGAGCCCTCATCTTTCTGACCCTAAGAACATCCAGAATTTTAGGGTTCTATGTTTTTTCTATTTTTTTGCAAAAAAACAAATGGAAAAACAGATGTATTTGTGTGCATCCATTTTGATTTGTTTTTTCACTGACCTCCATTAAAAAGATAAAAAAAATGGTCTACCACATTTTTGTGTACATTGAAAAAAACACTTTTTTTTTTTTTATAATGGAAGTCAATGGAAAAATGGATCAAAACGGATGCACAAGTACAAAAACAGATGAAAAAAAACAGTGTGAACCCAGAATTGGGTAACAACAGTGCCGCACCTTGGCACAGATTGGACCGAGTATTGAAGTTTAGTCTGATTCACATTGAAATTAAGATGCAATACCATGAGCAACCTGCAGATACTGTAGGTGTGGCACTGTTTTTTTTTTGGGGGGGGGGGTTTGGGGGGGGGGGCTGCCCTCTTTTTTCTTTTTTTTTCTTTTTTTTTCTTTCTGCTTTGCAATCTCTCATATCATCAGTGGGAGATGAGGGGTATGTGTGATATAAAGGGACATCAGGGATTGATGGGGCAATGATATGAGCGATCGTCCTTACAACAGCTAATATGCTTTAATCCGGGGCTGGCGGTATGTGAACTACCCCTCTTAAAGGGGCAGTTCCTAAAAAAAAAATCCTTTCAAATCAATTGGTGTCTGAAAGTGCCAGAGATTTGTAATTTACTTCTATACACCACTTCCTGCAGGATATACAGCAGCTGATAAGTAGAGTAAATTACAAAAACTTTTTTTTTCCCCTTTCAACTACCCCTTTAAAGCCGATGGGCCCCATTCCACCGGACGATTATCGTTCGCATAATTGTTAACGATTAACAATCTCAAATGACCGCTATTGCGAAATACCTGAAAACGTTCACTCATTTCCATGGAACCATAATCGTTACTTATGATCGTTTTTTCTTCGCTATTGCGTTCGTATCTACTGCAAACGACCGAACGACGTCTTATTCAATGCGAACGATTTGCTAACGTTTTGCGAACGAGCAATGATAAAAATAGGTCCAGGTCTTATAAAGCAATCAACGATTTCTCGTTCGGCCGTTAATCGTTAACTGCTATTCAAACGATTGATTATCGTTTAGATTTGAACGATTTAACGATAATCTAAACGATAATCGTCCGGTGGAATAGGGCCCTAAGATTGCCCCCAGTGATCTGAAAAAGAATGCAGGAAGAAGTTCTCCGGGTTACCTTTCCCCTCTTTGCTGCGTTTACACGAAACGATAATAGGCCCGATCGTACGATTAACGATGTCGGAGTAACGATTTTTTTTTCATAACGATCAGCGTTTAGACGGTACGATATATCGTACGGAAAATTCGTTTTGCGATCGTTTAAGCCTATCTCACACATTGGTTATATCGGCGAATGACTGTTTACACGGAACGTTCTGCGAATTTTTTGCAAACGATCAACGACGATTTGAGAACATGTTAAAAAATCAAAATGAACAATTTCTCGCTCGTCGTTTGATCGTTCGCTACCTTTACAGGTACGATTATCGTTCAAATTCGATCGTTATCGCGCAAATTCTCACGATAATTGTTACGTGTAAACGCAGCATAAGGGTCCATTTACACAGAAAGATTATCCGACAGTTTATCTGCCAAAGATTTGAAGCCAAAGCCAGGAACAGACTATAAACAGAGATCAGGTCATAAAGGAAAGTTTGAGATTTCTCCTCTTTTCAAATCCATTCATGGCTTTGGCTTCAAATCTTTGGCAGATCATCTTTCTGTGTAAAAGGACCCTAATGTAGTAACTCCCCGCCCTTGTGTTACTATGTAGATTGGTAATCCTCCTGCCCATCACCAGGTTCCCAGTAGGATCCAGTCCACCCCCCACAGTCCTCTAGAGGCCACCACTGACAGTCTCATGGTGTGATTAGAGTTATTATCCTCGCTTGCTTTTAACCCTTGAACCTGACTTTTAGAATCATCCAGTATTTAGGTAAGTATAAGTGGAGAGGATAGGTCAATGGGAGAAGCAGATGCATCACTAATGGACATAGTCACACCAGAGCGCCCCCATCAGTTAATCACCTGCAATTTGCAACTATGACAACTAAAGCCCCGACCATTGTAATTAGCTGTCATTTGGCTGCAGCCGTGTCGTTGCTGAGGGGCTCCCGGGACCGTCCATCCCTATACTTCTCCTTACATGAACTTTATTCCTTTTACCCTCCACGTTCCCCTCTCATTGCATGGAGTTTTTCTTCCTCTGTTTTATCAGGATATCTTTGGTTAAAAGTCTCTTTTAGATGAATATACGGTATACAGTATATACCACTAGAGTCTTCTCTCTACACTCAGCTTGTGTAATATCCAGTGTAACATAATGGACCCTATTTACATCCATTAGACGTATTATTGTATGGACTCTCCTCATCGCTCCTCATACACCGATAATGATATCTGATACTTTCTGTTTTCACTTGCAAAAACCTTCAATAAAATAGAGCAAGAGAGAGAGAGAGAGAGAATACATGAGAAATCTTTGCAGTATTTTATCATTCATTTGGGTAGTTGATGCTTTGTTACATCTATAAAGTTATGCAGAGTGTGAAGCTAAGCGAGTCCGCCATGACCTTCAGCATCGTGTAGAGGTCGTTGAGAGGACGCTCAGGGATTGACTCTTGCCAGGTGGCTCTTCTGAGTCTCAGCGGAGGACTCCATCAGTCATGGGATCACTTGGCTCCTAACTCAACAAACCTTTATGATTCACCCTGCGGTTCTGTTTAAGTACTCTGCTCACCATGGGAACTTTTTTTTACTTAAAGGACAACTCCAGCCAAAACATGTTTTTTAATATGTTAGACAAATTCCTAATGTACATTTATTATGGAAAAAGCACACATACTGCTATTTCCCTTAATATAGTAGATCAGGGAGGCTTCAAATTCTCTTAAAAACCGTGACGTCACGAATCAGGTGTAATTCCTATGCAGTGTCCCGCAGGGGGCACACTATATGTAGAAGTCTATGGCGCTGTACTGTCTATGGAAATCTATGTATGTAAAGTAGTGTAATGTACACTATGCTTTATGGATGCTGTACGTTTATGGAATAATTTGGGGAGCAAGGACACTTGTTCCCAAAATGGAGGGGATCTGTCCAGTGGGACAGATACACACTACTACTACTCCCATCATCTGCTCATACTATAAGCAGATGGTGGGGGAGTAGTACCAGGGAAATCCCCATCACCAAGATACCCCCCCCCCAGCCAACATCCCCCCTATCTCCCAGCCAGCCACCGCCCACCCCCCATGGCCGCCACCGCAGCACCGCCATTCACCTCCCTGCATAGTACCAGGTCCGGTCCCCATCAGCATTACCCCCCCACACACACCCCACCGCCACATGCTTGTTCACTTCCCTGCCATCCTGGACTGCAAGTTCACCGCCACCCCACGTCTTGCCGACTCGGTCCCGGATGAGGAGAGCTGCCGAGGGTGACATCCAAGTTGGCAGGACGCGGAGGTGGCGGTGAGCTTGCAGTCCAGGACAGCGGGGAAGTGAACGGGCGTCCGTCAGTGTGGGGGGGCTGGGGGGTTGCTAATTGGGACCGAACCTGGTACTATGCTGGGAGGTTACTGGCGGTGCTGCAGTGGTGGCAGTGGCCGGGGGGGGGGGAGGGCTGTCTGGGAGATGGGGGATGTTGGCTAGGGGGTTCTTGATGATGGGGACCTCCCTGGTACTACTCCCCCATCATCTGCTCATAGTATGAGCAGATAATAGGTGGAGTAGTAGTGTTTATCTGTCCCACTGCACTGAGCAGTGAGGGAGAGGGGAGGTAGGAGGTAGATGCACAGGCACCTCTCTTCCTCCCTGCTCGGTCCCCTCCATTTGGGAAACAAGTGTCCTTGCTCCCCAAATTATTCCATAAACATACTGCATCAATAAAGGATAGTGTACATTACACTACATTATAATTACATAGACTTCTACATATAGTGCGCCCCCTGCTTGACACTCCATAGGAATTACACCTGATTCGTGACGTCGCGGTTTTTGAGAGAATTTGAAGCCTCCCTGATCTACTAAATTAAGGGAAATAGCCCTATATGTGCTTTTCCTACAATTAATGTACATTAGGCATTTGTCTAACTGTCCATAAGTAATAACATTAAAAAAATAATTTTGGCTGGACTTCTCCTTTTAAATAAGTATAAAACTTTTTATAATTTGTTGTTTCATTTTATGTCTTATAAAAGAATAATAATAAAGCTATAGGTTAAAGCATTGCTCTCGTCTGGCTTCTCTCTCTGGCTTTAAGAGCACATGGGTGACGGGTAACGTTGAGCGGGCATATTGCTGTTTCTGGCCAGAAGAGCAATTTCCAGAGTCAGGAATCAATGGCTCCGGACCTTGTTAAACACTGCACCACATTTAAAAGAATGTACCATCAGTACATTTGCTTTAAGTTTTGCTTATGTGTTGGGGGGGTGAATGATGTACAAGATTGTCTGTTTGTGTCTTTCTCTGCTGCCCAGCAAAACCTCTGTCTATCCACTGTTATACCTACAGACAGACAGACAAGTGTGTGTGTGTGTGTGTGTCAACACACACATCCACCAGCATACAAACAGCATCACAGCTTACCAGGAGGAACCAGAGGGGAGGGGGTGCTGGGTTTATATGGAGCACTGACCTGATTACTGCCAGGTGAGACTGAGCCGGAGCTATACTGGGTTTTGTATTCCTGGTTATTTTGTGTATTTCTATGCCATTTATTTTCACAATATGTATTATGATTTTATATTGTGTAAGGAAAGGATAAGTTTGTAACGCTTTTATGTTTAAATCTAAACCGATGTGTATATTGCTTTAAGAGTGTTGCATTTTGGGTAAATTTGTATATAAAGACACCTGGAAGGCCTTGGTTTGGAGAGAGTCTGGCTCAGAGTATGTGAGTTGGGAAATAGGGCTGCTTGATATTAAGGCAGCTGCAACGAACCCGGATCTGCTGAATATTATTTGTTTTGTTATTTTGTTCAATAAGCATTGCTTTCTTTTTGTGACCTCAACAAATCCCACACCTCAACATCATGGATAGAGCGCAGCCGGCACAGGGAAGCAGAGGCAGTGGTGCTTTTTATTTTTTTTTTGGCCCGATTTCTGTGTAGGACACCAGTCTATTAGGGCGGGTTTACATTACAGAATTCTCACGGATAAACTAAGCGGCATTACGCCAGCTGTCCGCGCTCACGGATGCGGGCCTTTCCGCCGGCTCCATACTCACCATTCTATGGGCTGGCTGATTCCGCATGCTGCTGAAAGAAGCGACATGTATTTCTTTCGTCGGAATGTGGAATCAGCCGGCCCATAGAATGGTGTCTATGGAGCTGGCGGAAAGGCGCAGAGTTTATCCGCGAGAATTCCGTAGTGTGAACCCACCCTTACAGGCACCAGCCAGAGCTGAAGCACTGGAGGTGGCCCAGCCCGCCCCCAGTGGGACGAAACCCCCGCCCCTCTATTATGTGGTTCCATTGATTCTAAAAGAACCACGTCCTAGAGGGGTGGGGTGGTTCCATCCATTTGGGGTGGGCTGGGCCGGGCCACCTCCAGTGCTTCAGCCCAGGGATAGAATGGTACACAGGAACCGGGCCATAGTTAAAAGAAAAGGACTGCTGCATCGGCTCCCCCGCACCAGCTCTGGCAAAACTTAAAGAGGACCTGTCACCCCCCATGCCAGGTCAGAGCCCGGCCGACCTCCCGCTAGAGCTCCTTATACTCACCTCGTTCCCGAAGTCCCATTCCTGGAGCCGGTCCGGGGACAGATATAATTGTCGGAAGCTCTGCGCACGCACTGCAGAGATGAGTCCGACGTCCAAAGAGAATGGCGGCTCCATTCATTCTCTATGAGCGTCGGCCTTCCCACGGTGATATCTCCGTCCCTGGACCGGCTCCAGGAGCGGGACTTTGGGAGCGAGGTGAGTATAAGGGGCTCTAGCGGGAGGTTGGCTGGGCTCTAACCCGGCACGGGGGTGACAAGTTCCCTTTAAAGCAAATATACTGATGGAACATTGAACTGTATGTGCTCCTGATTAGGCATGTATACAGTTAAAAGGCCAGTGTCAGTCCCCAGTGGCAACTACCCGGATGTTGGAGCCAGACTGGGCTGCTAAGCAGTGCATCCCAAATTCCGCACAGTTTCCGGATGCCCCCATATCTAAATGGGGCACCTGTACCAGAAATCTAGACAGTAATAAGACATATCCTATATTTTTGAGCCTTTTTCCAACCATGGACACCCTTAAAATCCTGAAGGGTATCCGTGCCGAATAGAACCCTATGAGTCAGGAAATCTATCCAGATTTTTAATATGAAATCCTGATAGGTTTTCCTGATGTGTGATAGGGACCTAATGCAGCAGGATGACCCAGAGATGACTGGCCTTCATAATACCACTATAAAGGAAGAAATAAAAGTGCAAGCAGTGCTTCAGAGCAGGTGTAGGCGTCAGGCACAGGGCTGGCGAAAAGGGGGGGGGGCTTTATTTAAGACACACTCGGACGCCAGTCTTGATGAATATCCCCCAATTTGTCCCCCTGCAAATCCTCCCATCGTGATATTTTTTTCCCCATCGGATCCTAAATAAGACAATGTTCTCCCTTTTAGCAATAACACCGGACACCTTTCGATACGACGTGTCCCCCTGTAAATCCTCCCACCCGGATCCTAAATAAGACAATGTTCTTCCTTTGAGCGGAGAATAATTTAGCGGGGCTATTTTCTGCTCTACCGCCGGCTTCACTCAACCACAAAAAGCAAAACCTTTATTTTATTAGGTGAATGAGAGGCCTGCTGTGAAAAATATATCAGAGGTAAAGTGGGAAAGAGCTGCGTCCCCAGGTGAAGGGAATATTCAGCTTCTCTGGTAACAGGATTGCGGCTGGCGGGGCCGGGGACGGTGTCACAATCAGCATTTAAATGGAAATATCCGCTGCCTTGTTCTATCTGGGGAAACAAAGGGCGCACCATAGATCCCCTGCGTTACTGAGAGGCGGCATTAATCTGCATGTAGTGATAGATAGCAGCCCCATGTACAGGGAGATGGCGGACCCCCCCCCCCCCCCCCCCCCCCATTATCCTGCCCTGGTTTCCTTCCATAGGATTCTACACATTGCAGCTGTTCTCCAGCCTGTAATAGTCGCCCTCAGTCTTGTGATCTGACATGGCCATCCATCAGAGACCTTCCCTACCTGATAATTACGTTTCCTCTGTGTTAATTAAACGATGAGATCACAGGATGAGCCGGAGACAAGAGATACACCGGCCCTTCATGATGGTGCAGGGAAAGGGGTGGGGGGGATACTGTGGCCAAAGGGGATTAGAGTATGTCCAGGAGATGATAGAGCACATAGGATTCTGGGAAAAAGGGCCGATACAGGTAGAGAGGGCAACAAAACAACATTACTATGTTAAATGCCAAAAATGTTTCAGTTGCCTTTAGCTTTTGGGAAGCTGTCTGTGTCACTAGTGCTGCAGCCTCCCCTGATGTCTATATAATACGTGTTACCATTAGGAAAGATATTAGGGTGTGTGAGTGTGCCGGGGGGGGGGGGGGGGTTGGGGTGCTCTCTGTATCACTAGTGCTTCAGCTTCCCCTGATGTCTATATATTACATGTTACCATTAGAATAGATGTTACCCTGGGGGAGCTGTCTGTGTCACTAGTGCTGCAGCCTCCCCTGATGTCTATATAATACATGTTACCATTACAATAGACATTACACTGGGGGAGCTGTTTGTGTGACTAGTGCTGCAGCCTCCTCTGTTGTCTATGTAATATATGTTACCATTAGAATAGATATAACAGTGGGGGGCTGTCTATGTCACTAGTGCTGCAGCCTTCCCTGATGTCTATATAATACATGTTACCATTAGAATAGATATTACACTAGGGGACTACTGATAAACTGACACTACTGACACAGACAGCTTCCCCCAGTATAATATCTATTTAAATGGTAACATGTAATATTTACAGATCAGGGGAGGCTGCAGCACTAGTCACACAGACAACTCCCCCAGTGTAATGTCTTTTCTAATGGTAACATATACTACATAGAAATCAGGGGAGGCTGCAGCACTAGTGACACAGACAGCTTCCTCAGTGTAATGTCTATTCTAAGGCTGCATTCACACGTTCAGTGATTTTCCCGGTCCGTGATTGTGGTCCGGCAGCTACCTCCGTGATCCATGCAAAACAGTCCGTTTTGCATCCGTTTTGTATCCGTGTCCGTTTTTTTCACGGATCTGTCTTACAGCATTTTAAATGACATTGATTACATCACATCCGTGTTTCTGACGGATGAACACGGATGTCACATCCGTGAAAAATACGGATCTCATTGATTTCTATGGGGAATCCTTTCTGTGCATCTGTTCCGAGTAATGACGTCCTATTTTTTAACGGAACGGATCACGGATCCGTGAAATCACGGAACATCTGAATAGCTCCATAGAAATTAATGGGCTGTAAAATTGTCCGTGCGCACGGATCCGTGAGCACGGACAACTTCCCAGAACGTGTGAATGCAGCCTAAGGGTAACGTACTACATAGACATCAAGGGAGGCTGAAGTACTAGTGACACAGACAGCACCCTCCCAGTGTAATGTCTATTCTAATGATAACATGTACTACATAGACATCAGGGGAGGCTGCAGCACTAGTGACACAGACAGCTCCCCCAGTGTAATGTCTATTCTAATGGTAACATGTATTATATAGACATCAGGGGAGGCTGCAGTACTAGTCACACAGACAGCTCCCCCAGTGTAATGTCTATTCTAATGATAACATGTACTTCATAGACATCAGGGGAGGCTGCAGCACTAGTGACACAGACAGCTCCCCCAGTGTAATGTGTAATCTAATGGTAACATTTATTATATAGACATCAGGGGAGGCTGCAGCACTAGTGACACAGACAGCTTCCTCAGTGTAATGTCTATTCTAAGGGTAACGTGTACTACATAGACACCAGGGGAGGCTGCAGCACTAGTGACACAGACAGCTCCCCCAGTGTAATGTCTATTTGTAAGGGTAACGTGTTAGATCGACATCAGAAGAAATTCAGTGTTATTAGTGATGTATTTTGGACCTGCAGTTCCTGACAATCATTGGTGGCAGTGTTTCCACTCTTTACTGCTGCCGCTCAATGTAAATTTGTAGATAGTAGATAAATAAATCAAAAGTAAAAAGTATAAGATCCCTTTAAGTATAAGTGCCACCATTATAACCGCGATGCCTTGTGCCTCTTTTGACATTTGCAACCACCAAGATTGCTGTGCGGAGGAGACCACCCCCATACAACAAGCATATCACATCTGTCAGCTCAAAGAATTCACAAGACTTCCAGCCGTCCTATGAAACTCAACCACACAATAGCCGACTGAGGTAGGAGACCCCTGCCATCCGGCTATCCTTAGGAATGGGGCCGCAGTTTAGCTGTGAGGCCTGCGGTGTGTACAGAGACATATGGCACAAGCTCTCCTGCAGCCCCGCGGGATTGTATATATGGTTTTTGAGTATTTTATGACATTATGGGCTCTATACATCCAGCGGTTCCCTATAAATTTCTATCTGACCGCAGATCAATGTTGCAATTCATATAAAGTGCCGGGATTTTATAATCCGCCTCACAACCGCTCCTTCCTAATAAAAAGTAAATGATCTTTTTATGACCAAACCGACATGGCTATAAACAAGTCACAATGCACAGCTGTACAGCGGCATATGGCAGCCATGGACAAGAGGGAGACGCAGGCATGCTTCTGTATACCCCCAAGGATATATGTACAGCAGGAAGCACCGCAGACAATGGACTCATCTACCATCTCCAAGTCTCCTTATGAGAGTGAATGATACAATCGCCTTGTCCTTCAGGCTTCCTATGATGTGACGTCAGATGTTATATATGGTTGTTCATATTACAGCAGCACAATACAGCGCCCCCCCCCCCCCTCCTCCGAGTGCTCAGCAATGCGACCAGGTGTGAGAACCCAAGGGGCCTAGGTGTTAGGACTGATGGTACGGAACTGCTATGGTATATATATATATTCTGTACCACAGGAAGTAAAGGATAATCCACCCTGGAAATAAGCTATTACTCACTACATGTGACGCAGACACGTCAGGCATTAGCTCCATGGTACTAATCCTTGTGAGGACTGTCTGCACACAAGGGCACAACTGCGAGCTTAAAGCGTAACTGTCATGTTTTTTTTTTATTGCAGAAATCAGTAGTATAAGCGTTTTTAAGAAACTCTGTAATAGGTTTCATCAGCCAAAAAAGCCTCCTTCTGTACTCAAGAAGCCTCCCCCCCTGACTTCTTATCTTTAGGATTATGAGGCAAACACGTCTTCATTACAGAGAAGCCAGTGAAGACGGGCTCTGCTCTCTCCATTGTAAGCCTATGAAGGGGGGAGGGGCCGAGGGAGATGAGGGAGCAGGAAGAGGTGACATGAAGGTCAGCTGTTTGTAGACTCTCTGGGCACCTAAACCGCAGGATTCTGGGGTCAGAAAGGTCAGTGCTTATCTATGAACTTACTGAGAGAAGATTGCAGGGTGTTGTGCTGTGCAGGACTGCTCCATGCTCAGTCACTCCTAACAGCCCCTCCCCTCTCCATAGCCACATAATGGAGACAGAAATCCTGCTTCATCTGCAGTGAGGGGGGAGGCTGGGAGATTGCTTTTTCAGTACAGAAGGAAACTCTTTTAGTACATAAAACCTATTACAGAGTTTCTTAAAATCGCTTGAACTGTTGATATTTAATGTTTTCAGAAAAATGACCCTGAAATGACAGTTACGCTTTAAGCCTGAGATATCTGCTGAATGTGCCGGACATGTTCAATATGCAAATCCGACCTGTGTGAACACATCCCTACACTCCGCAGGTGTGTACACATCCCCACACTCCGCAGGTGTGTACACATCCCTACACTCCGCAGGTGTGTACACATCCCCACACTCCGCAGGTGTGTACACATCCCTACACTCCGCAGGTGTGTACACATCCCTACACTCTGCAGGTGTGTACACATCCCTACACTCCGCAGGTGTGTACACATCCCTACACTCCGCAGGTGTGTACACATCCCTACACTCCGCCGGTGTGTACACATCCCTACACTCCACAGATGTGTACACATCCCTACACTCCGCAGGTGTGTACACATCCCTACACTCCGCAGGTGTGTACACATCCCTACACTCCGCAGGTGTGTACACATCCCTACACTCCGCAGGTGTGTACACATCCCTACACTCCGCAGGTGTGTACACATCCCTACACTCCGCAGATGTGTACATATCCCTACACTCCGCCGGTGTGTACACATCCCCACACTCCGCAGGTGTGTACATATCCCTACACTCCGCCGGTGTGTACACATCCCCACACTCCGCAGGTGTTGCAGCAGCATTCTCCTCTGCAGGTAGCATTATCTCCTCTGGGCTGTGCAGCAGTATCATTGTACAGATGCAGCCTCAGCGCCCGCAGGGTCTTAATGAGTGTTACCTTATTCTTATATAGAGGTAGAGGAGAACCCCTTAACACCTGGGGTGACTGCATCACCAGGTAACCAGCAATCCCAGAGAGAACTGTCTGATCCTCCTGGAATCCATCCTTGTACTGATCCAGATTCAGAGCGCAGGGCCGTTCTCCTGGCCACTACAGTTATTTCTATGGAAATTCTCCAGGGAACAATCTCTTCCTCTGCTGCCACAGTGGATGCCACACACAGCCCGCCTGCCTGGCATCCATCAAGCTTCACTGGTACAGAGGTCAATGCTACCTGAGTCTTCAGGGATTCAATTAAATGCTGGAGGAGGCAGGAGGCGCCGCAGCTGCAGACAGACATCTATAGGATGCGCAATACGCACCCCCCCCACCACCACCACCACCATGCCGCCAGTGACTGATGCGGGAGAAGCCGCTGCTGGCCGTGTGGTCTGAAGAGGGATGGAGGCTCATTACACCGGACGGAACAACGTGCAGCGCCGCTTATCTATTATTTACCTGCAGGAGTTATGGGACCAAATGGCTGAGCGTTAATGTGTAATGTGACAATATATCAGGCAGCGGGGGAGAATACAACATGTTTATAGGGACAATGACTGGAGTCTATTACACCGGCCGTCTGAGGCCTTAATAGCATCTTACATAGACCACACGGGCCGGGACCATGGGCCTGAGAGCGCACAGGGCAGCAGACATGATCCGTTCATGTGAATAGGGAATATGGGGATCAATGTGCTGGAAGGAATCCTGACAGAGTACAGGCTGTAGTAAATGTATTGGATGCCTCTGGTCCTGGTTCATCTGGACAATGGATTAGTCACAATAGTGATAGGTACAGGGCCCCACAATAGTGATAGCTACAGGGCCCCACAATAGTGATAGGTACAGGGCCCCACAATAGTGATAGGTACAGGGCCCCACAATAGTGATAGGTACAGTACCCCACAATAGTGATAGGTACAGGGCCCCACAATAGTGATAGGTATAGTACCCCACAATAGTGACATCTAACTTACCCCATCAAAGTGCCCCACAACAATGAAATCTACAGCTTCTTATAAAAGTGAAAGCCACAGTGACCCCAGATAATTAATAGTCACAATACCCACATGAATAACCAATGCCTCCATTACTACCATCTACATTACCATAACAGATGCCGGCCGGCCCATTGCCCCAGTAGTGCCACCTGGAGATTGTGAACTTATGTGGCTTGAATCACCTAATCCAAAACAGAGATAATTTGCTTATTTCTAGTGCCAGACACCAACCACAGTGCACCCAAAGCACTATCCACAGTGCACCAAAGGCACTATCCACATTGTAACCAAAGCACCATCCACAGTGCACCCAAAGCAGTATACACAGTGCACCCAAAGCACTATCCACATTGTAACCAAAGCACCATCCACAGTCCATCCAAAACAGTATACACAGTGCACCCAAAGCACCATCCACAGTGCACCCAAAGCACCATCCACAATGCACCCAAAGCACCATCCACAGTGCACCCAAAGCAACATCCACAGTGCACCCAAAGCACCATCCACAGTCCATCCAAAACAGTATACACAGTGCACCCAAAGCACCATCTACAGTGCACCCAAAGCACCATCCACAATGCACCCAAAGCACCATCCACAGTGCACCCAAACCAACATCCACAGTGCACTCAAAGCACTATCCACAGTGCACCCAAAGCACCATCCACAGTCCACCCAAAACAGTATACACAGTGCACCCAAAGCACCATCCACAGTGCACCCAAAGCACCATCCACAATGCACCCAAAGCACCATCCACAGTGCACCCAAAGCACCATCCACAGTGCACCCAAAACACAATCCACAATGCACCCAAAGCAACATCCACAGTGCACCCAAAGCAACATCCACAGTGCACCCAAAGCACTATCCATAGTGCACCCAAAGCAACATCCACAGTGACAGTGCACCCAAAGCACCATCTACAGTGCACCCAAAGCACCATCCACAGTGCACCCAAAACACAATCCACAGTGCACCCAAAGCACCATCCACAGTGCACCCAAAGCACCATCCACAGTGCACCCAAAGCAACATCCACAGTGCACCCAAAGCCCTATCCACAGTGCACCCAAAGCAACATCCACAGTGACAGTGCACCCAAAGCACCATCTACAGTGCACCCAAAGCACCATCCACAGTGCACCCAAAACACAATCCACAGTGCATCCAAAGCACCATCCACAGTGCACCCAAAGCACCATCCACAGTGCACCCAAAGCAACATCCACAGTGCACCCAAAGCAACATCCACAGTGACAGTGCACCCAAAGCACCATCTACAGTGCACCCAAAGCACTATCCACAGTGCACCCAAAACACAATCCACAGTGCATCAAAAGCACCATACACAGTGCACCCAAAGCACCATCCACAGTGACAGTGCACCCAAAGCAACATCCACAGTGCACCCAAAGCACCATCCACAGTGACAGTGCACCCAAAGCACCACCTACAGTGCTCCCAAAGCACCATCCACAGTGCACCCAAAACACAATCCACAGTGCATCCAAAGCACCATCCACAGTGCACCCAAAGCACCATCCACAGTGCACCCAAAGCAACATCCACAGTGCACCCAAAGCACTATCCACAGTGCACCCAAAGCAACATCCACAGTGACAGTGCACCCAAAGCAACATCCACAGTGCACCCAAAGCACCATCTACAGTGCTCCCAAAGCACCATCCACAGTGCACCCAAAACACAATCCACAGTGCATCCAAAGCACCATCCACAGTGCACCCAAAGCAACATTCACAGTGCACCCAAAGCAACATCCACAGTGCACCCAAAGCACTATCCACAGTGCACCCAAAGCAACATCCACAGTGACAGTGCACCCAAAGCACCATCTACAGTGCACCCAAAGCACCATCCACAGTGCATCCAAAACACAATCCACAGTTCATCCAAAGCACCATCCACAGTGCACCCAAAGCACCATCCACAGTGCACCCAAAGCAACATCCACAGTCCACCCAAAACAGTATACACAGTGCACCCAAAGCACCATCCACAGTGCACCCAAAGCACTATCCACAGTGCACCCAAAGCACTATTCACAGTGCACCCAAAGCACCATCCACAGTGCACCCAAAACACAATCCACAATGCACCCAAAGCAACATCCACAGTGCACCCAAAGCACCATCCACAGTGCACCCAAAGCAACATCCACAGTGCACCCAAAACACTATCCATAGTGCACCCAAAGCAACATCCACAGTGACAGTGCACCCAAAGCACCATCCACAGTGCACCCAAAACACAATCCACAGTGCATCCAAAGCACCATCCACAGTGCACCCAAAGCACCATCCACAGTGCACCCAAAGCAACATCCACAGTGCACCCAAAGCACTATCCACAGTGCACCCAAAGCAACATCTACAGTGACAGTGCACCCAAAGCACCATCTACAGTGCACCCAAAGCACCATCCACAGTGCACCCAAAACACAATCCACAGTGCATCAAAAGCACCATACACAGTGCACCCAAAGCACCATCCACAGTGACAGTGCACCCAAAGCAACATCCACAGTGCACCCAAAGCACATTCCACAGTGACAGTGCACCCAAAGCACCACCTACAGTGCTCCCAAAGCACCATCCACAGTGCACCCAAAACACAATCCACAGTGCATCCAAAGCACCATCCACAGTGCACCCAAAGCACCATCCACAGTGCACCCAAAGCAACATCCACAGTGCACCCAAAGCACTATCCACAGTGCACCCAAAGCAACATCCACAGTGACAGTGCACCCAAAGCACCATCTACAGTGCACCCAAAGCACCATCCACAGTGCATCCAAAACACAATCCACAGTGCATCCAAAGCACCATCCACAGTGCACCCAAAGCACCATCCACAGTGCACCCAAAGCAACATCCACAGTGCACCCAAAGCAACATCCACAGTGCACACAAAGCAACATCCACAGTGACAGTGCACCCAAAGCACCATCTACAGTGCACCCAAAGCACCATCCACAGTGCACCCAAAACACAATCCACAGTGTATCCAAAGCACCATCCACAGTGCACCCAAAGCAACATCCACAGTGCACCCAAAGCAACATCCACAGTGCACCCAAAGAACTATCCACAGTGCACCCAAAGCACTATCCACAGTGCACCCAATACACAATCCGCAGTGCATCCAAAGCACCATCCACAGTGCACCCAAAACACTATACACAGTGCACCCAAAGCACCATCCACAGTGCACCCAAACCACCATCTACAGTGCACCCAAAGCACCATCCATAGTGCACCCAAAGCAATATCCACAGTGCATCCAAAGCACCATCCACAGTGCACCCAAAGCAACATCCACAGTGCACCCAAAGCACCATCCACAGTGCACCCAAAGCAACATCCACAGTGCACCCAAAACAGTATACACAGTGCACCCAAAGCACCATCCACAGTGCACCCAAAGCACTATCCACAGTGCATCCAAAGCACCATCTACAGTGCACCCAAAACACTATCCACCGTGCACCCAAAGCACCATCCACAGTGCACCCAAAACACTATACACAATGCACCCAAAGCACCATCCACAGTACATCAAATGCATCATCCACAGTGCACCCAAAACACTATCCACTGTGTACACAAAAAACCATCCTCAGTGCACCCAAAGCACTATCCACAGTGCACCCAAAGCACTATCCACAGTGCACCCAAAGCACTATCCACAGTGCACCCAAAGCATTATCCACAGTGTACCCAAAGCACCATCCACAGTGCACCCAAAGCAACATCCACAGTGCACCCAAAGCACCATCCACAGTGCACCCAAAGCACTATCCACAGTGTACCCAAAACAGTATACACAGTGCACCCAAAGCACCATCCACAGTGCACCCAAAGCACTATCCACAGTGCACCCAAAGCACCATCTACAGTGCACCCAAAGCACTATCCACAGTGCACCCAAAGCACCATCTACAGTGCATCCAAAACACAATCCACAGTGCATCCAAAGCACCATCCACAGTGCACCCAAAACACTATCCACCGTGTACCCAAAACACTATACACAATGCACCCAAAGCACCATCCACAGTGCACCCAAAACACTATACACAATGCACCCAAAGCACCATCCACAGTACATCAAAAGCATCATCCACAGTGCACCCAAAACACTATCCACCGTGTACCCAAAAAACCATCCTCAGTGCACCCAAAGCACCATCCACAGTGCACCCAAAGCACCATCCACAGTGCACCCAAAGCACTATACACAGTGCACCCAAAGCAACATCCACAGTGCACCCAAAGCACTATACACAGTGCACCCAAAACACCATCCACAGTGCACCCAAAGCACCACCCACAGTGCACCCAAAACACTATACACAGTGCACCCAAAACACTATACACAGTGCACCCAAAACACTATACACAGTGCACCCAAAACACTATACACAGTGCACCCGAATAGGAGAAATAAAAATAAAAAGGCAGGGGGGGGGGAGGGTACGGGAAAATGATAAACACAGTAAACTTACTCATCCCCGTGCTTCCGTAGCAGCATTCCCGGGTCCTGCTGACGGCCACCAGATGTCATTTTTGGCTCTTCCAGCTACAAAGTCACGGCCCGGGTGAGCGATTGCCCACTTAGCCTGAGAGTTACCTGACATTGCAGCTGGAAGAGCTGTAGGTGGCCGGTAGCCGTCAGCAGGAACCGGGAATGGTGCTACGGAATATTTTGTTTATTATTTTCCCGCACCCCCGTGGCTTCTTCCCTTATTTTCAAATTTCACGGGAATTCTTCTTTCAAATCAACTGGTGCCAGAACGTGACAGAGATTTGTAATTTACTTTTACTTTTTTTTAATTTACTAATAAAAAATCTCCAGTCCTCCAGTACTTATCAGCTGCTGTATGCTCTGCAGGAAGTGGTGTGTTCTTTCCTGTCTGACACAGTGCTCTCTGCTGCCACCTCTGTCCATGTCAGGAACTGTTCAGAGCTTGAGAGGTTCTCTATGGGGATTTGCTGCTGGTCTGGACAGTTCCTGACATGGACAGAGGTGGCAGCACTGTGTCAGACTGGAGAGAATACACCACTTCCTGCAGGGCATACAGCAGTTAAAAATTACTAGGAGACTGGAGATTTTTTTATAAAAGTAAATGACAAAGCTCGTATTCGGGAGGCTCTACATAAGAACAATAGAGCTCTATCTACCATAAGGAATAAATCAGAAGTTGGAGGTGGCACAGACCGCGTTGCGTCCCTTGAATCGGGTCCAGGTCGCTGTGTGTTTGGTGACACTTTGCCTCATTGCTGTGTTTGGAAGGCAGAGCTGTAATAAAGAGTATTGTGACTCCTCCACCCATCTGTCCTCCTTCATCATCTATATCATAATAAAGAGGGATTGCCAAATGATGGCGAAGCCGCATTACAGATAATAATGCCGCTGTATCTTCCCAGGAAGCAGCTTTATAGAGTGACCTTTAAAACGCATATTAAAAGCAGAGTAATAAGCTCCCCATTATGAATAAACATCATACCGCTAACATACAAATACGAGCGCTCTGCAGCGAGTGCGTCTGCAAGGCGTAAAACAGCGAAAGAAATACTCTAATCACACGTATACCAAATATATACAACAGCAGATTGTGTCTGCCCTAAAAACAAAACCCGCCATATACTGCACCATAAGGAGGAGTCATCACATGGTAAGGTCAAACTAACAACAAGTCAAGTGTCAGGATCAACTCATCAAGACTATACCAAGTGTGAAAAAAGTATAGTAGTTATATTCTTGTATATAGGAGCAGTATTATAGTAGTTATATCCCTGTATATAGGAGCAGTATTATAGTAGTTATATTCTTGTATATAGGAGCAGTATTATAGTAGTTATATTCTTGTATATGGGAGCAGTATTATAGTAGTTATATTCCTGTATATAGGAGCAGTATTATAGTGGTTATATTCCTGTATATAGGAGCAGTATTATAGTAGTTATATTCCTGTATATAGGAGCAGTATTATAGTAGTTATATTCCTGTATATAGGAGCAGTATTATAGTAGTTATATTCTTGTATATAGGAGCAGTATTATAGTAGTTATATTCCTGTATATAGGAGCAGTATTATAGTAGTTATATTCCTGTATATAGGAGCAGTATTATAGTGGTTATATTCCTGTATATAGGAGCAGTATTATAGTAGTTATATTCTTGTATATAGGGGCAGTATTATAGTAGTTATATTGCTGTATATAGGGGCAGTATTATAGTAGTAATATTCCTGTATATAGGAGCAACTCAGCTCTGCTACACCTTCCCCCCAACTCAGCTCTGCTACACCTTCCCCCCAACTCAGCTCCGCTACACCTTCCCACCAACTCAGCTCCGCTACACCGTCCCCCCAACTCAGCTCTGCTACACCGTCCCCCAACTCAGCTCTGCTACACCGTCACCGCCAACTTAGCTCCGCTACACCTTCCCCCCAACTCAGCTCTGCTACACCGTCACCGCCAACTCAGCTCTGCTACACCGTCATCCCCAACTCAGCTCCGCTACACCTTCCCCCCAACTCAGCTCTGCTACACCGTCCCGCCAACTCAGCTCTGCTACAAAGTCACCGCCAATTCAGCTATGCTACACAGTCAGCGCCAACTCAGCTCTGCTACACCTTAACCCCAACTCAGCTTTGCTACACCGTCACCGCCAAGTCAGCTCTGCTACACCGTCACCACCAACTCAGCTCTGCTACACCGTCCCCCCAACTCAGCTCTGCTACACCGTCCCCGCCAACTCAGCTGTGCTACAGTCATCGCCATCTCAGCTCCGCTACACCGTCCCCCCAACTCAGCTCTGCTACACCGTCCCCCCCAACTCAGCTCTGCTACACCGTCCCCGCCAACTCAACTCTGCTACAGTCACCGCCATCTCAGCTCCGCTACACCGTCCCCCCAACTCAGCTCTGCTACACCTTTCCCCCAACTCAGCTCTGCTACACAGTCAGCACCAACTCAGCTCTGCTACACAGTCAGCGCCAACTCAGCTCTGCTACACCTCACCCCCAACTCAGCTCTGCTACACCGTTCCCCAACTCAGCTCTGCTACACCGTTCCCCATCTCAGCTCTGCTACACCGTCATCATCTCCTTCATTGTCTCAGCTCTGCTACTTCACCATCATCAGGCATAAGCATTGCATGATGGGAAATGTAGTTTCCTATCTTGGATATCGATCGGCTTTCAGAAAAACTTGTAACTCAGGAACGGTAGGAGCTAGAAAGATTGGAAACGTCTCAAAATACTCAGGGGGACTTGGTGAGTAAGACCAGCTAGGTTTGGAAGCATTACATTTTTTTAGCTCTTGGGGGGAATACCCATTTAATGTGCTAAATCCTGCCCAGTGTATTGCTTCGCTGCTAAGTGTGGATTGCTGTGGTGCCGACTGAACTCTTGTTTGCCATTATAGTAGTTATATTCTTGTATATTGTAGTTATATTCCTGTATATAGGAGCAGTATTATAGTAATTATATCCCTCTATATAGGGAGCAGTATTATAGTAGTTATGGTTCAGGGAAGAAAAAGAGTGCTGCACCTCACACCTATGGCTGATACTTGTACCTCTCGGCTGCATTAACAACATCAGAATTCTGTATGTGAATTGATCAAGCCACACTGCCCCATGTATTATAGTAGTTATATTCTTGTATATGGGAGCAGTATTATAGTAGTTATATTCCTGTATATAGGAGCAGTATTATAGTAGTTATATTCTTGTATATAGGAGCAGTATTATAGTAGTTATATTCCTGTATATAGGAGCAGTATTATAGTAGTTATATTCCTGTATATAGGAGCAGTATTATAGTAGTTATATCCCTGTATATAGGAGCAGTATTATAGTGGTTATATTCCTGTATATAGGAGCAGTATTATAGTAGTTATATTCCTGTATATAGGAGCAGTATTATAGTCGTTATATTCTTGTATATAGGGGGCAGCATTATAGTAGTTATATTCCTGTATATAGGAGCAGTATAATAGTAGTTATATTCCTGTATATAGGGGGCAGTATTATAGTAGTATATTCTTGTATATAGGGGCAGTATTATAGTAGTTATATTCCTGTATATAGGTGCAGTATTATAGCAGGTATATCCCTGTATATAGGAGCAGTATTATAGTAGTTATATTCTTGTATATAGGTGGCAGTATTATAGTAGTTATATTCCTGTATATAGGAGCAGTATTATAGTAGTTATATTCCTGTATATAGGGGCAGTATTATAGTAGTTATATTCTTGTATATAGGGAGCAGTATTATAGTAGTTATATTCTTGTATATAGGTGGCAGTATTATAGTAGTTATATTCCTGTATATAGGAGCAGTATTATAGTAGTTATATTCCTGTATATAGGGGCAGTATTATAGTAGATATATTCTTGTATATAGGAGCAGAATTATAGTAGTTATATCCCTGTATATAGGAGCAGTATTATAGTAGATATATTCTTGTATATAGGAGCAGTATTATAGTAGTTATATTCTTGTATATAGGGGCAGTATTATAATAGTTATATTCCTGTATAGGGAGCAGTATTATAGTAGTTATATTTTTGTATACAGGAGCAGTATTATAGTAATCATATTCTTGTATATAGGAGCAGTATTATAGTAGTTATATTCCTGTATATAGGAGCAGTATTATAGTAGTTATATTCTTGTATATAGGAGCAGTATTATAGTAGTTATATTCCTGTATATAGGAGCAGTATTATAGTAGGTAAAGGTATAGAATAAAATTGTGAGATCTATAGACTCAGTGATGATGAAGAAGAAACAGAATCATATGACCAGAGCTTCCTGATGTTTATCTCTATATAATACTCAGTTGTCGGCCCGATAACCATATGTCTTCCTCCACAGTGTCATTCTTCCAAATTACATTGTTATAACACAAAGAAATTTTTTTTCAAGCGATATCAGAGATGAATCAGAGAAATCTAAATTTGAAGCAGCACAGCCACCTCCTAACACTGTAAATGAAGGAGAAATGAAAAGTGACAGAATGAATGGCTTTTATTACAGCTCAGAAAGGCGCTTTATCAATTTATGATGAAGTCTGCGAGTTCCGTTTGCGTTCGCCACCTTCCTCTGACTGCGGGGAGCCGCCGTAATTCCTAATAAAATGTTATTGTTTTTATACAGATATAGAAAAAGGGCTAAAAAGCCCCATAATTGATGATGGGATATAGAGAGGTGGACTCTATGTTCGGAGACCCGCAAGAAATTTACTTTTTATTACTGTTTATAGAGGAAATGGAGAAGATGAACCTGAATGTCCCGGAGATTGAAGTCCAGATGTAATGTGTAAGATGGGTGTTTGACCATTGTGAATCTAATGACGGACAGTGCAGGAGGATTGGAGAGGATAATTATATGTTATATTGGCTGCCGCTGGATAAGATGGAGGACACTCCTTTCTGTGCACTGTGAGGGATGGCACTGTAGTATTGGTAGTACTATGTGTAACACAGTTGATCATCTTGACTTTCCTTGCGGTCCATTTTGTTTCGGTGATACTTCCTCTTGTCCATTGATGGTGGGCACATAGTAGAGTAGGTGTGAGGTGCCATTATAGCTAGCAAAGGTCGGGTTTGTTGCCAGACGCTCAGGCTCGTCCGAGCCTATGGCTGTATCCATGTTTTCCAAGACTCCCTAGGGCTTCATCCAACTTCTTCAGCCATTGGGAGTCCAATGTTTTTGGAGTTTTTGGGGTCGATTGTATTTAAACATTCGTCAGGTTCGCTCATCGGTACTTTGCAGTCTTTGGTGATCGGAGTATGTCATGGTGAGGTAGCTTGGTGACTTAGTAGCCAACAGATGTGATAGAGAACGTTCAGACTAGTTGGTGTAATACCAGTGGTTGCTCTGCTTGGCCTCCCCCATCTCCCGGCGGACATATCTATGGCATTACCTGTGATTGTCATGGTCCATATCCCATTCTTCCTCCATGTCTCAGCCCTTCTTCTTCCAACTCCCTGTCTTTCCCATATGGTGTCTCCATCAATCTCCACCAAGCTCCGGTCGTGTCAGGCAGCTTCACCCTGACTAAGCAATAAGGCTCCATAGTGTTCGGCACAGGGAGTCTTCATAAGATGGTTTGTTTCCCGCCTCTTTTCTCGCGCTATTCGGAAGATGTATGACCTCTGCTTGTTTGACTATGATCTTGTGCTGCCGGCCCTGACCTGTCTGCCCGTCTATGGCCATGCATGTGTGTCAGCAGTCCCTGGACTCAGCTCTGCCATTCTCCTTGGTGTCTCCACTGGCATCTCTTGGTAAAACAGGACCACCCCCAGAAGTGGAAGCCTTATAGTCACCTGTAAAATCAGATCCTTATAGGAAAAGGTTAAACAGGGAAAATCTGAGAGTTACGGAGACAATGCCCTTGGCAGTGACCCAAAGTAAAAGCAGTTAGGTGGCATGGTAGGTCCCCATCCACTGCATGTTACAGCTGGTATCAGGTTGAAAAACTTTAGAAGGTTAGACTATATGGAGGGCAAAGAAAGCACTGATCAGTAAAGTAATGTCACCAGATCAACACAGTGATGTCACAAGATCAGCATAGTGATGTCACCAGATCAGCATAGTGATGTCACCAGATCAGCATAGTGATGTCACCAGATCAGCACAGTGATGTCACCAGATCAGCAAAAGTGATGTCACCAGATCAGCAAAAGTGATGTCACCAGATCAGCAAAGTAATGTCACCAGATCAGCACAGTGATGTCACCAGATCAGCATAGTGATGTCATCATATCAGCAAATAGATGACACCAGATCAGCATAGTGATGTCACCAGATAAGCACAGTGATGTCACCAGATCAACACAGTGATGTCACCAGATCAGCACAGTGATGTCACCAGATCAGCAAAATGATGTCTCCAGATCAACAATGATGTCACCAGATCAGCACAGTGATGTCACCAGATCAACACAGTGATGTCACCAGATCAACAATGAGGTCACCAGATCAGCAAAAGTGATATCACGTCAAGATCACAGACAGAAAACAGTCCATCTGCTTCATGCTGGATGTCGGTGATTGGTGTATGAGTTGTATTAGTTGTTTGTGCTTCTGGACAAGTTTATTACATCTTCTTTATTATGTTTGGCACTTTTTCCTACATCGCCTTCATTTGGCTGCTGTTCACCAATATTTTGCCCCAAAATGGTTGAACAATCTGATGAATTTACTAACTTTACTTATCCATGCCCTTTTTTTCTAGAAACTTTCTAAAACTATGTAAAACACAATAATTTTGATGCATGATATATTCAAGTAAATTCAGGCAAAATTCAGGCCTAATATCTTTCTGCCAATGACCCAAACAACAAAGAAGATTAAAGCAGAAGAGAGAAAAGCAGGGGTGGGGCCCTTACTAGGCAGGGGCGGGGCCTTTCTTCAGCTGGGGTGTGGCTTCCCTCAGGCATTCCACTTCTATATGTAGAAACATGCAGATTTATAGGTGGATTTACTGTATATTACTGTTCAGAGATTTCCAGGAGGATTATTAACTTTCACAATCTGTTGACAGTGCGTCTTATTTATGCCTTGTCATATGTACACAGTTTACTGTCATATATTTATAAGAGGCCCTAAAACCGGACTGCTTTACAGTCCTTGTAAAAAGAATACAACGTGCATTAAAAATTTATGAGCAGCAGATTAAACAGCTTAAATACATATTTTGAGAAAAGATTTATATCGATTCATAAAAGTAAACATTTCTTAGCGGCAGTATTTCACCGCGTTCGCTTCTCAAGGATCCTCCACTCTCCGCTCTGACTGGCTTCAGCTTTGATGGCTGCCGCATTCTTTATTTTCCCTAGAATTATGCTTTAATAACTTTACCATGTGAAGATGCCGGGTTGTGGGGGGGTTTATGTGTATTCCTAATAATAATTTACCACGTCTATCCATAGTCGCTTCCAGAACTTTTAGAAGTTTTAGAGGAGAGAACAAAAAAGTTGCTGAGCTCCACTTCACTTGTCTATTATTCAGCAGTTCAAGGGGTAGGGACCTGGAGACAACACCACTCTGACCATGAAAAAATGACACAACTTCCTGTCAGGGGTAAATCACACAAAAAGATGATGACTCCATTACTAGTAGTGATATTACTATATGAGTAATATGTCTTGGGGGGATAAATCTCTAGCCTGTTGCCTCTTGAAAATTGTAAAAATAAAAAAATAAAAAATAAGCATATATTATGGTTGCAATTTTAGTTTTTTTGTTTTTTACTAATGCTCCTTATAATATACATAAGAACCAGGAGAATATCCGAGGGTTTTATACAAGTGTTGTTTCTTGTCCCTTCGGATCCTTCTTACAGTCTCACATTTCTCAGATACGCATCTATAGTCAATTAAGTAAAAAGAGAATACAAAAAAAAAAGAAATATGTCAGCAATGGGAAATACAATTCAGTTTGACAAAAAAACAATCCCTCAAAAATTGCTGAATTTCTGTTCTCGGGGGAGTTGTGCAGCAGAGAACTCAGAAGGGTTCAGTGGAGGTTGGATATTCCTTGTTTCATCTTTCTTCTTTTATCCCTTTGGTTTCTTTTAAATTTAAAGGGAAATCATCTCTTTTTTTATTATTATTATAGATGGAAAACAACAACCACTGCGCGGTGGTACACGGGGCAATATGGCTTGATCAATTCATATACAGACACTCTGGTGTTGATTTTTAATATAGGCCTAGCGGCATTAGTGTCAGCCATAGATGGGATGTGCAGCCGTTCCATTCTCTCCAGTTCGTGTTTCACAGTTCTCCCTCTCTGAACAGCTAGCACTCCTTTATAAGACCCACATGACCAAAATTAGCAAGATATGTCTGTGCTCACATGTCTGGACCTTATGTCTTCCCCATTCTGTGAGAGCAGCAAGGGTAAGCGTAATACCATATCCATACTTGTGTCGTTTGGGGGCAGCCTTCCCCGTCGGTGGTGCTGGCTGGGTATTGGTGGGGCATTTTGGGTCTGGTCCTGTGACATTGGGGTTGCAGGGCCGTTCCATGGCCTCCCTTCCCTGCATGTGCACGCTTTGCGGGGTTGGCGGTCGCTGACCGACACGGTGTGGAGTGGTACACGGTGCAATATGGCTTGATCAATTCATATACAGATACTCTGGTGTTGATTTTTAATATAGGCCTAGCGGCATTAGTGTCAGTCATGGATGGGATGTGCAGCGGTTCCATTCTCTCCAGTTCGTAAACAACAGAAAAATGTCTGTCTGTCCTGACCTGCAGGCTGTAAAGCATTCCCCTCTCTGTGGTTATTGTTACAGTATGGTTTCCACACAGTAGCGGCACGCAGCTGTTATTTACCTGACAGATAGTTTCCAGCAAGAGCAAAGACGTCTCCACCCCCCCACACACACACACAAAAAAAGACTCCGCCCCTTTAAATTCAACTATATCTTTCATCATCCATAATGAGGAGAATTCTTCTATGTAAACCAGGGCTGGGGCCCGACCAGCCAGAATATGGTAATGCCTGGGCCCTTCCCAACAGTGGTCCATACCCAACTAAACCTCAGCGCCCACCCAATGGTAAGGCACATCTGACGGAGCCCTTTAAATAGTGCCCAGTATATTTGTGGAAGATGGGATACAGAACCTAGTCCTAAATGTGTGGGGGATGGGTACACAGGATTATGACGACTATAATAATTCTATGGTATTGTACAGATGCTGCGCTCACTAGATGCCCTTCTCACCCCTTGTCTGGTCACAGCAGGGTGTTACCTATTCTTCTCCGAGCCCAAGGCTACCTGTCAATTGGACGTGCCCACAGCCGACTTGATGAATGACCCCCCTCCGCGCATCTCTGCCACCATGACAGTTCTTGGAGTTTGAATTTTGGAAAAAAACGAGAAATTCTTTGTCAGCAAATTTACATGGAGTCAATTATAAGCGCTCTTCAAGGAGTTTAACAATAGCGGCAAAGTGCCGGAAATAAAAACACAGTGAAGGAGATGTAGTAGGAACAGATGGTCGAGTCATGGAAGCATCTGTCTCTACCAGGGTTGGACAATTCTCTGCCTTCCGGGGCACAAACAGACCAGGTTGTCAGGGCAACATGTACCTATGTAAATTCCTCAACACTTTACTACCTAGGCATGTAAATGAGACAGATGAAGAGTGTATGTGCCAGTCTACGCGGCCCGGTACGTGGACTTGGGTACGTGTCTGCCTCTTCCTCCCCTCGGGCCCGGTTTTTGCTTTCTTTGCTGCCTCTTGCGCTGGTTAAATGTTAAATTAATCGAATTTACTTTTGTAAAAAAGTCACCTAATCATCTATTCCCTCACACTCTCACTTCCCGAAATGATGGTAATTTTCGTCTGCATTGTGGTTTTACCAACCGAAAGGGAAATTAAGTTTGTTAATGTACAATTCCGAGCAGATGGTGGATGTGTCGATGGAAGATAAACACTTTGTTTTGGAGGAAAATGAACTAAAGTTCCCGCGTGAGGAGAAGCCATTCTTCCCTTAGACTCGCTTTTCATTATTTTGCTATTTTCTTTTTTGTAGTTTTTTTTTTTTTTATATTTCTCTATGTTGGAATCACTTAGCAATTTACTGTAAAGGGAAACGTTGACGTATCGTCGGCAGAAGCTCCATTTACTGGGCGCGAATGCAAAGAGAGACATTTGCATGCAGATTGGTGGAGGCATTTAGTAGAGTTAAGCAATTTGTTTTATCCTGTTATTAGGATAGTAGTGTTATCAGGACTCTGGGTCATGCCCCGGTCTCCATACCTGTTGCCACAAGACTCTGGAGATAGATGTCCATTTCCCAGGAATGAGATACAATTTAATAGAGATGGTGGATTAAAGGAGAAGTCCAGCTAAAATAAAAAATCACCAGTAGACAGGGGGATGCGGGAATATAATAAAGAAAGTATACTTACCCACCCACGTGCCCCTTACCGGTCTCTGACAACCGCCGGCCCCCTGCAGCTCCTGCTGCGGCAACCTTATGATTCAGCTGATGGATTGCCCGCTCAGCCAATCAGTGACTGGGGTGCTACCATTACATACCAGGAAGCAGGGTAAAAATGACATCTAGAGATGTAAGGCAGTGTGGCAGGGCACGTGGACAGGTAAGTATACATTTTTTATTATGTTTCTCCCTGCCTGCCAATGATTTTTTTTCCCGCTGGAATATTTCTCTTTTAAAAGAGACGGTAGATGAATAGATAAGGTGGTTTGAACAATCTCATATAGAAGAAACCATTTTTGGGGATACCTGACTGTAACTGTTTACGGTAGACACTTGTCAATGGACTGTTTATAGAAAAACTGTCAGGCACTAGTTATCGAGCATCTTAGGCCCCATTTACAAGGTGCAGAATGCCACAGTGTACCCATTGACTTTAATTGACCTAACGGAGTCTACTAGTCTACTACGTCAAATAGTCTAAAAGGACTATTTGACGTAGTCCACCATGCTTCTAAGTCTAGGAACAGACTCAACACGGTTGGTCAATAGTAGTAGAAATAAGTGTACTTTTTAAAAGTTCAGTTTGACAAGTACTCAGAACTTTGAGGTAAAGTTTGGGTTTGTCTACTAAACCTTAAAAGAATTGCACTAAAACTGCTAAAGGATTGCAAGCATTCAGCTGATTAAGTGCAGTTCATTGCGTTTGCTCATCTATACTTACCTGTCCACGCTCCTCTGGTGTCCTCCATAAAATTCTTCATACTAGATACATCATGGCAGAAACTTTTACTGATAGACAATATAGAGATTTACCTTGACAATTACCTTCAAAGTAGACCAAAAGTGTATGAGGCTTGACTAAACTTTCTTTACCGAAGTAGCTACCGGGCACCGAGGAGATCTACCAGCTCACCTCAGGGTGATTTAAGATTCTGGGACCATCTGTACTTTTTCACCTTGCGTTACTGTGACATACTTTCCACAAGCATTTAGGGTCCCTGAGCCAACTCCCGAACACCTTGTCCTTTCCCTGTCTTTATCTACAGCATTTTGGCTTCTGTAAATTGCAACGTTCCCGTAATATCTCCCCAAAGAAATGAAATGCAGAGAGAAATGTCACTGGAAATGGCTTAATCATATTTCAGCGTTCCCTTGAGGAAACTGATGACAGATATTACGGATAGAATAATTATAATGCGAGCTTTACCTAATTACACAGGTTTTCCTGTATATCTCCAGAATATCCTCGCTCACCCCTCGCCTGTAGAGATGAACAGGACAGGAAATGAAATGCCTCATCCTTATCACGGCCAAGGTGCAATGGGATTATTGGGAGCTCAGGACCATGTCTGGCGAAAATTACCTGCTCTTCATTAATGTTTTTCCCTTTTTTTTTTGCCACCATTCGAATTAGGGGTACTAAAAAATATATATATATTACAGAAGCATATAGCATTGCTTATATGTCTGTCCCAGTTCTGAAACGTGTGTTGTGTTCCATGTCTGCTTCTTTTTCCCTGTACATTTTGATTTCTGTAATTCTCAGAGGCTTGTTTGGTCTGTCTGTTGATTATCAGCTTGCTTCTTGCATTTTAGCCTAGGGCTAATGCAGGAATATTACAGGGGCAGTTGGCTTATTTTAGTCTAGGGCAAGTGCAATGATATTACAGGGGCAGATGGCTTAGTGTAGTCTAGGGCTAGGGCAGGGATATTACAAGGGCAGCTGACTTATTTTAGTTTAGTGCTAATGCAAGGATATTACAGGGGCAGCTAGCTTACAATAGTCTGGGGCAAGTGCAGGGATATTACAGGGGCAGCTGGCTTATTTTAGTCTAGGGCTATTGCAAGGAAATTACAGGGGATGCTAGCTTATAGAAGTCTGGGGCTAGTGCAGAGATATTACAGGGGCAGCGAGCTTAGTGTCATCTGGGGCTAGTGTAGGGATATTACAGGGGCAGCTAGTTTAGTTTTCTTATAAGTTCATTTTAATGGATGATATAAGGAAATATAGGGAGAGTATGTTAGTTCCTTCTAGTGCGATATCTGTTTGTCATCTTTACCTATGCATCTCTGTCTATCCATCATGTGATCATCATTCATACCATCATCTCCAGGTCCAGTCGCCATTTCTTTTTGTTTTTAATTGTCATTGTCTTTTTTCTCTGCTAGTTAGTAGTGTTAGGACCCAGGAAAGACGACTGCTATAGGTCACTTTTGCCGTCTAGTCACCCATCAGCATTGTTATATAAAGGAAAGAAAATGTCTAGGAGATACATTCTCTTTATTCTACAGTATATTGTCTGATATGACAGGCTGCAAATTATACAGCCCCGGCCTTCTCCTAGCCATTACTACTGGCTATATACTCACTGTTATACCTAGCGGATTGTTCTTTTTCTTTGACTAAAAATATCGACATTGAAGACGTGACCATGAAATCAAGGTGATCTCTACATGAAGCATTTTTACCACTTGTTAACTACGTTTTTGCATAATTCAAGGAGATGTTCTAAGAAATGCCTTTGATGGGGTGACTGGGGCATTGCCACCAACTCAACAGCTCTTCAATGCGTCAATCAGAAGTAGAACTATATCGTAATTGTAAGGCAGGCTCACCGTTGTCTTCAAAACTTTTCTTTAACCTTTTCATGGCTGGAAGCAGAAAAGAGGTGGAACATGCAAGGGCAAGTGTTACGGGGCTCGGAGTGATATATGCCCTCCCAGGATCCCACCACAATCCTATTAAAGCTACAGTCCCTGTGTCCCTGTAGTGTGATGGTACAACACAAGGAATCCACAAAGTCCAGGTACTTATACAGGATTATGTCTTTACTGGTAACTCTTTTAAAGGTGCAGGACAACAAATACACTGTTCCCTTTCATGCAAGGTGCAATAGTGGTAGCTGTCAGAAATCCTTTATGGAGTTTCATAAAAGTCTCTTTGAGGTTACTTGATAAGTTTAGACTTTACTTGAGACGTAGGGAGGCTACCGTGAGATGGTCCCATCCAAATAGTATTGTACTCTGCTGTGCTGTAGGGGCTCTAACCACTTTAGAGTTGGTGGTGATATACTTGTAGAGCAACCTGTACTCACAGCTATGAAGATCCATATGTTGCTGAGCTAGGACCCTGTGTGACACGTCCAGTAGTATAGTCCCCACTGAAGGGTGAGCCAGCCATTCCCTGTAAGGTCCTGGCAAGTTGCAGTGGGGTAAATCGGCTTTAGTTGCTCTTTCCCAGACCGCTGAAATTTCCTGTTGAAGTTGCAGGGCTTGTAAGAAGACAGGATAGCCCCTCAGGATGGTAGGATTTACAGTCCCCTTTGTAGCCTCACCAGATGAATACTAGCCAGACATGGCTAGCATGCAGGAACATTTGAAGAACACTGGAACAGGATTGAAACCCAGCATGGGCACCTGGCCGGCTGGTCAGGACCAGGAAAGTATAAGGGTTTATATACATGTCCTGTAATTTATGGGCCCTATGGATGAGGAAGCCGTGTAATGGAGTGTTTCCCGACCCGGCATGATGTATCAATATCATGCTGGTAACGAGGGGAACTCGCGGCAGTTTTTGCAGGTCTTGTTCTATAAGCAGTGGAGCCGCAATGATGAGGCGACCTGAGTCGTCTGCCTCAGGCGGCGCCACCAGCTGTTATCATGGGGGCGGCCAGTGGCGTAGCCACCACGGTCGCAGCGGTCGCCGCCGTGACCGGGCCGCTACCAAGGGGGGGGCCACTGTACTGCTCCCATCCCACTCCCTCTTGTGACCGCAAGCAATGTTTTGCCTGCGATCACAAGAGGCAGGCTGGGACGGCCCCCTGGCTGACTTGCGGGGCTGGGAGCATCTTAAGGGCAAAAGAACAGGTCCTGCGAAGCTCCGCCCCCCAGACGCGGTAAGCCCGCCAGCGCGCGTGACAGGAAGACTAGAGGAACCATTCAGGTGAGTAAAGATTTTTTGGTTTTAAAGGGCATGATGGGGGGTGTAGTGGTATGATGAAGGAACAAGAGGATGATGGGGGGTGTAGTAGTATGATGAAGGAACAAGAGGATGATGAGGGGTGTAGTGGTATGATGATGAAGGAACAAGAGGATGATGGGGGTGTAGTGGTATGATGATGATGGAACAAGAAGATGATGGGGTGTAGTGGTATGATGATGAAGGAACAAGAGGATGATGGGGGTGTAGTGGTATGATGATGGAACAAGAGGATGATGAGGGGTGTAGTGGTATGATGATGATGGAACAAGAAGATGATGGGGGTGTAGTGGTATGATGATGGAACAAGAGGATGATGGGGGGTGTAGTGGTATGATGATGAAGGAACAAGAGGATGATGGGGGTGTAGTGGTATGATGATGATGGAACAAGAAGATGATGGGGTGTAGTGGTATGATGATGAAGGAACAAGAGGATGATGGGGGTGTAGTGGTATGATGATGAAGGAACAAGAGGATGATGTGGGTGTAGTGGTATGATGAAGGAACAAGAGGATGATGGGGGTGTAGTGGTATGATGATGAAGGAACAAGAGGATGATGAGGGGTGTAGTGGTATGATGATGATGGAACAAGAGGATGATGGGGGTGTAGTGGTATGATGATGAAGGAACAAGAGGATGATGGGGGTGTAGTGGTATGATGATGAAGGAACAAGAGGATGATGGGGGTGTAGTGGTATGATGATGAAGGAACAAGAGGATGATGAGGGGTGTAGTGGTATGATGATGATGGAACAAGAGGATAATGGGGGTGTAGTGGTATGATGAAGAAACAAGAGGATGATGGGGGGTGTAGTGGTATGATGATGGAACAAGAGGATGATGGGGGTGTAGTGGTATGATGATGGAACAAGAGGATGATGGGGGGTGTAGTGGTATGATGATGGAACAAGAGGATGATGGGGGTGTAGTGGTATGATGATGGAACAAGAGGATGATGAAGGGTGTAGTGGTATGATGATGAAAGGGCAGGAGGATGAAGGGGTGGTAGTATTATGATGGAGGGGCAGGAGGATGAAAGGGGTAGTAGTATGGTGATAAAGGGGCAGGAGGAGGGGACAACATGGGGGGCATCTGTAAGGGGGATAAAATGGGGGGCCATCTATATGGGGGATAACATGGGGGGCATCTATAAGAGGGACAACACAGGGGGCCATCTATAAGGGGAAAACATTGGGGGCCATCTATAAGGTGGACTACATGGGACGTGTATACAATAGGGCATGCACAGAGGGGGGCATGTACTGTAATGGGGGTCACATAGTGTCAGGGCTACCTACTAAATGAGGGTGTAAAGGGGACAGTACAGATGTGCAGTTTTTAGAGAGATGAGGATGGTGTCAGTGTGAGGAGCCTAATATGTCTGTCTGGCAGATTCTGTGGATTCGTGGCCCAGAGAAGTTCTCATAATGGCCCAGGGCAGATGGAGAAGATGAAAAGGGAAGAACTCCGATCAGAGAAGACGTCCCCTGTGAGTCACTTGATATAACTGCACTGTAATGTATATGGTGTATAGAGCCTGTGTACAGTGCGTCCACCTCTATATGACTGTATGAGGCGATATTGGTCTATGTACAGAGGATTATATTCAGTAGCAGCGGTGGTGTTAGTCACTATGTGGTGGTAATATTTGTTACTTGTTATCTGGTACTGTGTTTTATTGGATTTAGTATACTGGATTTGGTCAGTAACAATATGGTGGTGATGGTTGTGGTGTGGCGGTAATATTTCCCCTTGTGTACTGGTAATATTGGCAATATTGGTCTCAGTAAACAGGATTTGTTTAGTAACAGTATGGCGGTGATATTTCCTGTATACTGGTATTATTGGTTATATCAGTCTTGAGATATATATATATATATATACCAATAGCATCGAGAAAGGGGGGGCCCAAGTTGACCTCTTGCACCAGGGCCCAAGAGACATTAGCTACGCCCCTGGGGGCGGCATTCAGTGGCAGATTATAATATGGGCGGTTCGGGCGGGCAGCCGCCCACATTATAGTCCGCCACTGATTGTACCATGTACCGGAGCCCCCGCGCCCGGACAGTATCTGTAATTAGATGCTGGGAGCGGGGGAGACTGTATTCATAAGCGCCGCGCTGTAATGAATCAGTGGTGCTGTTACTACAGCGCGGCGCTTATGAATACAGTCTCCCCCGCTCCCAGCATCTCATTACAGATGCTGTCCGGGCGCGGGGGGACTCCGGTACCGGCATTCCACGTCCGTGATCCGCCAGGATCATGGAACGTGGGAATGCAGCCTTAGTCCCCCGGCTGATGTGCGGCTGCCGGAGGTGTCCCATCCTGTCTCCGGCAGCGCGCGCATCAGAGAGATCCCCGTGCGCCGGAAGTCACAGGCACAGGCGCACGGGGAGCTCTTTGATGCGCGCGCTGCCGGGGACAGGACGGGACACCCCGGGCAGCTGCACATCAGCCGGGACCAGACCAGAGAGGCTCGATGGGGGAACGGATGGCAGGTGAGTTTTGTGCTGTTTTTTGTTTTTGTTTTATCTGCTGTGCAGGGGGGGGGACCATGTATAAGGGAGAGGGAAGAGGGGGACCATCTATAAGGGGGGGGAAAGAGGGGGACCATCTATAAGGGGGGGGGAGAGGGGGACAATCTATAAGGGGGGGAGGGAAGAGGGGGACCATCTATAAGGGAGGGGAGAGGGGGACCATCTATAAGGGAGGGGAAAGAGGGGGACCATCTATAAGGGAGGGAGAGGGGGACCATCTATAAGGGAGGGGAAAGAGGGGGACCATCTATAAGGGAGGGGGAGAGGGGGACCATCTATGAGGGAGAGGGGACCATCTATAAGGGGGGGGGAGAGGTGGACCATCTATAAGGGAGGGGGGAGAGGGGGACCATCTATAAGGGGGGGGAGAGGGAAGAGGGGGACCATCTATGGGGGGGGAAGAGGGGGTCCATCTATAAGGGGGGAAGAGGGGGACCATTTCCTAAAAGATCAGCACCCTCCTCTCCTGACATCCTCTGTGCTGCTGTGACCTCCCCTATAAGATCAGCCCCCTCCTCTCCTGACATCCTCTGTGCAGCAAGGGACCAAACATTATGTTTATTGGGGACAGCAGTGGGGGGGGGGCAGTAGTGGATTATAATGTGGGCGGATTGACCGGGGGGGGGGGGGGGGGCGTCATGCTATAGTTCGCCTCAGGCAGCAGAGAGGCTAGAATCACCCCTGTCTATAAGTACTTGTCCGTAATGGGTGAGTTGTTTTTTCTTGTTCCCAGGGTCCATATAGGTTGTCATGTGTTATACCTCAACCTAGGTGTGTTTCTCCATTTATTACTAATCCAAGTACACACGTTATAGAATAGTAGGGTAATATGCATAAGATGCAGAGAAAGAAAGTGGGAAGTGCAAGAATGTTATAGCATGAAGCATGTCTGTTGCTTTAGGGTAAGATCTAATACTCACAGTAAGCTTGTATACTCTACCTGCAGTCTCTGTGCTTGCCCCTCGCTCCCACCTCATTGACTTCTATAGACAGCATGTAACCTTATCCTTCAGTGACAACCCTGTTTGGGGAAAAAGAAGGATTTGAGCATTTCAGAATGAACGATGAGTGTTGGAGGGGAAGGTGGTAAGAAACAAGCCTGGTAAGCAGAGAAAGACCAAAGACCAATTTGCATGGAGGTTGGGTGATGGGGTCACCGAGATGTTTCTCTTTGACTTCAAAAATATATCACTATAGTTGAAATTTCTCCATTCGTATTTTTCAAATCTTGGAATTTCTGGGAAATTGCTCTTTTTTAAACTCATTTTATTTCTCCAGTGTTTTTAATCGCCTGAGCCAACTATCTCCTCGTAATAACTTCTATGGGGATATCTATATTATATTCAATAAACGGGCCGCTTTACTGAGGGTTTAAACAAACCACTTTAATGGCATTTAATGGGACGGCTCTACAATTTCTTGCCGCTTCTATGAAATAGTCTTCTGGACATATAAATGTCTTCTTTTGTCCAACTTAATCCTTTAGTCTTTTTTTTTTCCATTACTGGTAATGGACATTTTAATACTCGTTCTCTGTTCTCTTCAGACAAGACAATTTTCTACTTTGTTATCACTTGAAATGTTAACTTGGAAATTAATACCCCAAAAAAGTCAACATTGTGAGCGCTGAATATAAGTGACAGGTAATTACCCCAAAACACCTATTCTAAAACAATCAAAAATTCAATTAAAACGCGTTTCAGAACTCGATGTCCGGGAAATTCATGGCCAGTCAACTTTTTTTCTTTTTTTCCAAACATATAAATGTAACTGTCTGGTTTCTTCACTACTCAAAGAAAGAACTACTCGAAAACACTGTTTGACCTTTTTCATGACTTCGGCTAGGGTCAAAGTATTAGCCCCAAGAGGTAGATAGATGTCCCTTTCTGGCCCGATGGTTGATTGTCAGGATAAAATCTCTTTTGGGGGAAAGATCAAAAGCAACTTAAGAAAATATTATTTTACTTAAAGAGTAGTAAATGCTTGGAATAAACTTCCAGCAGATATGGTTGGTAAATCTACAATAACTGAATGCAAACCTGCCTGGTATATACATATATCTATCCTAAGATTATAGGGAATGGAATACTAAAAGGGCGGACTAGATGGACCCAGTGGTCTTTTTCTGCCAACAATCTTCTCTGTTTCTAACATGAGTGGAAGTATATAACACAAATAAAGTTCATATACAGAGCACAATAGAGAGAAATCTGGCTGGAAAAAATAGACTGGACACAAGGCAGAGGATTCTGCTAACCTGGGTAAGACCTACTGTAAGGGTCCTATTCCACGGGCCGATGGGGGCCCGATCAATAATGTAAACGAGCGACGATCTGCTAGGGGGCTATTCCAGGGGCCGATAATCGTTTAGCAAGGGCTGCAGGGACATCGTTACCAATGTCCTTGCAGCCCTTGTTTAAACACCATCCATTGCCTACACATATTGCAGGGCTTCTCCTTCTTCCTCTCGGTCCCGCGCGCAGCAGCAGCTTCGTGCAGCCTGTCTGAGCTGACAGACCGCTCAGCCAATCACTGGCCGCGGAGGTCCTGGCCAGTGATTGGCTGAGTGGTCTATCAGCTCAGACAGGCCGCTCCGAAGCTGCTGCTGCACGTGGGACTGAGAGGAAGAAGGAGCGCAGGAGAAGCCCTGCAACATTTGTAGGTAATGTATGCTGCTTTTGAGATTGTCGGTCGCCCGCCGTGCATCGCTATTCAACACAGCGATGAGCGGTGAGTGCTCGATGATTTTAGGTTTTATCCTAAATAAATGATCAGCCGATGACACGATCATCTGCCGATCGCTGTCTCTATTCCACAGAGCAATAATCGGCCGTATCGGGCCGATTCGGCCAATTATCGCTCCATGGAATAGGCTCCTAACTTGTTTTGGACAGCACGTTTTAAGACACAATAATGGCTTCATGAGGTCGGTTCCATGAAAAGAGATTAAAAAAGGTTGACCAGGGAAAACTAACTTGTCCCTATCCACAGGATGAGGACAAGTAAGTGATTGCGGGGGGTCCAACCTCCGTACCCCCATCGATTTCCATATTTAGCCCCCGGCTTCTTAGTTTTGAATAGAGCCGCGGGTACGGCACGTGACACATGTGCATAGGGGACAAGTTCATTTTCCCTGGACAACATCTTAAAATGCTAAATTGGCTAACAAGGCCCCCTACTTATCACTTACCATTCATGATACTGGTTTCTCTGGGTCCCAGTATACAAGTGGTCTGCACCCCCTATAGCTACATCCCTGGCCAGGATACGGTACGTCTGTTCAATCATTGTACCTCTGCCATTCTGTACTATACTGTTCCATCCCTGACACGGTGAAATTTCCCATCATACAGCTTATATGAAAGCCTATCCACCGGAGGTTAGAAAGCCCTGATCTATCACATTTATCTTCTTTTTTCTACCTCCACAGAAATAAGCACCAACAGAGTAAAAAAAAAAAATAATAGCTTCATAGATCTGTGTTCCAGAATGCGGCTTTTCTTTCTGATCCCGTTTTTATATTGTGATTATTATTATGATTGAATTTCAGATACTTCTTCAATGGTTCTGTGACCGGCCACCAATTACGTCCACAACCACGACCGAAAGCCCCAAAGATTGCAGCTTGAAAGATTACCCAAAAAAATTGAGAAAAAGCAAAACCGTGTCCTCCGGTACGGCGCCTTCTCAAGTCTTGATCTATGTGATACATTGTATCTAACTCCCGGCAATGAGAAAGCTTCGGCTCCCACAATACAAAGTGTTTCTGGTATATTCCTTTACATTATGTTCTCCACATCCCGACACCGCGATGATTCAGGCGTTCAGTGCTGCTCTGTGTGGGCGCCAGTCCAGATTGCGAGAGACGTGTATTTAATCATACGTGTTCCTGCTGGCACCAGAGGCAGTTTTTGCCAAACGAGAAGTCCCGTGATATCGTTTACTAGATGGGAATGGATGACATCCTCGAGAAACCTCAAGTCAAACCAACTGTGTGCAACACGACCAACATGGAACGATTAGGACCTTGCCAACAATAACACCAAGTATATAGAAAGTGTATTAATAGGGAAAATAGTTAAATATAGTTCTTTATATGTTATGATAATCCAATAATCTAGCATGGTCTACAGTGTCAAGGTAAAGGATTAGTAACCAATCTAAGTCCTTGTTATATACAATGCATCCCCAAGGTCCTCAGACACAGTCATTCTCTCACACTTAGTTATGTTCTCCTTGGTCCCCATCATTCTGTCCCCAATACCCCATGTTGGTAAACTGACAACTGGATGGTAGAAATCTTTATAATCCCTTTAATCTCCATCACCATCAGTATTTTGAGCGGTTCCTCAGCATTAGGTGAAGCCCCTCTGGCAGTGATTCCTCCTCCAGTCTTCTTGGCTATGAGGCCACAAGTCTTATACCTGCATTCTGAGGATGTTAGGCCATTGTTTTCTGCAGATCCTATCCTCTCTGTCAGGTTGGATGGGGCCAGGGGTAAATGCCATTATCAGGTCTCTCCAAAGAAATCAGGGCTCTGGAAAGACATTCATAGAGTTGTCCGTCCTGTGTGAAGCTTTAGCCCAGTCTAAGGTCCAGAGTATGGGGCAGGTGATGGGCAGGGCCTGGTGTCCTCACTCTAGGGGTAGGATGGGGAAGTAATAGGTAGAGCCTGGTCTTCTTCTCACTGTTACTATGGCATGAGGCAGGTGATGGGCCTTGTCTGGTTTCCTCTTCCCTGTAAGGACGGTATGGGGCAGGTGATGGGCAGTGCCCGTTTTTCTCCTCACTGTAATGTTGGTATGGGACAGCTGATGGCCAGTACTCTATCTCCTCCTCGATGTAGCGATGGTATGGGGTAGGTGATGGGCAGTGTCTTGTCTCCTCCTCGATGTAGACATGGTATGGGGTAGATGATGGGCAGTGCCTGGTATCCCCCTCACTGTAGACATGGTATTGGGTAGGTGATGGGCAGTGCTTGGTCTCCCCCTCACTGTAGGGATGATATGGGGGGGGGGGGTTATGGGCAGGACCTGGTCTTATCCTCACTTTAGGGATCATATTGGGGAGGTGATGGGAAATACCAGAGCTCTACAGCAGTGCTTGAGCTCTGAGCTCTACAGGCAGCTCTTTCCTTCTCCACACAATCCTGTCTCTGAGCTCTATAAGGAGTTCTTTCCTCCTGCACACAGTGCTGTCTCTGAGCTCTACATGCAATTCTTTCTTCAGCTCTACAGCAGTGCCTGAGCTCTGAGCTTTACAGGCAGCTCTTTCCTCCCGTACACAGCCCTGTCTCTGAGCTCTACAGGCAGCTCTTTCCTCCCGTACACAGCCCTGTATCTGAGCTCTACAGGCAGCTCTTTCCTCCTCTACACAGTCCTGTCTCTGAGCTCTACAGGCAGCTCTTTCCTCCTCCACACAATCCTGTCTCTGAGCTCTACAGGCAGCTCTTTCCTCCCGTACACAGCCCTGTCTCTGAGCTCTACAGGCAAGTCTTTCCTCCTCCACACAATCCTGTCTCTGAGCTCTACAGGCATCTCTTTCCTCCTCCACACAATCCTGTCTCTGAGCTCTACAGGCAGCTCTCTCCTCCTCCACACAGTCCTGTCTCTGAGCTCTACAGGCATCTCTTTCCTCCTCCACACAGTCTTGTCTCTGAGCTCCACAGGCAGCTCTTTCCACCTCCACACAGTCCTATCTCTGAGCTCCACAGGCAGCTCTTTCCTCCTCCACACAATCCTGTCTCTGAGCTCTACAGGCAGCTCTTTCCTCCTCATGACTTGGTGTTTGCTCTGATGCATTGTCAGCTGTGACGTCTTACATAGACAGGGGTGGAGTCTTTCCTAATCTTATCAGCTGAATTTACCACCAGTGACTCCAGTCAAGGTGCAGAAACATTGCAGAGAACATTGTTTTTATTTACTACATTTTCTCACATTTCGGCCCTTCTGTTCTTACATTTTCATTATGGAGTATTGAGTGCAGATCGATGGTGGAGCGACATAACAAAATGGGAAAACAGTGAGAGGGTGGGAAGACTTTCTGACTGCATTGTCAGTATCCATCACTGCAGCTATTCTATCTGCTGCTCCCCATGAGGTTAGTGTGGGGGATCACGGTAGCGACATTCAGTATTGAGGCTTTTATTTTTTAACTCTTTGGCTATAAAGCTTTGGCTATTCATTCATTATGGAAACCGTAGTATTGCAGCAGCTGGAGGGTCACATTTTGACATCCAGTAGAGTTTGTTTTTGGGAATAAAAAGTTGGTGGCTTTCTACTACTAATGATTACTATGTGGTGTGGTCTCTCTGATATATGATGCTATTATATGGCCAATTCAGTTTCCTGCCTGGGAAAGATCGTGGGGGCCCATCTTATCTTGCTATGGGGCCCTATGAAGTCGAGTTATGATGATCGGGGCCCTGATGCCTAAGGCGACACAAAGTCCTCCATCCACACCAGTAAGAGACAAGCATTAATGGGATACCCTGGCGAAATCAACTGGTGTCAAAAAGTTATACAGTTTTGTAAATTACATCTATTTTAAAATCTCCAGTCTTCCAGTACTTATCAGCTGCTGTATGTCCTACAGGAAGTGGTGTGTTCTCTCCATTCTGACACAATGCTCTCTGCTGCCACCTCTGTCCATGTCAGGAACTGTCCAGATCAGCAGCAAATCCCTACAGAAAACATCTCCTGCTCTGGACAGTTCCTATACACATCTGTATAATTTTCTGGTACCAGTTAATTAGGGGGAAAAAAAAATGTAAATGCACACGGCGATAGGGAGTTGTTACAGGCCTAAAGTGATGGCACTGTCAGTAAGGACCTTATCATATACAAAAGTTTGTAAAAGTAGCCAATCCCTCTAAGAAACTGCTATCCAATAGGAATACAAGATCCATCAACAGCAGCTTGTGAAATGTTTTCAGAAAAAAACGTAAAATCCCTTTAATGTTAGAAAGTTGATGCATGGCGGTAACATCAACTCCCTCTCTACAAACTTCAGTGAATTACTTCTACCATTTAAAATTCTGGCTTACAATTTACCATCCGCCTTCCCGGGTCTGAATATTATAACCTTAGAATCCCAGAACTGTCTCCCATAGACAAGAATCTCCTCCGCCAAATCTCTCAGCTCCAATAAAACTCTTTCCATCTCGGCTGCTATAGATTCCTGCATAAAAATGTAAAGCAAATCTATAATTAGGATCTGCATTCTTTATTCCGTTCTTGTGTACCGTGACTCCTGATGTAAACGGCTTATTGTTTTTGCTATAAAAAGGAAAGTGCTGAGATATTTTATCATACACAATTGAAACACAATTTCATTATCTGCTGTAAATGATGTCTCTTTATGTACAACAAATAAAATAAATATAATAAACATATAAATATATACTGCGCTTAACGCAACGGCTTTGTTCGGCCGCCGTAACTTGCAGCCATTCGTAAAGACCAATGAAGGGACAAAATAAATTGTACATGCAAGATAGGAGGCCTGTCCGGGGTTATAGCTGTCTATTAATCTGGAAACCCCTATTACGGATGAGCGGATAGATTTGTGTTGTCTCGGTTATTTGTGTCGATAACTCATTGGAAACTTTTAACAAATTGCAATAACCACAGAGTCTAGAACCGCAGTACAAGGCAATAAATTCTCATAACATAGTCATATTGAGGAGCATAACTTGCAGCAGCTAATACGCAGAGTATCTGCCATGTGCAGCACAAACAGTAGCCAGATGGGCCAAGACGGGATGAGTGGCCCAGAGAACGCCATGAGGACATCCCCCAGACCATAACGTTGCCCTCACCGGTTTGTGTTCTTCCAGCAATGGCAGCAGGGTGTTTGTTCTCTGATGTTTCTTGCCTGAGACACCAATGTTCATCCATTTCATGAAGCAGAAAATATGACTCATTGGAGAAGACGACTCTTTACCAATCATCAGAAAATACCACCCATTACCAATCATTGGAGAAGACAACCCTTTACCAATCAGTGAAGAAGACAACCATTTACCACTCAGCAGAGAAGACAACCCCTTACCAGTCAAAACAGAAGACGATCTTATACCAATGAGCAGAAAAAACAACCTTTCCCAAACAGTGGAAAAGAAAACTCTTTACCAATCATCAGAGAAGACAACCCTTTACCAATCAGTGGAGAAGACAACCCTTTACCAATCAGAGGAGAAGACAACCCATTACCAACCAGCAGAGAAGACAACCCTTTACCAATCATCAGAGAAGACAACCCTTTACCAATCAGTGGAGAAGACAACCCTTTACCAATCAGAGGAGAAGACAACTCTTTACCAATCAGTGGAGAAGGCAGCCCATTACCAACCAGCAGAGAAGACAACCCTTTACCAATCATCAGAGAAGACAACCCTTTACCAATCAGTGGAGAAGACAACCCTTTACCAATCAGTGGAGAAGACAACCCTTTACCAATCAGAGGAGAAGACAACCCTTTATGAATCAGCAGGGAAGACAATCCTTTACCAATCATCAGAGAAGACAACTGTTTTTCCAACCAGCTGAGAAGACAACCCTTTACCAATCAGAGGAGAAGACAAGCCTTTACCAACCAGCAGAGAGAACAACCCTTTACCAATCAGAGGAGAAGACAACTGTTTTTCCAACCATCAGAGAAGACAACTGTTTTTCCAACCAGTGGAGAAGACAACCCTTTACCAATAAGTGTAGAAGGCAACCTTTCTCAATCAGTGAAGAAGACAACCCTTTACCAATCAGCGGAGCAGACAACAATTTACCAATCAGAGGAGAAGACAACCCTTTACCAACCAGCAGAGAAGACAACCCTTTACCAACCAGAAACGAAGACAACCCTTTACCAACCAGCAGAGAAGACCGCCCTTTACCAATCAGTGAAGAAGACAACCCTTTACCAATCAATAAAGAAGACAACCCTTTACCAATCAGTGTAGTCCAATCCTGAAACTGTTGGGAATACTGAAGCCTCTTCTGCTGATACAACTTAGCTATCAGAGAAGCAGTGACCACCCCTATACTGCAGAGCCCCATACACAGTAGGAATCACTGATATGTTGTATTACACACATCTGGTGTACCCTGAGTCATTATGGTGGTAAACTGCTCCACTGTAGTGGCGTCCACCCCCAGCACCTTTATAGCCACAGGTCATTCTCACATCACTGTAATGACCTGTTGTGTCTGTTTGGTTCCCTAAGCTCTCACCACCTCGTAATCAATTATGTTGACATAAGAAGATGACATTCTGTAGGAATTATTTATTATCTCAGTCATACTTACATTGATGTGTTACATAGATCTGTTACTTCTTCCATATATCATTTTATAACTGGTATTATATTATAACTGGTTTCTTGAAGTTAAAAATATTAATGTGTTTGTACTCTGAATCCTCCAGAGGTCTTTTCATGGTAATACTCATTTTCTCAGCCTACGTAGAGGACCTGCCAACTACCAATAACTTGAACCACCTTGGCCAAAGTGCAAAACTTGTAACAAGCTTCCCCCTTAAAGTGATTTTGTCCTCCCTTTCCATATCAGGAGTTCTCAGCACTATTCTTAAGCTTATAATCTGGACAATTTATATCTTACCGTATAACAAATTTTTTGGTGGTCTCTTCCCTCAAAAATGCATGTTATTGTTGGTGGACAGTCCCGTATGGGCGGGACATTGTTCCCCATATCCCCTCCTACATTGGCTATGTAGCTCCCACCTCCACCTTGACGTCATCTGTGTTTAGGTCCCGCCCCCCTTAGTGATGTCATTGGAATGAGCCGATCTAGAGGTATAGGTCCCAGAAATGTCCAGAATATAAGTTTAAGAATGGTGCTGAGAACTCCTTATATGGAAAGGGGTGGGACTACACCACCTTCAACGTACAATTTATAATAAAGAAAGAAAAAAAAAGAAAGAATATAAATGCCTTGTAGATGTTCTCCATGGTGGGATAATAACCCAGGACCTTAGCGCTGCATGCCCACCACTGAAACACCATGCTGCCCTATATTGGTGGAAAAGGTTACTACGGGCTGCCTGAGGCACTACGGTCTGGATGCGATTCCTCACTTTGTAACCTCAACAACAACAAAAAAAAACATTATGGTCACTCGTCATTCATGGACAAAAACATTAGAGTGGTGCCGGCCCTCATTCTTTTAGTTTTGGACTTTTCATGTTCTACTTCATGTTACCACCATATCTGTTTTTCCTCTAAATATTAGCAGCTTTTCTGGACATTGGAGGAAAAGAACAAATTCTTGGTGCAAAGTCCGCTTTCTTCCATTAGGTGCTTCAACCATGAGCCAAAAGAGAATATTACATAGTCTCAGGTCATCCATATAGTAAACCCAGCGAAGCATGAAGAGAAAGCTCAGGATACAGTCAGTTTAGTTTGCATAGTAATGAATATGAAATTCTCCCATAAATATCTGCAGGTCACTAGATGTTATATACTGTACAATGATCAGGTAAGTTATGTATACCCAAGATGCCTCACCTGCAGGTAATGAATCATTTATTAAGCCCAACCATATAGGAAGACATATTTCTCCTCATTCTCAATTGCAGACAGATACACTGGGGAAAATAAGGATTTGATGCAATGGAAAAACAGAAGTTAATATTTGGTGCAGAAACCTGTGTTTGCAGTTACAGAGGTCAGATGTTTTCTGGAGGTCTCAAGTCTTAACCAGCTTTGCAGACCCTGCAACAGTGATTGTGTCCCCCTCCTCCATACACATCTTCTCCAAATCTTTCAGGTTTTGGAGTTTCAGCTCCCTCCACAGATTTCCTATTGAGTTCAGGTGTTAAGACTGGCGGACGCTCCAGGACCATGAAAGGCTTCTTACCAAGCCACTCCTTAGGTGTCCCGGCTGTGGGTTTCCTCCTTAGTTGTCCCGGCTGTGGATTTCGGTTTCCTCCTTAGTTGTCCCGGCTGTGTGTTTCCTCCTTAGATGTCTCGGCTGTGGGTTTCCTCCTTAGTTGTCCCGGCTGAGTGTTTCCTCCTTAGTTGTCCCGGCCGTGTGTTTCCTCCTTGCTTGTCCTGACTGGGTGTATCCTCTTTAGTTCTCCCGGCTGTGGTTTTCCTCCTTAGTTGTCCCGGCTGTGTTTCTCCTCCTCAGCTGTCCCGGCTGTGTGTTTCCCCCTTAGTTGTCCCGGCTGTGTGTTTCCTCCTTAGTTGTCCCAGCTGTGGGTTTCCTCCTTAGTTGTCCCGGCTGTGTGTTCCCTCCTTAGTTGTCCCAGCTGTGGGCTTCCTCCTTAGTTGTCCCGGCTGTGGGTTCCCTCTTTAGTTGTCCCGGCTGTGTGTTTCCTCCTTAGTTGTCCCAGCTGTGGGCTTCCTCCTTAGTTGTCCCTGATGTGGGTTTCCTCCCTTGTTGTCCCGGCTATGTGTTTAATCCTTAGTTGTCCCGGCTGTGTGTTTCCTCCTTAATTGTTCCGGCTGTGTGTTACCTCCTTAGTTGTCCCGGCTGTGTGTTTCCTCCTTAATTGTTCCGGCTGTGGGTTTCCTCCTTAGGTGTCCCGGCTATGTGTTTCCTCCTTAGTTGTCCTGGCCGTGTGTTTCCTCCTTGCTTGTCCTGACTGGGTGTATCCTCCTTAGTTCTCCCGGATGTGGTTTTCCTCCTTAGTTGTCCCGGCTGTGTGTTTCCTCCTTAGTTGTCCCAGCTGTGGGCTTCCTCCTTAGTTGTCCCGGCTGTGGGTTCCCTCTTTAGTTGTCCCGGCTGTGTGTTTCCTCCTTAGTTGTCCCAGCTGTGGGCTTCCTCCTTAGTTGTCCCTGATGTGGGTTTCCTCCCTTGTTGTCCCGGCTATGTGTTTAATCCTTAGTTGTCCCGGCTGTGTGTTTCCTCCTTAATTGTTCCGGCTGTGTGTTACCTCCTTAGTTGTCCCGGCTTTGTGTTTCCTCCTTAATTGTTCCGGCTGTGGGTTTCCTCCTTAGGTGTCCCGGCTATGTGTTTCCTCCTTAGTTGTCCTGGCCGTGTGTTTCCTCCTTGCTTGTCCTGACTGGGTGTATCCTCCTTAGTTCTCCCGGATGTGGTTTTCCTCCTTAGTTGTCCCGGCTGTGGGTTTCCTTTTAGTTGTTCCGGCTGTGTGTTTCTCCTCCTTAGTTGTCCTGGCTGTGTGTTTTCTACTTAGTTGTCCCGGCTTTGGGTTTCCTCCTTAGTTGGCCCGGCTGTGTGTTTCCTCCTTAGTTGTCCCGACCGTGGGTTTCCTCCTTAGTTGTCCCAGCTGTGGGTCTCCTCCTTCATTGTCCCGGCTCTGGGTTTCCTCCTTAGGTGTCCTGGCTGTGTGTTTTCTACTTAGTTGTCCCGGCTTTGGGTTTCCTCCTTAGTTGTCCCGGCTCTGGGTTTCCTCTTAGTTGTCCCAGCTGTGGGTTTCCTCCTTAATTGTCCTGGCTGTGTGTTTCCTCCTTGGCTGTCCCGGCTGTGGGTCTCCTCCTTAGTTGTCCAGGCTGTGTGTTTCCTCCTTAGTTGATCCGGCTCTTGGTTTCCTCCTCAGTTGTCCCGGCTGAGGGTTTCCTCCTTAGTTGTCCAAGCTGTGGGTCTTCTCCTTAGTTGTCCCGGCTGTGGGTCTCCTCCTTAGCTGTCCTGGCTGTGTGTTTTAGGTCATTGCTATGTTAAAAGCCCATCCATCCTTCCTTCACTGTGGTACAATCGTCCTGTCAACTTTGCAGAAAAGTATAATGTTTCCATCCCCATGCTCTACAGTTGAGACTGTGTTCTTGGGGCTGTACTTAAGACTGGCGGACCCTCCAGAACCATGAAAGGTTTTTTACCAAGCCACTCCCGCCTGTGGGTTTCCTCCTTAGTTGTCCCAGCTGTGTGTCTCCTCCTTAGTTGTTCCGGCTGTGGGTTTCCTCCTTAGTTGTCCCGGCTGTGGGTTTCCTCCTTAGTTTTCCCAGCTCTAGGTTTCCTCCTCAGTTGTCCCGGGTGAGGGTTTCCTCCTTAGTTGTCCAAGCTGTGGGTCTTCTCCTTAGTTGTCCCGGCTGTGGGTCTCCTCCTTAGTTGTTCTGGCTGTGTGTTTTAGGTCATTGCCATGTTAAAAGCCCATCCATCCTTCCTTCGCTGTGGTACAATTGTCCTGTCACCTTTGCAGAAAAGTATAATGTTTCCATCCCCATGCTCTACAGTTGGGACTGTGTTCTTGGGGCTGTACTTAAGACTGGCGGACCCTCCAGAACCATGAAAGGCTTTTTACCAAGCCATTCCCACCTGTGTGTTTCCTCCTTAGTTGTCCCGGTTGTGTGTTTCCTCCTTAGTTGTCCCGGCTGTGTGTTTCCTCCTTAGTTGTCCCGGCTGTGGGTTTCCTCCTTAGTTGTCGCGGCTGTGGGTTTCCTCCTTAGTTGTCCCGGCTGTGTGTTTCCTCCTTAATTGTCCCGGCTATGTGTTTCCTCCTTAGTTGTCCTGGCTGTGTATTTCCTCCTTACTTGTCCTGGCTGGGTTGTATCCTCCTTAGTTCTCCTGGCTGTGGTTTTCCTCCTTAGTTGTCCCGGCTGTGAGTTTCCTTTTAGTTGTTCCAGCTGTGTGTTTCTCCTCCTTAGGTGTCCCGGCTATGTGTTTTCTCCTTAGTTGTCCCGGCTGTCTGTTTCCTCCTTAGCTGTCCCGGCTGTGTGTTTCCTCCTTAGTTGTCCCGGCTGTGGGTTTATTCCTTACCTGTCCTGGCTGTGGGTCTCCTCCTTAGGTGTCCTGGCTGTGTGTTTCCTCCTTAGTTGTCCCGGCTGTGTGTTCTCTCCTTAGTTGTCCCGGCTGTGGGTTTCCTCCTTTGTTGTCCTCACTGTGTGTTTCCTCCTTAGTTGTCCCAGCTGTGTGTTTCCTCCTTAGTTGTCCTCGCTGTGTGTTTCCTTCTTAGCGTTCTCGGCTGTGTGTTTCCTCCTTAGTTTTCCTGGCTGTGTGTTTCGTCCTTAGTTGCCCTGGCTGTGTGTCTCCTCCTTAGTTGTCCCGGCTCTGGGTTTCCTCCTTAGGTGTCCTGGCTGTGTGTCTCCTCCTTAGTTGTCCCGGCTGTGGGTTTCCTTCTTAAATGTCCCGGCTGTGTGTTTCCTCCTTAGTTGTCCCGGCTGTGGATTTCCTCCTTAGTTGTCCCAGCTGTGTGGCTCCTCCTTAGTTGTCCCGGCTGTGGGTTTCCTCCTTAGTTGTCCCGGCTGTGGGTTTCCTTCTTAGTTGTCCGGGCTGTGTGTTTCCTCCTTAATTGCCTTGGCTGTGTGTTTCCTCCTCAGTTGTCCTGGTTGTGTGTTTCGTCCTTAGTTTTCCCGGCTGTGGGTTTCTTCCTTAGCTGTCCCGGCTATGGGTTTCCTCCTTAGTTGTCCCGGCTGTGGGTTTCCTCCTTAGTTGTCCCGGCTGTGGGTTTCCTCCTTAGTTGTCCCGGCTGTGTGTTTCCTCCTTAATTGCCTTGGCTGTGTGTTTCCTCCTCAGTTGTCCTGGTTGTGTGTTTCGTCCTTAGTTTTCCCGGCTGTGGGTTTCTTCCTTAGCTGTCCCGGCTATGGGTTTCCTCCTTAGTTGTCCCGGCTGTGGGTTTCCTCCTTAGTTGTCAAGGCTGTGGGTTTCCTCCTTAGTTGTCCCGGCTGTGTGTTTCCTCCTTAGTTGTCCCGGCTGTGTTTCCTCCTTAGTTGTCCCGGCTGTGAGTTTCCTCCTTGGTTGTCCCGGCTGGGGGTTTCTTCCTTAGTTGTCCCGGCTGTGTGTTTTCTCCTTGCTTGTCCCGGCTGTTTGTTTTCTCCTTGCTTGTCCCGGCTGTGTGTTTCCTCCTTAGTTGTCCCGGCTGTGTGTTTTCTCCTTGCTTGTCCCGGCTGTGTGTTTCCTCCTTAGTTGTCCCGGCTGGGGGTTTCCTCCTTGCTTGTCCCAGCTGTATGTTTCCTCCTTAGTTGTCCCGGCTGTTTGTTTTCTCCTTGCTTGTCCCGGCTGTGTGTTTCCTCCTTAGTGGTCCCGGCTGTGTGTTTTCTCCTTGCTTGTCCCAGCTGTGTGTTTCCTCCTTAGTTGTCCCAGCTGTGTGTTCCCTCCTTAGTTGTCCCGGCTGTATGTTTCCTCCTTAGTTGTCCCGGCTGTGTTTCTTCCTTAGTTGTCCCGGCTGTGTGTTTCCTCCTTAGTTGTCCCGGCTGTGTGTTTTCTCCTTGCTTGTCCCAGCTGTGTGTTTCCTCCTTAGTTGTCCCGGCTGTGTGTTCCCTCCTTAGTTGTCCCGGCTGTATGTTTTCTCCTTAGTTGTCCCGGCTGTGTTTCTTCCTTAGTTGTCCCGGCTGTGGGTTTCCTCCTTAGTTGTCCCGGCTGTGGGTTTCCTCCTTAGTTGTCCCGGCTGTGGGTTTCCTCTTTAGTTGTCCCGGCTGTGTGTTTCCTCCTTAGTTGTCTCGGCTGTGTGTTCCCTCCTTAGTTGTCCCGGCTATGTGTTTCCTCCTTAGTTGTCCCGGCTGTGTGTTTCCTCCTTAGTTGTCCCCGCTGTGTGTTTCCCCCTTAGTTGTCCCGGCTGTGGGTTTCCTCCTTAGTTGTTCCAGCTGTGGGTCTCCTCCTTAGTTGTCCCGGCTGTGTGTTTCCTCCTTAGTTGTCCCGGCTGTGGGTCTCCTCCTTAGTTGTCCCGGCTGTGGGTTTCCTCCTTGCTTGTCCCGGCTGTGGGTTTCCTCCTTGCTTGTCCCGGCTGTATGTTTCCTCCTTAGTTGTCCCGGCTGTGTGTTTCCTCCTTAGTTGTCCCGGCTGTGTGTTTTCTCCTTGCTTGTCCCAGCTGTGTGTTTCCTCCTTAGTTGTCCCGGCTGTGTGTTCCCTCCTTAGTTGTCCCGGCTGTGTGTTTCCTCCTTAGTTGTCCCGGCTGTGTGTTTTCTCCTTAGTTGTCCCGGCTGTGTTTCTTCCTTAGTTGTCCCGGCTGTGGGTTTCCTCCTTAGTTGTCCCAGCTGTGGGTCTTCTCCTTAGTTGTCCTGGCTGTGTGTTTTAGGTCATTGCCATGTTAAAAGCCCATCCATCCTTCACTGTGGTACAATCGTCCTGTCACCTTTGCAGAAAAGTATAATGTTTCCATCCCAATGCTTTACAGTTGGGACTGTGTTCTTGGGGCTGTACGCATCCTTTTTTGTCAAATATGTTGGGTGGAGTTGATACCAAAAATTTTATTTTGCTGTTATATGATCTTCTCCCATTTCTTCTCTGCATCATCCAGATGGTATTGGTGACTTCACACGGGCCTGCGCATGTGCTGGCGTGAGCAGGGAGACCTTGCATGACCTGCAGGATTATAATCCATGAAGTCATAGTGTGTAACTGACAGTAATCTATGGTCCCAGTGCCCTTTGAGGTCAGTGGCCACGTGTTCCTGTGTAGTCTTAGGTTAATTTCTAACCTTTTTCAGAATCTTCTCTACCCCACAAGGCGAGATCATGCATGGAGCCCCAGACCAAGGAATCTTGTGTATATTCCTTTATCTAATAATTGCAACAGTTGTCGCCTTCTCACTAAGCTGCTTGCCAATTTTCCTGTAGCCCATCCCAGCCTTGTACAGGTCTACAATTTTGTTTCTGGTGTTCTTAGACAGCCCTTTGGTCCTGGCTATGGTGGAGAGGTTGGAATGCAATTGATTGAGTGTGTTGAGTGGTGTTTTTATACAGTTAACCAGATGAAACAGGTGCAATTAGTCCAGGTAATGAGCGCAGAGCTTCTTATAGAGAAATTAACAGCTCTGTGAGAGCCAGAATTCTTGCTGGTCGGTCACTGATCAAATCCTTATTTTATGCAATAAAATGCAAATTAATTATTTATAAATGATACAGTGTGATCATCTGGAATGTTAGATAGTTAGATAGCGAAGTTACTGACCAGAAAAATTACATCTCTCCATTCTCTTTAGGTGGGAAAACTTGCATATGAAATTAATTAAACTTATTTTCCCCACTTTTTTCCTTCTTTGCTTGGATTCCTGTTATCTAGTATTCCCGAGGTAATAACCATCATTGTTTACATGTCTGGCCCGACATATAATGTAAACCTCGAACAATAAAATCCAACACACAATAACTCCATAGTAGCCTGAGAGGTTCCACACCATGACAGCATTACAAAGGAAGAGTTGTGGTGAGTCAGTAATGTCCTCTTTTTTCCAAACACAATCTAAGTAGATTTCTTTATAAATTAAGAATCTTGAGTAATCCATTCTCCTTATGACACAATGTTCCCGGCAACAAACAAATATTTTATGATGCAGAATTTGACTCATGAAGGTTTCAGCATTCTGTATGACTTTCCTCACGTTCATGCGTGGAGTCAACTCTCCGGAGGTGTCAGGGAATAAACTGTTTCTGGAAGAGTAAATCCTGCGAATATCTAGTCTACAGCTGCCTTTTAAGGGGATCAATGGGTTAGAAAATCCATTGTGGAATACCTTATCGGAGAATTCATGGCCTCTAACAATTAGGAGAGCAGCTACAAGAGCGTCTCCCTCTCTGGAGGGCTCAACACTTCCAGGAAGCCAGTGCTTTTCGTGGACATTAAGTAATGCTTAATTTCCCCTGTGGTGGCGCTGTGAAGGAATTAATCACATGGTATGAGGATCTCCTCCTGAAGAGGTCCCCAACCTGTTACAAGTCATGAGCCACTGTAAAATATAATAGATGCTGTTAAGCCACATTCATAGGAAGGGAAAATGTATTAAAGATAGGTTCTAGTGATAAAGTTATTGGAGCTGGACGGTCTAAAACCTTATTCACACGTCCCGTAATTTACGGATCCGTATTTCCATATCCGAGTTAGTGCACATTGATGTCTATTGGGTTATTCATACTACCAGTAGATAAAACGGATAAAAATCAATGCCGAAAAAAAAGGACATGTCCTAGTGCGGACCCAGATTTTTTTTTACGGATCCTCTCATTGAAATTAATTGTTTATGGACTGTTTACGAATTGCAACATATTTGCCATCCGTATTTCCGTATTCCCGTAAAAAAATACGGATGCCTCATAGGTCACAAGGTTCTGTTTCTAAGCAACCACAGGCTGACAAGCGATTATGTGACTTATTTTAGGGGTTGGGCAAACTGGTGCTATTTTTTTTTAACCTACTCAACTTTATTAATTTGTATAAAGCAGTCAGTATAAAAACTGATTTACGGAAATACGGATGCAATACGGATGTACTACGGGATGTCGAATCCGTAATTTTTAGCGGGTTGTTTCAAGACTAGAAAATATTACTGAACCTGTGAATAAGATTTGGAAAATTCTGGTATATATAAACTACCTATTGGGTTTAATTGACAAAAGTCTTGCAGTGATTGTTTGTAACCCTTGAAAGAATTATTTACTAGGTTACAGGATTACTCCCCTACACTAGAGGGTGCTAGAGAGTTCTAAAGAGACTAATGTTGTCCACCAGAGGTGATAGTAGAAAGTTCCAAAAAAACGTGAAGGAGTTAAAATGTCCAAAAATCTTTATTCCAAAGCATGTTAAAAAACAACCATGTTAAAAACAGCATGTATACGCGTTTCGGGGATGATTATGGGGCTTGTCCCCGAAACACGTAGACGTGCTGTTTTTAACATGGTTGTTTTTAAACATGCTTTGGAATAAAGATTTTTGGACATTTTAACTCCTTCACGTTTTTTGGAGCTGTGATTTCCTTCTACTTGTATGGACTGCATACCTGGGTTAACGGCCCATTTCTTATCACCTGCTCCTTACCAAGAGGGTTGCCGTTAATATTGGGACATATTCACCTGGTGAGCTGACCTTGTTCTATACTTTTTTGCATTCGATAGTAGAAAGTGTATGATATACTTGTCCCCAGGGCCCATCCTGGGTTCTCTGCCATCTGAGGCAAACCTGAAATGGCGACCACCTCCGCTCCAAGTGCCCACGCTGCCCCATCACACCCCAACTGCACTGTTTACTGGACTGGAGGTGGGTGATGAGAGCATAGCGCCACAGTGGATGGCCGTTGGAAGGCTGCTGGTTGACATTGCGGACCAAGCCAGTGGTACATGGGGATGGTAGTGAGCGTGGGTGGTAGAACGTGGGGATAGAGGTAAGCAGCTGCCCAGGGACTGAGAGGGCCATGGCAGCTGTCATTTTTGTTAAATTAAACTTAAAGGGAACCATTCACCCCGTGGCCTCGGCAGAAACTGACATACAGTGACATAAAGGTCAATATACTTACCACATCGCTCCCGGTCCCGTCCCGGATCCCGTTGTTGACACGGAAAAATCACTGATTCTTCTTCTCGCGCCCATTATGGTAATGAGTGGCCCGCCGGGTCCGAAGTCCAGCCTTCTCCCCGCCTCCGACACTTGATTGACACCGGGTCCTCTTCCTCCTCGTCTTCTTTCTTCTCACCGGATCCCGTGCAGGCACCGTGACAGTCGTTTTCGGCGCATGCACAGTTCACAATTGAAGCCGCTCCGCAGCTCCACTGTTTACTGCGCGTGCGCCGATTGTCGCGAACACGTATCCTGTTTACTGCGCAGGCGCAGAAGAGGTGACGAGACCATCGCAACGGCGCCTGCGCGGGAATTCGTCAGAAGACTGAAGACGTCAATCAAGTTCCAGGAGGCGTGGATGGGCGGCGACGAGAAGTGGCCCTGCTTGTACCTCTATGGTTGAGTTTTAACCCCATTGTGACATCTGAATTACATTTACCCCATGATGTTAAGGCAAGGTATAGGGCACAGTATCTGAGTCGGGAGTCGGCTGTAGCTCATAGGGGTTGGAAGTTACCATAGCAGAGGATAAATTCAATGCTCGAACAAATATTTTTTAAATTTTGATTTTTTTTTTATACCTAATTTATGTTCGGTTGAATACAAATCAATTCAATAACTAATTTTGTATCATTTTCAATCTCATTTCTTGTTGGACAATGGGTAAGTGTCATCGAGTGACTTAGCTGAATTATTGTGGCAGGAGGTTAATGAAACAGTATTTAAGCAGCATGGACAAAGTCTAAGACCCTACACATGATGTTATTAACAATACACACAGTAAAATGCAATACACACAACCGACTAGCCAACTATCAACATATCACATACTCAATATTTTAAAAGAAAATAAGTATTTTAATGGTACACTGGTTTCCTTCGAGTGGGTGGTCAGGTCAAGGCTCCATATTTACACTTACAATGCATCTGGTTCCTTTTGGCGTCTTGTCTCTGTAGGTAGAATATTTGCACAATGTCGACACTAAATAAGACATCAAGGTTTTATACTCCTCGCCTTTCTAGCTCTTGGCAGTTTGTACAGAGACTTAACTCATCTTTACTTACAAAGCAACTATAATACTTCCACCCTCAAGGCTCCAATTCCGACAGGTGTATTTATCAGAACTTGTTCCAGATTTAGTTCCGTAGAGCGATGCGGCTCCACTACATCGTCGCCGGTGTGCTGCTCTTCGTCTTCGGCACCGTACCTGTCTTCAAAAGGAGATTGGTTTTTTTGTGTTTAAGAAGATTAAAAATCTTATGTTTCTCTAAAGCTCTTGTTGATGAAGAAGAAAAGAAAAATTCAAGAAGCAACCAAGGGGCTCAAGAAATCTTAAAGTCAAAGATAAAAGTTTATTGATTGGCCAATAAATAACATATTGATCTAGAGCCACCCCGGCTTATCAAAGAAATCATGTCATGGGGCTGGAGGCTTTGAAGATGGAGAGCTAGGTGCGAGGTTAAGGACACATACACTCAAAAACATCAGCTGTAGACTTCTATGAGTCCTGCTAACCCTCTACAAGCCTCTAATCTATGCGGTGGTGGTGGTGGTATACCTTCTGTCGTTGCTGAAAGTGTCCTTGATTTCACAGCGATCCACACACAATATGGGGTTAACATACAAATGGAGGAGTCCAGCACAAACAACAAAGTAAATGAAAGACTGATATATATAGACAGAGGACACAGAGAGTTAACACAGCGAGAGGACCCTGCCTGTGAGGGCTTACATAGTGGTAATTGTAGGTTGTAGCTGACTAGTACAAACTCTAAGACCCTACACATGATATTACCAACAATACACACAGTAATCACTAGTAGCAGGACTAGAACATGGGTCACCAGTAGCAGGACTAGAACATACTGTAGGTCATCAGCAGCAGGACTAGAACATGGGTCACCAGTAACAGGAATAGAACATGGGCCACCAGCAGCAACACTAGAACATGGGCCACCAGCAGAAGGGCTAGAACATGTGTCCCCAGAAGCAGGGCTAGAACATACTGTAGGTCATCAGCAGCAGGACTAGAACATGGGTCACCAGTAACAGGAATAGAACATGGGTCACCAGCAGCAGGGCTGGAAAATAGGCCACTAGCAGCAGGGCTAGAACATGGGTCACCAGCAGCAGGGCTGGGCTAGAACATGGGTCACCAGCAGCAGGGCTAGAACATTGGTCACCAGTAGCAGGACTAGAACATGCATCATCAGTAGCAGGACTAGGACAAGGGTCACCAGTAGCAGGCCTAGAACATTGGTCACCAGAAGCAGCACTAGAACATGGATCACCAGTAGCAGAACTAAGACATGGGTCACCAGTAGCAGTGCTAGAACATGGGCCACTACCAGCAGAATTAGGAATATGGGCCACCAGCAGCAGGGCTAGAACATTGGTCACCAGTAGCAGCACTAGAACATGGATCACCAGTAGCAGAACTAGGACATGGGTCACCAGTAGCAGGCCTAGAACATTGGTCACCAGAAGCAGCACTAGAACATGGATCACCAGTAGCAGAACTAGGACATTGGTCACCAGTAGCAGGCCTAGAACATTGGTCACCAGTAGCAGGACTAGACCATGAATCACCAGTAGCAGAACTAGGACATGGGTCACCAGTAGCAGGCCTAGAACATTGGTCACCAGAAGCAGCACTAGAACATGGATCAATAGTAGCAGAACTAGAATATGGGTCACCAGTAGCAGTACTAGAACATGGACCACCACCAGCAGAATTAGGACATTGGCCATCAGCAGCAGGACTAGAACATGGGTCACCAGCAGCAGAACTAGAACATGGGTCACTAGTAGCACAAAATAAAAGAACAAAGTAAAATTGTACAATTTTGTGTAATCTTTTCTGAGTTTACCAGAACAGTAAAACTGACTGCTAAAATTGTTCTGTGTGTAAGTACGATTCCAATCATACCAACCTGAAAAAAATATTTATATGTATATAAATTAAAAAAAAAAATCTGCATCAGTCTTTTCTGACCCCGACTAAAACGTCTTTCCTTTTTCCGCCTACAGAGCAGTGTGAGGGCTCATATATTCCGCCATAATTTATTGTGTGTTTATTGATAGAACTTTGGCATAGAGCCTACAATTACAGACAGATGTAAAGGTTTTTCTTTTTTTTTTCCCCCCCTTAAACGGAATGTGACCCAGATCAGCTTTTTTTTTTTTTTTTCTTGCTTTTACGGCTGTCCGTACGGGAACAGGAGTGTGATCACTTTAATAATACAAACAATTGTGCTTACACTGATATGAAAAAAATTGTAATACTTTTTTTATTTTAATAAATGGGGATGGGGGTGATTAGAATTTTTATTATGGGATGCAATTTTTATGTTTTTAAGAATTTTTTTTCCCATTTTTTGCTCCCCCAGTGACCTATTATAAGCAATCACTCGATTGCTTACATGGATCAATGCAATGTGTATGTATTGCATTGATCTATGTTAATGGCAAACCTTCCAAGTGTCCCTCTTTTGGAGGGACAGTCCCTACTTTTGACCCAAGTCCCTCTGTCCCTCTTTGCCCCTTACATGTCCCTCTTTTTGACCTAGGAATTAGATCTGCATTAATAAACTTTCGATGTTGCTCTAGAAAGCGTCTGGTTTCTTAGTTTATTATAGATCTAACCTTGCATATTATTGGTAGAAGTTGGATTCTAAAAATTGTTATATTCGGATAAATCCTTTGACATTATGGCTCCTTTCACAAATCATTTCACACATGCAGACCCAGTGACTTCTATGGCCCCATACACACATCCGTTTGGGTCCATGATCTGTGGCGCAAAAAATTATGAAGCTGCCATTGTGCTGTCCGTGTCAGTGTGTCCGTGCAAATGCAGATAGTTACTAAAGAGCCTACAATTACAGACAAGGGTTACTAATGTGTGAATGGGACCTTAGATACGCATCACACATACAGAATCTGCTGCAGATTTGCAGTGTGATCCTGTATACGTAATGCATCCTTGAATTAAAAAGTATAGAAATCTTTGTAAAATTTTCCTGAAGTGAACCACAAGGGTCCCTCTTTGGCCGTTCAAAAAGTTGGGAGGTATGGTTAATGGTGCTCTGTTGGTACAGGCTATCATAGCAGATCATGACACAGCAAGCACCGAGGCCTAGCGGAGGCCCCAGGCTGCCATGACGACTGATTACAGCAGCAGCCGGAGATTACACTGCACCACCGATGATAACTGTTTTAAAGCTATTGATTGTGGCATATAAACAGTTAAAATACTAGAATTGGTTGGGACTGGGTTGAAGGTGTGTTGACACTGCATACACAGAAAACAGAGCTGGAAGCAGACAGAATGTAACCTGCTGATATGTCCCTATAGCACATGGGGCGCTGAGGCTGAAGGCAACTTTCTTCATCTTCTATGTTTAATCCATATGCAAATAAGTGATTTTGGTGCGCTGGGGGCCGTACTACTTCCCCAGTCCACCGATCAGCCCCAGCTAGCCTGCTCTAGAAGGGGCAGGCCAGTCAGGATGGGGGGTGGATTGAGGCACTGGGGGAGGTAGTCCAGCCTCCAGTGCACCAACACAACTTATTCGCATATGGCTTAAACTCTTATTGTGGAAACAGTGCAGTGGATGAAGTGGTGCCCAGCTGCTTCCTGGTAACAGAGGGGACCAGAGTTGTGATATGTCAGGGTCACTCAGCCAGTCAGCAGCTTAGGTGGGACACCGTTACAGCTGCTGACTGGCTAAGCGGCCCTGACACGTCACGAGTCACGACCCAGGTCCCCTCTCTAACCATGAAGTGACCTGGCGGACCAGAGTGGCAGTAGGCGACCCCTAGCGTTGGAGCCAGGAAGGTGAGAGCATGTTATTTCTTTCAACCTTCCCGGCACTTTTACAAAAAAATCACCCTGCCCGGAGTAGTCCTTCAAGCAAATACTGGTCTGTCCCTTGTATATGAATAGGATAGAACCAGTCACCCACCAATGTCTGAGGGTCTAAAGTGCATAGACCATAAGAGGACGCTGCTGAATGAGAGTTAGGAGAGCATGGGGATGTGAGGGATCACTAAGGGCCCTATTCCACCAGACGATTATCGTTTGAATAATCGTTAACGATTAATGATCTCAAACGATCGCTATTGCGAAAGACCTGAAAACGTTCACTCATTTCCATGGAACGATAATCGTTACTTATGATCATAATTGCGATTGTTTTTTCTCCGCTATTTATTCGCTATTGCATTCGTATCTATTGCGAACGACCGAACGATGTCTTATTCAATGCGAACGATTTGCAAACGTTTTGCGAATGAGCAACGATAAAAATAGGTCCAGGTCTTATAAAGCGATCAACGATTTCTTGTTCGGTCGTTAATCGTTGACTGCATTTTAAGCAAACAATTATCGTTTAGATTTGAACGATTTAACGATAATCTGAACGATAGTCGTCCGGTGGAATAGGGCCCTAAGCGCCTGCCTGACAGATGTGTCTTCACAGAAATGATGGACCAGTCTTCCCCTTCTTGTTCCTCTTATAGTGATTCAGATATTCCATAGTCATGTTACAGCGATAACCTTAATCAACACCAATGAATCAACAACGTATCCTCATGTTCTCTTGTTCCCTACTTGCTGAAGGACACCTAGTATGTCACCGCTCCCTCATCCAAGGACATTTGTCTGTATTATGTATGTACTCTATCTCCTCCGTCCTGACGTAACTCACCTTGGACTCTTGTATTTTATTGTGTATGATGTAAAAAAAAGAATTTGTTAAAAATAAAAAAAAATGTGTTTTAAGGGCATGTTTAAGTGTAAATTAAAGAGTTTACGGTTCGGGGGATCACCAGCAAAGTCTTGGGGAAGGGAATGAGAAGGTTCGGTAATGGAAGATGTTATTAGATCATTAGAAGAACATAGAGACTGAGGGATGGTGATGAGGGAGGAGATGTAGGGAGGCGCAGCACTTTGGAGAGCGTTGTGGGTGAGTGTGAGGACTTTGCACTGTATTCCGAATCTGATGGGTAACCAGTAGTGTTGGTCGAGCACTAAAATGCTCAAGAGCTTGTTGTTTGAGTTGAGCAGTTTTCAGTGCCGGAGGGCTCATCACGAATAATTGAAATTAGTGGCATATATTAGCATTAAGCCGGTGTCCCCTGCTGAGCGGGGTGGAGGGTGCCTGGTTCACCATCAATGTGTTCTAATTTTTGTATATTTGATCCCTAGAAGGGATGTGCAAATCAAATATACAAGAATAGGGAAAAAGTACAATAAGTTACTGCAAGACACATTAGAACTCCGGTGGTATGCCGCCAGTTGTTGGTGTCAATGTATCAGTGTCTTAACTACATCAAAAAGGAAACATCTCCTACACCTGGTTGACGAATACAAAAACATTTTCTTAATCAACCCCCTTAACGTCTCATGACGTGCCTAGTTCGAGGAAAAATGCAAAAATGCAAAAATGAAATTTGTCCCCGTTCTTAAGGGATTAGAGTTTTAATGTGTCTTGCAGTATCCCAAGTGCCCCAATGCCCGATAGAGCATGCTCGCTCCACATTAGTAACCAGTATAGTCCCTGGCACAGAAGAGAGACATCAGTGTAGTGACTGGTACAGGAGGAGGAGACATCAGTGTAGTGACTGGTACAGGAGGAGGAGACATCAGTGTAGTGACTGGTACAGGAGGAGGAGACATCAGTGTAGTGACTGGTACAGGGGGAGACATCAGTGTAGTCACTGATACAGGAGGAGAAGACATCAGTGTAGTGACTGGTACAGGAGGAGCAGACATCAGTGTAGTGACTGGTACAGGAGGAGGAGACATCAGTGTTGTGACTGGTACAGGAGGAGACATCAGTGTAGTGACTGGTACAGGAGGAGGAGGAGACATCAGTGTAGTGACAGGTACAGGAGGAGGAGGAGACATCAGTGTAGTGACTGGTACAGGAGGAGGAGACATCAGTGTAGTGACTGGTACAGGAGGAGGAGACATCAGTGTAGTGACTGGTACAGGAGGAGGAGACATCAGTGTAGTGACTGGTACAGGAGGAGGAGACATCAGTGTAGTGACTGGTACAGGAGGAGGAGACATCAGTGTAGTGACTGGTACAGAAGGGAGACATCAGTGTAGTGACTGGTACAGGGGGAGACATCAGTGTAGTGACTGGTACAGGAGGAGGAGGAGACATCAGTGTAGTGACTGGTACAGGAGGAGGAGACATCAGTGTAGTGACTGGTACAGGAGGAGACATCAGTGTAGTGACTGGTACAGGAGGAGGAGGAGACATCAGTGTAGTGACTGGTACAGGAGGAGGAGGAGACATCAGTGTAATGATTGGTACAGGAGGAGGAGGAGACATCAGTGTAGTGACTGGTACAGGAGGAGGAGACATCAGTGTAGTGACTGGTACAGGAGGAGACATCAGTATAGTGACTGGTACAGGAGGAGGAGACATCAGTATAGTAACTGGTACAGGAGGAGGAGACATCAGTGTAGTGACTGGTACAGGGGGAGACATCAGTGTAGTCACTGATACAGGAGGAGGAGACATCAGTGTAGTGACTGGTACAGGAGGAGGAGACATCAGTGTAGTGACTGGTACAGGAGGAGGAGACATCAGTGTAGTGACTGGTACAGGAGGAGGAGACATCAGTGTAGTGACTGGTACAGAAGGGAGACATCAGTGTAGTGACTGGTACAGGGGGAGACATCAGTGTAGTGACTGGTACAGGAGGAGGAGGAGACATCAGTGTAGTGACTGGTACAGGAGGAGGAGACATCAGTGTAGTGACTGGTACAGGAGGAGGAGGAGACATCAGTGTAGTGACTGTTACAGGAGGAGGAGGAGACATCAGTGTAGTGACTGGTACAGGGGGAGACATCAGTGTAGTGACTGGTACAGGAGGAGACATCAGTGTAGTGACTGGCACAGAAGGGAGACATCAGTGAAGTGACTGGCACAGGAGGGATGAATCAATGTATTGACTAATATGGGGGTAGGCATTGGTGTAGTGGCTGTCAGAGATGGGAGGCATTGGTGTAGTGGCTGTCACTGAAGGGAGGCATTGGTTTAGTGGCTGGCAAAGATCAGAGGCACTGCTGTGGTTGCTGGCACAAAAGGAAGGCATTGGTGTAGTGGTTGGCACAGAAGAGAGACATCAGTGTAGTGACTAATATGGGGGTAGGCATTGGTGTAGTGGCTGTCAGAGATGGGAGGCATTGGTTTAGTGGCTGGCACAGAAGGGAGACATCATTGTAGTGACTAATATGGGGGGAGGCATTGGAGTAGTGGCTGGCACAGCTGGGAGGCATTGGTGTAGTGGCTGCCACCGCTTGGAGGCATTAGGATAACAGCTGGAGAGGAAGATGAACCCAGCTGCTGAATTTACATTGGACTGGAGAGGGGTTGTGCCGGCCAGACAACACCAGATTACACTCTCCCTCCCGCCCCCAACCCCCCCCCCCCCCCCCCAATTGGGGCTGCAGAGTTTATGACAAACTTTTGGGGATAGGATCACTTACAGAGCTGTCTTTTAGCTGCTGTCTCTCTGACAGCTCGTGTACAATGGTACTCCCCCTGTCTCCTCATAACAGGAGAAGACTTTTTTATCCGATAAGATATGTTACAAAATTTCTTATGTCTGCTTATACTATTGATCTATACAAATTTTATTGAAATGACAAAGATGACAAGGAAACTGAGTAAAGAATTTTAGATTAATATTTCAGCCTGAATCCCGGCTCAGTACACACCATGTAAAGGATCTCAAAGAAGGAAAAAAGTTTTATTATTCTTATTTCTAAACCAAAAATAGTTGTTATTGTTCTTATTTCTAAACCCAAAACGATCTCTTTTCATATTTGTAACTAATAGAATGTGTGTACTGTAAAGAAAGCTTTAGTAGTAACAATATCGTTGACATTGGTTTCTTTTCTATAATTTTTTTATTGTTCTTTTTGAATTTTTTGCAATTTTTTTTTTCCCCCGTAAGATTTATAAAAGATTCAGAGATAGAGTCAAATAATAGGTGTTTTATATCAAGGACAATGCGTTTGGGAGCCGCAGAGATTCTTTCATCTGGAGAATTTTCTTTAGTATTATTGTACGAAATACAAAAGCCCTTTTCTAAACTTATATAAAAGTCGTTCAATAAAACTTTCATATTTAAATTTGATACATTGGGATATATATGTAACGATTATCCTATAACATCGACTCAACATTCTCTCCCTAATAAAGAAAAAATATATATAAAAAATATCACATTTAAGCTGAACTTGAAGAATTCTCTAAAGATCCCGGAGCAATTTTTCCATGTCACAGCCAGCTGTCCGCCAGGCGAATCTCGGGAAGCCGTTAAAAGCTTTGAGGCATCATATCTCCATCTTCCATGACAAGTGGCGTCTCAGTGGATTATTTACCACCTTATCATCACTTTCGGGTATAAGTGGGTAAGTGGCGTTTTGTGTCAGAAACCGAGATACCAGAGGGAGTTCAACCCGTGTCACAGCTCAGCGCGCCCTGGTATCACTCAAAGAGCCATCCCACAGGACGCCAACAGATTCAGTCTCATGGAATTCTTTTTTTTTTTTATTCTTGTTTTTGCTTTTTATATTTTAAAGCCTGGTCGTTGCTTTTGCTCCCAATGGGTCATTTCTATATCGTTTCTATATATAGCAGATTTCTGATTTATTTATTACTATGAGCAGATGTGTGAGCCGTATGGTAAATAGGAGTTTGTAAATGGAGACTGACATGCACACACGACGTGAAAGATACATACAGTGGCTTAAAGGGAAAGGATGCCTATAAACGCCATTTTATTTTAACTCCACTATTTTCTGCTGGACAATTTCTTTATAGGAGTCGGAGCTCCATTTGCCTGATATAAGGCTCCAAATCCAATAAATAGAAAGTCGCATCCACATCTGTTATATTCTTCTATCTCCAGAGCTCTGTGGGTGCTCGTTTTTTGCTGGGTGGCATTTACTGCGCACCAGAAATTTTGTTATATTTTAACCCCCTTCCCAACATGATGAATTTCAATTTTCTTTAGGTTTTTCTTCTTCCTGCCTTCTAATTTCTCCTTCACACAGTGGTAGAATACAGTCTGTATATTATATGGTACAGTAAAACTGATTATTCACCATAGGGTAAAACGTCAGCAGTCACCATGTATGGGGTGGGCTCATAGAGTGGCTTATGCCATATTTCCCCACCTCACACATGATGTAGGCGTAGGTTATAGTTAACTAAGGGGTAAATAGTTTGCCTGTTTCCAGACACAGTGATACAGTTTTAGGCTATGTTCACACATACTATTTCCGTCACTTTTTTTTTTTTTTACCAAAACCAGAGGTGGATAGAAAACACAGAAAGGCTATGTTCACACAACGTTTTTTCATCTCCGTTTAAAATGACGTCCGTTATTTTGAGTCTAAAATAACGGACGTCATTTAGCTGTCTGGCCTCCCCTGGTGTTTGCACATTATTCTAGTTTGGTTACTGATTGGCCTTTGGATGCGGCTTAATTAAAAAGTCCATTGAATTTAATAGCAAAAACGGTGAAAGAACGGTGGAAAAAGAAAAACTGTGTGTGAACTACTAATAAAAAACGTCCGCTGTTTGCAAAAGACGTCCGAAAATAATGAGCACGTTCATTATTTTGACGTCCGCTGTAAAAACGTCCGTTATGCAATGCATTGTGTGCATTGGACGTCCGTCTTCCTATTGACTTCAATGCATTGACATTGCAGTCAGTTAAAGGGCCGCAAAAACAGACATTTTTTAAGTATCAAAATTGGCCGCCTTTTCTTTTTTTTTGACGTTGTGTGAATATAGCCAAACTCTGCAAATCTTTCCATTATAATTTTGCCCTGTTAGTTTGTTAGTTCCACTACTATTTTTGGTTGAAAAAAAAGTTGACCAAAAGACTGATGGAAATACTCAGCCTAAAGGAAAAGTCTAGCGAGATAAAAAAAAAAAAGTCAAATGGCGGGACACACACATATATAATAAACAATCATTACTCACCTCACACCATGGCTTTGCTGCACTGGGATCCCCGCTGGGCTCCAGGACCTCCTGCACTGCCAATGTCACAACCCAATTGATGGACTGTCTGATCAGCCAGTCAGTGACTGGGGCAGGACACCACTGCAGTCACTGATTGGCTGACCATGCAATCCATCAGCTGGGACAGACATTGTTCCCAAGTCGTGACATCAGAACTCGGTTCTGGGTAGGAACCCGGTTAGCCACTTGCCTGATGGTAGTCACGGTTTTGGTACGAGGGGTAGCAGCTGTAGACCGGGAACCTGACCAAGCGGAGGCCGAGCTTCGTTGTCCTTAGTCAGGGCACCAATGAACACACCAATGCCAAGGTTCAGAAACAACGGTAGTTGTATATTTATTGTAACGGTGGTAACTAGTAGCAACAGTCTCTCCGGATGCAGCCGGGTATAAGGCAGACTTGGATAAGGCAGAGTAATGGGTGATGCTGCAATAGGCTGTGATGGTAGCGTGCTGAATGATGGGAGTAGTAGTGAGACTGAGGATAAGATGCTGGGCGGAATGGAGCTGAGATAACTACTTGCTGTTACTGATGATGAGAGATGATGGGAGTAATAACTGAAGACAGCACCCAGATCTTGTGGTTAGGATGAGAATCTTGAGAACTTGAGAATGGAACAGACCCAGGCCCGACTGGACCGGAACACTTCTAGTCAGTGCAGTAGCAGGTACCGCAAGGTTGCGGCCTTGTGACACAGGAGCAGCAGCAACACACACCCTTCTCCCCCGAAGGTGGAGAGAAGACTGAGGTAGGACAGGAAGTCACATGGTATCCCCCAGCCAAAGCTCGATGGCTATTGGGGTTACCATGGCAGCAGGGGCAGTCACGTGACATCCAGCCATTGCATCATCACACCATTAGGCATATTGGACTGAATATACATGAGAAGTGAGTGAAACAGTAGACGTGAATACTGAGAGGGGTGACAGGATACACAGTTTGCAGTGGACCACAGTTTCCAGAACAGAGGCAATAAAATACTGACTGACTCAGATATAGGAATACACTTTTGAGAAAAACAACAAGAGGAAAAGTCTGTTCTAGGACACTGCATATATATATATATATATATATATATATATATACGTGTGTGTGTGTGTATGTACAGTTTGTATGTATATAGATGAGTTTGTGTATGTATGTGTTTGTGTGTGTGTGTGTATTTAGGTGATTTTCTGTATAAGTGGGTATGTGTATCAAAATGTGTGGGTATTTGTGTGTATGTGTGTGTATTTATGTAGATATGTGTGTGTATATGTGGGTATATATGTACTGTAGGTATATATACTGTATATATATATATATATATATATATGTTAGATGTATGTAAGTCTATGTCTGTGCATATGTATATATGTGTAGGTCTGTGTCTGTATATCTGAGTATGTGTTGGTCTGTGTGTATATATATAAACATAGGTGTGCATAAATGTGTGGGTATGTGTATATGTGTGTGTGTGTGTGTGTGTGTATGTATATATATATATATATATATATATTTGTGTATATGTGTATATTTATATATATATGTTTGTATATATGTGTGTGTGTATGTATATATATATATATATATATATATATATATATATTTGTGTGTATATGTATATGTAGGTATGTTTCTCTCTGAATATACAGGGAGGGCAGTAACACACCGGCAGTGTAGTGACACAATATTGTGGACGCAGTTGCGTTCTCCGGGGAATGCGGTGACACTTCATTATGTGACAGGAGACAATGCAGCGGATCCGGACATTGTACGGAAGCAGAAAATTCTATCTCGCAAACATTTGATGTGCGACACAACATGACTGTGCGTTGTCATAGCAACACAGTCAGGCGGAAAATGGCACACAGATTCACTACCACATCACATCCAGCGATAGGATGAAAGCCTCCATGTTCCTATTACAATGAGGTTAATTACAGAGTTTATAGAGACGTGACGTTCTCTGCAGTGATCACAAGTACACGGCATGCTGGGTGACAGAGGAGACAACATGGAGGCAGCACAACCTCATCTGCTGAAGACATGGTGCAAGATGAGACCACCAAGCTATAACCCAGGCACACTACCTGCTGAAGACAAGGTGCAAGGTGAGACCACCGAACTATAACCCAGCCACCCCACCTGCTAAAGATAAGGTGCAAGGTGAGACCACCGAATTATAACCCAGCCACCCCACCTGCTAAAGATAAGGTGCAAGGTGAGACCACCGAATTATAACCCAGCCACCCAACCTGCTGAAGACATGGTGCAAGATGAGACCACCAAGCTATAACCCAGGCACACTACCTGCTGAAGACAAGGTGCAAGGTGAGACCACCGAACTATAACCCAGCCACCCCACCTGCTAAAGATAAGGTGCAAGGTGAGACCACCGAATTATAACCCAGCCACCCCACCTGCTAAAGATAAGGTGCAAGGTGAGACCACCGAATTATAACCCAGCCACCCAACCTGCTGAAGATATGGAGCAAGATGAGACCACCAAGCTATAACCCAGCCACCCAACCTGCTAAAGACACGGTGCAAGGTGAGACCACAAAGCTACAGTATAACCCAGCCACCCCACCTGCTAAAGATAAGGTGCAAGGTGAGACCACCGAGCTATAACCCAGCCACCCAACCTATTGAAGACATGGTGCAAGGTGAGACCACCAAGCTATAACCCAGCCACCCAACCTGCTGAAGATATGGAGCAAGATGAGACCACCAAGCTATAACCCAGCCACCCAACCTGCTAAAGACACGGTGCAAGGTGAGACCACAAAGCTACAGTATAACCCAGCCACCCCACCTGCTAAAGATAAGGTGCAAGGTGAGACCACCGAGCTATAACCCAGCCACCCAACCTATTGAAGACATGGTGCAAGGTGAGACCACCAAGCTATAACCCAGCCACCCAACCTGCTGAAGATAAGGTGCAAGGTGAGACCACCAAGCTATAACCCAGCCACCCAACCTGCTGAAGACAAGGTGCAAGGTGAGACCATCAAGTTATGACCCAGCCACCCAACCTGCTGAAGACAAGGTGCAAGGTGAGACCACCGAGCTATAACCCAGCGGCATTACCTGGAAATAGTGAAGTCTGCGTGATGGCATCTGTGCCAACAAGGACAAAAAACAAACACTTTTGTCATCCACCAGGAGGAAAGGGAAACCAAAGTGACGGGAAGGAAGGAAAAAAGTGAAAGTAAAAAAAAGGAAAGAAAGAATGAATGAATAGATGAAAGGAAAGATAAGAGAATTAAAAAGGGGATAAAAAAAACTACAGTAAGCAAAAATGGAAGGAGAAAGGAAGAAGAGAAAAGGGAGAAGAGAAAAGGAAGAAGAGAAAAGGAAGAAAGGGACAAAGAAATGTAAATAAGGAAATAATGAAGGAAACTAAAAATCTGAATAGAAAACTGCACTGCGAGGGAAAAGGGGAGAATGGAGCAAGAGAATGAAGGGGAAAGAAGGAAGAAAGGGAACAAAAGCCGAAAATTATGGGAAATAGAGAGGAGAAAAAGGAAGGTAAAACAAGAAGAAAGGGAACAGGGAAATAAGAATAAGAAAAACTAGGAAAATTTAAGAAAATAACTGGATTTCATTCTAAAAGTAAAACAAAGCCCTGGAGTGATACACACACCGCTATCCTGACACCATCAGCCCTGGTAATATACACACACCGCTATCCTGACACTATCAGCCCTGGTGATATACACACACCGCTATCCTGACACCATCAGCCCTGGTAATATATACACACACCGCTATCCTGACACTATCAGCCCTGGTAATATATACACACCGCTATCCTGACACTATCAGCCCTGGTAATATATACACACACCGCTATCCTGACACTATCAGCCCTGGTGATATACACACACCGCTATCCTGACACTATCAGCCCTGGTGATACACATACCGCTATCCTGACACTATCAGCCCTGGTAATATATACACACACCGCTATCCTGACACTATCAGCCCTGGTAATATATACACACACCGCTATCCTGACACTATCAGCCCTGGTGATATACACACACCGCTATCCTGACACTATCAGCCCTGGTAATATACACACACCGCTATCCTTACACTATCAGCCCTGGTGATATACACACACCGCTATCCTGACACTATCAGCCCTGGTAATATACACACACCGCTATCCTGACACTATCAGCCCTGGTAATATACACACACCGCTATCCTGACACCATCAGCCCTGGTAATATATACACACACCGCTATCCTGACACTATCAGCCCTGGTGATACACATACCGCTATCCTGACACTATCAGCCCTGGTAATATACACACACACCGCTATCCTGACTCCATCAGCCCTGGTGATACACATACCACTATCCTGACACTAACAGCCCTGGTAATATATACACACACCGCTATCCTGACACTATCAGCCCTGGTAATATACACACACCACTATCCTGACACTATCAGCCCTGGTAATATATACACACACCGCTATCCTTACACCATCAGCCCTGGTGATATACACACACCGCTATCCTGACACTATCAGCCCTGGTGATATACACACCGCTATCCTGACACTATCAGCCCTGGTAATATACACACACCGCTATCCTTACACTATCAGCCCTGGTAATATATACACACACCGCTATCCTGACACCATCAGCCCTGGTAATATACACACACCGCTATCCTGACACCATCAGCCCTGGTAATATATACACACACCGCTATCCTTACACCATCAGCCCTGGTAATATATACACACACCGCTATCCTGACACTATCAGCCCTGGTGATATACACACACCGCTATCCTTACACCATCAGCCCTGGTAATATATACACACACCGCTATCCTTACACCATCAGCCCTGGTAATATACACACACCGCTATCCTTACACCATCAGCCCTGGTAATATACACACACCGCTATCCTTACACCATCAGCCCTGGTGATATACACACACCGCTATCCTGACACTAACAGCCCTGGTGATATACACACACCGCTATCCTGACACTATCAGTCCTGGTGATATACACACACCGCTATCCTGACACCATCAGCCCTGGTGATATACACACACCGCTATCCTTACACTATCAGCCCTGGTGATATACACACACCGCTATCCTTACACCATCAGCCCTGGTAATATATACACACACCGCTATCCTTACACCATCAGCCCTGGTGATATACACACACACACCGCTATCCTGACACCATCAGCCCTGGTGATATACACACACCGCTATCCTGACACCATCAGCCCTGGTGATATACACACACCGCTATCCTGACACCATCAGCCCTGGTGATATATACACACACCGCTATCCTTACACCATCAGCCCTGGTAATATATACACACACTGCTATCCTGACACCATCAGCCCTGGTGATATATACACACACCGCTATCCTGACACCATCAGCCCTGGTAATATATACACACCGCTATCCTTACACCATCAGCCCTGGTGATACACACACCGCTATCCTGACACTATCAGCCCTGGTGCTACACACACACCGCTATCCTGACTCCATCAGCCCTGGTGATATATACACACCGCTATCCTGACACCATCAGCCCTGGTGATATATACACACACCGCTATCCTGACACCATCAGCCCTGGTGATATATACACACACCGCTATCCTGACACCATCAGCCCTGGTGATATATACACACCGCTATCCTGACTCCATCAGCCCTGGTGATATATACACACACCGCTATCCTGACACCATCAGCCCTGGTGATATATACACACACCGCTATCCTGACACCATCAGCCCTGGTAATATATACACACCGCTATCCTTACACTATCAGCCCTGGTGATATACACACACCGCTATCCTGACACCATCAGCCCTGGTGATATACACACACCGCTATCCTTACACTATCAGCCCTGGTAATATATACACACACCGCTATCCTGACACTATCAGCCCTGGTAATATATACACACACTGCTATCCTGACACTAACAGCCCTGGTAATATACACACACACCGCTATCCTTACACTATCAGCCCTGGTGACAGTGGCGCCGCAATGATGAGGCGACCTGAGTCGTCTGCCTCAGGCGGCGCCAACAGCTGTCATCATGGGGGCGGCATTCAGTGGCAGATTATAATATGGGCGGTTCGGACGGCGCCCACATTATAATATGCCACTGATTGTACCATGTACCGGAGCCCCCCCGCGCCCGGGCAATATCTGGAATGAGATGCTGGGAGCGGGGGAGACTGTATTCATAAGCGCCGCGCTGTAATGAATCAGCCGCGCGGTGCTGATACTACAGCGCGGCGCTTATGAATACAGTCTCCCCCGCTCCCAGCATCTCATTACAGATACTGTCCGGGCGCAGGGGGGCTCCGGTACATGCATTCCACGTCTGTGATCCGTCAGGATCACGGAACGTGGGAATGCAGCCTTAGTCCCCCGGCTGATGTGCGGCTGCCGGGGGTGTCCCATCCTGTCCCCGGCAGCGCGCGCATCAGAGAGCTCCCCGTGCGCTGGAAGTCACAGGCACAGGCTCACAGGCACAGGGGAGCTCTCTGATGCGCGCGCTGCCAGGGACAGGATGGGACACCCCGGGCAGCCGCACATCAGCCGGGACCAGACCAGAGAGGCTCGACGGGGGAACGGATGGTAGGTAAGTTATGTGCTGTTTTTGTTTTATCTGCTGTGCAGGGGGGGAGGCCATATATAAGGGAGAGGGGGACCATCTATAAGGGGGGGGGGGAGAGGGGGACCATCTATAAGGGAGGGGGGAAGGGGACCATCTATAAGGGAGGGGGGAAAGAGGGGGGCCATCTATAAGGGGGGGGACCATCTATAAAGAGGAGGACGATCTATAAGGGAGGGGGGAGAGGGGGACCATCTATAAGGGAGGGGGGGAGAGGGGGACCATCTATAAGGGGGGGGGAGAGGGGGACCATCTATAAGGGAGGGGGGAAGGGGACCATCTATAAGGGAGGGGGGAAAGAGGGGGACCATCTTTAAGGGGGGGGGGGGACCATCTATAAAGAGGGGGACCATCTATAAGGGAGGGGGGAGAGGGAAGAGGGGGACCATCTATAGGGGGGGGAAGGGGACCATCTATAAGGGAGGGGGGAAAGAGGGGTACCATCTATAAGGGAGGGGGGAGAGGGGGACCATCTATAAGGGGGGGAGAGAGGGAACATCTATAAGGGGGGGAAGAGGGGGGCCATCTATAAGGGGGGGCATCTATAAGGGAGGGGGGAAAGAGGGGGACCATCTATAAGGGGGGTACCATCTATAAGGGAGGGGGGAGAGGGGGACCATCTATAAGGGGGGGAGGGGGACCATCTATAAGGGAGGGGGGAGAGGGGGACCATCTATAAGGGGGGGGGGAGGGGGACCATCTATAAGGGGGGGAGGGGGACCATCTATAAGGGAGGGGGGAGAGGGGGACCATCTATAAGGGAGGGGGGAGAGGGGGACCATCTATAAGGGGGGGGGGGAGAGGGGACCATCTATAAGGGAGGGGGGGAGAGGGGGACCATCTATAAGGGGGGGGGGGGACCATCTATAAGGGAGGGGGGAAGGGGACCATCTATAAGGGAGGGGGGAAAGAGGGGGACCATCTTTAAGGGGGGGGGACCATCTATAAAGAGGGGGACCATCTATAAGGGAGGGGGGAGAGGGAAGAGGGGGACCATCTATAGGGGGGGGAAGGGGACCATCTATAAGGGAGGGGGGAAAGAGGGGTACCATCTATAAGGGAGGGGGGAGAGGGGGACCATCTATAAGGGGGGGAGAGGGGGACCATCTATAAGGGGGGGAAGAGGGGGGCCATCTATAAGGGGGGCATCTATAAGGGAGGGGGGAAAGAGGGGGACCATCTATAAGGGGGGTACCATCTATAAGGGAGGGGGGAGAGGGGGACCATCTATAAGGGGGGGAGGGGGACCATCTATAAGGGGGGGGAGGGGGACCATCTATAAGGGAGGGGGGAGAGGGGGACCATCTATAAGGGAGGGGGGAGAGGGGGACCATCTATAAGGGGGGGGGGAGAGGGGGACCATCTATAAGGGGGGGGGAGAGGGGACCATCTATAAGGGAGGGGGGAGAGGGGGACCATCTATAAGGGGGGGGGGGGAGGGGGACCATCTATAAGGGGGGGAAGAGGGGGACCATCTATAAGGGGGGGAAGAGGGGGACCATCTATAAGGGAGGGGGGAGAGGGGGACTATCTATAAGGGGGGGGGAGAGGGGGACCATCTATAAGGGAGAGGGGGACCATCTATAAGGGGGGAAGAGGGGGACCATCTCCTAAAAGATCAGCACCCTCCTCTCCTGACATCCTCTGTGCTGCTGTGTCCTCTCCTATAAGATCAGCCCCCTCCTCTCCTGACATCCTTTGTGCTGCTGTGACCTCTCCTAAAAGATCAGCACCCTCCTCTCCTGACATCCTCTGTGCTGCTGAGACTTCTATAGGATTAGCACCCTCCTCTCCTGACATCCTCTGTGCTGCTGGGACCTCTCCTATAAAGTCAGCCCCCTCCTCTCCTGACATCCTCTGTGCAGCAAGGGACCAAACATTATGTTTATTGGGGACAGCAGTGGGGGGGGGGGCAGTAGTGGATTATAATGTGGGCGGATTGACGGGGGGGGGGGGGGGGCGTCATCCTATAGTTCTATAGTTCGCCTCGGGCAGCAGAGAGGCTAGAATCACCCCTGCCTGGTGATATACACACACCGCTATCCTGACACTATCAGCCCTGGTGATACACACACCGCTATCCTTACACCATCAGCCCTGGTGATATATACACACACCGCTATCCTGACACCATCAGCCCTGGTGATATACACACACCGCTATCCTGACACCATCAGCCCTGGTAATATACACACACCGCTATCCTGACACTATCAGCCCTGGTAATATATACACACACCGCTATCCTGACACTATCAGCCCTGGTGATATACACACCGCTATCCTGACACCATCAGCCTTGGTGATATACACACACCGCTATCCTGACACTATCAGCCCTGGTAATATATACACACACCGCTATCCTGACACTATCAGCCCTGGTAATATATACACACACCGCTATCCTGACACCATCAGCCCTGGTAATATATACACACACCGCTATCCTTACACCATCAGCCCTGGTGATATATACACACCGCTATCCTGACACTATCAGCCCTGGTAATATACACACACACCGCTATCCTGACACCATCAGCCCTGGTGATATACACACACCGCTATCCTGACACTATCAGCCCTGGTAATACACACACACCGCTATCCTGACACTATCAGCCCTGGTAATATACACACACCGCTATCCTGACACCATCAGCCCTGGTAATATACACACACCGCTATCCTGACACTATCAGCCCTGGTAATATATACACACACCGCTATCCTGACACTATCAGCCCTGGTAATATATACACACACCGCTATCCTTACACCATCAGCCCTGGTAATATATACACACCGCTATCCTGACACTATCAGCCCAGGTGATATACACACCGCTATCCTGACACTATCAGCCCTGGTGATACACACACCGCTATCCTTACACCATCAGCCCTGGTAATATATACACACACCGCTATCCTGACACCATCAGCCCTGGTAATATATACACACACCGCTATCCTGACACTATCAGCCCAGGTGATATACACACCGCTATCCTGACACTATCAGCCCTGGTGATACACACACCGCTATCCTTACACCATCAGCCCTGGTAATATATACACACACCGCTATCCTGACACCATCAGCCCTGGTAATATATACACACACCGCTATCCTGACACCATCAGCCCTGGTAATATATACACACACCGCTATCCTGACACCATCAGCCCTGGTAATATACACACCGCTATCCTTACACCATCAGCCCTGGAGTGATACACACACACCGCTATCCTGACACCATCAGCCCTGGTAATATACACACCGCTATCCTGACACCATCAGCCCTGGTAATATATACACCGCTATCCTGACACTATCAGCCCTGGTAATATATACACCGCTATCCTGACACTATCAGCCCTGGTGATATACACACACACAGCTATCCTGACACCATCAGCCCTGGTAATATACACACACCGCTATCCTTACACCATCAGCCCTGGTGATATGCGATGCCCTGGCCCTTAGGGGCCACTCCGCTATACAGATGTTGGATGGGTGCAGGAATCGGGGCAGCTGTAGGATAATGTGGTCACGGTTTAGGCACGAGGGTGATACAGCTGGAAGCCGGGCTCCTGACCATGCGGGGATACTGGGCATGCGATTCTTCGTTGTCCTTAGTCAGGGCACCAATGATCACACCAATGCCAAGGTTCAGAAACAACGGTAGTTGTGTATTTATTGTAACGGTGGTAACTAGTAGCAACAGTCTCTCCGGATGCAACCGGGAATAAGGCAATCTTGAATAAAGCAGAATAATGGGTGATGCTGCAATAGGCTGTGAGATTAGCGTGCTGAATGATGGGAGTAGTAGTGAAACTGAAGCAGAGATGCTGGGTGGAATGAGACTTGAATTGAATACTTGCTGTTGATGAATTGAGAAGATGACGATGAGAGGAACTGAAGAATGACTGAAGAATCGACACCCAGATGAGAATCTTGAGACTTGAGACAGGAACACAGCCAGTGGACTGGAGCAGCAGAGCACACGCAGGCCTCTCTCTTAGCAGGGCGAGAGGACAGACACAACTTGTCTCCTGAAGGTGGAGGACAAGACTCGACTCACGACCTACCCCCTCTGTGGCAGGGAATAGACTGAGGTAGCACAGGAAGTCACATGGTAACCCCAGCCAAAAGCTCGATGACCATTGGTGTTACCATGGAGGCAGGGCACAGTCACGTGACATCCAGCCATTGCATCATCACACCATTAGGCATATACAGAGGAATATACATGAGGAGTACCATCCTTAAACACTAGGAGGCGACATAATACCTTTTGACACTGATACCTGAATTCACATGCAATAAATGACTGAAATGGCAGACTTAAATACTGAGAAGGGGGACACAATACACGCAATTTGCAGTGGACCATAGCTTTCCAGAACAGAACTGTTTATAATGAAAGTGTGAGCATAAGAAGGGCTGTTCTGGGACAATGCAGATATACACACCGCTATCCTGACACCATCAGCCCTGGTGATATACACACACCGCTATCCTGACACCATCAGCCCTGGTGATATATACAGACCGCTATCCTGACACCATCAGCCCTGGTAATATATACACACACCGCTATCCTGACACTATCAGCCCTGGTAATATATACACACACCGCTATCCTGACACTATCAGCCCTGGTGATATACACACACCGCTATCCTGACACCATCAGCCCTGGTGATATATACACACCGCTATCCTGACACTATCAGCCCTGGTGATATATACACACCGCTATTCTGACACCATCAGCCCTGGTGATACACACACCGCTATCCTGACACTATCAGCCCTGGTAATATATACACACACCGCTATCCTGACACTATCAGCCCTGGTGATATACACACACCGCTATCCTGACACTATCAGCCCTGGTGATATACACACACCGCTATCCTTACACTAACACTCCTGGAGTGATACACACACCGCTATCCTGACACCATCAGCCCTGGTGATACACACACTGCTATCCTTACACTAACACTCCTGAAGTGATACACACACACCGCTATCCATGGGAGGACAGTCGCTCTCTGGTGCCATTTTCCTCCTTTTTAGCCTTTTTCCTCATCTCTCTGCAGCTTCGGTCTCCTCACTACCCCGTGACCAGAATGCAGCTGTATTTCCCAGGATGCACTGCATCTCACTTCTCCTGTGTCCCTCCACTGGCAGGTATAGGATGTACTCCCTCACACTGTGTAAGGTATATCACCATAAACAGATTTATTTATTTATTTTGTGAAAATCTTTCTATTTATATATGCTATTGTTATACACAACAATGACCCTGGGTGACTGCCCATTAGTGATCAGCCCTCTATTACCCGAGCATCCGGGTGATATTTTTGGGGTTTTTATTTTTTATTAATAATTCCAAAGTTGTGCAATCAGTCTCCAGAGTTTTTACATACAATAGCATGAAGAACCTATCATTACCCGACTATTACCGCAGCCATTAATAGACTTTAATAAATCCCAGCAGGCTTCTCTTCACCTCAAAGCTTCAACTTTCCAGCAGGTATTGAAGAGGCTATTAGTTTTTTTTTTAGAGGAGAAAATCGTTTTGCTTGTTGAGACTTTTTATTCTTTAGTCGAGGTTGTTACAAGGTTTTGTGTTATGAAATTAAGGACACGCATTTCATTCCTGGGCTCCATGGGAGCGCAGTTATTTCAGGTCATCACCCCGTGTATATACAGTACAGACCGTATCAGTACACACTTACAGTATATATACACATTGAGGCTATGTTCACACTACGTATGAGTCCGGCTGTAGTTCGTACGCAGCCGTACATGTGCGGCTGAAAATACGGCCGTGGGAAAAATAGACATGCGGCCGGATTGCGAATATGCGTACGCACCGCGAACATACGCTCGTAGTACAGTTATGCTTCCCTAGCTTGTTTCGAAGCGATCTGAAGCTGGTCATTTACTTGGAAATCTTCGCCCAGCCCCGTAAAACACACAGAACCTTTTGGATCGAAAAATCAAGTTCAATTTGGCTGAAATACGTACTCCGTACGGGACCGCATGGAAATCCACGGCCGTGAGTTGGAACATTTCCGTCCTCAAACAATGGTCTTGTTCATTTTTCACAGCGCCGTATACGATCTGGCCGTAAGCTCATACGTAGTGTGCACTGTGCGGGCGTATATCGTATACTTTCAAGCGAACGCATCAACCTCAAAACTACGTACATATATCCGCGGTTCACACTATGGCCAGTCTCATACGTAGTGTGAACATAGCCTGAAGGTTTATAAGGGTGACTCTTTTTAAAGAGATTGTTCCCCTTTTTTTCCTTTCAAATGAACTGGTGCCAGAGATTTGTAATTTACTTCCATTAAAAAGTTTTCCAGTACTTATGAGCTGCTGTATGTCCTGCAGGAAGTGGTATTCTTTGCAGTCTGGAAAGCAGTAGAGGTTTTTTTTTTATAGGGATTTGTTCCTACTCTGGACAGTTCCTGACATGGACAGAGGTGGCAGCAGAGAGCACTGTGTTAGACTGGAGAGAATACACCACTTCCTGTAGGACATACAGCAGCTGATAAGTACTGGCAGACTGGAGATTTTTTTAATAGAAGTAAATTACAAATCTCTGGCACTTTCTGGCTCCAGTTGATCACAGGAAGTTGTGTAGATCTTTCATTTACATTGTGGTGTTGCCTCCAAGCTCATGAGACAACACATCATACTCTGCTGTCACAGTAGGCTTGGCTGAATCATTGAGCTCAAGCCCACCTCAATGATGTCATTATATCTGACCTATCCCTTCATCCTACCTCACTATCCTCCTTACATATATACATTCATATCTTTATTGGGACATGTAGGGGAGAATGCTGCCTTTTGCTGTACAATGCCACAGGCGGAGGAGCAGACAGGGAATGAATACAGCAGCTTCTGCAGGATGTTCTTCTCCTGTGTAATGCAATGATCTGCAGAAGCTGTGGGCAGGGAACTGACAGGAGCGCTGCAGGAGAGGAGCAGGCAGGGTTGTAGTGCTGTATAGAAGCACAATGATTATCTGATATAGAAAGCGACCTTCACACATACAAACACATAGATTTATGTAGGTTTCAGCCCTAGGGCAAGCAGATGATAAACTGCTAAATGCTTCTCCCTATAGTCAGACATGACACTGTTTCTGGACAATTCCTTTAAATAGTTAATTCAGTCGTCTCCAATCCTTATCTGACATATAGAAATCCCTGACTATACATATTCTCTGCTATAATACTACTGTATGATCTAAAGGGAAGCTCCATAATGAGAAATACAAAGGATTATCTTTCCACCTCACCCATTCTAGAAAATTATTTCTGCATTTATATGTAAGCCTCAGGCAAACATCCAGATAATGAAGGATCTGCACATGCATCTGATGGGGGCTCGGGCTGTCCCTCTGTGTGCACCATGGCTCTGTACAGCCTCCATAGAGGTCTAAGGGGCCCTATTGTTCTTTTGTGTGAATTGGCATAATTTGATGATCTTGGGCCCTAATGTAACATCTGTAATAGGAGCCACAAACCGTGTGACTTTTACAACACTGGTATGTCCTTAAAGGGGTACTCCCAATCTCCTATCTACAGGATATGTGTAGTGTCCCAGAAAGCATGTGCCACTGCGGGTTCTGTGCATGTGTAGGTTGGCACTGAAGGTAGAGGTGTATTGGGTATTTTCTGTGGATGAGGTCTTGTATTACTGCATTTTGGCCACAAGATGGCATCCTGTATTTTTTCTATTGCAGAATAAAGCTGAAGGTATAAGCTGGAAGGGTTAATGGGGAACGTGTCTAGGCACATGTATTCTCCTGTGTGCCACCAGCTGCGAGTTGGCTTGCTATCTAATCCTTGCAAAAGTCACCCAAAACTGATATTTTCCTTGTCTCTCCATGTCCTCTCCAACAGTCAGCAACCAGTAGGAAGACTATTAGAAGAGGTGGAGTTGTCCATGTGCTTGGTCTAGTTTCAGAACTAGTTCAGCTAGTGTGGTGAGAGCAGTGTATGCTGGTATGTTTTCTCAGGTATTCCTGTATGCTAGCCAAGCTGAGCTAGAACTCCCAGGGACTAAATCCTATCCATGCTGAGGGGCTATCCTGTCTTCTTCATCAGCCAGTGGATTGGAAAGTGTAACTAAAGCCGGTTTACCTGCTGCAACTCACCAGGATCTAATATGGAGCCCCAACGGCTAGCTAATCCTTAAAGAGACTCTGTCAGTAGGTTTATGCTGTTCTATCTCAGGGTAGCATAAAGTAGTGACAGACAGACAGAATTATGTATCACTCACATTGTTCTGTGCAGCGGATTTTGAGCTATCTTCCTTAAAGGACAACTCCCACAAAAAATTTTTTTTGCTCATTTAACACACATTACAAAGTTATATAACTTTGTAATGTGGTTAAATACCCGGCCTGGCCCCCTTCCCCCACTTTCGGACCCCCGACCCCCCACCCCGGAAGTTAAGGAATGTATACATTACCTATTACGATCGTCACGGTCCTCTTCTCCGGGGCGGCATCTGGTGACGACGACGTCAGAGCCGAGGGGCGGTCCGGGTCTTCTTCCTCCTCGGCGTCTTCATGCAAAGTGAATGGGGATGAAAAGGCTGCTGGTGCACATGCGCACCAGCAGCCTTTTCATTGGCTGGAGCGCATCACATGGCTTCCAGCTTGCTCAGCCCTGATTGGCTGAGCTTGCTGGAAGCCATGTGATGCGCTCCAGCCAATGAAAAGGCTGCCGGTGCGCAAGCGCACTGGCAGCCTTTTCCATCCCCTGGACCCGGAAGTCGGAGACATCGCTGGATGGCGGACGGCGGCGACGGAGAGGCGGACGGCGGGCGAATCGAGTGGAGATCGTCACCGGAGAGATGGTGAGTATGGTGTCTGTGTGTGTCTGTGTTTTTTTTTTTTTTGGGGTCCCGCGGGAGTTGTCCTTTAATTATAAGGACAATAAGTAGTGCTCTCCATGTGCATGAGCTCAGCAGTCCTGTATATTCATGAGAAGCAGAATACTCCTCCCACCAGTTGCTGATGCTATGTATAGGCAGTAAGCTGTCAATCAGCAGCAGGAGGGTGGGGGATGGGATGTGGCAAGAATCCTATTCTCCTGCATATTAGGAGAGCAGTTGAACCAGGTGATGTAAATAATACATTATTCTGTTCGGCATTTCTGTCATTATTTTTTACTGCCCTCATTTAAGGCACCTACCAACATAAATTCCCTTTAACTGGGGCCTATACTATTGTATCCTCATCCCTTGTGAATGGAGCTGAGTTCCATTTACTCTCAATGGGACTTCTAGGGAAACCAATATAAGAGGTCATTATATTATAAATGGCAGATGGTGGGTGGGTCTTATTACTGATGTTGCACCAGGACCATACAGAAAAATTACAGGGCTCCTCCATTCTCATGGTGGTCCTAGTTGTTACCCATACTATTTAGATCCTTATCCCTCATTCTGTGAATAGGGGATATGTTGTAACCTTGGGATAATGCCATTGAGCCCCCTGGAAACAGCATGGGGAGGTTCTCCCACTGCACCCCAATAACACACCATGTGCCTCCAGTTATACACCCGCATTCAGACACCAGATTATGGAACCATTCTCTCCCAGAAGCCATGGCAATGGCTGTGTAGTATGGAACCATAGGGATCTCGTCTCCTCCGTACAGCTCTGCATTGTGCGGCCAAACACTCGGCTCCAAGAAGAATAAATTACTAGCAGAGATTGGCCGGGCACAGGGCCACACTGTAGGTTTAATCCTTGTAAATTCAATTCTCAGAAAGACTAGAACTTGTCTCGCGCCTGATTCAGCATGAATTAATTTCCAGCTTTGTGTCGGGTAATTGGCCATTTTTGCCTGTTCACAAGCTAAATATTGAGCCCAGTGGACTCCGGCTCGGTTTTGCTTGCAATGTGCATTAAAGATGCCGGAGGAGAGCTTTTCCTCCTCAGCCTCCAAACAAACCAAGGCTAGGCTTCCAATTAGCTCTGATTTATTAGAAGTAAATTAAAATAATTAATATGGCTGCGATGTCGCGGCTCTTAATCGGGAAGCCACAAAGGCTCAGGATCAGATTTGCAAAATGTTTTTTTTTTTTTTTTGGTCTCTGGGAGAAATAGCGGAATCACCTAGGCATTTTCACCTATCATTGGGTCGCATTGATTTCTGCAGGAGAACTCATTTTTCATCGGCCCTTTGAGAACTAGACAAGGCTCGCCGCTATTAAGCTATCAATAGCCATATTGGTGAAATATGTAAAGAAAGCCGAGGCCTTGCCTGAGCGGAGCCGAGCGAGCGCCGGTTACAGGTGATTAGAGAGGCTGATTACTGGGAATATATCTAAACTTTAGATTCCTCATCTCTTCGCCTCACACAGAGAGCCGGTTCACATGGGGACATGGAGAGGGGACGGAAAGCAAGTGTCAGGAATCGAGCCGCGCGCCTGGTTCGTGTCTCTGCTGAGGCGCGCGGCCCAGCTGAGAGAAATGCCGACAGCGTCCTTCACAACAGTGAGTCAAAAAATTGGGTTTATTCATTGTGGCCATTCAGTCATTATAATCCCCTCTATCATTGATGCCTGGTCCGAAGTTCTCCATTCAGTCTCTACCTGAGGGTTAAGGCTGTCAACCTCACTGGACTGGACAATACCAGAGGATTCCCATTCTGTTGATTCCAATCCTAATAGTAGAACTGTGGATATTAGAGATGAGCACAAATTGAACATGTTAGAGTCCATCCAAACTCGGAACTCTCAGCATTTGATTTGTTTAACTGGAGAAGTTGGATTCAGCCTTAGCGCTGCCTGAAAAACAAGGATACAGCCATAGGCCATAGGCTGTAGCCATGTTTTCCAGGACTCCCTAGGGCCGCATCCAACTTCTCCAGCCACTAGTAATCAAATGTCGAGTTTCGCTAATCTCTGGTGGATATGCAATCAATGTCTTGCTCTGGTGCCATCTTTTAGAGGTAGCATCCTTGCAAGAACTGACCCTTTTAAAAGTCTTGTAAAATAGTGATTTTTAGATAAACAAGAATCTGTGGACATTTGCTTCTAGACTCTTAAAGGAGCTGAGCATTGACTCACAGGGATGTGGCACCAGAGAACAAGTTCTCTTTTTTTCCGTCTTGTGTCTTGTTTCCTTGTGGAGACTCCATACGTAAGTTTGGTGCTCTCTGCAAGGAGAGACATTGTCGCTTTAGTCTCATGGCAATAGACTGCTAGCAAGCCAGAACCTTGCTCTGTACTGATGAGGGGCACAAATAGAGGTCCTACAGATTGGTAATGCTGTCTTTTCGAAGACATTAAGGCTTAATTGATAGAGAAGTCCGACCACTAGTAAAAAAAACTCCAGAGGTGGGGGGAACATAACAAACCATGCAGACTTACCTCTCCCTGTGCTTCTCCAGCACTGGAACGCTGCCCCAGGACCCCCTCTGGGCTTTGGGATATCCAGTAGAGCTGACATCATGCCCCTCATGACTTCCAGCAGAGGCCCCAGTGCTGGTCAGATGGTGCATTGTGGGCACGGGAATAGTTAATGCTTCATTGCTTCGTTGCTATGTTCTCCCCTGCCACCTATCAAATATTGAAAAAGCCCGGACTTCTCCTTTAACAATCCACGGTCACAGGGGTTTTTTTAGGCATTTCAGTCATTTGTATATACCATTGACTATATCAAAAGTTAATTCCTCTGGGTGTCAGTCCTGAGAGCTGGTGACATTGTGAGTCAAAGCTGAGGGAAGCAAGCGGCAGCCACCCAATTCAACTCAGGCGCTCCATACACTATAATGAAGGACAGCAGTCGGTTTGGGTTGCCGGCCTGGACGTGATCCAGACTTGGTGTGATCCAAACTTTTCAAATATTCTTATAGAGGATAGTAATGTTTAAGGGATACTGAGTGAAGTGACAGAACTATTCGCTCGGCAATTGAATTCCAGCATCTGGTAAAGCTAGATGCCACCCTAAGGCTGCCAGGAAATCATGGATATAGCCTATGGCCTTTGGCTGTATCCATACTTTCCAGGACTCCCTAGGGTGGCTTATAAGAGCCTTCGGCTGTCTAAGTGTGGTGTCCCACCACAGGTGTTTTTCTCTCCCCTGTGCACCTGTCAAAAAGTCTTTACTTTCAAGTTAAAAGTGGTGATAAAGTATTCTGAGGTTTCACCACTAGGTGTCAGTATTTTTATATGTCTATGTATTGCACAGCTGAAGTCAGTATTGGGTTACTGTTTTATGTGTGCCATGTGTTTATTATTGACCAACAAGAGGTGCGCATACTCATCCCCACCACTCACAGGGAAGCACACTGTAGGCCCCTGTAGAAGGAGTTACATGGTGGAGGAAGCGCACAGTTAGTTCTTACGAGATTCTCAGAGAGGAAAGACGCAAAAACCTACTGTTCCTGCTGTAGTTAAGCCAGATGCCAGGACCCCTGTCGGGGACAACCAGTTGAGTTGAGTCTAGTCACCTAAGTGTATAGATGCAGCAAGAGACAACCAGTTCTTTATCTAGCCCTACCATGTTTAGTATGCAGTGCTAAGCAATTTAAAGGAACATCAAGGAACATCCTAACACACGCCGAGAACACATCTACAAAGAGCAGGGCAGTACAGGGCAGAGTACAGGGCAGAGTACAAGAGCAACTAGCCTGGATAGGACAAAGCAGCCAGTACTGAAGGCCTACGTATCTCGCAGTGCAGGTAACTGGGAATACCCTGACACTTAGCTACACCCTGGTAACCACGGATGGGGCTTGTTGTACCCTGACAGAACAGGTAGCTCAACACTGTAGGGCAGAAGGTGGACAGACCGAAGTCTAAAGACAGCTACAAGTATCTCAGTACAAATTATATCTTATATCTTCAGGTTCCGGCAGAGTACACAGCTACACTGGGTTGGGGCTCCTCTGACTCACTCCTCTCCTCTACTGTTCAAGCACTGCTATAACTACCTCTCTTCTAGTCTACTCTCAAGCACAACAAAGTCACGCACTAAAAGTCTATGTGAAGATTTATCTATTCTCTAAAAGTGTATTGTTATATGGAAGAACTTTACAGTAAAGCTGTTCTATTTTTACATCGCTGGGACTCTATCAAAATTTATATGTACCAGCACCTATACACACAAACCAGACACCTTGGGTTATTTTTCCCCTTTCTGTGGATGGCGGTACCAATAGTCTGGGTGGGTCAGTTGCCACTTAGGACTACCGTGACAAGAGCCCAAGGGGCCCCCAACAACCCAGCAGGCAACTACCAATTGGGGAACACAGACAGCCACATAAACAAGCAGATACCAACATCACACCTGTGTGCTGGACTAGCACTGGCGTTATGACTAGAGATGAACGAACCGGGTTTGGGTTCGAGTTGATCCGAACCCGAACGTTCGGCATTTGATTAGCGGTGGCTGCTGAACTTGGATAAAGCTCTAAGGTTGTCTGGAAAACGTGGATACAGCCAATGACTATATCCATGTTTTCCACATAGCCTTAGGGCTTTATCCAACTTCAGCAGCCACCGCTAATCAAATGCTGATCGTTCGGGTTCGGATCGACTCGAGCATGCTCCAGGTTCTCTCATCTCTAGTTATGACACTTACATCTTTGGCTGAGCTGACACCGTATGAACCACCACACAGGCATAATATAAATTGTAGTTTTGCAACAGCCGGAGGGCCAAAGGCTTCCAATCCCAGCAATAGATCAAAGGAGTCCCAAAACTTTAGCACTGACAATCCTTGAGTCTAATACGTAAGAGCAAAACCATAAAATAAGGAACATTCTATGACATCATGAGGTCAGTCAAAAAGTTAATAAAAAGTTCTGTAAAGGCACAATAACAATGACAAGATCTCACAAGTAATGAGGAGCCGGACTGTGGAGAAGCCGAGCCACCTGCAAAGGGCAGAACAGGGACCATAGAAGATGAGCTATCAGGAGATGATCTGCAGGTGGGGGACCGGGTGAAGAATGACGTTATCTACAAGTTTCCCGTCAAGCCATGTATTACATTCAATTCTGAAGGTTAATGCCATGAAAACAAGTTTTTATAATTGTCGCTTTGATTCTGAAAATTTCCTTTGTAGCTTCTAATCAGCCGAGACCTGACTTCTCCGCACATGAGATAATCTGACTAATAAAACATATTTACAGCAATGGAAATTTAGGAGGTAATTTTCTCCAGACTGACAAGAATTTCTCATTAATCCGGTCCCCATGGGAAATAAAGTCCTCACTCTTGTTATCAGGAATAAAAATCTACAGAAGTCTAATTATTATCGGGAAATTTATCGTGTGATCCGAGGAGAAACAATATAACAACTTTATAAGGGCAGAGCGCCGGCTGATATCTGACACATAAATTATAGACTGACGGATTACGGGAGGGTCAGAGGCTTTATAATGTGATAAAAATCATCAGATGTGACAGTAAAGAATGATACGGAAAAATCTCCATTCTCCATCAATGTCTGGTCAAAAAAGGCGGGCGTATATAGTACTTATATACAGAGGGTAGTATTATAGTAGTTATATTCTTGTATATAGGGGGCAGTATTATAGTAGTTATATTCCTGTATATAGGAGCAGTATTATAGTAGTTATATTCCTGTATATAGGAGCAGTATTATAGTAGTTATATTCCTGTATATAGGAGCAGTATTATAGTAGTTATATTCCTGTATATAGGAGCAGTATTATAGTAGTTATATTCCTGTATATAGGGGGCAGTATTATAGTAGTTATATTCATGTATATAAGGGGCAGTATTATAGTAGTTATATTCCTGTATATAGGAGCAGTATTATAGTAGTTATATTCCTGTATATAGGGGGCAGTATTATAGTAGTTATATTCATGTATATAAGGGGCAGTATTATAGTAGTTATATTCCTGTATATAGGGAGCAGTATTATAGTAGTTATATTCCTGTATATAGGAGCAGTATTATAGTAGTTATATCCCTGTATATAGGGAGCAGTATTATAGTAGTTATGATACGAGGTAAGAGCTGGATGGCTGGCACAACGGGGAATCACACGCTGTGAGCAGTACTATGAGCGGCTAGCTCCTGCCTGGATGTGATTACGGCTAGTGGAGGTGCTCAGCGCCAAAGAAAAACAGTCCAGCGTGGAACAGGTAGAGAAAAAGAGGCGGTCACTCACCACTTGTTGTGCCGAAAGAAGAGTCTTTTATTAATCCAGGAATGAACGTGGCAGGGAAGGGGGAAGGTGGAGGAGCGGGTGCAATCAGACAAAAGTTTTCGCGGACTCCCGCTTCGTCAGGTCTGGCGTGTTACACACAAATGGGGGTGTGTTTTATAGGTCATGTGACACATGTGAGAAAAGTGCAGACGTTACTCATTACAAAAAACACATATGAAAAACACATTAAAACCAAGCCGTAGTAACATATTAAAATAGTAAGGCGTTAAGGTCATTTCTCTCGTTGAGACCGGACACCCCTGTGGCATCCAGACGGATAATCCATTTGGTCTCACATTTCAACAGTGATTTTAACCAATCACTGCCACCGCTAGGGGGGTTTACTCTTTCCAAGCCTATAACTCTTAAACATTTAGCATCATTAGCATGATCGTTACGTACATGGTTGATCAGGCGAGGAACCCCCTTCCCGGATCGCAGTGAGTAGAGGTGCTCTTTAAACCGTACCCACATAGCTCTTTTAGTTTTCCCTATATAGTATCTATGGCAGGGGCAAATAATTGCGTACACAACGTGGGTAGTTTTGCATGTTATGAATTGTTTTATGAAACATTCTACTCCTCCCAAGATAATGTATGACTGCGTCAACACTTGGGGGCAGTATTGACACTGTCCACATCGTCTATTGCCAGAGGGCAGGGATTTAGTAAGCCAGGACTTAGTACGATGAATTTTACCGGCCGAGAGTGTATCCCCTATGGTTTTACTTTTCTTGAAAGTGAATAGGGGCTTATTGAGGGCAGCACTTTTTATGTCGTCATCTTGCTGTAAAATGTGCCAGTGTTTTCTGACAATATTTTTTAGAGTCTCATTCATAGGGGAGTTCTGGAAGGAAAATGTGAACTTTTTGAGGCTGTCATTTTGGTAATTAGCTTCTTTGTGTTTAGGTTTGCGTAAGGAAGTAATGCTCGTGTTGCATGCTTTGTTGTATGCGTCGCTGATGACGTCAGAGGGATAACCTCTCGTCGTCAAACGACTCCGCAACTCATTGGCTTGGATATGAAAGGACTCGTCATGACTATTAATGCGTCTGATTCTGACCATTTGGCTAAAAGGTATGGATTTTTTAACCCATGCGGGGTGGGAACTAGAATAGTGCAGCAGGGCGTTAGATGCTGTTTCCTTGCGGAAAACCGATGTATGGATAGAATTATTAATAATTTCAATTTTAACGTCCAGGAAATCAAGCCTGTTACCACCAAAGTTAGATGTAAAGAACATGTTGACCGGATTCTGGGTATTCAGATATGTGACGAAATCATGGAACGTCTCAGGTGAGTCGTTCCAGACAATAAATATATCGTCCACATATCTGAAAAAAGAAACAATGCATTTAATGTAAGGGTTGTTGACAGAAAAAAACAAATTTTGTTCCAACCAAGAAAGAAAGAGATTGGCGTACGTACAGGAGACTGGCGTGCCCATAGCAGTGCCAGTCTCCTGACGGTACCAATCTCCCTCGAAAGTAAAGAAATTATTCTCCAACACAAACAGCAAGGCCTCACTGATGAAAGACCTGTAGGCTATGGACTGAACCGTCCGTCCAAAGATGTGATCGACAGCCCCCACACCCTCATCATGGGGGATGCGGGTGTAGAGGCTCTCGACATCGATGGACGCCAATGAATACCCAGGCTGCCAAGAAACGGTATCAAGAGCATGCAGGAAGTCATTTGTGTCCTTTAGGTAGGTGGCAAAGGTGGGCAGGAGGGGGCGGAGAGCCCAATCAAGATATTATGATACTCCTTCAGTCACCGAGCCGACCGCCGAGACGATGGGACGGCCCGGCGGCCGGCTCAGCGACTTATGTATCTTTGGTAACAAATACCACTTAGGGACACGGGGGGAATCAGAGATAAGCTTCTCAGCGGTTTTCTGATCAAGGGCTTTATTAGCCACTGCTTTATGCAGAAGTCCTCGTAGTCGCTCCTTTATCTTGACGGTAGGGTCTTTGTCAATCTTGACATAAGTATTCCTCTCTCCGAGTTGACGGTAGGCCTCTTCTAGATAATGCTTCTTCTGCATAATCACGGTTGAACCGCCCTTGTCCGCGCGTATGATCTTCAAATCGGGTCGTTTTTTAAGCCAATCCAGTGCACGTCTCTCGCTCTGTGTCAGATTGTCCCTGGGTTTAGGGTATATTTGTGCCTTGGCATCACGGAGCACAGATTTATAGAAAATGTCTATAGCTCCTCCTGGAGGAATTTGAGGAGAAAAAGTGGAGGGTTTGCCTCCTAAAAAGGGCTCAGTTGTGCAGACAACAGGGCATGGTGTCACTGGCTCACCGACTAAGGTAGACAGGGTGTGAATGCCTGATAAATCATCAGTGGTCAGTGGTCAGTGGTCACACATAGGTGTGAGGTGCAGCACTCTGTTTCTTCCCTGATCCGCATTATAGTAGTTATATTCCTGTATATAGAAGCAGTATTATAGTAGTTATATTCCTGTATATAGGAGCAGTATTATAGTAGTTATATTCCTGTATAAAGGAGCAGTATTATAGTAGTTATATCCCTGTATATAGGGAGCAGTATTATAGTAGTTATATACCTGTATATAGGAGCAGTATTATAGTAGTTATGTTCTTGTATATAGGGGGCAGTATTATAGTAGTTACTCAAAACTAGAGAAAAAGGAGCAGCTGCACCTCACACCTATGGCTGACACTAATGCCTCAGCTGTGTTTTAAAACCAACTCCAGAGTGTTGGTATATAATTTGATCAAACCATATTGCCTCATGTACCACGTGCAGGTCCCCTGGCCCACATGAGTCCCTACACTAAAATAACATTGTGCCGGTCAGTGACCACCAACCCCACAAAGCAAGCGACAACAAGAGGAGGGGAGGCCACAGAATGGCCCTGCAACCCCAATGTCACAGGACCAAACCCACTGGGCCCCCACACACCCTGCAGGCACCGCCGGGGGAGAAGGCGGCCGCCAAGCAACACAAGTGTGAACAAGGTTTTACTACTCATCACTGTACCAGAGGTAGAATGGGAGAAAGAGGAGGTACTTACCATATGTGCACGGGTGCTTCCTGCTAACTGGGTCACATGGGTCTTACAAGGGAGGAGTGCCAGCCACTCAGAAAGGGGAGAACATACAAAATACAATAGAGGGGAAAAAAACTGCTGCACCTCACACCTATGGCTGACACTAATACCTGTCGCCTATGTTTAAAAACCAATGCCAAGTTGTTGGTATATAGTTTGATCAAATCATATTGCCTCATGTACCACGTGCAGGTCCCCTGGCCCTATGCTAAAACAACACTGTGTCAGTCAGCGACTGCCAACCCCACAAAGTAAGTGACATTAGACGGTGCCTGTGGGGTGTGGGGGGGCCTAGTGGGTTTGGTCCTCTGACAGTGGGGTTGCAGGGCTATTCTGGGGCCCCCCTCCCCTGTAGTCGCTTGCTTTGTGGGGTTGGCGGTCGCTGACTGACACAGTGGTGAATTAGTGTAGGGACTCATGTGAACCAGGGGACCTGCACGTGGTACATGGGGCAATATGGTTTGATCAAATTATATACCAACATCCTGGCGTTGGCTTTTAAATGTAGCCGAGAGGCATTAGTGTCAGCCATAGGTGTGAGGTGCGGCCATTTGCATTATAGTAGTTATATTCTTGTAGATAGGGGGCAGTATTATACATAGTATGGCATCTGGAGGCCTGTATTATAGTTCTAGTATCTTGGTTATACATGGAGCTTTTAGCAGTCAATCCCCTTGTATGACATTCATTTTACTCCTAGGTCATAAAGACAATATTGTCCTAACCCCTTTGTCTCCTGGAGCTACGTCCTGATGCGATTACTATTATAAGAACACATCTAGGGCTTGATCCTCAGTCATAGACTCCACTTAAGCCTAAATTAAATCTGAACATGCGGCTTAATTAAAAAATAATTGGCTTAATCTTTATTGTTGTAAATCTCAGGACGTCGCTCGGCGTTTTATTAAAAAATCCAATGTGTATAATTATCATTCTAAAGAGACGGTCGGTTCAGATATCACCGGGAAAAAATCCTAATAATAATAATGAAATTCTTCTGTGAAATGTTGTGACAAGCGAGCAGAAACAATATTTAGAATTAATGAAACATCATCATCATTATGGAGAGGCGTGACGACGCGGGGAGAACGGCCGCCGCTTATTACGTGACAATATCTCCAGCTCATTGCCGACCATCAGCGCTCCTCTTAACATGACTCCTCATTACTAGCAGACATTACACCAATAAAGATTGCTACGTGCGCTACATCATTGCGCTTTTAGAATAGCCCGTCTCCCTTTGAACAATATAATTGACTCCACTTCCCCAGAATCTGAATTTTGCTATATAATTGGCGTATAATTGTTTCATCTATGTCACATTGTTACACGCATACTGGAAGTGGACAAGTGATATCTCCCTATAACACGGCAGGTGCACAAGTCTATGGATAAACCTACAGCCTCATGCACATTGGTATGGCACGGCTCAATAGATGTAATACGGTACTTATAGAAGTCTATTGGACCCTAAGATATATGTTCAGCCACACTGGGACCATACTGTGACATACCATATAATACGTGTGTGATATCTGTATGTAATGTGTGATATGTGTATATAATGCTGCATGTACTTTATGTGTGTGTGTCTGTATTTAATATATATGTAATGTGTGCATAGACGTGCATGTATTTTATGTGTGTCTGTATTTAATATATATGTAATGTGTGCATAGACGTGCATGTATTTTATGTGTGTCTGTATTTAATATATATGTGTAATGTGTGCATAGACGTGCATGCATTTTATGTGTGTCTGTGTTTAATATGTATGTGTAATCTTGACCTATATTGGGTATGTGTGTGAAATGTGTATAGTGTGTATGTGTATAATGCATGCTTATAATGTGTATGTGTGTGATATGCATGCATATGTCATGTGTCCAAGAACCCATGCGCCACTGCTGGGTCTCTAGTATGTCGGTCGGTACTGAATAAATGTTTCTGCTGGGTTCTTCTATGATCTCCGAAGAATGGTGTAGTATTGCTTTTTGGCCACAAGATGGCTTTGTTTTCCTTTCACAGCCAGCACACTGAAGGACATTGCAGGGGTTAAAGAGACAGGAAGGCAGGGGAGTGTGGGAAAATAATAAATAATGTAAATTTATCCCTCCTTGTGCCTTTCGAGCACCACTCCAGAGTCCCACTGATGGCCGCTGAATGTCATTTTCTGCTGGAAACTGGGTATGTCATGTACCCGGCTCTTCCAGCTGCAATGCCATCCCCCTGGCTAAATGATTGCCTGCTCAGTCAGTCAGTGACTGGGTCGGTGTCCCGCTTCAGTCACTGATTGGCTGAGCTGTAGTGATGAGCGAATATTGAAATATTTGAATATTCGATATTCGTACAAATATCTCCCTGATATTTATCCAGTGCCTTGCTACAAAGAGAACGGAACCTGATTCTTCCTACAAGTTCCTGCCAGCCAGGTTATGGCCTGCTAAACCACTACAGGGGTGACTATTACTAAACAGGGGGTCCAACTTATTAACATTGAGGGGGATGGTCACATTCTAAGAATTCTAAAGTCTTCAAGTCTTAACAAAGACTTTTATCTACACAGCGGTTTGAAGAAGTGTAAATAGCCGATGTGCCCTGCTGACTACTGCTCAGTCCACTTGGATAATTTTGAGTTAATAGCTTTGTCCTGTTGTGCAACCCCGGGGCATGTACTACAGGATCTTGTACTCAGTGATCTCTTCAGCATTAGATGGAACTTCATAGGTGTGAGAACTGTTTTTTCTTCTACATTCTAGTCACACAAGTTGTAAGAATCTCCCCAACAGAGTCCAGCACTAATTGGATAGGTCGCCTCCTGGTAGCCCCTTAGCCTTTTCTCAAGTCTTCTACTAAAACACCCCCAGAGACTTTTACAAACCAAGTATTAATTACCTCAAGTCTAAACTGCCAAGCAGTATTCTTACCAGTCTTAAGGATAAACGCTGTCAAACTACCCCTCAGACGCAAAACGCAAAAGCTTGTTACTAATATGGCACTCAGTTTTTTTAAGAAAGCTGCCAGTAAATGTGTTCAACTGTTACTCGACTGCACAGGGGACTACTTCTAATGGGCGTGTGTTGGGACCCAGGGATGACTTATAAAGCTTTGAGCCCCATGACAAGTGCGACAGTGGTACCGCAACCCCTGCTCTTGCGAACACCAACTAGCACCCCTGGGTCACTACATACATCCTTGTAATGAATATACTATATATGTTTCTGATTACACTGATAGCTGTTAGTTCATGTCATCAGACTTATAATCTGGTCAGAACAAGACTTGAATCATTAAAGAGTCACTGTCGTGATTTTTTTTTTTTTTTTTTTACAGAAATCAATATTCCAGGCGATTTTAAGAAACTTTGTAATTGGGTTTATTAGGCAAATATGTAATTATCTGCACTCAAAAAGACTTTCCCCAGCCCCCCCCCCTCCTCTCCTTTCTGTCATCCACTGCTCAGAATCAGGAAATCTCAATCAGACGCTTCCTGTTTGTTCTATGAAGAGGAGAGGGGGGGAAAAGAGATGGAGGAGAAATGTCAGCAGCAGAAAACAGAGAACAAATGATTACACAGTGGGGGAGCTATTCAGAGTTCTATTCAGAGGTCAGAGAGGTGGGGGGAATAAAAAAAACAAGTTACAGTCACCTGTCCCCGTTCCTGCTCTTCATAATTTTTTCAGTTCCCCACTTTAATACAGATGTGAAAATATAGTAAATGACTTCCTCCTGGAGGTAAAACTGATGCCATGTGTATCACTACTTCTGCTCCTATCACTTGCTGTGCACTCTGTGTGTGGTCTAGCCGGTGTTTTTTAAGTAATTTCCTTGGTACTCTAGAATAGACCACAATGGAAAGTACAGAGAGGAGCAGGGACTCCTGTCATTATGACAGGAGTCTTGGCTCCTGTGCAGTAAGCAGGAATCCTTGGCATATGCATGTATCCATGGATGTCCTAAAGTAGTGCATGCATGTATACCTGTGTGTTCCGAAAGTAGTGCATGCATGTGTACCTTTGTGTTCTGAACATAGTGCATGCATGCATACCTATGTGTTCTGAACATAGTGCATGCATGTATACCTGAGTGTTCTGAAAGTAGTGCATGCATGTATACCTGTGTGTTCTGAACATAGTGCATGCATGTATACCTGTGTGTTCTGAAAGTAGTGCATGCATGTATACCTGTGTGTTCTGAACATAGTGCATGCATGTATACCTGTGTGTTCTGAAAGTAGTGCATGCATGTATACCTGTGTGTTCTGAACATAGTGCATGCATGTATACCTGTGTGTTCTGAAAGTAGTGCATGCATGTATACCTGTGTGTTCTGAACATAGTGCATGCATGTATACCTGTGTGTTCTGAAAGTAGTGCATGCATGTATACCTGTGTGTTCTGAACATAGTGCATGCATGTATACCTGTGTGTTCTGAAAGTAGTGCATGCATGTATACCTGAGTGTTCTGAACATAGTGCATGCATGTATACCTGTGTGTTCTGAAAGTAGTGCATGCATGTATACCTGAGTGTTCTGAACATAGTGCATGCATGTATACCTGTGTGTTCTGAAAGTAGTGCATGCATGTATACCTGTGTGTTCTGAACATAGTGCATGCATGTGTACCTTTGTGTTCTGAACATAGTGCATGCATGTATACCTGTGTGTTCTGAAAGTAGTGCATGCATGTATACCTGTGTGTTCTGAAAGTAGTGCATGCATGTATACCTGTGTGTTCTGAAAGTAGTGCATGCATGTATGTACAGATGTAGCTGTGTTAACTTGATCACAATGACGCATGTAACTCAATGTTCTAATTGACTGAACATACCTTGCTGACAATTGTTGCCTCGGGGATCGTGTAAACCCTGGCTACATCTGTATGTGTGTATGTCCTAAAGTAGTGCATGCATGTACAGACAGATTTAACCATGGTTAACATGATCCCTGATGCAACAGTTGTCAGCAAGGTATGTTCAGTCAACTAGAACATTGAGTTAAAGGGGTTATCCAGCGCTACAAAAACATGGCCGCTTCTCCCCCTACTGTTGTCTCCAGTTCAGGTGTGGTTTGCAATTAAGCTCCATTTACTTCAATGGAACTGAGTTTCAAACCCCCACCCAAACTGGAGACAACAGAAGGGGGAAAGTGGCTATTTTTTGTAGCACTTGATAACCCCTTTAAGACAGACTTGAAGAAATGCCAAATTACAGCTGCAGGGGCCTGGATATGATTGTAAGAAATGGATGAGAGTATTAGCAAGACATTGGGAAGAATTTACCAACGTGGACACCAGGTTTCTAGCGGGAAAAAAAGGGGGAAATGTTTGCAATTACCAGAGAAAGAGTGGACAGAATCTGGAATGAAAGGGCATGACCACTACTTCCCAGCTCGGAGCTGACAGTGATTTCATGGCGCTGCACACAGGCGACCACTGGTGTGTCTGATTTAGGTGAGTAAGTCCGCAAATCTACCACCAGTGGGAATTTAGGTGGGACTGGTGTGTGAAAAGCTGATCTTAGGCTATTCCTACCCTTTGTGTTTGTTTGGGGATCAGAAATGGACAAACACAGCAGATTAGACATGGTGAGGTCTGGGGGTGAAACACAGATACGATATCTGAATTGGATAAAACACAGGGATAACGATGACCCAGTACATTACATGTAAACTTAGTCTATGCAACAAAGCATGACCACTACATGGATATTGTGTGTGCAATAGAGCATGACCACAAAATTCAAGGGCAAGATGAAATACAGAAACATTTATCAGGACCACTTCACGAATTCTGCCTGTGCAGTAGAGCATGACCACAAAAGTCACAGGCAGGATGAGCCCGATATAAGGTCCTAAAGGAATAGTGATGAACGACGAGACAGGTTCCCTTTAACATCATCAAATGTCCAGATAAGAAGCTGCTTCCCTGCCTCCCTTCCTCGGAAGATGCAATGACTTCTCCTCGCTGCAATCACACAATTAGAAGTTTTCCGGTAATTGCCTCCCACGAAATTAATTGCATTTGCTATTTCTTTACCTAACCCTATTATACAGCAAGGTCGGCCGTGTAGACACACAATAAATAAGCAACCGCATAATGGCGGTAGTCATCGTAATGTCGGTAATTTATTGTATTGTACGTCCTTTACTTTGTAATTACTGTACAAGCTCAATGAAAAAAAAATATACTCTCTATTAATATAAGTCTAAATCTTGTATTAATGGCCCATTGCTAGGTTACATATCTGTGCTTTATAATTACCGCCCCCACCCCCCTATAATGGACAACGCGTGGCATCGAAAGAAAACTCTCTCAATTCCAATGGCTTCCAGCTTGGAGTGACCGCCAGCAGGAATACGCTTGTAGTCCCAGGACCAAAGCGGCTGCCAAGGATATTTTGGGATCAGTAGCGGCTGGAACGGCATAAACGAGATAGAAATGAATCTGTGAAATGATTTCCTGACGTTCTCCTGGCAGCCGCGGATGAGCGTTACTTCACACAACAGAAAGCAAAGTCCCTGCTAGCCGGCCAGGGCCGGAGGCATAAATACATGACAATAGACTTCTATGTGTTGACTTTGGCCATAGCACATCGGTCACATTCACGCCAATTATGGAAACGACGGAAAGGACCGGATCAGGACCGCTGGAAATCGGGTGGTATCGGGGAGAAATCAAGAAAATTCATGGACAATTCAATCATCGTTTTTTTTTTCCTATTACTTTGTCATTCATTACAGTTGGTTTTGGAGGGAGTTGTACTTTTTCCATTTCTCCTCTATTTCATGTGGCAAAATTTTTCTTGATTATATAAACAAATTTGGGCAGGGTGTTATTCAGATTCTGATTGTGACATGGCAGAGCAGGGACATCTGTCAAAGGCAGGAGTCCCTGCACTTGTACATTAGGCTTAGGGGCCATACACATTTACACGCATTAGTGAGTGTAAGCGGTGATGGATACAGAATCACTGCCTACCTCCACGCCACTTAGTATATAAGAGCAGGGACTCAGACTTTGACAACTGACATGAGGCAATGAGGCAATGAGGCAATGAGGCATGCCTGGTAGTTGTGGTGTAGGTGCTGGGTTGCTGAAGGTTTGGGGTAAGGCTTCATCAAGGAGTGGAGTTTAATGAGAACTCAGGTTTCTTTAAAGGGGATATGGACGACATACTCCTCTATCTTCAGAACAGTCTCTAACCGCTATGGTGGATGTGTCTAAACATAAGAGCAGGTAGAGGGACAGGATAGGTGGAGTACAGTCACAATGTGTACAGTCAGAAAGACAGGACAGACGGAGTGCAGTACTATTGGGTAACAGGCAGAAGAACAGGACAGACGGAGTGCAGTACCATTAGGTAACAGGCAGAGGGACAGGACAGACGGAGTGCAGTACCATTGGGTAACAGGCAGAGGGACAGGACAGACGGAGTGCAGTACCATTGGGTAACAGGCAGAGGGACAGGACAGATGGAGTGCAGTACCATTGGGTAACAGGCAGAGGGACAGGACAGACGGAGTGCAGTACCATTGGGTAACAGGCAGAGGGACAGGACAGACGGAGTGCAGTACCATTGGGTAACAGGCAGAGGGACAGGACAGACGGAGTGCAGTACCATTGGGTAACAGGCAGAGGGACAGGACAGACGGAGTGCAGTACCATTGGGTAACAGGCAGAGGGACAGGACAGACGGAGTGCAGTACCATTGGGTAACAGGCAGAAGAACAGGACAGACGGAGTGCAGTACCATTGGGTAACAGGCAGAGGGACAGGACAGACGGAGTGCAGTACCATTGGGTAACAGGCAGAGGGACAGGACAGACGGAGTGCAGTACCATTGGGTAACAGGCAGAGGGACAGGACAGACGGAGTGCAGTACCATTGGGTAACAGGCAGAGGGACAGGACAGACGGAGTGCAGTACCATTGGGTAACAGGCAGAAGAACATGACAGGTGGAGTACAGTCACAATGAGTAACAGGCAGAAGGACAGGCGGAGTAAAGTATCATTGGGTAATATGCAGAGGGACAGTTGGAGTATAGTCTCAATGGGTAATAGGCAGAAGTACAGGCAGAGTACAGTGACAATGGGTAAGAGGCAGAGGGACAGGAGGAGTACAGTCACAATGAGTAACAGGCAGAAGGACAGGCGGAGTAAAGTATCACTGGGTAATATGCAGAAGGACAGGCGGAGTACAGTATCATTGGGTAATATGCAGAAGGACAGGCGGAGTACAGTATCATTGGGTAATATGCAGAAGGACAGGCGGAGTACAGTATCATTGGGTAATATGCAGAAGGACAGGCAGAGTACAGTATCATTGGGTAACAGGCAGAGGGTCAGGCGGAGTACAGTCACAATGAGTAACAGGCAGAAGGACAGGCAGAGTACAGTATCATTGGGTAACAGGCAGAGGGTCAGGCGGAGTACAGTCACAATAAGTAACAGGCAAAAGGACAGGCGGAGTAAAGTCAGCATGAGTAACAAAGGGTCAGGACAGCCAGAGTACATTCATCCCAGATTGCCGGCAGTATATAATTGCAGGAAAAACATGAAGAGAATTACCGGGAACAAGCCAGGTACCGCTTAGTAAATCCGGTGGGACCTGCGCCTGCTGCATGGTGGGGGCAAAAATCTACACCTGCTGCAGAGGAGGCCAGTACTGTCCATACAAACAAGCCGGAGCACCATGGCCCCTTCCCTGTGCTGCCGGCTGAGGCTCCCACACGTTCTAGTTTCCAGGACACAAATTTACCTGCATGTAATCTATGGGCTTCATGTTGCCTCTTGGCACTTTTTTTTCCCAGCCTGCACTTGTTCCTACATTGTGCACATGGCCCCGACTTCAAAATAAGAAATAAACAGCTCAATAGTTGGTTTACAATAAAGGACGGTAAGAAAAATTGGTTTTAGCACTTACACCGGAGGGAATCAAAGTTTCAAGCTCAGAATTCACAAAAAAAAAAAAAAAAGAGTTTGCTTTTTTTGGCTACTTTCTAAAGTCTGTCACCTCCTTTCTATTTTATCCAAAAATCAATAGCGCAGGATGTGAGTCCCACAGGAGCGGCATCATGGAGGCTTCGGGAACCGTACAAAACAGCGTGTGCTCCAATGCCTTCTTCAATATTTTTAATGCGCTCTAAATGTTTGTGTCTCTGAGGCCTCTTTGTACATCCGAGATATTGAGCCTTGCCGGAGAATCCTGGAAGATGAACGACATAAGTGGATTTACAGAATATAGAATCTTTAAAACTCATGGAGTTTACTTTCTGGAAGACCGACCTGAGTTTTTTATAATCTTCCCTCTAAAGATTTGTCATCCGATTGGTCATCGTAGAGATGACGAGTGACCGACTAGGAGCCACTTAAATTTAATGTGTGCAGTGTCCTTATCCCCGTATCCTGGTTACTTATCAGGTTGTTGTGTGGCTGAAGAATATCTCGCTGAGTATCTGACATTGTATTCTTGTATTTAAATTGTCACATTTCTAAGCCAGCATACAGTCTTATACACTGTTAGGCTATGTTCACACTACGTATATGTCCGGCCGCATATTTTTCACGCCCGGACATATACGTGTAAAACTCCGGCCTGAATTTACGCAAGTTGCGGCCGGCTACGTAAGGTCCGCGAACCTACGCCCATAAGCTACGTACGCTTCCCGACAGCGGTATTTTACTTGGATATCTTCGGCTCGCCCCGGACACCCCACAGAACCTTTTGGATCGGCAAATCAAAGTTGAAAAAAGAAGAAATCACCACTCCGTACGGGACCGCATGTTACGCTACGGGCGTAAGTTACAGCATTTCCGTCCCGAAACAATGGTCTGGTTCATTTTTTACGGCATTTCTGGTTCGTACGTAGTGTGAACTGTGCAGCCGTAGATTGTATACTTTCCATTGTACGCAAACTACGTAAATCTCCGGCCGCTTATTCACGGAACGCGCTACATCCGGAGACTTACGTAGTGTGAACCTAGCCTTATTTTGAAGGTGAAAGGGTTAATTTTCCAATTATGTATTTACCACACCCAGTGGTCACATGTAAGAAAGTAAAGATCCTGGTCACATAATAATAATAATAATAATAATAATAATAATAATAATAATAATAATAATATTTATTTGTTTAGCAGCAACAGATTCCGCAGCGCTTATTTAAATATATAAATACATTACAGGTTATATATTAAGTTATACAATGAATAAATTAAAAATACAGAATTAGAGACCTGCTCTCAAGAGCGTACAGGCTAGGATGACTGGGAGTAACACGAGACGCAACAAGGGCTTTATTTGTCAATGTTCCAGTCATTGTACATGGATTCTCTAAGTGCCTATAGCTGATTGGGCGAGCCAGTCACATGTCATTTTCTAAGCTCAGATGACAAGGACAGTGTAACTAGCACCGAAGAAGTTATAGAGAGGATGGAGAAGGGATAGCAAAGGGAGACGAGATTACGAAATGTTATAAGTCTGAAGAGATGGGTCTTCAGGGCACGCTTAAAACTAGGGATGTTGGAAATAAGTCTGATGTCTTTGGGTAAAGAGTTCCAGAGGTCTGGTGCAGCACGAGAGAAGTCTTGGAGGAGGGAATGAGAAGTTCTGATTATAGAAGAGGTTAGTGTAAGGTCAATAGCAGAATGCAGAGCACGGGAAGGATGGTAGGTGGAGATGAGGGAGGAGATGTATGGAGGGGCAGAGTTGTGGAGAGCGTTATGGGTGAGGGTGAGGAGTTTGAACTGTGTTCTGTATTTAATGGGTAACCAGTGCAGTGACTGGCACAGGGGGGAGACATCAGTATAACGGCTGGAGAGGATGATGAGTCTGGCTGCTGCGTTCAGGATAGACTGGAGAGGGGAGAGCTTAGAGAAAGGAAGACCGATTAGTAGGGAGTTACAGTAGTCAAGACGGGAATGGATCAGGGCGACAGTAAGAGTCTGAGCGGTGTCAGTGGTGAGAAATGGGCGGATTCTGGAGATGTTTTTGAGATGAAGATGACAGGAGCGTGTAAGAGCTTGGATATAGGGAGTGAAGGATAGGTCAGAATCTAGCATGACCCCCAGACATCGAGCTTGATGCACAGGGGTTATGCTAGTACCACAGACTGAGAGGGAGATGTCGGGTTTAGGTTTGTTAGAGGTAGGAAATACCAGAAGTTCAGTTTTAGAGAGATTAAGTTTGAGGAACAGAGAGGTCATAGTGTTAGAGAGAGAGATAGACAGTCACTAGTATTTTGCAGGAAGGCAGGGGAGATGTCACGGAAGGAGGTATATAACTGGGTGTCATCAGCGTAGAGATGATATTGCAGGCCAAACCTGCTGAGGGTCTGTCCGATGGGGGCTGTACAGTATAGAGGGAGAAGAGGAGGGGACCCAGGACTGATCCCTGGAGAACCCCAACAGAGAGGTAAGGAAGGAGAAGTAGAGCCCAAGAAGGATACACTGAAGGAGCGGTCGGAGAGGTAGGAAGAGAACCAAGAGAGAACAGAGTCCTTAAGACCAAGAGAGCTGAGAATGGAGAAGAGAAGCTGGTGGTCCACAGTGTCACATACTACAGATAGAGCGGAGCATGGAGAGGAGAAGCTGGTGGTCCACAGTGTCACATACTACAGATAGAGCTGAGCATGGAGAGGAGAAGCTGGTGGTCCACAGTGTCACATACTACAGATAGAGCGAAGCATGAAGAGGAGAAGCTGGTGGTCCACAGTGTCACATACTACAGATAGAGCGGAGCATGGAGAGGAGGAGCTGGTGGTCTACAGTGTCACATACTACAGATAGAGCGGAGCATGGAGAGGAGAAGCTGGTGGTCCACAGTGTCACATACTACAGATAGAGCTGAGCATGGAGAGGAGAAGCTGGTGGTCCACAGTGTCACATACTACAGATAGAGCGGAGCATGGAGAGGAGAAGCTGGTGGTCCACAGTGTCACATACAGATAGAGCGGAGCATGGAGAGGAGAAGCTGGTGGTCCACAGTGTCACATACTACAGATAGAGCTGAGCATGGAGAGGAGAAGCTGGTGGTCCACAGTGTCACATACTACAGATAGAGCGGAGCATGGAGAGGGGGAGCAGAGGGGCTACAGTGTCACATACTACAGATAGAGCAGAGCATGGAGAGGAGAAGCTGGTGGTCCACAGTGTCACATACTACAGATAGAGCGGAGCATGGAGAGGAGAAGCTGGTGGTCCACAGTGTCACATACTACAGATAGAGCGGAGCATGGAGAGGAGAAGCTGGTGGTCCACAGTGTCACATACTACAGATAGAGCGGAGCATGGAGAGGAGAAGCTGGTGGTCCACAGTGTCACATACAGATAGAGCGGAGCATGGAGAGGAGGAGCTGGTGGTCCACAGTGTCACATACAGATAGAGCGGAGCATGGAGAGGAGGAGCTGGTGGTCCACAGTGTCACATACTACAGATAGAGCGGAGCATGGAGAGGAGGAGCTGGTGGTCCACAGTGTCACATACTACAGATAGAGCGGAGCATGGAGAGGAGAAGCTGGTGGTCCACAGTGTCACATACTACAGATAGAGATGAGCATGGAGAGGAGAAGCTGGTGGTCCACAGTGTCACATACTACAGATAGAGCAGAGCATGGAGAGGAGAAGCTGGTGGTCCACAGTGTCACATACTACAGATAGAGATGAGCATGGAGAGGAGAAGCTGGTGGTCCACAGTGTCACATACTACAGATAGAGCAGAGCATGGAGAGGAGAAGCTGGTGGTCCACAGTGTCACATACTACAGATAGAGCGGAGCATGGAGAGGAGAAGCTGGTGGTCCACAGTGTCACATACTACAGATAGAGCGGAGCATGGAGAGGAGAAGCTGGTGGTCCACAGTGTCACATACTACAGATAGAGCGGAGCATGGAGAGGAGAAGCTGGTGGTCCACAGTGTCACATACTACAGATAGAGCGGAGCATGGAGAGGAGAAGCTGGTGGTCCACAGTGTCACATACAGATAGAGCGGAGCATGGAGAGGAGGAGCTGGTGGTCCACAGTGTCACATACAGATAGAGCGGAGCATGGAGAGGAGGAGCTGGTGGTCCACAGTGTCACATACTACAGATAGAGCGGAGCATGGAGAGGAGGAGCTGGTGGTCCACAGTGTCACATACTACAGATAGAGCGGAGCATGGAGAGGAGAAGCTGGTGGTCCACAGTGTCACATACTACAGATAGAGCTGAGCATGGATAGGAGAAGCTGGTGGTCCACAGTGTCACATACTACAGATAGAGCGGAGCATGGAGAGGAGAAGCTGGTGGTCCACAGTGTCACATACTACAGATAGAGCGGAGCATGGAGAGGAGAAGCTGGTGGTCCACAGTGTCACATACAGATAGAGCGGAGCATGGAGAGGAGAAGCTGGTGGTCCACAGTGTCACATACTACAGATAGAGCGGAGCAAGGAGAGGAGGAGCTGGTGGTCCACAGTGTCACATACTACAGATAGAGCTGAGCATGGATAGGAGAAGCTGGTGGTCCACAGTGTCACATACTACAGATAGAGCGGAGCATGGAGAGGAGAAGCTGGTGGTCCACAGTGTCACATACTACAGATAGAGCGGAGCAAGGAGAGGAGAAGCTGGTGGTCCACAGTGTCACATACTACAGATAGAGCGGAGCAAGGAGAGGAGAAGCTGGTGGTCCACAGTGTCACATACAGATAGAGCGGAGCATGGAGAGGAGAAGCTGGTGGTCCACAGTGTCAAATGCTGCTGAGAGATCCAGGAGAATCAGCAAGGAGAAGCTTCCTTGTGACTTGGCCTTCAGGAGGTCGTTTGACACCTTGGTGAGAGCAGTTTCAGTGGAGTGAAGGGGTCGGAAGCCGGACTGTAGAGGGTCAAGAAGAGAGTTATCAGAGAGATAGCGAGTAAGGCGAGAGTAACAGTCTCTGGTAGTCTCCGAAACAGTCTCTGGTAGGTTGTTCAGTGTTATGGTAATTGAGTATAGGAATAGATTAATGAAAGATCAACTCAATGTCTTTGTAATGGGAATCAATGGCAGAGAGAAAATCTGAGAGGATAATGTCCAGAAAAAAATTGAAGATATTCAAAGTGTACATGTTTGTGGTTTGGATTTTGCCTCCTTTATATACTTATTTTATTTATGATTTATTTATTTTGGGGGGGGAAGGGAGAGGTAATTTAGTTGTAATATATTGTGATATGGCGTTTTTCTTGCCTTGAAATGTAAGCAAGGATAAAATATTTAAATAAAGATTTATAAAAAAAAAAAAAAAAGGCGACAGTAGACAATTGTTCCAGGAGCTTAGAGATGAAGGGGAGATTAGAAACCGGCCGATAGTTGGCTGCACAGGATGGATCTAGAGGAGAGGGAGAGGTTTAATATTATGGTGAGGTGAGTAGTGACAGCAGGAGAGAGGGACTGGAGGAGGTGTGAGGGAATAGGGTCACTAGGGCAGGTAGTAGGACGAGAGGAGGAGAGGAGCTTGGCGACTTCTTCCTCTGTCACTGGATTAAAAGCAGAGAGTGAAGAGAAGGTGGGAGAGGGGATGGGATCTATGGGGTTTTGGGGCTGGGAGATTATGTCAGAACGGATGGTGTCCTAGATTGCTGGAACTTTCTAGGGACTACCGGCTTCACCAGGGAAGTAAGAACATCTCTTATTTAGTGTTGAGCACTTAGCATTTGACTCCCTGTGGCTTTAGAGGGTCGATGCAGCCCTATGAAGTCCTGGAGAATATGGATACAGCCTATGGCTATGTTCAGACTACGTATTAGACCAGCCGTTTCGTTACCCAGCCGGTACTGCAGTCGGTGCGCGTCCACATCAGAACACCCCACTGCTCTGGCCGCTCGCTCCATAGTGTGCACTGACAGGGTTTTCTGTAGCCGCTATTCACTGAATAGCAGCCACAGAAAACTGATATGTCAGTTTTCTAAGGTGCCATGAGAGATCCCAGCCGGAGCGTATACTATATGTATACGTTCCGGTCGGGATTCCATTGAAGACAAGGCAAGGTATCTTGTATGAACAAAGATATGTTGTATGAACATAGCCTATGGCTGTATCCATGTTTTCCTGGCGGTTATAGGGCTGCATCCAACTCCTCCAGATGCCGTAGTCAAATAGCGAGTGTAGGGGTTGGTAGAAGACTGCCAAACCAAAAAAGTTTGGTCTCTCCGCTAAACACTACTCTTAATGTCTTGTCCAGTTTGCTAGGCCTCACACCAAGCCTCAGGCCAGGACATTGTCCAGTAACTTACTACTAAGTCTACAGTATCTGTTAGAGGAGGCCAAGCCACAGAAAGAGAAGCTTCTCCCTATTCCCATCCTCTGAACCCAAAGCACTTCAAGTCTGCAGAACCTGTGCGAGGGTCTAGCTAAGGGGAAACTATGTCCCCTTGAATGCCTCTGGAGCTGACCCAGTATCACCGATCCTGCTGCTAGCCTGTTAGTCACCTACCTGTGCCAATGGCCGCCTTTGCATACAGACAGATGTGGGTCACGTAAATGGTAAATCCAAGTATCGTGTACAGTTAGAAGGCTTAGGGAGACCCAAGACTCCCTAAAGTCTATGCTGAGGAGGAAGTTCTACTCAAGCATCTGTTCCTAATCCTTATAGGAAAAACTGGCAATGTCAGGAGAGGCATCAGTTCTTCTAGGACTCTCCTGCCAGACTTCTTTCTGTCAGCTTAAAGGTGTACACCAGAGAAAATATTTTTCGTTCAGATCAACTGGTTTCAAAAAGTTATATAGATTTGTAAATTTACTTCTATTGAAACATTTCAAGTCTCCCAGTACTGCTGTATGTCCTGCAGGAATTATCTCCGGTCTGACACAGTGCCACCTCTGTCCATGTCCGGAACTGGCCAGAGCAGTGGAAAATCCCCATAGAAAAACTCTCCTGCTCTGGACAGTTCCTTACATGGTGAGAGGTGGCAGCAGAGAGCACTGTGTCAGACTGGAGAGAACACACCACTTCCTGCAGGACATACAGCAGCTGATAAGTACTGGGAGACTGGAGATTTTTAAATAGAAATAAAATACAAATCTATATAACTTTCTGAAACCAGTTGATATGAAAGAAAAATATTTTCCCCGGAGTGCCCCTCTAAGTTTAAGTGCCTGGTGGCTCACATGTCACACTCACTTTTCTGTGAACACCCTTGATGTGAGACAGTGCTGCCACCTAACCATGATGTCTTTATGCAACTTAGTGACCCACCCTGGAATTTTTCGGTTGCATTGATTCCAATAGAATAAGAAATGTCACTTCAGACGATTTGCTTGCTGTTTGTTAAATTAAAAATTGTGTTCAAAAAGTCGCTGATAGGTGGCGCTGTAGCAGAAACAGTATTTTATTTGCATAAACTGAGCCATAAAATTGCCTACTTGCTGCCCTGTGACTTCTTGGATGTCTGGGTGACTTAGAGAACTATCAGACAACGTTGTATTAGTAATTAGTGCAGAAATCCAGATAATTCCAATTTTTTCCTTGCACTGTGGATGTTTACTCAGTGTGGTCACAGTAATATATGATGAGTCCAGTTCTCTGTGTGTTATTATACAACAATCGGACCACATTGAATAAGAAATCAATGCAGAAATCCAGGAAATTCCAACGGGTTCACTTACTTTTAGTACCCGGCATTCAGAGGTTAAATGTTTCTCCTTCTAATACTGTCCACCTTGAAACCCTCTGGGCTACGTCCTTTTGTCTTCAATTTGGCAATTGATGGATCTGCGCAGGAGATGTGAGCCGACACATCCAGCGATGGAGCAGAGAGCCGCGCGCTCAGGCTAATTCTTTAATCTTGCAAATTGCCTAAAAAATGACAGCAGAAATTAAAAATACAAGCAGGTGATGTGATTTCCTATAATGGAATATCTCACCCAAAGATTAATCTGCTTGTACCAGGCTTGACGTCTCTTGGCTTCTCCAGATGTACGTTGCATGGATCTCATTGCTTCCATCGGCAGACTCAGCGTCTAATTGGAAACTGTGCCGTGAACTGAAACGCCGTTCATGGAGGAATTACAGGATGACAATTATTGTGTCACGGATAACTGTGTTCTCTCAATACTTTATTTCAAGTTTGTTTTTTTGTTTTAAATGAACACAAATCTCTAATTATTTTATGTTATCAAAAAATCTTTGAGCTTTTTTAAAAAAAAAAAAATTCTTTGTTTAGTTTAAATTACAGTGTAATAAAATTAAAATCTGCTATCATATTATATTACAGTATTTTTAGGCTGGAAACACAGGGCAACGGCCACTGAAGTTTTTGTGCCAAAATCAGAAGTGGATACAACAGTAAAGAGAAGAGAAGCCCTCCCTTTATATTTTCCATCCCATTTGAATCCATTTCTGGATTTGGCACAAAAACTTCAATGGCACTTTTAAAAAAAAAATGCTATGTGTGGGTTTTCAGCCTTAAAGGAGAAGTCCGGTGAAAAATTTTATTAAAGTATTGTATTGGCCCCCAAAAGTTATCCAAATCACCAATATAGACTTATTACGGGAAATGCTTAGTTTTCGTCCTGATTCTGTGACCACCACAGATGGGAGGAAAACTGAGTTCATCAAAGTCTTGAGAATTAAGTACACTTACTCACTGAGCCGCCTCATCTTTCATCTCCCGGGAGATGAAGCTGACGAGCTGTATGTGACCTTTCAGCTTCTATATTGTTACCTCTCGATATTCAATGTGTCACATTGACGTGACTCCGTCATCTACAGACATTGCGCACAATATCCCGAGCCTATGACAAACCACTGATGGTGCCCCGATCCAGAAGGCACACATTGTATTAGCTGGGGAAACACTCCTCTGCCCACAAGACGTCTGTTTCTAGACACAAATAAATGATATTTATATATCTGGAAAATGAGATAACAGGTGGTGGCTAAAGTTTACCATGATGCAATCCCAATTATGTGCCATCGCCAGGAGCCAAGCTTCTCCGTTCTGCCATCTCGGCTCGGTGCGATACATCTGAGGTAAGCATGGAGCACAATTAGTTCATAGCTGACGCCCACGGTTGGCAGCCACAGAGCCTGTTATGTTCAGCCCCTTCTGGTTTTGGATACAATGTTGCTCTCGAGAACATTTTCACCTCTTTCGGTGTAGGAGAGATTTTCTCTTATTGGGAAGGAAAACTGTATTCTTTATTTGTTGCCAATTGTAACAAGACGTCTTTACGAGCTGACACAGAAAACATGAGTGGGGCCCGAGAGAGCGGAGATAGCAATAAATGTTGATGTAATTAGAAATAGAGGGTGAGGGGCATGTTCATGTGCCATATGGATCTGGTAGTAGGACATGCAGACAATTAAAGTGGACTGGACTCGCTCAACCTCATTAGGTTTCTCTTGGCAGCATCTCGTGGCCTGATTCCTGTCCTGCTCGCTCTTCCACTGCTTCCCTCATGTACTTCATGGCAGTGGGGGCCCACCAGTATCCTCTCTCATCCCTTTCTGTGCTTCATGTTTCCAGCTACCGCTGCAGTTCCTCAGTTGTCCTCTAGGGTGCACATATGCCTTCCTTCCCAGATTTAAAGGGCCAGTGTGTGCTGCATTATTTCTTCCTATACCTAGTCTGATTTTCCAACACATATTTAAGCCTGCTTAAGTGTTGTCGGTTCCTTGTGTTCTTCGGTTAAGGTGTTGCTCCTTTGTTTGCTATCCTGTGTATCCTGACCGGTGTACCTGCCTCACCCATTCTGTAAGGTTTGCCTCTCCCGTTACCAACCTGGACTGTTTTACCCTTATCTGAGTTGGCAGTCTTGACCCTCTGCCTGTTTGGACTAGGCCACCACCTCATTCCTGCTACCATTCTAAAAGCTTTTGTTGACAACTAGTTCTGGTTCCAAATGGTCCTGGTTCCTGAGGCCAGCCACTACATAAACCAGGACCCCGCTTATAAAGCGACCTGGTTTCCTGTAGCAGCAGAAGTCCTGCTTCCACATACTGGAACGGGATGAAGAGTGAAGCCCTATATGGCACTTAAACTCATAATTCCTATTTATTAGCCAAGACAAAGAGTATCTATAAGGAGTGTCCCTCTATCTGGAGGACCCATCATGTCCATGCTTTACATGGACAGACAGTTATTTTCAAGAACGAGACTGTTATCTAAATGAGATAACAATGTTTGAATATTGTGGTGGAGGTTGACGTAAGAAGTTCCTTTCCTGAACTTATCTAAAGGAAAGGTGAGGATGGACACATCTGTTGGTGTCTTATGCCATTTCTCAGGTTTAGCAATAATAAAGCGTATGAAGGGAAGGAGATTGTGTTTACCTTCATGTATGGTTATTTAATGGCAAGAACATTTGTATAAGATTGAAAAAAACAAAGCTTCGTTTTGTACAGATACGATGTCCTGTCGAGATAATGAATTCATACACAGCGAGAACAATACTAACAATCCTATTACTTGCTAAGTGAATATACAAAGTCTTCTAGGATGATAAAATAGAAGAATATTGTTTTCATAGTGGTAATGTAACATGACTGCATAAAGCTAGAGAAACAGCGCTGTTATATAAGCTCGACTCCTGCAGCTATGCTGTAACTGTCCCAGATGGGAACACCCCGAATCAACCTCATAGAGGTACAGTCTTTCCCGGGTTGTAACATTTACACTTGTCAGGTGTCGGCCTCATGATAGAAGTGAGGAGCTTTTTGTGACTATTATATCATAGGGCTATTTTTGCCATTTTCATTTTAAACTGCCCGTAATGCTGGTGAAGACTTTATGCAGGAATCTGGAGGTCACATCTCCGGGAAGTAGTCTCCAATAGTAATTGACAGTGGTGTGCAAATGGTGATCCCAAATCAATAAACAGACGTGCAGTGGAGAGAGGGGATCACATGTCCTGTTACCACAAAGGGAGGGGGGAAGAGAAAGCTGAGTGTGGTCAGAGTGGACCTAGAGAAAATTATTTTACACATCCAGAGCGGATAAGAATAAGAAAAAACAGGATAAGTAGGTAGATAGGTGCAAGATAGGTTATATATGTATAATAGACATAAGGTGGTATTGGGAAGGGGGATTGTTTAAAATATAATATAACATAACATCTTTAATCTAAGGTCAGGGTAGGCAGACAGATACAAAGCAAAGGAGACAGGCAGGTAAATAGATGAAGGGTAGGCATATAGACAGAAACAGGTCAGGGTAGGCAGATAGGTACAAAGCAGGGCAGGCAGATAAACAGAAAGAGGGCAGGGTAGACAAACAGACCAGGGCAGGACTGGTAAGTGGAAGTAGGTAGGGAGGCAGATAGACACATACAGGTCAGACAGATAGATAGAAGTAAGGGCAGGCAGAGACCATCAAAAATGGAAAAAAAAAAGTTAGGGCAGGCAGACTAACAGGTCAGGGAAGATAGATAGGAGATGATAGATAGATAGATAGATAGATAGATAGATAGATAGATAGATAGATAGATAGAGAGATAGATAGATACATAGGAGATTTATAGATAGATAGATAGATAGATTGCTACAGAATAGGAGATTTATAGATAGATAGATAGGAGATAGATAGATAGATAGATAGATAGATAGATAGATAGATAGATAGATAGATAGATAGATAGATAGGAGATAGGAGATAGATAGATAGATAGATAGATAGATAGATAGATAGATAGATAGATAGGAGATAGATAGATAGATAGATAGATAGATAGATAGATAGATAGATAGAGGACAGATTGCTACAGAATAGGACAGACAAATATACAAAGGTAAATGTTAGAACTGAGCGGACTGCCAAACTGTTTGGGTTCAGCAATGTTCTCCAAACCCAAACGCACAGTATTTGACTCCCTGCGTCTGGAGACGTTTGATGCTTCTCTAGGGCTGCCATTGTTACAGACTATGGTCGAATATATTTTTTTCAGGTCCCCTTTCAGGAGCTCTTAGGGGGGCAACTAACTTCTCCAGATGCCAGGAGTCAAATGCTGCACGTTCAGGTTCAAAGAGCATTGCCGAATCCCTAGAATTTTGCAAATTGTCTCAACACTAGAAAGTGTAGGCAGTTAGCTAGATACAGGTCAGGGTAGGGCAGATAAATACAGGGCAGGCAATCAGACAGACAAATACAGGTAAGGACAAGCCAGGCAGATAGTTACCGGGCAGACAGACATTTCCATTACTTCTGTAGTTGCCAACTGGTGGGAGGGAGAACAACTTGGCACCGGCTATGAGTTGAATGACCAACCTAGCAGCCGCCAACAAGCAGCAACCAGGGGAAGGCAACTGCAGAAATAGAAAAGTATCTGGAAAATAGACGTGTCCCAACTCGCAGATTGGACCAAGCTAAAAGTCAAACAATGGAATTCAAGCAAACTTAATCAGGACGGTGCCGGAATCATTACAGGAATGGGAAACAGATGTTACTGGATGAGCCAAGAGTTGCAGCCAGGAACACAAAACCGAGAAGGGAAAAAACAAACCGTAAAGGTGAATGGGCCCTTTAAAGGAGAAGTCCGGCGAAAATTTTTATTAAAGCATTGCAGTGCCCCCAAAATTATTACAAATCCCCAATATACACTTATTATGGGAAATGCTTATAAAGTGCTTTTTTCACTGCACTTACTACTGCATCAAGGCTTCACTTCCTGGATAACATGGTGATGTCACTTCCTGGATAACACAGTGATGTCACTTCCTGGATAACATGGTGATGTCACTTCCTGGATAACACAGTGATGTCACTTCCTGGATAACATGGTGATGTCACGACCCAACTCCCAGAGCTGAGCGAGCTGTGGCTGCTGGAAAGGATGATGGCAGAGGGATGTTCAGTGTCCCTGCAGTGCCCTGTGTCCCTCAGTGTCCCTCTGCCATCATCCTTCCCAGCAGCCACAGCCCGCACAGCTCTGGGAGTCGAGTTGTGACATCACCATTATATCCAGGAAGTGACATCACCATGTTATCCAGGAAGTGACATCACCATTATATCCAGGAAGTGACATCACCATGTTATCCAGGAAGTGACATCACCATGTTATCCAGGAAGTGACATCACCATGTTATCCAGGCAGTGACATCACCATGTTATGCAGGAAGTGACATGACCATGTTATCCAGGAAGTGGCATCACCATGTTATCCAGGAAGTGACATCACCATGTTATCCAGGAAGTGACATCACCATGTTATCCAGGCAGTGACATCACCATGTTATGCAGGAAGTGACATTACCATGTTATCCAGGAAGTGACATCACCATGGTATCCAGGAAGTGACATCACCATGTTATCCAGTAAGTGACATCACCATGTTATCCAGGAAGTGACATCACCATGTTATCCAGTAAGTGAAGCCTTGATGCAGTAGTAAGTGCAGGGAAAAAAGCACTTTATAAGCATTTCCCGCAAAAAGTTTATATTGGGGATTTGTATCACTTTTGCGGGGCAATACAATACTTTAATAAATATTTGTGCCGGACTTCTCCTTTAAGTCTCGGAGATGGTGATATAATCAGAGGTTACAACAGAAACCACATTAAGAATCTTACTAAAGTGCGAGCAAGAGCAAAAGTCGGAAAAAACGTTTTTGAAAACTTTAGGAAATAGAGAAAAATCATCATGTACCTGAGCGAAAACATAAGGTAATCTAAGGGGATGAGTCAGAAGTGGACAAACTAATTCTCAGGAAAGTATCTCTCCTTATCACTTTGGATTTACACACCGTATACGCAAAGAATTGATGAAATGAAATTAATGAGACAAATAAGATAAAAAGGGCAAAATCTGAGAACTATTGTCCGTCTTTATTTGTAGAATAAAAGACAAGATAATATTGTGAGGAGAACATTTCAATAGACTGAAGTCTTCATTATCTGAGATCGCACATAAGGAAATGTGTGAATTAGGAGCCGGTTCCTCCTGACAGGGCCGCTGATGGCAGCCGGACATGTTCTTCTAACTTCCTTGTCCTTACCGCGACCTTACAAACTCTGCAACACTGAAACTTTAGACTTTATTTTAGGGGAAATCCAGCCAAGTGTCATCCGTCATAATAGGTGAGAGGCAGAAGATAACATCCGTGGAGTCCACAATCTGGAACCGCCATTTATTCTCAGTACAAAAAGACTCTATAAAGGGACGTGATAGACCTCGACTGACTCATCGTCTAAAACTCCAATCATATGAACTGGATTTTCCTTTGATTGTTATGTCCCACATTTTCAGTAATTTCAGAGCTGCTGTAATCTAGTAAAAACTGGAAAGAAGTTGCATGTAATTGGGTGGAAGCAACATACAGTATGGAGGGAATGACTCAAGATGCTAGATAAAGTTTGAGGTTAAGACCACACTTCTGTGTTTTTGCTTCGAATTTTCCAAAGAAAAGTTTGATTTGTCCAAATCTAAATTTTAAATTCTCATTCAAGGAGAAGTCCCCGCTCCTGTCCATGCTCCATAACACTATATGCTCCACCACTCACCTAACTTCCCTGGGATGGCCACAGCAAATGTGTATACTCGGTGTACCAGATCACTCACTCATGTTCCTGCACTGTCCTCTTTGATTTAAATTTGGAATATGAATCAAATGTAATGGTCAATTTAAGCAAATTGGACCTGAAACTAATTTCAGGAAATTCACAAATTTTTAGTTTTTAGATTTTACCCCACCAAGTTTATTGGGGAAGTCATAAGCCAATGTGCTGAGGATTTTACTGCCGGTTACCGGAGGCTCCACTAAACACCAGCAATGACCAATCACAAGCTTGACTGGAGACCACTGGTATTGAGTGAGCACTAAATTGCTCGACTGCTGAACGTGAGCAATAAACAAGACTCGAGTAATCAATGGAAGACCCAAACATTTAACCAGGTACCCCCCTCCCCCCCAGGTCGGCAGATCGCAGGGCGCCTGGTTCAACTTTAAGGGATGTGTTAGAGAACTATACAAAAATTAAAAGGAAATTATGTAACAAATTACTGCAAGACACGTTAGCACTCCGGCGGTATGCCAGTTGGAGGTCTCATGTGTCTTGCAGTAACGGATAGAATTTCCTTCTCATTTTTGAATATTTCCTTTATTTCCCGGGAGAAGAGTGCAGAAAAAACAACATTCCATTCCCGCTCTTCTACTCATGATTGTTTATGGAAATAGACTAGGGCCACACAATAGGGCTGATTTATTAACAATCCATCAATTTTAAGCCATTATGCTTTCAGTTTTGTCTGGTTTTTCACATCAACTTCATTAACGTGTCTCATCGTCCTTAGTAAGTCTGGAAAGTTTTTCACAGGACAAAACAGGAAAAAAAAACGGCCATCCCGCCACACTAGAAGTGGGTGGTCTTTCGAATAGAAAATCAATAAAAAAAAAGAATTTGCTTAGTAAATCTGTTTGTTGTGGCGAATTTTAAAGGATACACCCATGACACTCCCACGCCCACTTGTTGAGTTTTTGGACAAAAATGACGGGTTTCGAAGGTTTTTGGAAAAATTGTGTTGCACACAATCTACAAGTGACCAAAACCCAACAGTCGCCATAAATCTATCCAAGATGGACTTCTAGTTGCAGCCTTGGCCACTTAAGGGTCACAATGAGACTCCATCCACTTGTATCCCTAGACACTGCAGCAATATTTAGCCATGCAAACTATATAGCATATATCCTGAGACACAAGTGTCTCACAAAAGAAAATCCCATATTGTGAAAATGCGTGCAAACAAAATATCTGCGCAAATTGTCTGCAACTTGTTGCGTAACTTTCGTTCAGCCGCTATTTGGCCACAAGAAAATTGCCAAGAAATCACAAGCCGGTCCCAGGCGACATTGGGGTCAATGCTAGTGTCGTTCAGCAGTGGTGTTGCAGTCACCATGCGACTCCACCGATACTCATCAGATGCAACGTTGCGATCTTCATTCCTATTTTTCGTATCCTTGGCACAGATGATGGAGCGGAGAACAGCGCAGAGCAGCCTCCTTCACTCAGCAACAGCGCAGCGACAAAGCCCTTATTTTGTTTCTCTGCTAATTGTACAATTAAGATAGGAACACAAACACCCCCCCACTCCCCCTAATATCGCAGCCTATGGCTTCACCTCATCCAGTCTGCACCGCCAGATGCAGCCGCACATTTCCATAATAACACCGCTTCCCATTCCCCTCCTAATTGAGGCGCGAGGCAGCGGAATACGCTCTCTAAACATTACAGAGCTGAAATGGCGCTGCCAGTAAATAAAACCAATTAACCTTAAACATCGCTTTTTAATTATTTGCACCTGCACGTCAGACGCTAGTGAGCCCGCTCTGGAGCTGCAAGACGCCCAATCGCTAAGCCAACCTTAAAATCTTTTTATGCACGGTGGTTGACACAAAGGAGGACGGAGTCGAGGCGGCTTTCATGCCTGATAAAGGAAAAGCTATTAGTTTTTCCAAAAACAAATCCAAACACTTTACATACAGAAGACAACAAAAATCAGCGTCCGGGGTGGCGTAAGTGCGGCGTGCACGTCGGGGGGATGCATTAGCATGCGCTGAGCCTCGGCTGTTTGTTCTGTCTATTGTTGGAGAGCAGTGGTGAATGTGACTTGTAAATTACCGTCTTGCATTTAGCACCGGCAGCCGCAGCAGCACAGTGCACTCCGACTCCTCCGCGCGTCCTAGGAATCCTCCGCTTGGTTTGTGCCCTGGGTGCTGATCCAGAGCAGGTAACTAGAATACGGCATCTGCAGTCCCCGGCGTCTGAGAGATTGTGATTGTGATGTGATGGATCAGCTTAGAGGTACATAATGAGTTCTGCCACGCATCGGCCAAGGATTGCACCAGTTACATGGTGGCGGATTACTGGATTCTCCAGATTATTGGAAGTTTATAAGAACAAGAAATCAATAACCTTACTGCAAATCTATTGTGTTGTCGCAGGTCACATGTGCACTGGTGCATGAGTCTGTAGTGCCCACTCCTTACTCCATGCATCTCCATCAAGACATGCCATTCACATATTTAAGGGGAATTTAAAGGGAATGTGTCACCTGCTTTTTTTTTTTCCTTATTAGATCCAGATACGTAGACACACTTTCCTAACCTGTTGCTGCTTTCAGATTGTAATATTTTCTATAAAAAAATGTTTGCACATTGTTCTGGGGGCAGCCATATTGACTGGGCTTTCATTGTGGTAATTAAAAAGGGTGTACTCCGGCGAAAGGGAGCAGGGCATTGAAAACTATACAAGAGATGGATCTATGACGACTAATAAAAAGGGCGGGGCACTGACCACTAATAAAAGGGGTGGGGCAATAACAACTAAAAAAAGGTGGGGCACTGACCACTAATAAAAGGGGTGGGGCAATAACAACTAAAAAAGGGCGGGGCACTGACCACTAATAAAAGGGGTGGGGCAATAACAACTAAAAAAGGGTGGGGCACTGACCACTAATAAATGAGGCAGAGCAATAACAATAAAAGAGGCAGGGCAGAGATGTAATAAAAAGGGCAGGGCAGTGACAACTAATAAAATTATTGGGGCACTAACCACTAAATAAAGGGGTGGGACAATAACAACTAAAAAAGGGCGGGCAGTGACAACTAATAAAAGGGGTGGAACAATAACAACCAAAAAAAAGGGCGGAGCAGTAAAAACTAATTAAATGGGTGGGGCAATAACTAAAAAAGGACAGGGCAGTGACAACTAATTAAAGGAGTGGGGCAATAACTAAAAAAGGGCGGGGCAGTGACAACTAATTAAAGGAGTGGGGCAATAACTAAAAAAGGGCGGGACAGTGACAATTATGAAAAGGGGTGAGGCAATAACAACTAAAAAAAGGGCAGGGCAGTGACAACTAATTAAGGGGGTGGGGCAAAAACTAAAAAAAGGGCGGAGCAGTGAAAACTAATTGAAGTGGTGGGGCAATAACTAAAAAAGGATGGGGCAGTGACAACTAATTAAAGGGGTGGGGCAATAAAAACTAATGAAAAGGGCAGCGCAGTGGCAATTAATAAAATCATTGGAGGACTGATCACTAATAAAAGGGGCGGAGCAGTGACAACTAATAAAAAAAGCGGAAATAATTAACATTTTGTTAAAGGAAAAGAACAGGTGACACCATTTATAAGTGAAATATGGCAGCTCATAAGCAATGTAACTTCTCCTAATAAAAATACATAGAAGTAGTTTGGATGGCAGGATTAACCCCTTCTGTGCTGTGGCGCCTCCTCTGATAATGAGTAGCCACTGAGCATCAAATTGACTTCTGATTTGGCGAGATACGAGTCCTGCCAAGGTTATTCCTCAGCCATCATGGAGATAAACAACTCAGCGAGAGCGGCACAATCCCCGAGTGCTGAGAGCTTATAAATCACCAGTAAAAGCCGCCGCCGCTCTCATCTCCGGCCCAAATAAAGATAAGACAATTGAAGAAATGGGGAAAACACAGATGTTGTCATCAATCACTTATCAAAGGGAAATGTTTGGAAACGGCCGCGTGATATTGGGACGTGTTCAGGCGCAGGCGTCCAGAATGGTAAATCTTCTCCGCATATTATTCCTCTGCCGGAGAAGCATCGAGCGGAACTCGCATAATAATCACCGGGTGTGACCGACAGATCCCAGTGACTCACATATACTTACAGGAGAGGATACGACTCTGCATAATATCCGGCTACAGACCACTGACTTATAAGGAGCGATCATGTGAGGCGGGGGAATCCATCACTAATGGTACAGTCCAAGGAGCTAATTCTACACATTAGTTAAAAAAAATACATCAAAGGCTGATTAATTGTATATTATACTATCTGTAGCAGTATTATAGTAGTTATATTCTTGTATATAGGAGCAGTATTATTGTAGTTATAGTCTTGTATATAGGAGCAGTATTATAGCAGTTATATTCCTGTATATAGGAGCAGTATTATAGTAGTTATATTCCTGTATATAGGAGCAGTATTATAGTAGTTATGGTTCAGGGAAGAAACAGAGTGCTGCACATCACACCTATGGCTGATACTAGTGCCGCTTGGCTAAATAAAAAACACATCAGAATTTTGTGTATGAATTGATCAAGCCATACTGCCCCATGTACCTCGTGCCGGTATCTGATACACATGGGTCCCTACACTAAGTCCACACCGTGCCAGTCAGTGGCCACCAACCCCGCAGGCGTGCACAGCCAGGGAACGGGGGCCATGGGACGGCCCTGCGACCCCCATGCCACAGGACCAGACCCAAAAACACCACACCAGAACCCGGCCAGCACTGCCGGCGGAGAAGGTCGCCCCCAAGCAGCACAAGTCTGGGAACCTTGGCGGCACGAGGTACATGGGGCAGTATGGCTTGATCAATTCATACACAAAATTCTGATGTGTTTTTTATTTAGCCTAGCGGCACTAGTATCAGCCATAGGTGTGAGGTGCAGCACTCTGTTTCTTCCCTGAGCCACATTTTGTTTCTCTCTTTTCCCAGTGTTTTGCACTCCTCCTGGTGAGACCCACATGACCGCAATTAGCAGGAGACACCTGAGTGCACATGGTTTTAATCCCTCCTGTTTTTTCCCATTCTGTTTGCTGCAGCTATGGTGAGCGCAATACCTTATCCAGACTTGTGCTGCTTGGGGGCGACCTTCTCCGCCGGCAGTGCTGGCCGGGTTCTGGTGTGGTGTTTTTGGGTCTGGTCCTGTGGCATGGGGGTCGCAGGGCCGTCCCATGGCCCCCGTTCCCTGGCTGTGCACGCCTGCGGGGTTGGTGGCCACTGACTGGCATGGTGTGGACTTAGTATAGGGACCCATGTGTATCAGATACCGGCACGAGGTACATGGGGCAGTATGGCTTGATCAATTCATACACAAAATTCTGATGTGTTTTTTATTTAGCCAAGCGGCACTAGTATCAGCCATAGGTGTGAGGTGCAGCACTCTGTTTCTTCCCTGAACCGCATTATAGTAGTTATATTCCTGTATATAGGAGCAGTGTTCTAGTAGTTATATTCCTGTATATAGGGGCAGTATTATAGTAGTTATATTCCTGTATATAGGAGCAGTATTATAGTAGTTATATTCCTGTATATCGAAGCAGTATTATAGTAGTTATATTCCTGTATATAGGAGCAGTATTATAGTAGTTATATTCTTGTATATAGGAGCAGTATTATAGTAGTTATATTCCTGTATATAGGAGCAGTATTATAGTAGTTATATTCCTGTATATAGGGGCAGTATTATAGTAGTTATATTCCTGTATATAGGAGCAGTATTATAGTAGTTATATTCCTGTATATAGGGGGCAGTATTATAGTAGTTATATTCTTGTATATAGGAGCAGTATTATAGTAGTTATATACCTGTATATAGGAGCAGTATTATAGTAGTAATATTCCTGTATATAGGGAGCAGTATTATAGTAGTATATTCCTGTATATAGGGGCAGTATTATAGTAGTTATATTCTTGTATATAGGAGCAGTATTATAGTAGTTATATTCCTGTATATAGGAGCAGTATTATAGTAGTTATATTCCTGTATATAGGAGCAGTATTATAGCAGTTATATTCCTGTATATAGGGGCAGTATTATAGTAGTTATATTCCTGTATATAGGAGCAGTATTATAGTAGTTATATTCCTGTATATAGGGAGCAGTATTATAGTAGTTATATTCTTGTATATAGGGAGCACTATTATAGTAGTTATATTCTTGTACATAGGAGCAGTATTATAGCAGTTATATTCTTGTATATAGGGGCAGTATTATAGTAGTTATATTCCTGTATATAGGAGCAGTATTATAGTAGTTATATTCTTGTATATAGGAGCAGTATTATAGTAGTTATATTCCTGTATATAGGAGCAGTATTATAGTAGTTATATTCCTGTATATAGGAGCAGTATTATAGTAGTTATATTCTTGTATATAGGAGCAGTATTATAGTAGTTATATTCCTGTATATAGGAGCAGTATTATAGTAGTTATATTCTTGTATATAGGAGCAGTATTATTGTAGTAAGATCATTGCAGAAAGTGGCGGTATTATAATTGTAATGCATTTATGTTTATAGCTGTATTGTGAACAAATTGAACCACACATTGTTTAATTCTAGATTCTGTCTGTCCGGTGTTCTACCATCCTCATACATCAGTTACATCTGTCTGAAGAGAATCTCCAGCTCCTCACTCTCAGTTATTATTTATTTAAGCTGTAAATGAAAAGAAACAGTGAAGAATTTTAGGTGTAAAATATTTATCGCTCGTGTACTTTGGTATTGCAGGTAATAGAAGAAGATAATGAAATAGAGAAGTTATATGCTTAGATTGTTCAGACTATGTTCTTCACTAAGGGTGTAAGGGAATATATAAAATACGCAGATATACATTACAGAGCTGAGTTTGTAATTTAGTATAATATGTAGAGATATGATTTTGTTGCTTTATATAAGACTTCAGGTATATACACTATATGGAGAAACACACCATCAGGCCAGGTTCACACTTTGTAAAAACCCAGCCGTTATGTGACCCGACAGTGTCAAAGAACGGCCAGTGTCAGTGATGATGATCCCGGCTGGTACTGCAGTACCGGCCGGATGATCTTCATTTCTGTTAAATTTGGATGCGGGTGCATCCGTTTGTGCCCTCATCCAAATTCACCATTGCATACAATGGAGCGTGCGCCCGTAGATGCATGTTCCATTGTGTGACCTGTAAGGCTTGTGCAGCTGCTGTTCAATGGATCCTGGCCGGAGTGTATACTATGTGTATACGCCTTGACCTGGGATCCGATTGACTGCAGTGCGACATACAGTAAGTTTTGTATTAATCACGGCTGTTGTTGCAAATTATATTTATTAATATAAAACTTATGTTGTGTCAACATAGCCTCAAGTTGCACTGTATCTTCTAGGGATTGAAGAATTTTATTGTAGTATTGGATACCTTGTCTCCAGATCTTCCCCCATCAGCTGGGACATATTATAGAGGAGTGGAACCACACGGAACCACACAGCAACATAAAGTGAAGACTTCATAAATTTACAGAGTGGGGACCCTGATTGCTGAGGAGCAGCCACCACCTCTCTGCAGAGACCAAACCTCATCTGGTGTCAGCACAAACACTTCCTGGCTGAGCAGCTGCATGCAAGCTTGTTATCACCAAGCACAATGTCAGATGGACGGTTGTAAAGCCGCCGGAGGAGCAAGGGAGACGTGTTCTGTAAAGTGTTGGTTTAATTTTCATTGCCCCCATTAGCCAGAATCCTACTCCACACTGGTGAGGGGCAAATACCCCGAAACAGCTGTCTGTGAATGGATGCCTGGTTGTGGTAAACCCTTGTCATGTGCAATAATTGCCACAGAGTATGACACAAAAAGGGGCCACCCTGGTAGTTCCCTATTTATGTTCCAATTCTCGCAACTGAGTGGGACTTATTGTGAATAATTGGCGCTCCCAGATTTATGGGAATAATTTGGCTTCTGCCCTTTTCTGTTCCATCACAATTGCCCCCAGTACACACAGCGAGATTCATAAAGACATTGAGAGGGCATCTGGTGGGGAAGACTGATGGCCAATCTGGTCTCTTCTGCCCTGATATTTTCATGTTTCTATATCATACTGGATACCTTACCTTGTCTTCTTAATTCTTGTTATAACATTCCTGGCCCTCCAGGATCAGTGTCCTCCGACTTCTGTCTTTCCGCCTGCTGTAATAGCCGCCGTATTCCTTATTCTTGTTATACCAGTCCTAGCCCTCCATGATCGGTGCCCTCCACCTCTGTCTCTCCAGTATTCCTTATTCTTGGTATACCAGTCTTGGCCTCCATGATCGGTGCCCCCGACCTTTGTCTCTCCAGTATTCCTTATTCTTGTTATACCAGTCTTGGCCTCCAGGATCGGTGTCCTCCGACCTCTGACTCTCCGCTTGTTGTAATAGCCGCTGTATTCTTTATTCTTGTTATACTGGTCCTAGCCCTCCATGATCGGTGTCCCCACCTCTGTCTCTCCAGTATTCCTTATTCTTGTTATACCAGTCCTAGCCCTCCATGATCGGTGCCCCCCACCTCTGTCTCTCCAGTATTCCTTATTCTTGTTATACTGGTCCTAGCCCTCCATGATCGGTGTCCCCACCTCTGTCTCTCCAGTATTCCTTATTCTTGTTATACCAGTCCTAGCCCTCCATGATCGGTGTCCCCACCTCTGTCTCTCCAGTATTCCTTATTCTTGTTATACCAGTCTTGGCCTCCATGATCGGTGCCCCGACCTCTGTCTCTCCAGTATTCCTTATTCTTGTTATACCGGTCCTAGCCCTCCATGATCGGTGCCCCGACCTCTGTCTCTCCAGTGTTCCTTATTCTTGTTATACCGGTCTTTGACCTCCAAGATTGGTGTCCTCCGACCTCTGACTCTCCGCCTGTTGTAATAGTGGCAGTATTCCTCCACCATACGGAGAGCGGTATGTTGGGGGGCGCCGCGCTGTAATCTCTATCAAAAGAAAAATCTGTTTAAGCGATAGTGAGAAGTGGGATTGTGCGGCGCGGCATCGAGTCCACTTAGCATGAAGGAGATGGGTAATTAAGAGATAACATTCCTCTGACTAAGAACCCTAATAAATATTCGTGGCGTCCTCGCCCTGCGAGAATATTACCGAGGAGCCGCACTGAGACACAATTAAAGATTCCCAGGGGGGCGAACAAGAAAAAAGAGCTGGGGTCAGAGGAGCGCTGCGGCCGTGTGTAACATCAGCCGCTCACCAGGGTCACGTCCACACTCTCATTTACATCCACAGGACGTGGACGCTAATGGCACTGAATGGCGGTAATAGATTGTTTCATACACGGTATCAGATGAGACAATCTCCACATCAGGATAAGGGAAACGTATTACCTCCCATCACAATCTCCACTTATGTGAGTAATCCGGACGCGGCTGCGGCAGCCGCTCGGCGTATCCAGGGGACGGTCAGCCATTGTAAAGTGGATATTATTCATTTGTGCCGTATTAAAGGTAAATAGGACGCCATTCCGGGGTAATATTGATCAAAGGCGGCGTATTATCCGGCTAAAGGATGAAGACGCTGGAGACAGGGATGGTTCCTGCTAGAAAATGTCTTATTGTTTCTTATTCTTATCAGTGAAGGGATAAAAATGTATCAAAATGTTTTATAGGGGAACTCCTAGAAAAAGTAATCATTTAAATCACATGGTTCCGGAACGTTATATAGATTTAGATAAATGACTTCTGTTTAAAAAAAAAAATCCAGTCTTCCAGTACTTATCAGCTGCGGTATGTCCTGCAGGAAGTGGTGTATTCTTTGCAGTCTGACACAGTGCTCTCTGCTGCCATCTCTGTCCATGTCAGGAACTTTTCACAGTTCCTGACATGGACAGAAGTGGCAGCAGAGAGCACTGTGTCAGACTGGAAATAATACATCACTTCCTGCAGGACATACAGCAGCTGATAAGTACTGCGAGGTTAGAAATTCTTAAATAGAAGTAAATTACAAATTCTTTATAACTTTCGGTCACCGATTTGTTTTTTTTTCCTCCGGAGTACCTCTTTAAAGGGCAAATGCACTAATATTAATCGAGGTTACAAGGAGAGGTGCAAGAAAAGAATATTTATGGAAACTTCATCAGCTGCTGCAGAACCTCTTTATCATTAACCTCTACATTACAAGAATAACTACAATGTGAATCCTATATAGTGCCCACCACAATGGTCAGCTTTGGTAACATGGGTAAAAAGGTTATAATTTAATCTAAGCCCCAAAACCTGAGGGAGCTAAAGTTCCTTTTCCACATATGGTGTTGGCAGTGTTATAAGTGGTACATTGGGGTTCCCAATGTTTCTCTATTGCCAGATTCAATGCCCTTGTATGGGTCTCCATGCCCCCTTATAGCCGGATTCTGTGTCCCTTGTGTTGACCACCATGTTCCTCCATCTCTCAGCTACAGTCCATATGACCCTGTGGTCCTGCTCATCCTTGGTGGCATCAGTGTTTCTCCTCTAAACTGTTCCCGTTTCTCTTCTGATGTCGATTTCCTTGCATTGTCCTTCATTCAGCACTGGCTGCTGTCCTTCTCGACCTCCCGTCAGCTCTAGACCTCATCTTGGGTGGTACCAGAACCTTCTATGACCAGATGTCTTTCTAATGGTCCCAGTATGTATCCTTCTGTCCCTGTTCTGCACCAGTTCATCTAGAAGACTACAATGAGGGCTCCGTCAAAATAATGAACATGATCATTATTTTCGGACGTCTTTTGCAAACACCGGACGTTTTTTATTTGTAGTTCACGCACAGTTTTCCTTTTGTCACTGTTCTGTCTCCGTTTTTGCTATTAAATTCAATGGACTTTTCACTTAAGCCCCATCCAACGGCCGATTAGTAACCAAACTAGAATAATGTGCAAACACCCGTCAGTGCACTAAAAGGAGGTCAGGCAGCTAAATAACGTCCGTTATTTTAGACTCAAAATGACGGACGTCATTTTAAACGGAGATGAAAAAACATTGTGTGAACAAAGCCTAAGGCTATGTTCACACTACGTAAAAGTACGGCCGTTGTTGCTGCCGTTGGAAACCCGGTCAGTTCACACAGTGAAGCGAGCAGCTCCGGCCGCTCGTTTCACTGTGCGCTATGGGAAGCTCTGATGTGGGCAGAGACCGGTCGTTCCGTGACCCAGCCGGGGTCACGGAATGGCCGGTCTGATACGTAGTGTGAACATAGCCCAATGGGCATCCTAGTGGTCACTGCTTTTACATGAGCTCTACCCTTCATTTTGACCACTGCCAATATCTTTTATGGCCAAATGGTCAAGTGTTCCCCTGTCCGATATTCTGCACTAGTCTAAAAGACTACTATTAAGGATTTGACATGTGCTATAACCTGCAAACCGATGATGCCCCTCCCTACCCCCAAAGAGCCACTCTAGTGGTGTCTACTTACCTACCAGTTCTACTTGGATTGCTAATACTTTATGGAATCAATGGACTCACCTCAAGTCCTCACACTATTCTTTTGTCTTTTTTCTATTGTTCTAATGATATTTTCTTCTCTTCAGTATCTAGATTGACCACATGACAATGTAATGCCCAAATAATTGCCATAGAGATTTGGAATTTTAACCTACGAGATGGTCATCTGGTCAATTCATTTTCCTCCTTACCCTATCCTTGTGGTCTCTGCCTTCTCATGAGCCTCATGCCTCATCTTGGCCACTGCCACTATCTCATATAGCCAGGTGTTCATTCTAATGTTCCTGGAATATATCCTGCACCAGTTGGTCTACAAGATTTGACATTCACGATAGCATGCCAAGCAATGTATTCCCTTCCCTACCCTCCAGAAATTCTCTGGTGGTATCTACCTAACCATTAGTTTGGTCTCACCTTTGGACCTTGTCCCATTCCTTTTATTTCTGGATTTCCAAAGTTCTATCTTTTCTTCTCAGCCCAGATAACTTTCTTCTTGGCCGGATAACTTGCAACATCCTGCACCACTGGTTGACCTAGAAGTTTGGGGTTTTGACCTATGGGACTGTAGACAGGTCACTGCATTCCCCTCCTCACCCTGGTGCCCATCAGTTGTATACACCTTATTTTGGCCATTATCTTGGTGTCATCCTTTATTAACAAGGGAAGCACAGATAGAAATCCCCTTCAAGGATTTACTGTTCCTTTAAGCAAAAATATAGACATTACAACAAGTTTGAAGAGTTCATGACGTCCACCTAAAGCTTGTGTACTTTTGTAGCTTGCTAGGTACAGTTTGGTGTTCAGAAACATGTATTTTTATCTTTCCCACTCATCAGCTATTCCCCGGAGGTAACTTCCTGTGATTCGGCTCATAAGTTGATTTGAGACCTCTTCAACCCAGTTAAATCCCACATCTTGCAAATCTGTTCCGCTCATCTGCGCTCGGAGAGAAAGACAGAAATTCTGCATGAGGGCAAAGAGATGGCATCCCGGCATTCATGCTTCTACCCACAGCTGGGAGACATGTTTATGGAATTACTTAGGTCTGAGATATGAATAAATATTCACAGTGTTGTGTTTTCCTCAGATATAGCAGAGATGGAACTCTACTTTTATGTTGTATTGTTTGAGTTCTTGTGCCGATTTGGTGCTGTTTTAGCATACACTCCATGTTTGCCAACAATACCGGTTTTGCCAAAAACTGAGCCATCAATTGGTGGGTATTTATGGAGGCATTATGATTAGAGATGAACGCAGCTCGAACACGCTCAAGTCCGTCCACACTTGGAAGTCTCGGCAATTGATTATCGGTGGTTGAAGAAGTTGGATGCCTGGAAAACATGGATACAGCCATAAGCCATAGGCTGTAGCCATGTTCTCCAGTACTCCCTATGGCTGCATCCAACTTTTTCAGCCACAGTATCAAATGCCGAAAGTTCTGGGGTCGGATGGACTCGAATGTGCTCTAGTTGTGCTCATGTCTAATTTGTATATTTTAGGATAATAACAGGTTGGTCCCAGCAGGAGGTAAATGTCCCAATATAGATGTTGATAAGTATGAAGAGATTTTTGGGTGAGAGCAAAAAAAGTTCCCACTTCAGATGTTGGCAAGTATGTTCACTTATTCAAGACAAACCCAAGACAAACCCAAAAATGGTTCCAATCTTGGTTCATGGTTTTTGGTTGATAGAGCAATGCCTAAAAGGGTCTTCCCATGAGAAGAGATGATCGTACATCAGGATTTTTCAAGTTCGAACGATCAGCTTCCCAATGAAATTGAATGGGAAGCCGATGGTTTAAGTTCAAACGAACTTGAAAAATCCCGATGTTCGATCATCTCTACCCATCAGGACCCTTTAAATCTAAATGGCAAGAAGATATAAGCATGATATTTATCTATAATATTTTTATAATATCTTCCTGTTCGTGAACGTTCTTCTCTGGTGATCTCACATGGAACAAATAGTGAACGGCTGACAATCGACTTCTCCGGTCATGTCACTCACATGTATTACTATGAGCAACCACCAAGAAATAAATGGACCATATAGTCCTGACTGGTCGGATAATCTCTGTGTCCATCGCAAACTTGGAATCAGATTTTGTGCAAATGTATAGAGCAGAATGAGGAGGGATACTGCAAAGAACTAGGGACATCCCAACATAATACAGTCTATAGAGAGTTTCCCACGTTCTTTGTCTCATCCTCATAGACAAATTGATTTTTGGTGATTAACGATAAAGAAACGCAAATAAAATTATTTATCGATAACCTGAAATCGTCTCCATATTACACAGAACGATAGTCAGTATTTACTACCATTGTTTTTTCATCTGATCCCAGCAAATAAAGGAACAATGTGGAATTACTCTGAACGATTAGTGAACGAATGCGGAATTACAGCAAAGATTTTGGTGAACGATTTCTCGTCGGTCGTTGGATCGTTGCTTAAATTTGATTGATATAAGGATAATTTGGCTGATAATCCTCCTGTGTCTAATCCACTCCCCATCCCCCCAGTGTTATCAGTCCTCGAGGACTTTCCTGGTTGTCTAAGAAAAAAAGAGTCAACAATCAGCCGTCTTCTCATGTAAATCGGAACATGGTGGCACTGAGGACCTTAGGGCGTGATCACAGGACCTCACATTGATAGAATCTGAATCCCTCGAAATCCTGAGTATGTTGGGGATTTGCAGGCAGATCAGCCCGATTCTTCACAGACTCCATAGGGAGTGGATTTTCCTTATATCAATGGGATTTCATGTGGCATATACTGTATACATCAGAATGTGCATGACGATTACTCTGTGTGAAAAGAGCCATTTATGTAGACGGTTGTCAAGTGAATATTTATTGGGCTGGCAGCTACTGTATTACCCCCGACTGCTCTCATGCACACGGTTAGTGAAATAAGACGCAGGGCTATCATGGTAGACCTGGCCTCGTAAAAGGGTACTCCAGAGAAAATAAAATTGTATAAAAAACAATTGGTGAAAGTTACATAGATTTGTAATTTACTTATATTTTAAAAATCTCCAGTCTTCCACTACTTATCAGCTGCTTTATGTTGTGCAGGAAGTGGTGTATTCTCTCCAGTCTGACACACTGCTCTCTGCTGCCACCTCTGTCTATGTCAGGAACTGTCCAGAGCAGGAGAGGTTTTCTATGGGGATTTACTGCTGCTCTGGACAGTTCCTGACATGGACTGAGGAGGCAGCAGAGAGCACTGTGTCAGACTGGAGAGAATACACCACTTCCTGCAGGATATACAGCAGCTGATAAGTACTGAAGATTTTTAAAATAGAAGTAATTTGCAAATATGTATAAGTTACTGACACCAGTACCCTTTTAAGAAACGTCAAAACCAGAAGTCCCACAGGGTGAGAAATAGCAGCTGATCACCTGTGCATCTGTGAAAGCCTCAATTTATGGAAATAAAATACCATTACTTCTACAGCGCCACCTATCGTGAGTTTTCGAGCAAAAATGTTTCTATTTAATGAAATGTGATCGCATTAAGAGACCATTGTCTGATTTTCATCTCATTTGCGGCAACTGAATCATCCAGGTAATACAGGCTTGATGACCAACTCAGCTCTGCTACATCTCCAAGGTTCCCAGCGCCCCCTGACCTCCGAGGACCTTGAAGACAGAATCCCTGTGCGTCCAGAGATTGATTTGTCTCCTGTAAACCTTCTTTTACTGTGCATTACAGGAGAAATTCTTTTTTATAGCCCCCTCCAGGGATCAATTGAGCCAGGTAAGTGTATAGAAGCCGTCCCCGCCAGGCCGGTAACCTCCTTTAACATACGCCAATATTACTGCACAAGTTATCGGCACTATTTAAAATGGAAATAAGAATCCATTACTATTGGATTGCCCAAGTGAAGGAAATCTTTGTGCCGTAGACTGGTTTAATGATCACACGACATAAAATCCGGTTACATTCATTTCCAGTCAGGCAATCAAGCGTATTGTGCTGAGAGGAGATTGTTTTATGGCCTGTGCCGATTAAAGTAAAGACGGGAGCGGGAGTGCACACAGACATAACGCTGGAGAGGGACTTATTTTCTATATTATACGATTTTTTTGAGGGAATCTCCATTTTTATACAATATCACATATTTTAGATGCCAAATACTGCGCTGGTTCATTTCATATTATATTTTTATAGAGGACAGGATTATTTTTGTAATACAGAGCTCCAAATCCCCCTCATTTCTTCATACAGCAATGATAAAACTCACCACTAAGGGGAGCCCAGGAGTTCACTGAAGACAATGATTGATGTATACATTCCTAGGTGATGAGCTCCCCCTAGTGGTGGCTGCAAGCACTCAGAATTTTATTACATAGCTGTATGTGTATGCAGGGAACTTGGTGCTCTTTGTCAGACATATGAGAACATAATAAACCAGATGTACTAAGGAGGATTATTATTACTATAGAAACACATTGGCATTAAATAAAGGAGTTTTACTAAATAAAAAAAATTGAATAGAAGCTGGAAACAGCTTAAAGGGATTCTCCAGTGAAAATCTTTTTCTTTTAGATCAACCGGTTTCAGAAAGTTATATAGATTTGTAAATTACTTCTTTTTTAAAATTGCCAGTCTTCCAGTACTTATCAGCTGCTGTATGTCCTGCAGTAAGTGGTGTATTCTCTCCAGTCTGACACAGCGCTCTCTGCTGCCACCTCTGTCCATGTCAGGAACTGTCCAGAGCAGCAGCAAATCCCCATAGAAATCCTCTCCTGCTTTGGACAGTTCCTGACATGGACAGAGATGGCAGCAGAGAGCACTGTGTCAGACTGGAGAGAATACGCCACTTCCTGCAGCACATACAGCAGCTGCTAAGTATGGGAAGACTTGAGATTTTTGAATAGAAGTAAATTACAGATCTATATAACTTTCTAAAACCAGTTTCTCTGGATAATCCCTTAAAAACTAGCCTACCCCCAAATCTGATGCCATTTCAGCACCACTGTCCCCCTCTGACTTCATGTTAATGTGATGCTACAGCCAGTGGTCATGTGATGCCCAGGCAGTACACCAAACGGCCTCATTTACATAACCAATAAACCAGTACATGAAAATGGAGCCGAGGATCAAGCTCTCTGTGCGCTATCGGGATATAACAGCAGGTTAGATGCATCTGGTTTCCCTTTAAGCCAAGGATGACAGTGGAAACATCTACCGGCCCTCCAGCTGTTGCAAAACTACAAGTCCCATCATGGCCGTGAAGCTTTGGCCGTCCAGCCCTGATGGGAATTATAGTTTTGCAACAACTCGAGCGCCACACAATCCTCATCCATAGTTTAAGCAAACCCTGATCTTCCTTTATTTCTTTTTGGTGGAGGCTACGGGCAATACAGAACACATACTAAACTGGATTCACCCAGACATAAGGACGCAGGGTTGCTAGGTAACCTGAGTCATCCCACCCTGTAGGATTCACTAACAGAAGATAAGCCGCCATCCTACCCGGGCCTGTAATGCCGATGATACCGTGTGTGCACAGTCAGCGCCCGTCTATGGCTCCATCCCCCCCCCCATACCTCCTCCGGGTCGCCTCTTAATTGAAAACTAGAATATTGGCCCCTCTGGTCCTGGGAGTCTATTCTTCTGCCCTTTCACGGCCAGGACTGACTTCATAGCCACCACCATGAAATTAAAGACTAATTGGTCGCTGACTATAATTTACAATATTTCCTTTAATAGATTGTTGAAAGCTTCTCGGTGATGGAGGTTCTGGCAGAGCGAGGAAGGAAAGTCCAACAAGTCCTTGGCAGCCGGGGAGAGTCATTACCAGCCGCCGCCATTCCTCCCCGTGTTTTAGCCGCTGTTGGATCGCTGGCGGAGAAGAACTCTGTTATGTTGTTCTAATTGCTTAAGCAAGGACTACACCTTGCCAGTGGCTCGTAATAAAATTTCAATTTATTTTGTCCGCTGATTTATGGCCGTACTCCGCACTCCGAGCGGGGACACATTCAGACGCACTTGTAAAATTGTCAAAGTGCCGTACAGTTAAGATGACCCCGGCAAAATGGGAAAAAAAAAAAAACGGAGAAAGGATCCAAATCTGCACAATTACATCTTAGACTTTTTATTTTTTGTTACTTTTATTTATTTATTTTTTTCCTGTTTTTTTTTTTCTTTTTAATAAATCTGCATTTTTCAGCAATGATATGCGTACATGACGGGATCCAGATGACATCAGATTTATGGTTTTAAACTTCTCTCCGGGGAATCGGAGCGGCGGCGGCGGCAGCTTTTAATGCATCGGCACAGAAGCTGATGTGTCATTTGCATTTAAATAGGATCTTCAGCGAAAATCCAAAATAACCAGTTGGATGCAGAGTCCTGGAAGGAGATTGGAAAAATAGGGGTTTAGACCATTAGGAGCTTTATTTCCTATTGATTGTGTAAATATATCTATAATAATCCAGCCGGGGGAGGGGTGATCCCAGCGAGGGGTTCCTGGTGGTGGCATCGGCTGTAAGTGGCTAATCCCAGATGTCTCCAAGATTATTACGTTGTTTCTGTAAATCCTGAGGAGAATGCAAAATGTGCAGAGGATCGGGGCGGCTGCATGGCTGGATGGGAAGTCATTGTGTTAAATAGAGCTCCGGCTAGCAAAGATTTAAAGGGGCGGTACACCTAATGTCTGCAGCTTATCACAGAGCATGACCATTTATTACAAACATTTCTAGAACAGACATTTATCATAGTCATCAAAGTCATCTACAACACCCTGCACCTTGAATAAAATATTAATATCACTATATGCGGTCTGTATTAGTGGTATATGATGTGGTCTGTATTGGGGGTATATGATGAGGTCTGTATTGGGGGTATATGATGAGGTCTGTATTGGGGGTATATGATGAGGTCTGTATTGGGGTATATGATGAGGTCTGTATTGGGGGTATATGATGAGTTCTGTATTGGGGGTATATGATGAGGTCTGTATTGGGGGTATATGATGAGGTCTGTATTGGGGTATATGATGAGGTCTGTATTAGGGGTATATGATGAGGTCTGTATTAGGGGTATATGATGAGGTCTGTATTGGGGGTATATGATGAGGTCTGTATTGGGGGTATATGATGAGGTCTGTATTGGGGGTATATGATGAGGTCTGTATTGGGGTATATGATGAGGTCTGTATTAGGGGTATATGATGAGGTCTGTATTGGGGTATATGATGAGGTCTGTATTGGGGGTATATGATGAGTTCTGTATTGGGGGTATATGATGAGGTCTGTATTGGGGGTATATGATGAGGTCTGTATTGGGGTATATGATGAGGTCTGTATTAGGGGTATATGATGAGGTCTGTATTAGGGGTATATGATGAGGTCTGTATTGGGGGTATATGATGAGGTCTGTATTGGGGGTATATGATGAGGTCTGTATTGGGGTATATGATGAGGTCTGTATTAGGGGTATATGATGAGGTCTGTATTGGGGGTATATGATGAGGTCTGTATTGGGGGTATATGATGAGGTCTGTATTGGGGGTATATGATGAGGTCTGTATTGGGGGTATGTGATGAGGTCTGTATTGGGGGTATATGAGGAGTTCTGTATTGTGGGTATATGACGAGGTCTGTATTGGGGGTATATGAGGAGTTCTGTATTGGGGTATATAAGGTCTGTATTGGTGATATATGATGAGGTCTGTGTTGGGGGTATATGAGGTCTGTATTGGTGATATATGATGAGTTCTGTATTGGGGTATATGAGGTCTATATTGGGGGTATATGATGAGGTCTATATTGGGGTATATGATGAGGTCTGTATTTGGGTATATGATGAGTTCTGTATTGGGGTATATGAGGTCTATATTGGGGGTATATGATGAGGTCTGTATTGGTGGTATATGAGGTATGTATTGGGGTATATGAGGTCTGTATTGGGGGTACATGATGAGGTCTGTATTGGGGGTACATGATGAGGTCTGTATTGGGGGTATATGCGGTCTATATTGGGGGTACATGATGAGTTCTGTATTGGGGTATATGATGAGGTCTATATTGGGGGTACATGGTGAGTTCTGTATTGGGGTATATGAGGTCTATATTTTGGTATATGATGAGTTCTGTATTGGGGTATATGAGGTCTGTATTAGGGGTATATGATGAGTTCTGTATTGGGGGTATATGATGAGGTCTATATTGGGGGTATATGATGAGTTCTTTATTGGGGTATATAAGGTCTATATTGGGGGTATATGATGAGTTCTTTATTGGGGTATATAAGGTCTGTATTGGGGGTGTATGATGAGGTCTATATTGGGGGTATATGATGAGTTCTGTATTGGGGTATATGAGGTCTATATTGGGGGTATATGATGAGTTCTGTATTGGGGGAAATGAGGTCTGTATTGGGGGTATATGATGAGTTCTGTATTGGGGTATATGCGATCTGTATTAGCGGTATATCATGAGGTCTATATTGGGGGTATATGATGAGTTCTGTATTGGGGTATATGCGATCTGTATTAGCGGTATATCATGAGGTCTGTATTGGGGTATATGATGAGGTCTGTATTGGGGTATATGATGAGGTCTGTATTGGGGGTATATGATGAGGTCTGTATTGGTGGTATGTGATGAGGTCTGTATTGGGGGTAAATGATGAGTTCTGTATTGGGGGTATATGATGAGGTCTGTATTGGGGGTATATGATGAGGTCTGTATTGGGGGTATATGATGAGTTCTGTATTGGGGGTATATGATGAGATCTGTATTGGGGGTATATGATGAGTTCTGTATTGGGGGTATATGATGAGTTCTGTATTGGGGGTATATGATGAGGTCTGTATTGGGGGTATATGATGAGTTCTGTATTGGGGGTATATGATGAGTTCTGTATTGGGGTATATGCGATCTGTATTAGCGGTATATGATGAGGTCTGTATTGGGGTATATGATGAGGTCTATATTGGGGGTATATGATGAGTTCTGTATTGGGGGTATATGATGAGATCTGTATTGGGGGTATATGATGAGTTCTGTATTGGGGGTATATGATGAGATCTGTATTGGGGGTATATGCTGAGTTCTGTATTGGGGGTATATGATGAGTTCTGTATTGGGGGTATATGATGAGGTCTGTATTGGGGGTATATGATGAGTTCTGTATTGGGGGTATATGATGAGTTCTGTATTGGGGTATATGCGATCTGTATTAGCGGTATATGATGAGGTCTGTATTGGGGTATATGATGAGGTCTATATTGGGGGTATATGATGAGTTCTGTATTGGGGGTATATGATGAGATCTGTATTGGGGGTATATGATGAGTTCTGTATTGGGGGTATATGATGAGATCTGTATTGGGGGTATATGCTGAGTTCTGTATTGGGGGTATATGATGAGTTCTGTATTGGGGGTAAATGATGAGTTCTGTATTGGGGTATATGAGGTCTATTTTGGGGGTATATGATGAGTTCTGTATTGGGATATATGCAGGGCTGTATTAACAGCTGCTGCTGCCCTAGGCACTAAACCTGAAGACGCTCCATCTTCGCGCACCTATTGGCGATACCAGACCTGACCAATACCACCATACCCCCCACCCCCCTGGAAAAGACACCAGATTTACTGGCAAGTCTGAACGAGAGGAGGGAAGCTAAAAAAATAAAAACAAAAAAATAGTTTTTTCTGTCCTCCTGCTCCCTGGTGCTGCCCCCCTGCAAGGTGCTGCCCTAGGCACCGGACCACAGGTGCCTAATGGTCAATACGGCCCTGGGTATATGAGGTCTATATTGGGGTATATGAGGTCTTTATTGGTGGTATATGAGGTCTATATTGGGGGTACATGATGAGGTCTGTATTGGGGGTATATGAGGAGTTCTGTATTAGGGGTATATGATAAGTTCTGTATTGGGGTATATAAGGTCTGTATTGGTGATATATGATGAGGTCTGTATTGGGGTATATGATGAGGTCTGTATTGGGGTATATGAGGTCTATATTGGTGGTATATGATGAGTTCTGTATTGGGGTATATGATGAGGTCTGTATTGGGGTATATGAGGTCTATATTGGTGGTATATGAGGTCTGTATTGGGGTATATGAGGTCTATATTGGGTTTATATGATGAGGTCTATATTGGGGTATATGATGAGGTCTGTATTGGGGTATATGAGGTCTGTATTGGGGGTATATGATGAGGTCTGTATTGGGGGTATATGCGGTCTATATTGGGGGTACATGATGAGTTCTGTATTGGGGTATATGATGAGTTCTGTATTGGGGTATATGAGGTCTGTATTGGGGGTAAATGTGTGGTGACCACCGGATGGTGTTATAGCGGTGGGACGGCCGGTCACTTGCTAGATGGAAGTGTGCCACCACTCCTATGGTGGATGGCCGAGATACAGCCGGACCTTAAGGGTTTGTAACATGACGCCAGTGCCGGGTGGGCACACACGTGTGACTGCACACCTGCTTTTATAAGGCCGGTTGTACCCTTTTCCCCTGTGGGCGGTGTCCTGCCGGGTTACTGCCGGGTCCCTTGGGATAGTCACAGATGATGTAGTCACGGATGCCCAGAGCAGTGTAATGGCCCTTCCGGATAGTAGGACCCGCTACCCACAGAAAGGGGAGATGTCCCAAGGTTGCGGTGTAAGTGCTGTGCAGGTGGTAGTGAATAATCTCAGACTCCGTGGATAACGTTGACTCGATTTACTATTGGCAAATATGCAACAGGTGATACAGATGAGCTCGGATATACACTTGGCAAAGTTCCAATAAATACTGAGACATAAAATTACCAGATTTCTGTGATAAGTGCGGAGTAGGATTCAGTAGTTGATAAGGTTGTACTGAGGTAGCGTAGTAAAGAGGAGGGTGCTGTGAGAGTCTCAACCCAAGAAGTAATTTGCTCTGCCTGGATGTTAGAGTGTATAGAGGAATACTTGTAGAAGAAGAAGATAACCTGTGCCCGTGCATTGACTTTCCTATAGTCTTCACACCACCTTATGCCCACTAGCTGAACCGTACTAATGGGTGACACAGGCCCCAGACCCTGTTACCAGGGATAAGCAGAGTGCTAAAGGGTTTCCTGCTGACACTCGCGCTGCGAGATGGAGTTCATAGACTTTCCAGTAACTTTGCTCCACTCGGATTAGTTTCTAGCTCTTTGGCTCTTTAGTGGATACTGTCCTGCACTGTAGTTACTTCTAGTCCTCAGCGTGGGTTGAGATGATCTGTTGGCTGGTCCTCTCCTGAAGGATTTAACACTGCATCACGCAGGGTACAGGCACTCAAGGAAGAGGTTTGTAAGAAAGCACCCTGCACCCTACCCATGCAGGGTACTGACTAAGACTAAGACTTCTCTGTAGAGGGGACCTGGCAGAGGGCCAGGGCCCAGGTAGAACCACTGTGGAGAGCTATCTGAGCTGCGTCCTTTCTCTACAGAATCTCAACTAAGACTCCTCCTTCACCCAAGGGAATAACTTCCTATCTAGCGTGTGTGGTGTGCTGTGGTTGGGTGGAAAGAGTGCAACAGAAGAGCAGAGAGAGAGAGGAGGTGATAGGACAGAAGAAATTAAAGATCCTACTGGTTCACAGAATCTGGTACACACAAACACAATAACTCCTTGAGACACTTCAGCTGTGCAGCTTCCATACTTCAATATATAGTACAGCGACATCTAGTGGTCATCTTTAAAGGGGTAGTGCGGTGTTAAGTATTTATTCACTAAATAACACACATTACAAAGTTATACAACATTGTAATGTGTGTTATTTAAGTGAATGCCCCCCTTACCCATGTTTCCCCCCACCCAGGCTAGACCCGGAAGTGTGGTGCATTATACTTACGTATTCGCTGTCGACCCCGGCCGCCATCTTGAGATAATGATCTCATCTTCAGGAGGCCAGCCGGACCGCTCCAGCCCTCCCACATGCCGGCCCCCCTCCAGCCCATCATCAGCTGCTCAGCCGTGATTGGTTGAGCATAACTATGCCAATCGCGGCTGAGCAGCTGATGACGCACTGGAGGGGGACTGGCATGAGGGAGGGCTGGAGAGGTCCCGCCGTCCTCCTGAAGACGACATCATTGTCCCAGGATGGCGGCCGGGGTCGATATCAAATACGTAAGTATAATGCACCACACTTCCGGGTCTAGCGTGGGGGGTGGGGGGAAAAATGGGGAAGGGAGGCATTCACTTAAATAACACACAATGCTGTATAACTTTGTAATGTGTGTTATTTAGTGAATACATACTTAACACCACACTACCCCTTCAAATACTCCTCTGGCTGCAATAAGACCACAAAAAGTACAGACTTTTGAGAAGGGTGTGAACAGCAGTAACACCCCTGGTGGGACACCACATATGATGAGTTCTTTATTGGTTCCATATGGGAACAGTATGATCTCTATATGAAGACAATATGACTCTTATATGGGAACAGTATAGTTTGTATATAGGTGCAATATGAGTCCCATATGGGTACAGTATAATCTTCGTATGAGTAGAGTATGAGATCTGTATGACTGTATAAGCAGCTTTTTCACTCCTGTTCCTGTTCCTTCTATGGTTTCTCATGAATCCATTAACACGGAGTCCATTTATCTGCCCTCATTGACCTATATAGAGGGAGACTGATGCCCATACGGCATATCATGCACTGTTTTATCTATCACACGGACGTTGTATGACGGTTTCCATAGAAGGTTATTACCATATTACGGGTCAGGCTCTGCCGGCCCGGAAATGTCTGTATCAGGCCCTTCTGCATATCGCCGTCCGGCAGAGCCTGACCCGTAATATGGTAAAAACCTTCTATGGAAACCGCCATACACCGTCCGTGTGATAGATAAAACACTGCATGACATGCCATATGGGCGTCAGTCTCCCTCTATATAAGTCAATGAGGCGGTATACAGGAGGGCCTGATACAGACATTTCCCGGCCAGTGATATATAGGATGAGCCTGATACAGACATTTCCTGGCCGGTGATATACAGGAGGGCCTGATACAGACATTTCCCAGCCGGTGATATACAGGAGGGCCTGATACAGACATTTCCCGGCCGGTGATATATAGGAGGGCCTGATAGAGACATTTCCCGGCAGGTGATATACAGGAGGGCCTGATACAGACATTTCCCAGCCGGTGATATACAGGAGGGCCTGATACAGACATTTCCCGGCCGGTGATATACAGGAGGGCCTGATACAGACATTTCCCAGCTGGTGATATACAGGAGGGCCTGATACAGACATTTCCCGGCCGGTGATATACAGGAGGGCCTGATACAGACATTTCCCGGCCGGTGATATACAGGAGGGCCTGATACAGACATTTCCCGGTGATATACAGGAGGGCCTGATACAGACATTTCCCAGCCAGTAATATACAGGAGGGCCTGATACAGACATTTCCCAGCCAGTGATATACAGGAGGGCCTGATACAGACATTTCCCGGCCGGTAATATACAGGAGGGCCTGATACAGACATTTCACGGCCGGTGATACATAGGAGGGCCTGATACAGACATTTCACGGCCGGCGATATATAGGAGGGCCTGATACAGACATTTCCCAGCCAGTAATATACAGGAGGGCCTGATACAGACATTTCCCGGCCAGCGATATACAGGAGGGCCTGATACAGACATTTCCTGGCCAGCGATATACAGGAGGGCCTGATACAGACATTTCCCGGACGGTTATATATAGGAGGGCCTGATACAGACATTTCCCGGCCGGTGATATACAGGAGGGCCTGATACAGACATTTCCCGGCCGGTGATATACAGGAGGGCCTGATACAGACATTTCCCGGCCGGTGATATACAGGAGGGCCTGATACAGACATTTCCCAGCCAGTAATATACAGGAGGGCCTGATACAGACATTTCCCAGCCGGCGATATACAGGAGGGCCTGATACAGACATTTCCCGGCCGGTGATATATAGGAGGGCCTAATACAGACATTTCCTGGCCGGTTATATATAGGAGGGCCTGATACAGACATTTCCCAGCCAGTGATATATAGGAGGGCCTGATACAGACATTTCCTGGCCGGTGATATATAGGAGGGCCTAATACAGACATTTCCTGGCCAGTGATATACAGGAGGGCCTGATACAGACATTTCCCGGCCGGTGATATATAGGAGGGCCTGATACAGACATTTCCCGGCCAGTGATATATAGGAGGGCCTGATACAGACATTTCCCGGCCGGTGATATATAGGAGGGCCTGATACAGACATTTCCCGGCTGGTGATATATAGGACGGCCTGATACAGACATTTCCTGGCCGGTGATATAGAGGAGGGCCTGATACAGACATTTCCTGGCCAGTGATATACAGGAGGGCCTGATACAGACATTTCCCGGCCGGTGATATATAGGACGGCCTGATACAGACATTTCCTGGCCGGTGATATAGAGGAGGGCCTGATACAGACATTTCCCGGTGATATACAGGAGGGCCTGATACAGACATTTCCCGGCCGGTGATATACAGGAGGGCCTGATACAGACATTTCCCAGCCAGTGATATACAGGAGGGCCTGATACAGACATTTCCCAGCCAGTGATATACAGGAGGGCCTGATACAGACATTTCCCGGCCGGCAATATACAGGAGGGCCTGATACAGACATTTCCCGGCCGGTGATATACAGGAGGGCCTGATACAGACATTTCCGGGCCGGTGATATATAGGAGGGCCTGATACAGACATTTCCCGGCCGGTGATATACAGGAGGGCCTGATACAGACATTTCCCGGCCAGTGATATACAGGAGGGCCTGATACAGACATTTCCCAGCCAGTGATATACAGGAGGGCCTGATACAGACATTTCCCGGCCGGCAATATACAGGAGGGCCTGATACAGACATTTCCCGGCCGGTGATATACAGGAGGGCCTGATACAGACATTTCCGGGCCGGTGATATATAGGAGGGCCTGATACAGACATTTCCCGGCCGGTGATATACAGGAGGGCCTGATACAGACATTTCCCAGCCAGTCATATACAGGAGGGCCTGATACAGACATTTCCCGGCCGGTGATATATAGGAGGGCCTGATACAGACATTTCCCGGCCGGCGATATACAGGAGGGCCTGATACAGACATTTCCCGGCCGGTGATATATAGGAGGGCCTGATACAGACATTTCCCACCGGTTATATATAGGAGGGCCTGATACAGACATTTGCCGGCCGGTGATATACAGGAGGGCCTGATACAGACATTTCCCGGCCGGTGATATACAGGAGGGCCTGATACAGACATTTCCCGGCCGGTGATATACAGGAGGGCCTGATACAGACATTTCCCGGCCGGTGATATACAGGATGAGCCTGATACAGACATTTCCCGGCCGGTGATATACAGGAGGGTCTGATACAGACATTTCCCGGCCGGTGATATACAGGAGGGCCTGATACAGACATTTCCTGGCCGGCGGCGGTGCACAATGCTGCTGGACCGCGTTTAACCTTTATACAACCTGATATTTGCTCCTGGAACATTCTGAAGTATTCCGACAAATGGTAGCCTACTTTACAAGTGTTTGGAACTGATAAATCAGCAATTTCCAGGGCAGAACAGCGACATTAACAAGTGGGGAAGTATTTTATCTGACTTTTTCCTTCTTGCCGACGTGTTACTTGGAAGAGAAATCCTGAAATGTTTAATAAGATTTTCTGTTTCTCACCGCTGCCTTCTGAAGGTTTTATTTAGAAAGTGTGACTAAGGAGAATATAGAGGTGTCGCAGCCGAGACGGCCAGAAAGTCCCGGACGTTATTTACAGCCGGGGCTCGGCCAGGGTGGGTTATTCTCATGTATCCAAGGGACAGTGTTACATTGACTAATTGATGCCGATTAGAAGATGAAGATTTCCAGGAGGAACGTGGGAGCGTTCTGCCATTCTCCTCACTGGTTACAGTAACATGTCAGAATCTCCCAGACCCCGGCCAATCAGAATCTTTCACGCATTATGATGACATTCCAAAGGTTTTTAAAGAGACAGCTACATTGTAATCTGTTCCAAACCATTTATCCATTTGACATTTCTTGGGATTGACCCAGTAACCAACCCGACTGGACCAATCTGTAAGAATTCTGCCCCGACCGGACCAATCTGTAAGAACTCGGCCTCGACCAGACCAATCTGTAAGAACTCGGCCTCGACCAGACCAATCTGTAAGAACTCTGCCTCGACCAGACCAATCTGTAAGAACTCTGCCCCAACTGGACCAATCTGTAAGAACTCTGCCTCGACCAGACCAATCTGTAAGAACTCTGCCCCAACTGGACCAATCTGTAAGAATTCTGCCTCGACCAGACCAATCTGTAAGAACTCTGCCCCGACCGGACCAATCTGTAAGAACTCTACCCCAACTGGACCAATCTGTAAGAACTCTGCCCTGACCGGACCAATCTGTAAGAACTCTGCCCCGACCGGACCAATCTGTAAGAACTCTGCCTCGACCAGACCAATCTGTAAGAACTCTGCCCCAACTGGACCAATCTGTAAGAACTCTGCCCTGACCGGACCAATCTGTAAGAACTGTGCCCCGACCGGACCAATCTGTAAGAACTCTGCCCCGACCGGACCAATCTGTAAGAACTCTGCCCTGACCGGACCAATCTGTAAGAACTCTGCCTAACCCGGCCATGCCAATTTGTAAGAACTCTGCCTGCCCCGGCTGAGCCCATCTGTAAGAACTGTGCCCCAACAAGACAATTCTGTAAGAACCCTGCCTTCCCCAACTGGACCAACCTGTAAAATCTCTGCCTGCTCCACCCAAACCAATCTTTAAGAACTCTTCCCTGACCAGACCAATCTTTAAGAACTCTGCTGCCCCGCCCATACCAGTCTGTAAAAACTCTGCCTGACCCGACCAAACCATTGTGTAAGAAATCCTGCCTGCCCCGATTGGACCTCTTTGTAAGAACTCTGCCTGACCCACCCAGACCAGTCTGTAAGAACTCTGCTTCCCCTAACTGTATCATCCTGTAATAACTCTGTCTGCCATGACCCTACCACCCTGTAATAACTTTGCCTGCCTTGACCATCCCATACTGTAAAAATTCTACCTGCCCAGACAATACCAGTCAGTAAGAACTCTACCTGCCCCGACTGGACCTCTTTGAAAGAACTCTGCCTGGCCCACCCAGAACAGTCTGTAAGAACTCTGCTTCCCCTGACTGTGTCCTCCTGCAATAACTCTGAATTCCCTTACCCAACCTCCCTGTAATAACTCTGCCTGCCCTGACCATATCTTCCTGTAATAACTCTGCCTGCCCTGACCTCTGCCTCTACAACTACAATACCTGTCTTCTGTCAGACTCTAATTGAGAACAATCTTTAATTTATAACAACCCAGTAGGGTGAATTCCCCTTTAAATCTCATGATATATCTCTCATTGTTTTGTGGTTTGGTGTTGGTCTCTAAGTTGAAGACTTATTGAGTCAATGTCATTAGAGGTCGATGATAAGAGATTCGGTTATAGTCATATCTCCCACTAGGCTGACCACACATGAACGGCCACTGCTCCGTGAAAAATACTTATGAGGCCCCTGGTTTCTAAAATACTGGTGATTTTATCAGTCAGATGTTCAAAGTGATGATGGCACATTGGGTCAATATATAATTGACCATTGTCTATTGACTCCCATTGACTTCAACAGAAAGTAATCACGAATAAACAACAATTTCTCTATCAATAATGGGTATGTTGTAGGAACTGGTGATGGTACCATCAGGTTACAGTATGTTGGGTCAATATATCATTAGACATCTATGATGGGAGAATTCAATTAAAGGGGTTATCCGGCGAAAAAAATTATTCACAGAATAACACACATTACAAAGTTATACAACTTTGTAATGTATGTTATGTCTGTGAATGGCCCCCTTCCCCGTGTTTCCCCCCACCCACGCTAGACCCGGAAGTGTGGTGCATTATACTCACCGCATGTCGTGTCGTCCACGGTCTCCGATCGTCAGCAGTGACGTCTTCTTCGTGAGTCCGGCGGATCTTCCCGAGTGCTGGCCGCCCTCTGCAGCGTTATCCGAAGCTCAGCCGCGATTGGCTGAGCATAACTGTGCTCAGCCAATCGCGGCTGAGCAGCTGATGACGTGGCCGCGTCATCAGCCGCTCAGCCGCGATTGGCTGAGCACAGTTATGCTCAGCCAATCGCGGCTGAGCTTCGGATAACGCTGCAGAGGGCGGCCAGCACTCGGGAAGATCCGCCGGACTCACGAAGAAGACGTCACTGCTGACGATCGGAGACCGTGGACGACACGACATGCGGTGAGTATAATGCACCACACTTCCGGGTCTAGCGTGGGTGGGGGGAAACACGGGGAAGGGGGCCATTCACAGACATAACATACATTACAAAGTTGTATAACTTTGTAATGTGTGTTATTCTGTGAATAATTTTTTATCGCCGGACAACCCCTTTAATCTGTATCTACCATTGACTTCAATAGACAGTCGCACACAAATGACCATCGCTAGATCAAGAATTGGTATGATCCCTGATTTCTTCAGTCAGCTGCTCATGTTGATGACACGTTAGATCAGCATACTGGAAATCCAGTGGTAGAATCCATCATACCTATATTATCCACTGACTTCAGTAGAGAGTGACCGCACATGAATGACCAACCATGAAGAATGGGTATGAGACTCCTGTTGTCCGGACAGGTAGTGGTACCATTAATGGATATTGGCTCAATGAATCATTAGATATCTATGGTAGGAGACAGTAGACAGGTATGGGTACATCTCTGCCAGGAGACTGGAGTCCCCTGTTTTTGATCGCAGTAGTACAGCCCCATGGTCTATGTTATGACTGGAGATGAGCAAATCGAATCCTACGAACCAAGATTAGTTGAGAACTTTGCCAAAAAGTTTGTAACAGGTTTGTAAAGATGGCAGTCATGCAATTTAATACACATTTAAAAAGGGTATGCTCACCTGTCCACACTCCACCAGTGTCCTACGGGTTTCGGTGTCTGCAGCTACCTCCAGTCTGCTCAACCACTAACTAAGACAGCTCAGCGCCGCAGCCATCAATTAACTGAGTGGGATCTCACTCCCGAGAAGGCTCTGTCCCATCTCAATTAGCAAGTGATAGGCTGAGCGAGCTGTCACTCTCGAGACTAAGGATGGTCCGAACCTACCGAGGTTCGGGTTCGTATAGCCTATGGCTGTATCCCAGTTTTCCAGGCGGTCCTCCCGCTGTATCCACTTGCTGCACGGAGGTGGAAGACAGCGGGAATCATTGCCGAGAGGTCGGGTTCGTACGAACCTGAACCTCGGCAGGTACGGACCATCCCTACTCAAGACCCATAGGAGGACACTGGGGGAGTGCAGACAGGTAAGTATAGATGAGTGCCTCAAACAAACCTGAACTTTGCTTCAAATTTTGGTGACCCTGCCAAAAGTTGGCTCATCGCTAGTTCTGACCTATTCAGACAGTACGCCATCAAAAGTAGAATTTTTTAGTTTGGTTGGATGTTTTCCTCAATAACTGCATGCATCTCTGTAAACACATGGCCAGGCGTGCAGACCATACTGTCCACACACTTGGTGATGTGACTCACTTCATCATCTCAGCCATGTCCTCCTGTTTAGTTATCTGCTCACCAGCTCCAGTGACTCACGCCTGACTTGTCGCCTGATTAACGCTACAAAGAAAAATACATGTTTTATAGGTTACAGTCCTGTGTGTTATCCCTCATGTGATGAACGGCTAAAAATACCCCGACTGTACGGCAATTAAACATCCAGCAGATCGCTGAGAAAGAGAGATGAGCAGATGTGAAGAAGGATGAGGCCACTGTCTGCGCGGCTATAGGGGACAGTCAGCTGACGTTCTCCGAGAACCATGGTGGATAATGATGATTTTACTGTTATCCGTGAAGGTGTGGAGTAACAGAGACCCCAGAACATTCTCATACTGTATATCTCAGATATGACTGCAGTTAACCCTCATACACAGTAAACACAGTGAAAACCTGTCCCAACTTTCCCCAACAGAACTACAATCTTACTCTTCTATGTAATTTGCAAAATAAATAGGAATACAGAGACTCACTCATAGAGAAAACGCCAAGAAAGTAATGCTTTTTTAGTAAAATCAAGCTACTAGGGATGTGTAACATGGGTGTTATTTCTCTGTACATTGTATGGAGAATTTATCTATAGCTTTGTTTTTTTGCTCGTAAAAATATAAAATCTTGATGCTGTCTATATTCACACCAACAAATTGCATCTTTTCTCAGCATTAGAAGGCTGACCAGGATCATGTGTACTACTACAGGCTACAACGTAGCAGCTTGACACATCCTGCATCTAGTTTTACCCTGACGAAAAGGATTTACCATAAAAGGTTCAAGCAAAGAAATGAGAAGTTTTTGCCTCTTCAGAGCCTCTGAACCCAACCTAAAGCCAAGCTGAAAAACCTCAGGGATTCATCATCCCAGAAGGACTTTTCTACATAATAACTATGGATGCTTTACATGGAACAACTATTTGGCCATGAGGGGGAAAAAAAACATACTACACCACTTCCAGATGGTCTGCAGTGTCCCCTTGGTCTCAACACTTTTTGCTTTGCTGTCATTGGCTGAAAATCCATATCCCAGACTTTATGCTCTGCCCACCCCCTCATGCTTTTTGACCATATTACTAACAGACAACATGTGTGTGCCCGCTGTGTTACTCAACCGGTTTGGCTTTGGGCTACACCAGGGAGCGGAGTCTAAGTGCCCTCTAGGTCTTCACCCTCTATCCTGCTCCAGGATGTTGAACTTCTGCGGCTGGAGGGAACCAGGTTGCTCCAGCAGTGTGGTCTCAGTGTGAGCAGCAGCTGGTTTCCAATAACCAAGAGTTTGGCCTCCAGCAGCGTTACACTCTCGTTACATTTCTCACCTGGATCCTGTAGGCCACACTTGGGTTTGCACTGAATAGACTGGGGTATATATCCTATATGTGCCGTCATCACAGCACTGAGCTCCAGTTGGAGGGCCGCAGCCATGACACCAGTGATCTAGGTGGTATATTTCAGGTTTTTTATCCATCGTACTTTCCTCCTGTATTGTACTTTTTTCTGTGTCTTTTCGCCCCGGAACATTCTTTCACGGTGTAGTGTGAGCATAAGATACGAGTGTGATTAACCTCATCATTATCCCATACTCATCCATTCCCCGGCGGTCTATCGTGCCTCAGTACGGGTCATCCAGCACTACAGTCTCTGCGCCTCGTCGGCTCTTGTATGGGGATGACATCTGGTCATTCTAATTATTATGACCTTCTGAAGAGAACAGATTAGAAGTCTCGGTCTAAGTACTAGACTCCTAACATTAAAGCTTCTCAATGTCACGATTTGCGGTCATTTTCTCGCCTTTTTCTATTTGCTTGGATTTTTCCCGTATTTTACAGAACCCGCTCTTCTCGCTGTAAGTTGAGAATAAGAAGCTGCTTGTCTTGGTATTTGGCCATCTGGTTCTGCTTCTTTCACTCAAGGATCTGATTCTTCACTTTCTTTGCCTTCCACAATTTCTATCTAGAAATGGCCGACCAGAGAGAAAAAGAAATGGCAATAGAATATAATTTAAAAAACACACACATGTATATTACTGCCCAGTTATATCCCCCTCAGCCCCAGCACTGTGGCTCCACTCATTTCCTGCCACATGACTACTGTGCAGTGTCCCAGTACCTGTGTCCCAGCCGCCATCCATCAACAGTTGTTTCGCAAAATTATTTAGATTTGTAATTTAATTCTGTTTAAGAATCTCAAGTCTTCCTGTACTTATCAGCTGCTGTATGTCCTGCAGAAAGTGGTGTATTTTCTCCAGTCTGACACAGTGCTCTCTGCTGCCACCTCTGTCCATGTCAGGAACTGTCCAGAGCAGGAGAGGTTTTCTATGGGGATTTGCTGCTGCTCTGGACAGTTCCTGACATGGACAGAGGTGGCAGCAGAGAGCACTGTGTCAGACTGGAGAGAATACACCACTTCCTGCAGGACATACAGCAGCTGATAAGTACTGGAAGACTGGTGATTTTTAAATAAAAGTAAATTACACATCTTTGGCACTTTGTGGCACAAGGGGGAGGTAGGGCACCATCACCAGGTTACATAAAATTTGCTTTCTCAAATTCAACCATTTCTTATGTTGGAGGTGAGGATGGTAAATATGGCACAGACACCATGGATACGCAGGGTTGGCTGGAGGGTGAGGGTGGGCATACATACACAGGGTGAGATATCTACTCGTCCTCCGCCTCCAGTACTAGACGTCTCATCCAGCTTATGTTATAGCAGCCTGTAGAGCTCACCCCCGGTTTACATAGGTTGAGCACGATGACTGATTTGCGTAGATCTCACATCCACACTCACTCTGGCAGCGTCGGCTCCTCGGCGTGTGGGCCAGATCTGTGTATCATTTAGTCAACAATTCTTTTTTTTATTTTGCCATGTGCTGGGAAATCTCAGGAGACGTCTCATTAAGAGCTGTTTCCAAAGCCGACTCAAGGACGAGAATGGAGAAATCTCTGCTATAAAACTATTTACTCGCTTAAAGGGGTTTTCTGGTCTTATATAAATAAAGCTTAAAGGGGTTCTCTGGTCTTATATAAATAATGTTTAAAGGTTTTTTTTTTCTTATATAAATAAAGCTTAAAGGGGTTTTCTGTTTTGTTTTTGTTTTTTTTATAAATAAAGCTTAAAAGGTTTTTCTGGTTTTATATAACCAAAGCCTAAAGGGTTTTTTCTGAATTTGGAAGAAAATTGAGTAAATGAAGGAAACAACATAAAATGTCAAAACTCATGAAATACATCCACTTGGCCATTTGGGCACCGCTACCCGCTTGATACCCCGCTACATTGATGACGTACCTGTATACCGAGTGACCGCTGTAGCCAATCTTCCATGTCAGGAACTGTCCAGAGCAGCAGCAAATCCCCATAGAAAACCTCTCCTGCTCTGGACAGTTCCTGACATGGACAGACCTGATGCCAGCTCTTGGCTTCCACCACTCAGATATTGATAACTTATCCAGTGCTGGAGAACCCCTTCTACCTCCTAAATAAATACACAGTCAAACACCCAATTAAAGGGATAATCAAAGTGAGACAAACAGCGCCACCCTTGGCCTCAGTGTGTGTGTTATTGCAGCTCAGATCCATTGAAGTGAATGTGTGGTGTCCCACCACAGGTGTTGCTATCGGTTACACCCTTCGTAAAAGTCTGTACTTATTGTTAGTGGTGATGAAAGTAGTGATAAAGTTTCGCCACTAGATGTCGCTGTATTCGGTATATGTACACAGATGCTGCACGGCTGAAGTATGTAAAGGGTTATAGTTTATTTGTGTGTCACATGGATCTGTGAACCTATGAGAATCTTTTTTTCTTCTGTCCTATCACCTCTCTCTTTATTTCTTCTATTGCACTCTTCACCCACTCACAGCGCACCTTAGATACGCTGAGGAAGGAAGTCACAGCTCACTCTCTACAGTGGTCCTCTTGGGCCCTAGCCCAAGGTACCCCGTAGCAGCCCTGCAGGACACTGCGCACAGGGGAACACGGTACAACCGGCCTTCTAAACTAAAAGCAGGCGTGCCATCCCACCTGTGTGCCCCCACTGGCATTGACGTCACAAAATAACATCTTAAGGTCCGGCTGTATCTCAGCCAACCTCCACTGGAGTGGCGTCACACTCAACCATCTAGCAAGTGACCGTCCGCTCCTCCGACACAACACCACCAGGGGTTACTACAAATGGAAATGTAATATCACCCCCAGCCTGATGACAGTTGTGGCGCTGTTTTCCCTTTAAATACATTGTATATGAGACAACCTGTACCCTCAGTATCCTTTTCCATGCACGTCATGTATCAGAATTAGGCAGATCCTTGGTGTGAACGATTTTCGTCAGTCGTGACCTTCATCAGGTAATCTGTATGAGAAATACCGTAATGTTCTCTCTATAATTCACTGTATAATTACCTATAACTGCAATAATCGCTCTATAGTAAGTATTCCTGCATCGGAATAAGATGATGATTCGCGTCTGATACATGACGGCAGGTCACGGTGCCCCATATAGAGCAGTAATACCCCATTACGGGGGGAAATTGTTAGGTATATGTGGTGATAACCTGCAAAGGGCAATTATTAGTCGCTGTGTGGCACTCGGCACATTGTTTATTATTATGTGTTCAGTCACCTGTCAGACGTGGCTCCGGTGTGCAGGTATATAGATGAGCCTCATTATACAGTGATTATACAGCCCGTTCTGTATGTGGGGATGTAGATTGTCTGATGAAGGTCATAAACAGTCATAATAAGGTCTGATCTAATTGTAATAAAGAATATGCATGAAGAAGAGTACGACGAGAGTGTGGGAATAACGGTATATAGACACCGGCCCGGATCCATCCACCTGCTTGTAACCAAAACAGCTGCAGCAACCAATCACAGCTCAGCTTTCATGTTACCAGAGCTTGTTTGGATCAGGAAGCCGGGCTGTGATTGGGCAGATTGATAGACCTGGGCCATGGGGTGGTCTGGGAGCATGCCCGCTCTTTTCCAGAAAAGCATGTCATTAAATAAATATAGACCCCACATAAGACCCTAAAGGGATTCAGTATCTGCACCTCAAAATATACCAAACCTCTTTTAAATACATCATACCCCGGACTAGACCCCCTAAATACATCATACCCCGGACTAGACCCCCTAAATACATCATACCCCGGACTAGACCCCCTAAATACATCATACCCCGGACTAGACCCCCTAAATACATCATACCCCGGACTAGACCCCCTAAATACATCATACCCCGGACTAGACCCCCTAAATACATCATACTCCGGACTAGACGCCCTAAATATATCAGACCCCAGACTAGACCCCCTAAATATATCAGACCCCAGACTAGACCCCCTAAATATATCAGACCCCAAACTAGACCCCCTAAATACATCATACCCTGGACTAGACCCTCTAAATACATCATACCCCGGACTAGACCCTCTAAATACATCATACCCCGGACTAGACCCCCTAAATACATCATACCCCGGACTAGACCCCCTAAATACATCATACCCCGGACTAGACCCCCTAAATACATCATACCCCGGACTAGACCCCCTAAATACATCATACCCTGGACTAGACCCTCTAAATACATCATACCCCGGACTAGACCCTCTAAATATATCAGACCCCAGAATAGACCCCCTAAATACTCCGGACTAGACCCCCTAAATACATCATACCCTGGACTAGACCCCCTAAATACATCATACCCCGAACTAGACCCCCTAAATACATCATACTCCGGACTAGACCCCCTAAATACATCATACTCCGGACTAGACCCCCTAAATATATCAGACCCCAGACTAGACCCCCTAAATACCCCGGACTAGACCCTCTAAATATATCAGACCCCAAACTAGACCCCCTAAATATATCAGACCACAGACTAGACCCCCTAAATATATCAGACCCCAGACTAGACTACCTAAATATATCAGACCACGGACTAGACCACCTCAATATATCAGACCCCAGACTAGACCCCCTAATTATATCAGACCCAAGATTAGACTGCCTAAATATATCAGAACTCAGACTAGACCCCCTAAATATATCAGACCCCAGACTAGACCCCCTAAATATACCCCAGATTAGACTACCTAAATATATCAGACCCCAGACTAGACCCCCTACATATATATTAGACCCCAGACTAGACCCCCTAAATATATCAGACCCCAGACTAGACCCCCTACATATATTAGACACCAGACCAAGCAAATATGTCAGACCCCAGACTAGACCCAATCAGACTCAAGACATCACCCACTGTCCCCCATGGGCTGCAATTATGGCTGCCCTTGTGCTCTTCTTCCTTCTGCTCTCCCATTCTCCTGATTCCTAAGTCTGAGGCTAACCTCCTCTCACTCTGCTTACCATCTGTTAACCCAGTGTGGTGTCCCACCACGGGTGTTGCTGCTTTTTACAGCCCTTGCAAAAGCCTATACTTCACGTTAATGTGGTAATGAAGTAGTACCTAAGTTTTACCACTAGATGTCACTATTGTTTGTATATGCACTTATGTATTGCACAATAACAAAGGGTTATTACTTGTTGTAATCTGTGCACCAATAACAGCTCTTCTCCACCTATCTCTATCTCTTTTCTTCTCTTAGACAGCAGTTTCTTGAAAGCAGCACTTCTACTTACTATGCAATGTTAAACCACTAAGGAGAGGACGAGTTAAAGATCACCCCAACCCATGCCTGATAACCAGAGGAACTGATCCGCAGAGAGCAAAGTTGCTACAAGCCTACGTACTCTATCTCACAGCCCGGGTGCAACCAGGAAATCTTGGCCACTCTGCTCAACTCTGGGGCTTGTGTCACCCTAATAGGACGGGTCACCATACACTGTAGGGCAACAGGTGGTACAACAAAGGTTGAAACACGGACATAAGTATACTTCTATTCTCAAGTCTTCAGTATTCTACTTCTTCTTCTTCTAAAGATCCGTCAGAGCACACTTCTACCCTGGGTTGGGACTCTCAGCACAAACTCCTCTCTACTCCTCTAAGCTCACTCTACTTCTCAGCACACAACCATGTCAACACAGCTTTTCTGTTCGGAAAGCTCTTAAAGCAGATTGTTTCTTGTTAAACCAGAAGTTTCTGATCAACTACTGTACAAAGTATTCTTACAGGTAAAGAAGATTTATTTTTTAACAGGACTATAACAGTGATTATTGTTCCGGCACTTACACAGTAGTTACACCAACCTTGGGTCATCTCCCCCACTTCTGTGGGTGGCGGTACCGATAGTCCGGGTGGGTACTAGCTCGCCACCATAATCTAAAAGCAGGTGTGCCTCCATACCTGTGTGACCACCTGGCACTGGCGTCACAGCAGTATACCATCTGGCTGAGCTATATCTCAACCAACCACCACAGCAGTGGCGTCACATAGTACCATCTAGCAAGTGACCGGTCGAGCACACACCACACCAGCACATTATGGTCATTGTGTAGGCAGACATGGGGTTAATAAGTGGTGACCCAGGATGCCACGCTGAGGTTTAGCCCATTACCCTTAGTCCAGTCAATGGGTCTAGTAGATGCCCACAGCCGGAATGGGTAACTCTATGGGACCAGTGTCAGGTGCAAGGAGAATAGGAGGTCCTAGTGGTGAGACCCCTACTGATCAGCTAGTTACCCATTATAGATGAGGGGATCCACAGCCGTGAGCCGCCCTGGATCCGTGACACCCGCCGCTATGCATAGACCCGCCACGCCGATGGATGTTTCCGAGTTGCTGAGACTTTGCACATAGTCAGATAATTAACTGTGAGGACAAAACACGGCGGGGAAGGAATCACACTGGCACATTGTTATTTTATCATTGTTGATCCAACAGCCGCGTCTCCAAAGTCGGAGAGCCACAAACAAGAGATTAACATATGAAAGAGCTGAAGATCGCGGCCGCACTCCCCTAAAGAAACGGCAGCAACGCCACACCTACAGCCAAACGCAGATGACGGTCCTACAGAGCCAATATAGACACATAATATATATATACAGGGCTTAACCGTATCCACATATAATACACACCAAACCGTATCCACATATAATAGACCCCAAACCGCATCCACATATAATACACCGCAAACTGTATCCGCATATAATACACCGCAAACTGTATCCGCATATAATACACCGCACACCGTATACACATATAATACACCGCAAACCGAATCCACTTATAATACACCGCACACCGTATACACATATAATACACACCAAACCGTATACACATATAATACACCGCAAACCGAATCAACATATAATACACCGCACACCGTATCCACATATAATACACCGCACACCGTATCCACATATAATACACCGCACACCGTATCCACATATAATACGCAGCAAACCGTATCCGCATATATTACACCGCAAACCGTATCCACATATAATACGCAGCAAACCGTATCCGCATATAATACACCGCAAACCGTATCCACATATAATACACTGCAAACCGTATCCACATACTGTATGATACACCGCAAACCGTATCCGCATATAATACACCGCAAACCGTATCCACATATAATACACCGCAAACCATATCCACATACTGTATGATACACCGCAAACCGTATCCGCATATAATACACCGCAAACCGTATCCGCATATATTACACAGCAAACCGTATCCGCATATAATACACCGCAAACCGTATCCACATATAATACACCGCAAACTGTATCCACATATAATACACCGCAAACCGTATCCACATATAATACACCGCAAACCGTATCCACATATAATACGCAGCAAACCGTATCCACATATAATACGTAGCAATCCGTATCCGTATATAATACACCGCAAACCGTATCCGCATATAATACACCGCAAACCGTATCCACATATAATACACCGCAAACCGTATCCACATATAATACACCGCAAACCGTATCCACATATAATACACCGCACACTGTATACACATATAATAAACCGCAAACTGTATACACATATAATACGCAGCAAACTGTATCCACATATAATACGCAGCAATCCGTATCCGTATATAATACACCGCAAACTGTATCCGCATATAATACACCGCAAACCGTATCCACATATAATACACCGCACACCGTATACACATATAATACACCGCAAACCGTATCCACATATAATACACCGCAAACAGTATCCACATACTGTATGATACACCGCAAACCGTATCCGCATATAATACACCGCAAAACTTATCCGCATATATTACACAGCAAACCGTATCCACATATAATACCTTATCCTACACCTCAGCTGCTGCAGAACCTCATAATACACCGAACCAGCAGTAAACCGTATCCGCATATAATACACCGCAAACCGTATCCACATATAATACACCGCAAACCGTATCAACATATAATACACCGCAAACCGTATCCACATATAATACATAGCACTGTATCCACATATAATACCTTATCATACACCTCAGCTGCTGCAGAACCTCATCATACACCTCAGCTGCTGCAGAACCTCATTATACACCTCAGCTGCTGCAGAACCTCATCATACACCTCAGCTGCTGCAGAACCTCATCATCATACACCTCAGCTGCTGCAGAACATAATACACCTCAGCTGCTGCAGAACATCATCATCATCATACACCTCAGCTGCTGCAGAACCTCATTATACACCTCAGCTGCTGCAGAACATAATACACCTCAGCTGCTGCAGAACCTCATACTACACCTCAGCTGCTATACTTTTAGGAGTGAACAAATGATTCCTATTCAGTCACAACAAGCGGAGATCCTGAAACCCATAAGAAATTGATATGCTGAAACATAATTAAAAATTTCCATTCCGTTGTTGGCTCTGGAATCCCCCTTTAACTTTCCTGCAGTCACTCTATCATCTGCCTGTCATACTACACTGTGTCCCATAGGTGGCGCTGTTCTTACTGTGCTCTCCGTACAAAGTAAATGTATATGGGACTCGGTCACCCACTCCGGCTCTTGCAGTCTTCACATTTACAAATTATTGGTGTGTGTCTGGTGTGGCAGTGTGTGCTTGGTGTGGCAGCGTGTCTGATGTGGCAGTGTGTCTGGTGTGGCGGTGTGTGTCTGGTCTGGCGGTGTGTCTGGTGTGGTGGTGTGTGTCTGGTGTGGCAGCGTGTCTGATGTGGCAGTGTGTCTGATCTGGCAGTGTGTCTGGTCTGGCAGTGTGTCTGGTCTGGCAGTGTGTCTGGTCTGGCGGTGTGTCTGGTGTGGCGGTGTGTCTGATGTGGCTGTGTGTCTGGTGTGTTGGTGTGTGTCTGGTGTGGCAGCGTGTCTGATGTGGCAGTGTGTCTGGTGTGGCGGTGTGTCTGGTGTGGTGCTGTGTCTGATGTGGTGGTGTGTCTGGTGTGGCAGTGTGTCTGGTGTGGCAGTGTGTCTCGTGTGGCGGTGTGTGTCTGATGTGGCGGTGTGTCTGGTGTGGCAGCGTGTGCCTAAAGTGGTGGTGTGTGTCTGGTGTGGCAGTGTGTCTGGTGTGGCAGTGTGTCTGGTGTGGCAGTGTGTCTCGTGTGGCGGTGTGTGTCTGATGTGGCGGTGTGTCTGGTGTGGCAGTGTGTGCCTAAAGTGGTGGTGTGTGTCTGATGTGGCGGTGTGTCTGATGTGGCAGCGTGTCTGATGTGGCAGCGTGTCTGATGTGGCGGTGTGTCAGTGTGGCGGTGTGTCAGTGTGGCGGTGTGTCTGGTGTGGCAGCGTGTCTGATGTGGCGGTGTGTCTGATGTGGCAGTGTGTCTGATGTGGCGGTGTGTCTCTGGTGTGGCAGCGTGTCTGATGTGGCGGCGTGTCTGATGTGGCGGTTATTCTGATGTGGCGGTGTGTCTGGTGTGGCAGTGTATCTGATGTGGCAGTGTGTCTGGTGTGGCAGTGTGTCTGGTGTGGCTGTGTGTCTGGTGTGGCTGTGTGTCTGGTGTGGCAGTGTGTCTGGTGTGGCAGTGTGTCTGGTGTAGCGGTGTGTCTGGTGTGGTGGTGTGTGTCTGGTGTGGCAGTGTGTCTGGTGTGGTGGTGTGTGTCTGGTGTGGCAGTGTGTCTGATGTGGTGGTGTGTGTCTGGTGTGGCGATGTGTCTGGTGTGGCGTGTGTCTGATGTGGCAGTGTGTCTGGTGTGGCGGTGAGTCTGATGTGGCGGTGTGTCTGGTGTGGCAGTGTGTGCCTAAAGTGGTGGTGTGTGTCTGATGTGGCGGTGTGTCTGATGTGGCAGCGTGTCTGATGTGGCAGCGTGTCTGATGTGGCGGTGTGTCAGTGTGGCGGTGTGTCAGTGTGGCGGTGTGTCTGGTGTGGCAGCGTGTCTGATGTGGCAGCGTGTCTGATGTGGCGGTGTGTCTGATGTGGCAGTGTGTCTGATGTGGCGGTGTGTCTCTGGTGTGGCAGCGTGTCTGATGTGGCGGCGTGTCTGATGTGGCGGTTATTCTGATGTGGCGGTGTGTCTGGTGTGGCAGTGTATCTGATGTGGCAGTGTGTCTGGTGTGGCAGTGTGTCTGGTGTGGCTGTGTGTCTGGTGTGGCAGTGTGTCTGGTGTGGCAGTGTGTCTGGTGTAGCGGTGTGTCTGGTGTGGTGGTGTGTGTCTGGTGTGGCAGTGTGTCTGGTGTGGTGGTGTGTGTCTGGTGTGGCAGTGTGTCTGATGTGGTGGTGTGTGTCTGGTGTGGCGATGTGTCTGGTGTGGCGTGTGTCTGATGTGGCAGTGTGTCTGGTGTGGCGGTGAGTCTGATGTGGCGGTGTGTCTGGTGTGGCAGTGTGTCTGATGTGGCAGTGTGTCTGGTGTGGCAGTGTGTCTGTTGTGGCAGTGTGTCTCGTGTGGCGGTGTGTGTCTGATGTGGCGGTGTGTCTGGTGTGGCAGTGTGTGCCTAAAGTGGTGGTGTGTGTCTGATGTGGCGGTGTGTCTGATGTGGCAGTGTGTCTGGTGTGTCTGGTGTGGCAGCGTGTCTGATGTGGCGGTGTGTCTGGTGTGGCGGTGTGTCTGGTGTGGCGCTGTGTCTGATGTGGCGGTGTGTCTGGTGTGGCAGTGTGTCTGATGTGGTAGTGTGTCTGGTGTGGCAGTGTGTCTGGTGTGGCAGTGTGTCTCGTGTGGCGGTGTGTGTCTGATGTGGCGGTGTGTCTGGTGTGGCAGTGTGTGCCTAAAGTGGTGGTGTGTGTCTGATGTGGCAGCGTGTCTGGTGTGGCAGCGTGTCTGGTGTGGCAGCGTGTCTGATGTGGTGGTGTGTGTCTGGTGTGGCGATGTGTCTGGTGTGGCGTGTGTCTGATGTGGCAGTGTGTCTGGTGTGGCGGTGAGTTTGATGTGGCGGTGTGTCTGATGTGGCAGTGTGTCTGGTGTGGCAGTGTGTCTGATGTGGCAGTGTGTCTGGTGTGGCAGTGTGTCTGGTGTGGCAGTGTGTCTGATGTGGCAGTGTGTCTGGTGTGTCTGGTGTGGCAGCGTGTCTGATGTGGCGGTGTGTCTGGTGTGGCAGCGTGTCTGGTGTGGCAGCGTGTCTGGTGTGGCAGCGTGTCTGATGTGGCAGCGTGTGTGATGTGGCGGTGTGTCTGATGTGGCGGTGTGTCTGGTGTGGCGGTGTGTCTGATGTGGCGGCGTGTCTGATGTGGCGGTTATTCTGATGTGGCGGTGTGTCTGGTGTGGCGATGTGTCTGGTGTGGCAGTGTGTCTGGTGTGGCAGTGTGTGTCTGGTGTGGCTGTGTGTCTGGTGTGGCAGTGTGTCTGGTGTGGCAGTGTGTCTGGTGTGGCGGTGTGTCTGGTGTGGTGGTGTGTGTCTGGTGTGGCAGTGTGTCTGGTGTGGTGGTGTGTGTCTGGTGTGGCAGTGTGTCTGATGTGGTGGTGTGTGTCTGGTGTGGCGATGTGTCTGGTGTGGCGTGTGTCTGATGTGGCAGTGTGTCTGGTGTGGCGGTGAGTCTGATGTGGCGGTGTGTCTGGTGTGGCAGTGTGTCTGATGTGGCAGTGTGTCTGGTGTGGCAGTGTGTCTGGTGTGGCAGTGTGTCTGCTCTGGCGGTGTGTCTGGTGTGGCAGCGTGTCTGATGTGGCGGCGTGTCTGATGTGGCGGTTATTCTGATGTGGTGGTGTGTCTGATGTAGCGGTGTGTCTGGTGTGGCGGTGTGTCTGATTTGGCGGTTATTCTGATGTGGCGACGTGTCTGATGTGGCGGTGTGTCTGGTGTGGCGATGTGTCTGGTGTGGCAGTGTGTCTGGTGTGGCAGTGTGTGTCTGGTGTGGCTGTGTGTCTGGTGTGGCAGTGTGTCTGGTGTGGCAGTGTGTCTGGTGTGGCGGTGTGCCTGGTGTGGCAGTGTGTCTAGTGTGGCAGTGTGTCTGCTCTGGCGGTGTGTCTGGTGTGGCAGTGTGTCTGCTCTGGCGGTGTGTCTGGTGTGGCAGCGTGTCTGATGTGGCGGTTATTCTGATGTGGCGGTGTGTCTGATGTGGCGGTGTGTCTGATGTGGCGGTGTGTCTGGTGTGGCGGTGTGTCTGGTGTGGCAGTGTGTCTGGTGTGGCGGTGAGTCTGATGTGGCAGTGTGTCTGGTGTGGCAGTGTGTCTGGTGTGGCGGTGAGTCTGATGTGGCAGTGTGTCTGGTGTGGCAGTGTGTCTGGTGTGGCAGTGTGTACCTTGTGTAGCGGTGTGTCTGGTGTGGCAGTGTGTCTGCTCTGGCGGTGTGTCTGGTGTGGCAGTGTGTCTGGTGTGGCAGTGTGTACCTTGTGTAGCTGTGTGTCTGATGTGGCGGTGTGTCTGGTGTGGCAGTGTGTCTGCTCTGGCGGTGTGTGCTGCGTCCCCACAATCCTCACTATCACTTAACCATCTTGGAGCATCTCCGGTGACTTTCCATTTCACACTTCTGGCCGTTCTCAGTCTTATCGCGGCTCCTGATAGATGAGGCGGCCGCTGCTCGAGGAGGATTCTCACTTTCATCTCGGCTCCTGTACAATGGGTGATAAATCTCAGCCTCGCTTCTCTTTTATTTTTTAGTCATATAAAACCGTCCCATTATACTCAGCGCCTTTGAGAGGAATAAATGCGAGGACGTTATAAGTGTGAGCACCCTGGAGAAGGAAGGTGATAACTGTCCGCATAGTAGATTGTAAGCTCTGTGGGCAAGCCAAGCTTAGCCAAGCAGTAAGTGGTGTATTCTCTCCAGTCTGATACAGTGCTCTCTGCTGCCACCTCTGTCCATGTCAGGAACTGTCCAGAGCAGCAGCAAATCCCCATAGAAAACCTCTCCTGCTCTGGACAGTTCCTGACATGGACAGAGGTGGCAGCAGAGAGCAGAGTGTCAGACTGGACTGAAAACACCACTTCCTGCAGGACATATCGTAGCTGGTAAGTACTGGAAGACTTGATATTTTTTAATATTTATTTATTTATTTAATATTTAACTACAAATTTCTGGAACATTTTAATTTTTTTTTTGTGAGGTTTTTTTTTTTTAGGTTCCAACATGCCTGTTAGGGGGGGGGTTACACTGAGGAATTCTCGAGGAATAGTTGAGGAAAGTTTTCTGCTTAAATTTCCTCACCTATTCAGCTCTGACAGAAAAGGAGCAGAATTTGAGCAAAATTCGAGCAGAATGCATTCGGAATTTAAGCCCCCATTAACTTCTATACATACATTATCGTGTGACACAGTACTCTCTGCTGCCACCTCTGTCCATGTCAGGAACTGTCCAGTGCAGGAGAGGTTTTCTATGGGGATTTGCTGCTGCTCTGGACAGTTCCTGACATGGACAGAGGTGGCAGCAGAGAGCACTGTGTCAGACTGGAGAGAATACACCACTTCCTGCAGGACATACAGCAGCTTTATGACACCAGTTGATTTTAAAGAAAAAAAAATACCCCTAAATATCTTGCACCTCTGGATTACTGCATATATATGTGTGTAGTGTATATAATGTGTCTGTCTATATATACTGTATGTAATGTGCATATATGTGTGCGTGTGTGTGTGTTCAGTATATCCCCACCTTTCTATACACAGGCTTTGCATTTGTATTACATTATCCCGCACAGAATTGTATTTCCAGCTCTCATCACCATAAATATCATAAACAATTGAATTGGATTTCCCATTGTTTCATTGATTATTAAGATTTAAGCAATGTGTATTATTGCTGATATTCTATTTGCACGTTTCCCTGTATCCGCTGTTCTCAGTCCGGACATGGATCGGCCGTCAGACGTCTCATTCTGCTGGATCATCGGTTTTGTGCCTCGGTTATTTTATGCACTTTGCTGTTGCAGTAGATGACGGTGCTATTCTATACATTATAACGTATCTAGGTGTATGTGACATGATGGGTGAGAGTTACCAGAGATGGGGAACAGGGACAGCCCTCCATAACATTAACAATGTGGAGATGTAGTGATCTGTTCTGTGCACCAGGAGATGTAGTGATCTATTCTGTGCACCAGGAGATGTAGTGATCTGCTCTGTGCACTAGGAGATGTAGTGATCTGTTCTGCTGTTCTATGCACCAGGAGATGTAGTGATCTGTTCTGTGCACCAGGAGATGTAGTGATCTGTTCTGTGCACCAGGAGATGTAGTGATCTGCCCTGTGCACCAGGAGATATTGTGATCTATTCTGTGCTTCAGGAGATGTAGTGATCTATTCTGTGCACCAGGAGATGTTGTGATCTGTTCTGTGCACCATGAGATGTAGTGATCTGCTCTGTGCACTAGCACTAGGAGATGTAGTGATCTGTTCTGTACACCAGGAGATGAAGTGATCTGCCCTGTGCACCAGGAGATGTAGTGATCTATTCTGTGCACCAGGAGATGTAGTGATCTGCCCTGTGCACCAGGAGATGTAGGGATCTGTTCTATGTACAAGGAGATGTAGTAATCTGCTCTGTGCACCAGATTTAGTGATCTGCTCTGTGCACCAGGAGATGTAGTGATCTGCCCTGTGCACCAGGAGATGTAGGGATCTGTTCTGTGCACCAGGAGATGTAGTGATCTGCCCTGTGCACCAGGAGATGTAGGGATCTGTTCTGTGCACTGGGAGATATAGTGATCTGTTCTATGTACAAGGAGATGTAGTAATCTGCTCTGTGCACCAGATTTAGTGATCTGTTCTGTGCACTGGGAGATATAGTGATCTGGTCTGTGCACCAGGAGAAGTAGTGATCTGCTCTGTGCACCAGGAGATGTAGTGATCTGCTCTGTGCACTGGGAGATATTGTGATCTGCTCTGTTCACTAGGAGATGTAGTGATCTGCTCTGTGCACCAGATGTAGTGATCTGTTCTGTGCACTAGATGTAGTGATGTGTTCTGTGCACTAGGTGTAGTGATCTGTTCTGTGCACTAGGTGTAGTGATCTGTTCTGTGCACCAGGCGATGTAGTGATCTGCTCTGTGCACTAGGAGATGTAGTGATCTGTTCTGTGTACTAGGTGTAGTGATCTGTTCTGTGCACTAGGTGTAGTGATCTGTTCTGTGCACCAGGAGATGTAGTGATCTGCTCTGTGCACCATGGGATGTAGTGATCTGTACTGTGCACCAGGAGATGTAGTGATCTGTTCTGTGCACTAGGAGATGTAGTGATCTGTTCTGTGCACCAGGAGATGTAGTGATCTGTTCTGTGCACCATGAGATGTAGTGATCTTTTTTTGTGCACCATGAGATGTAGTGATCTGTTCTGTGTACAAGATGTAGTGATCTGTTCTGTACACCAGGAGATGTAGTGATCTGTTCTGTACACCAGGAGATGTAGTGATCTGTTCTGTGTACTAGATGTAGTGATCTGCTCTGTGCACTAGGAGATGTAGTGATCTGTTCTGCTGTTCTGTGCACCAGGAGATGTAGTGATCTGTTCTGTGCACCAGGAGATGTGGTGATCTGTTCTGTGCACTAGGAGATGTAGTGATCTGTTCTGTGCACCAGGAGATGTGGTGATCTGCTCTGTGTACTAGATGTAGTGATCTGTTCTGTACACCAGGAGATGAAGTGATCTGTTCTGTGCACTAGGAGATGTAGTGATCTGTTCTGTGCACTAGGAGATGTAGTGATTTGTTCTGTGCACCAGGAGATGTAGTGATCTGTTCTGTGCACCATGAGATGTAGTGATCTGTTCTGTTTACTAGATGTAGTGATCTGTTCTGTGTACTAGATGTAGTGATCTGTTCTGTACACCAGGAGATGAAGTGATCTGTTCTGTGTACTAGATGTAGTGATCTGTTCTGTACACCAGGAGATGTAGTGATCTGCTCTGTGTACTAGATGTAGTGATCTGTTCTGTGCACCAGGGGATGTAGTGATCTGTTCTGTGCAGCAGGAGATGTAGTGATCTGCTCTGTGCACTAGGAGATGTAGGGATCTGTTCTGCTGTTCTGTGCACCAGGAGATGTAGTGATCTGCTCTGTGCACCATGGGATGTAGTGATCTGTACTGTGCACCAGGAGATGTAGTGATCTGTTCTGTGCACTAGGAGATGTAGTGATCTGTTCTGTGCACCAGGAGATGTGGTGATCTGCTCTGTGTACTAGATGTAGTGATCTGTTCTGTACACCAGGAGATGAAGTGATCTGTTCTGTGCACTAGGAGATGTAGTGATCTGTTCTGTGCACTAGGAGATGTAGTGATCTGCCCTGTGCACCAGGAGATGTAGGGATCTGTTCTGTGCACCAGGAGAGGTAGTGATCTGTTCTGTGCACCATGAGATGTAGTGATCTGTTCTGTTTACTAGATGTAGTGATCTGTTCTGTACACCAGGAGATGAAGTGATCTGTTCTGTGTACTAGATGTAGTGATCTGTTCTGTACACCAGGAGATGTAGTGATCTGCTCTGTGCACTAGGAGATGTAGGGATCTGTTCTGTGCACCAGGAGATGTAGGGATCTGTTCTGCTGTTCTGTGCACCAGGAGATGTAGTGATCTGCTCTGTGCACCATGAGATGTAGTGATCTGCTGTGTGCACTAGGGATGTAGTAATCTGCCATTGGCACTAGGGGGCACATGTATCATTGTTCGGCCCTGACATACGCCTTTGGATCAGTCTTATTGTGTGTTTTTATCCAAGGACACCCAAACTTCTGGTTTAGAACAATTGCTGCATCTCGCATCAGTACCTCCCCTATTACACAGCTGATATATAAGGATTTTTATGCAGCTTAAAGGGGAACTCTGAAGAAAGGAAAATGCTTTCAAATCAAATCAGCTGCTGTATGTCCTGCAGGAAGTGGTGTATTCTCTCCAGTCTGACACAGTGCTCTCTGCTGCCACCTCTGTCCATGTCAGGAACTGTCCAGAGCAGGAGAGGTTTTCTATGTGGATTTGCTGCTGCTCCGGACAGTTCCTGACATGGACAGAGGTGGCAGCAGAGAGCAGTGTGTCTATCAGTCTGAAGGATTTATCCATCTCAGGAACTAAGGGGCCTATACCACGGGAGCGATAATCGGCCGATTATCGCTCGGTGGAATAGAGAAAACGATCAGCCGATGATCGTGTCATCGGCTGATCGTTTATTTAGGGCCAGACCTCAAATCATCGGTCCCCCACCGTGCATCGCTACGATTTGAGAAGCAGCACCATACATTACCTGGCAGGACTTCTCCTCGGCTCCGTCTTCCTCCCGGTCCCGCGGCGCAGCATCAGCAGCTCCGGAGCGGCCTGATTGAGCAGTCAGACCGCTGAGCCAATCACAGGCCAGGACCGCTGTGGGACCCGGGGAAGAAGACCGAGCCAAGGAGAAGTCCTGCCAGGTAATGTATGGTGCAAGGGCTGCAAGGACATCGATGTCCCTGCAGCCCTCGCTAACGATCATCGGGCCGTAGAATTGGCCCAGTAAACGAGCGCAAATCTAGCAGATCGGTGCTCGTTTACATCGTTGATCAGACCCCCATCGGCCTGTGAAATAGGACCCTAACTCTCCATACTGAATCCACATGGTACTATCTAGATAGATTCGCTGTGACATCTGAATCAGGGGTCGGAGAACAGAGCAGCTCCAGCCAGCCGGCCCTTTAAGAACACTTGTGCCACCACGGGTGGTCGCTGCAAATTAAAGTTCCGTCCCCGCCATTCCATCTTCTTACTTGTTTTCTTCCCCTGTCAGGGAATTGATCGCCTCTGTCTGTCAGCGCACTCGTCCTGGTTGCAGGCAGCTGTATGACTATCGACGTTCGCCTTCGTTCTCACCGCGCTCACAGTTTTCTTCTGCAGATACAATGAGGCGGCCACAAGATGTTCCAGGTTTAACGTCGATATCCAACAAGCTGCAGCGAGCGAGGGCTGAGGGCTGGGAGCTGCCGGCTATTGGCAGGACAATGGATTGGCAGAGCGGCTTCTCTTTTGGCCGCGCTGTCACGGTCAGGTCTGCCGCTAATTGTCCAGGCTGTTATTTAATAGAAGGGAGCTAATCATCTGCGAATAATGGAGCCGAACAATAGAGAACGCAGCCCGATACTTGTGCAAAGTTTTATACGGAGACAAGTTGTGAGATTTACAATGAGAGATCTCATTAGATTGCCCGAGCCGTCCCTGGCTGCAGAGAGAAACCGTAAGACAAGGAGTTTGCATTGATCGCTCTAGTGGGCTGATGGATGGGCGGCAGTGCAGTGGTTTGGGCTGTAGAGGGAGCTGTCATACCCAGACCCTAATGCTTAAAGGGGTACTCCAGAGATTTTTTTTTTCTTTCTTCAACTCATCTGGTGTAAGAAAGTTCTTCTGTTTAAAAATCTCCAGTCTTCCAGTACTTATCAGCTGCTGTATGTCCTGCAGGAAGTGGTGTATTCTCTCCAGTCTGACACAGTGCTCTCTGCTGCCACCTCTGTCCATGTCAGGAACTGTCCAGAGCAGCAGCAAATCCCCATAGAAAACCTTTCCTGCTTTCCAGACTGGAGAGAATACACCACTTCCTGCAGGATATACAGCAGCTGATAAGTACTGGAAGACTAGAGATTTTTTGATAGAAGTAACTTACAAATCTCTGACACTTTGTTGGTGAGCTATGGGGCTCATGATGACAAAAAAATGATTTTAAAAAAATCCCAAGAATGGGTCTATACAGCAACAAAATACATAAAAATCTTAGAAAAATCACATAAAGCACAAAACTTCAGACCCACAAACAGCAAAGAAAGAGGCTACAAAACGCAATCTCAGGACCTGGCAGTAATATTCCCCCTGGAGAAGAAAGGGTTAATGCCCCTGTAAGCACATGTAATTGCATGGAGAGTGAAGTGCTAAAGTGCTGAGCTAGACAGGTGCTGTATGTCCAAGCCAATGAGCAGGTAACATAGAGAATCCAGGCAGCGTATACCATATACCTGCTGGACACCTCTTTAGTTGTCAGAGTACTGCATGTGCCACCTATTAGCAAAGGGGGATCAGTCAACAAGAGTTGGGCCCCTCTCTATAGCAGTCACATGATCAGCCTCTGAAATGCACATAGAAACCCAAAAGAGGAACATACAAGCTGCCCAAGGTCCCGGCTACTATAGACAGGGACTGTACAGGGACTTCCTGATCCCCGATGTCAGTCCCCGCTCTATTACCCTGTCAGCCTCTCAGAGTTCCTGTGCGGCAATCCGGTGATTTATGTCTCTATGAGATTTTCCTCTGAATTATTTTCGTAGCAGAAATGCAGCTAATGGCGTCATTGTAATTTATAGTTACTAGCATGTAAAATAGCATTGTCAGCACTCGCGGCTTTGTGTCCCCTTTGTTGCCGCTGGGGGGACTGTGAATAGAATCCGTCCCCTTCCCCCTCTGGCAGCTGATGGGAGTTCCTATAGTTCAATCTTAATTTCCTGCAGAAGCTGTCTCCCTCATAATAGTGACAGCCACAGCTCCCCCATAACGGTGACAGCCACAGTGTCCCCATAAGTGACAGCCACAGCTCCCCCATAACAGTGACAGCCACAGCTCCCCCATAACAGTGACAGCAACAGTGCCCCATAAGTGACAGCCACAGCTCCCCCATAACAGTGACAGCCACAGCTCCCCCATAACGGTGACAGCCACAGTGTCCCCATAAGTGACAGCTACAGCTCCCCCATAACAGTGACAGCCACAGCTCCCCCATAACAGTGACAGCAACAGTGCCCCATAACCGGGCAGCCACAGTGCCCCCATAACAGTCACAGCCACAGTGTCCCCATAACAGTGACAGCCACAGTGCCCCCATAACAGTGACAGCCACAGTGTCCCCATAACAGTGACAGCCACAGTGCCCCCATAACAGTGACAGCCACAGCTCCCCCCATAACAGTGACAGCCACAGTGCCCCCATAACAGTGACAGCCACAGCTCCCCCCATAACAGTGACAACCACAGTGCCCCCATAACCGTGACAGCCACAGTGCCCCCATAAGTGACAGCTACAGTGCCCCCATAAGTGACAGCCACAGTGCCCCCATAACAGTGACAGCCACATTGCCCCCCATAAGTGACAGCCACAGCTCCCCCCATAACAGTGACAGCCACAGTGCCCCCATAACAGTGACAGCCACAGTGTCCCCATAACAGTGACAACCACAGTGTCCCCATAACGGTGACAGCCACAGTGTCCCCATAAGTGACAGCCACAGCTCCCCCATAACAGTGACAGCCACAGCTCCCCCATAACAGTGACAGCAACAGTGCCCCATAACAGTCACAGCCACAGTGTCCCCATAACAGTGACAGCCACAGTGCCCCCATAACAGTGACAGCCACAGTGTCCCCATAACAGTGACAGCCACAGTGCCCCCATAACAGTAACAGCCACAGCTCCCCCCATAACAGTGACAGCCACAGTGTCCCCATAACAGTGACAGTCATAGCTCCCCCCATAACAGTGACAGCCACAGCTCCCCCCATAACAGTGACAGCCACAGTGCCCCCATAACCGTGACAGCCACAGTGCCCCCATAAGTGACAGCCACAGTGCCCCCATAACAGTGACAGCCACATTGCCCCCCATAAGTGACAGCCACATTGCCCCCCATAAGTGACAGCCACAGTGCCCCCATAACAGTGACAGCCACAGTGTCCCCATAACAGTGACAACCACAGTGTCCCCATAACAGTGACAGCCACAGTGTCCCCATAACAGTGACAGCCACAGCTCCCCCCATAACAGTGACAGCCACAGTGCCCCCATAAGTGACAGCTACAGTGCCCCCATAAGTGACAGCCACAGTGCCCCCATAAAAGTGACAGTCACAGTGCCCCCATAACAGATGACAGCCACAGTTTCCCCATAACAGTGACAACCAAAGTGTCCCCATAACAGTGACAGCCACAGCTCCCCCCATAACAGTGACAGCCACAGTGTCCCCATAACAGTGACAGCCACAGCTCCCCCCATAACAGTGACAGCCAGTGTCCCCATAACAGTGACAACCACAGTGCCCCCATAACAGTGACAACCACAGTGTCCTCATAACAGTGACAGCCACAGCTCCCCCCATAACAGTGACAGCCACAGTGCCCCCATAACAGTGACAGCCACAGTGCCCCCATAACAGTGACAACCACAGTGTCCCCATAACAGTGACAGCCACAGTCTCCCCATAAACCTGACAGCCACAGCTCCTCCACAACAGTGACAGCCACAGTGCCCCCATAACAGTGACAGCCACAGTGCCCCCATAAAAGTGACAACCACAGTGCCCCCATAACAGTGACAACCACAGTGTCCCCATATCAGTGACAACCACAGTTTCCCCATAACAGTGACAGTCACAGATGCCCAAATACAGTGACATCCACAGTGCCCCCATAATAGTGACAGCCACATTGTCCCCATAAACCTGACAGCCACAGCTCCCCCACAACAGTGACAGCCACAGTGCCCCCACAACAGTGACAGCCACAGTGCCCCCATAACAGTGACAGCCACAGTGCCCCCATAACAGTGACAGCCACAGTGCCCCTATAACAGAGAAAGCCACAGTGCCCCCATAACAGTGACAGCCACAGTGCCCCTATAACAGAGAAAGCCACAGTGCCCCCATAACATAGACAGCCACAGCTCCCCCATAACAGTGACAGCCACAGATCCCCATAACAGTGACAGCCACAGATCCCCATAACAGTGACAGCCACAGATCCCCATAACAGTGACAACCACAGATCCCCATAACAGTGACAGCCACAGTGCCCCATAACAGTGACAGCCACAGTGCCCCATAACAGTGACAGCCACAGTGCCCCATAACAGTGACAGCCACAGTGCCCCCATATCAGTGACAGCCACAGTGCCTCCATAACAGTGACAGTGATGGCTTGGTGCCAGATTAGCTCATTGGTATGTAGCCAGACTACTCAGGGGGATGTGACCGCATTATTTAGGGTTTTGGGACTATATTACTCAGGGGCGTGTGACCATATTACTCAGGGGCATGTGACCATATTACTCAGGGGTGTGTGACCATATTACTAAGGGGCGTGTGACCATATTACTAAGGGGTGTGTGACTACATTACTCAGGGGCATGTGACCATATTACTAAGGGGCGTGTGACCATATTACTAAGGGGTGTGTGACTACATTACTCAGGGGCGCGTGACTACATTACTCAGGGGCGCGTGACTATATTACTCAGGGGCGCGTGACTATATTACTCAGGGGGTGTAACCATATTACTCAGGGGCTTGTGACTATATCACTCAGGGGCTTGTGACTATATTACGCAGGGGCGCGTGACTATATTACTCAGGGGCTTGTGACTATATTACTCAGGGGCCTGTGACTATATTACTCAGGGGCGTGTGACTACATTACTCAGGGGTGCGTGACTATATTACTCAGGGGCCTGTGACTATATTACTCAGGAGCGTGTGACTACATTACTCAGGGGTGCGTGACTATATTACTCAGGGGCGTGTGACTACATTACTCAGGGGCGTTTGACTATATTACTCAGGGGCGTGTGACTATATTACTCAGGGGCCTGTGACTATATTACTCAGGGGCGTGTGACTATATTACTCAGGGGCGTGTGACTATATTACTCAGGGGCGCGTGACTATATTACTCAGGGGCTTGTGACTATATTACTCAGGGGGTGTAACCACATTACTCTGTGACTACATTACTTAGGGGCGTGTGACTATATTACTTAGGGGTGTGTGACTATATTACTCAGGGGCTTGTGCTAGATTACTCAGGGGCGTGTGACTACATTACTCAGGGGCGTGTGACTACATTACTCAGGGGCGTGTGACTACATTACTCAGGGGTGTGTGACTACATTACTCAGGGGCGTGTGACTACATTACTCAGGGGCGTGTGACTACATTACTCAGGGGCTTGTGACTATATTACTCAGGGGGTGTAACCACATTACTCAGGGGCGCGTGACTATATTACTCAGGGGGTGTAACCACATTACTCAGGGGCGTGTGACTACATTACTTAGGGGTGTGTGACTATATTACTCAGGGGTGTGAGACTACATTACTCAGGGGTGTGTGACTATATTACACAGGGGCGTGTGACTATATTACTCAGGGTCGTGTGACTATATTACTCAGGGGCGCGTGACTATATTACTCAGGGGCTTGTGACTATATTACTCAGGGGGTGTAACCACATTACTCAGGGGCCTGTGACTACATTACTTAGGGGCGTGTGACTACATTACTTAGGGGCCTGTGACTATATTACTCAGGGGCATGTGACTACATTACTTAGGGGTGTGTGACTACATTACTCAGGGGCGTGTGACCATATTACTCAGGGGTGTGTGACTATATTACTCAGGGGCATGTGACTATATTACTCAGGGGCGTGTGACTACATTACTCAGGGGCGTGTGACTATATTACTCAGGGGCGTGTGACTATATTACTCAGGGGCGTGTGACTATATTACTCAGGGGCGTGTGACTATATCACTCAGGGGCGTGTGACTACATTACTCAGGGGCGTGTTACTATATTACGCAGGGGTGTGTGACTACATTATTTAGGGTTTTGTGACTATATTACTCAGGGGTGTGTGACTATATTACTCAGGGGCGTGTGACTATATTACTCAGGGGTTAGCACATTGGGGGAGATTCATGAAAGGGTGTAAATATACACCTGGTGTAAAATGCCCACAGCAGCCAATCACAGCTCCTCTTATATTTTACCAGAGCTGAAAGCTGAGCTGTGATTGGCTGCTGAGGGCATTTTACACCAGGTGTATATTTCCACCCTTTCATAAATCTCCCCCAATGTGTACTAGAAAACCATTTAGCATGTACTTTAGACACCTTTTCCATCATTTTGGACACTTTCTACTGCATTGGTGATTCTGGTTAAGGGATGTGGCTTCAGTAATAAAGGATTGGCAGCAGGATTCTGGCATCTGGTACCATGCATGGCAATAGATTTACCTGTGATACACCTGGTGCATATGCAGACCGTCTACAGTTACACTAAGAATTAGAGAGTTGTTGTTATCCTTTTCCTCTCTGCCCACATGCTCTGATCTGTCCATCCAAGGTAGATGCCTAAAGGAGCAGACTTGTTACAGTATATCAGGCAGTATCTCTATCTCTGGTATGGTGGCACCCCCATCACACCAGTGCCCCCCCCCCCCATCCTCTCGGGGATCTGACTTTGGTCCTCCGTTCAAAGTAATCAGGCTGCATTATAGGAGGTTTTTATCCTAAATGTTCTAGTATCCAGTAGTTATCTGGCAGCTTATTATACGTACACGGAGGTGGTGGTGGGAGTGGAGTGGACAGACAGATGCATGAGTGCTCCGGAGCATTAATCCTGAGGCAGGTGATCCAGTTATTGTGCTAAAAAACAACTTTAAAACTGGCAGCCCCATGCCCAACGGCCGGGGCTTAGATTGTCTATACATTAGGCTGGCACAACCTCTCTGTCCCTCCTCCCCACCCTCATCATTAGGAATGCTCCAGGCAGATTGTCTCCTATTCCTCAGCTGTGTCAGCACGGCACATGGGCTGGATCGTTAAGGCACCTGTGCAGTGTTCAGACAGGAGAAAATGGCATTCCTAATGATGAAGAGGGTAGGGAGGAGAGACGGAGGGGTGGTGCAAAGTTACAGCACAGATACTGCAAGCCACAGTCGTTGGGCATGGGGCTGCAAGTTTAAAAGTTGTTTTTTAGCACAATAACTGCATCACCTGCCGAAGGGACCCCAGGACAGATTTTGGATTAAAAGCAGCTATCCGAAGGTACAAGTGGTTTGGGGGGGGTCAGCTTGTGGGTATAGAGTCGCATTAATAACTTTATCACATGTGACCCACAAATTCTAACCTCACAAAGCAGAGCTGAATATGTTATTTATCTGTTCCTTTTTTGCTCAGTAAAAGGAATAGCGCCGCACAGATGTGCAGGTTGACTGAGGTATTGCAACCAAGCCCCATTCATTTAACAGGTTTCTGTAAGAAAGTGTCAATGTTTTTATATCTAGAAAAATTGCTTCTTAAGGGGTTGTTCACCAAATATGTTTTGTTCACATCAACTGGTCCCAGCAAGTGCCAGAGATTTGTAATTTACTTCTACTAAAAAAAAAAAAAAAAAAAAATCTCCAGTCTTCCAGTACTTATCAGCTGATATATGTCCTGCAGAAAACCTCTTCTGCTCTGGACAGTTCTGGAGGTGGCAGCAGAGAGCACTGTGTCAGACTGGAGAGAATACACCACTTCCTGGAGAACATACAGTAGCTGATAAGTATTGGAAGACTGGAGATTTTTTTTTATAGAAGTAAATTACAAATCTCTGGCACTTTCTGTCACCAGTTAAATTGGTGAACATCACCTTTAGGCTATGTTCACACAACGTTAGAGACCGGCCGTTCCGTGACCCCGGCCCCGGTACTTAAGTGCTGGCCGGATGATCCGTCCGGCTGCGGAACTCTGATGCGGGCGCATCAGCTTGCGCCCGCATCAGAGCTTCCCATAGAACTGACAGGTCTTTCTGCGGCCGGAATTCATTGAATTCCGGCCGCAGAAAACTGACATGTCAGTTTTTTGTGTCCCCGCATGTGATCCCGGCTGGAGCGTATACAATGTGTGTACGCTCCGGCCGGGATCCCATTCATCAATAGGCATTGTTCCACCGCGCAAAACTACGGACGTAGTTCTGCGGCGAGAACTAGGGCCGCAGTTGTACGTTGTGTGAACATAGCCTTAAGCTTTATTTCTGCAACTCCATTTATGATTGATTCTAATAGCTGCTCCTTTAGAATTATCGCTCATGCTGAATTGGTCCAAACTGATTATCTCTAATCTCTAATCTGATGATTTCTTACCATATCATTATAGAAGTCGGAGCTGAATTTTTCTGATACAGAGCTCCAAACCCCCTGCATAGACATAGGGGTAACTGATAATATTCTGGCTGTAATACAACTAGCAGAAGCCTCACAGCTCCCCATAGATCAGTGTTCCCAAACATGTGGCTCCCCAGCTTCTGCAAAACTACAACTTCCAGCATGCCCAGGCAGTCACAGAGGGAGAATGTCTTAAGACCCTATTACATGGAAAGATTATTGGCCGTATTCAGCCGATAATCATCCTGTGTAATAGAAAGCAACGATCAGCCGCCATGAACTATGTCGGCTGATCGTTGCTGTCGTTTGTCTTTCAACATGTTGAAAGACAAATGACTCATACAGCAACGATCTGCTGCCGTAGCGTCGTGGAATAGGAGTGGTGGCAGCAGACCGCCACTATCTTGTATGGGCTGCCCGGACAATCTAGAGATCACCCGAGCAGCCCCCCTGCACCTCCCCGTGGCCCCCCTGCACTTACCCGCTCGCTGCCGCTGGGTGTAATGGCAGTGACAGATCCAGCAGTGCATCACCATAAAAAAAAAACTGTTCAACAACTTCAACTCCCATCATGCATTGCTGAAAACAATAAGGACATGATTATACATGAGCTTCATTTGATCAGCGCTTTGCTCATAAAGTCGTCTGTCAGCGCTGCTCCGCTCCCTGCTGCTCCACCCAGGATGCTGGGAAAATCTGGATCCAATCCTAGGAAACTGGGAGAAGCTTCCCAGGATTGGACCCAGCTTTTCCCAGCATCCTGGGGGGATGGGGGGAGTGTCAGGGAGCGGAGACGCACTGACAGCCGGCCGACTAAATGAGCGGAGTGCTGATCAAATGAAGCAGTTCACTTTGTTTAGATGAGCGCTTCACTCATCTCTAGACATAATAGAAGTTGTAGTTTTGCAAAAGCTGAAGAGCCTCAGATTGGATAACAGTGACCTATAGAGACCCGGACCTGGAGCAACACAGATTGAAAAACACTGGTATAGACTATCCAGACAATGCAGAGACTGTCAGGGCATGCTGGAAGTTGTAGTTGAAGATAAAGATGATGATGATGATGATGATGATGATGATGATAACAATAATAATAATAATAATAATAATAATAGCTATACTAAAATAATAATAATAATAATAATAATAATAATAATAATAATAACAACAACAACAATATAAAGCAATTTCTCCATTTGCTTAAATGTTAAGAATAGATATTTGTACATTGGTCGGTGGGACATGTGACCCCGTCTCCCTGATCTGTAGGATACTGAGGCTCCTGGTGGTTACATAATCTGTGAGAGGGGAGATGTGAGGAGAAGCTGCGGGTGGTGACTGTCCCTTTAATACCTGGAGCCCAATTATTCTGGAGGTTGACAGCTCCGCTGGGTGTAGGAGGCTCAGTGATGGGAGTAGGAGTGGGATATAGGATAGCAGAGATTATAATAGGAACATTACAGTGACTTGTGTGTGATGAGTCAGTGACAGGTAGCGGGGATACATCCAACACCGTCTATTAGGAGACCACCAGTCAGTGACAACATAGTGATAGGTGGGAGTTCAGCTGCTGGGACTAGTGATAGAATGAGGGGCTGGGACCCCAGGTAGAGGAATAGTGCCAGACTACTCCAGGTGCTGTACTGATACCACAACTCACTCAGCTCTGCAGCGCATAGAATAAAGCAGGGTGGAGACAGTGCAGATGTATGGATAGGATGGATGGATGGATGGATGGATGGATAGATAGATAGATAGATAGATAGATAGATAGATAGATAGATAGATAGGAGATAGATAGATAGATAGATAGATAGATAGATAGATAGATAGATAGTAGATAGATAGGAGATAGATAGATTGATAGATAGATAGATAGATAGATAGATAGATAGATAGATAGATAGATAGGAGATAGATAGATAGATAGATAGAGATAGATAGGAGATAGATAGATAGATAGATAGATAGATAGATAGATAGATAGATAGATAGATAGATTGGAGATAGATAGATAGATAGATAGATAGATAGATAGATAGATAGATAGGAGATAGATAGATAGATAGATAGATAGATAGATAGATAGATAGGAGATAGATAGATAGATAGATAGATAGATAGATAGATAGATAGATAGATAGATAGTATCCAATGGTGGGGACAGCGCTCATCTAGATAAATATATAAAAAATATATATAAAACAACTCACCCAGTGTATGTGGGTATGGGAATTTATCCCTTCCCCCACTACACCAAAATCCAAGCAGGCATTGATATGTACAAAGGTATCAAACTCTGTTCCCCTGGAACATCCACATGGAGAGCGCTCACCAAAGCCCGAGAGGGGGGGATCCACACCGGTAATAAATATATAATGTACCAAAGAAAAAAGATGCAGCGCTCAGAGTAGATACTAAGGCACGATAAAGTATCAATAAATCACCAAATTGGTGTAGACAAACTCACTTCACCATGGGGGAGAGGCCAATCGTCCGAGCCAAACTCCCTCCAGGACGCTTATCAGTAGTATGGATCAGAAGAATTTCATGGGCTCCCGATTCCAAAGATATTATTTATTCAACAAAGATATAGGCAACGCGTTTCGGTGGATGAATTGCCACCTTTATCAAGCCAAAAGAACATAACAAAACATACAACATTTATACAGTACATGCACTTACATTCCCGTTAGTGTCCATGTGGATCTCGTGCTAGACCGGAAGTGACGAATCGCAAGCATCTCCGGCCGATGGGACCGGAAGTTGCTTGCGTTCCACTGTTGCGTTCCACCGCCGCCGGAAACATCTCCAGACGCGGCCGAAAATGTGAGGTAGTATGCGTTCCATTCATGCGTTCCACCGTCTCCGGAAGTATCTGCGGCCACGGGGAACACATATATTGTAAGGTTAAATATATAGTCTGTATTCTAATATAATGAATTCTATCTGTATAAGTTCACCCTACACTATTATGTGCACAGCCATAAATCTTATGAGAAGATTCCCTTCTTGCTATGGCGGTACACGGTATACAGTGAAGGTACTCACATATATAGATACAATTAGATAATATGCTGTTAAATTTGTGAATATGCAAATGAAACATAACTAGTATATATACACATGTACATCACAGATCCCCCATAGAATTCATAAGCCGGCAGATGCCTTTATGGCAATTCCCCAAATCATCGTTGTATGTATACTACCATAATAATAAAAAACACTGTAGATCACACTAAAAAAACTCTATCGAGTCTATAGTTATAAAGTGCGGATGTGACAGTTTATAATACAAATAGTTATCAACTAAAATACTTCATATTCAAATAAATTATATCTTAAAAAATATGAAATTTTATAATAAATACAGTGCTCTAAAATGTTTTACAATGGCTATTTTGTGGATATTTGTATTATTTTCTTTCTAGAATACCTGCTCGAGGGATTCATTTAGTCCATGGGGGTTCAGCGTGTTGAGTCGGAAGATCCAGAACATCTCTTAGTGGCACAGATTCCTATAGTTCTCGTGCGATATTCTCTCTATAGGGGTAATTCGTAGTAATTTCGGGTCGTTATTATGACATTCGGAAAAATATCTGGATACACTGTGCAATTGATAACCATGACATATATTGAACCTGTGCTTATTAAGGCGTTCTCTTAAAGTGTTTTTGCGTTCTTCCTATATATTTAAGTGTACATGGACACTCCAACATATAGATAACAAACTTGGTGTTACATGTCAAGCGTTGTTTGATTGTATATGAATCATTCTCATCCGGTATTTCTATTTCTTTTCTCTTATGTATGATGTGGGCACAACATTTACATCTGGAGCTGCCACATCTAGTTTGTTATCTATATGTTGGAGTGTCCATGTACACTTAAATATATAGGAAGAACGAAAAACACTTTAAGAGAACGCCTTAATAAGCACAGGTTCAATATATGTCATGGTTATCAATTGCACAGTGTATCCAGACATTTTTCCGAATGTCATAATAACGACCCTAAATTACTACGAATTACCCCTATAGAGAGGATATCGCAAGAGAACTATAGGAATCTGTGCCACTAAGAGATGTTCTGGATCTTCCGACTCAACACGCTGAACCCCCATGGACTAAATGAATCTCTTGAGCAGGTATTCTAGAAAGAAAATAATATAAATATCCACAAAATAGCCATTGTAAAACATTTTAGAGCACTGTATTTATTATAAAATTTCATGTTTTTTAAGATATCATTTATTTGAATATGAAGTATTTTAGTTGATAACTATTTGTATTATAAACTGTCACATCTGCACTTTATAACTATAGACTCGATAGAGTTTTTTTAGTGTGATCTACAGTGTTTTTTATTATTATGGTAGTATACATACAACGATGATTTGGGGAATTGCCATAAAGGCAGATCCACTGGCAGTGCCCCCCCCCCCCAATTTATCAGATATATCTAACGTATGAGACCCCTTTTAATGTCTCTAGCTGCTCAGTGGATTGATTGTTAGGGGATTGATCACATTGATCAGATGATCTGCGGGTTGATACCACTATATACTGATCACTCTTATAGCGGATACCTTTATAGATTTCCCCCCAGTTTGCTCCCTGCCGCCTCCAGTATCCTGCCATCACTTATATATCCCATCCTCTGGGGTATACAGCTCTGACTACCTGCTAATTCTGCTATCAGTTCTTTGTGTAACATGGATATCACAGGAGGGGATCCACAACATATTGTATTCCTGTTTCCTCACTGCAGGGGGGTCATTATTACAATAATATACATTATAATAGGAGGAGGGGGCTCAATAATCCAGTGTTATATAAGACTCTTGATAAATGTTATTATATCATCGCCTCTAATTATAATGATTAGGAATAAACTGTATCATTAGTGTTATTATTGCCTGCTTTATGTTATACAATGTATCCCTCATCCAGCTCTATGCCAGGCTCTCTGCAGCTCTCTACACTATGGCTGCCCAGTCCATGAACAGAATCCCGGATATATGGTGGAAACTGACAGAACTGAAGGCCGGGACATGATGGGAGGTATACTGCTGAGGACAAGGGTCTGTGCCCCTCCAATTGTGGTAAACTACAACTCCCATCATGCACTGATAAGCTTGACTTCTATTGATTTGTGTTTACCAACATGTGGCTCTTCAACTGTTGCAAAATGAGAACTCCTATCATGTCCTGACAGTCTTGAACACTACAGAACAGTGTAGAGTATGCGGGATATATGGGCACAGCAGGGGTCATTACTACTATATGGAGGCACAGGAGGCATTACTACTATATGGAGGCACAGCAGGTGACATTATTACTATTTGGGGCACAGCAGGGGTCATTACTACTATATGGAGGCACAGGAGGCATTACTACTATATGGAGGCACAGCAGGGGACATTTTTACTATATGGAGGGCACAGCGGGACGCATTATTACTATATGGAGGCATTATTACTATATGGGGGTACAGCAGGGGTCATTACTACTATATGGAGGCACAGGAGGCATTACTCCTATATGGAGGCACAGCAGGGGACATTTTTACTATATGGAGGGCACAGCGGGAGGCATTATTACTATATGGAGGCATTATTACTATATGGGGGTACAGCAGGGGACATTACTACTATATGGAGGAACAGCAGGAAACATTATTACTATATGGGGAACAGCAGGGGAAATTATTACTATATGGAGGCACAGCAGGGAACATTTACTATATGGAGGCACAGCAGGGAACATTATTACTATGGGGGCACAGCAGGGGACATTATTACTACATGAAGGGCACAGCAGGAGACATTATTATTATATGAAGGGCACAGCAGGAGACATTATTACTATACGGAGGGCACATCAGGGGCCATTATTACTATAAGAGGGCACAGCAGGGGACATTGCTACAATATAGGGGCACAACAGAGGGCATAATTACTGTTTGGGGGCACAGTGGGGGACATTATTACTATATAGAGACACAGCAGGGGACATTATAACAATATGGGGGCACAGCAGAGGGCATTATTACTATATGGGGGCACAGCAGGGGGCAGTATTACTATATGGGAGCACAGCAGGGACATTATTACTATATGGAGGCACAGCAGGGGGCATTATTACTATATGGGAGCACAGCAAGGGACATTATTACTATATGGAGGCACAGAAGGAGGCATTATTACTATATGGAGGCATTATTACCATATGGAGACACAGCAGGGGACATTATTACTATATGGGGGCACAGCAGGGGACATTATTACTATATGGAGGCACATCAGGGGATATTATTACAATATGTGGGGAATAGCAGAGGGCATCATTACTATATGGTGGCACAGGGCACATTATTACTATACAGAGGGCACAGCAGTGGACATTATTTCTATATAGAGGGCACAACAGGGGGCAATATAACTTTATGGAGGACACAGCAGGAGACATTATTACTTATGGGGGCACAGCAGGAGGCATTATTACTATATGGGGCACAGGGGACATTATTACTATATAGAGGGCACAGCAGGGGGCAATATAACTTTATGGGGGGCATAGCATGGGGCATTATTACTATATGAGGGCACAGCAGGAGGCATTATTACTATATGGGAGCACAGGGGACATTATTACTATATATAGGCACAGCAGGAGACATTCTTACTATACGGGGGACACAGCAGGGGACACTATTACTATAAAGAGGACACAGCAGGGGTAATTATTACTATATGGAGGCACATCAGGGGATATTATTACAATATGGGGGCACGGCAGAGAGCATTATTACTATATGGTGGCACAGGGGACATTATTACTATACAGAGGGCACAGCAGTGGACATTATTTCTATATAGAGGGCACAACAGGGGGAAATATAACTTTATGGAGGGCACAGCAGGAGACATTATTACTTATGGGGGCACAGGGGACATTATTACTATATATAGGCACAGCAGGAGACATTCTTACTATACGGGGGACACAGCAGGGGACACTATTACTATAAAGAGGACACAGCAGGGGTAATTATTACTATATGGAGGACACAGCAGGGGGCATTATTTCTATATGGAGGCACAGCAGGAGACATTATTACTATATGGAGGGTACAGCAGGGGGCATTGTTACTATATGGAGGACACAGCAGGGACATTATTAGTAGGTAGAGGGACAGGAGACATTATTACTATATGAAGGGCACAGCAAGGAACACTATTACTATGAGGGCACAGCAGGTGACATTATTACTATATGGGGGCACACCAGGGGACATAATTACTATATGGGGGCACACCCGGGGACATTATTACTATATGGAGTTACAACAGGAGATATTATTACTATATGGAGGCACAACAGGAGATATTATTACTATATGGAGGCACAACAGGAGACATTATTACAATACAGGGTCACTGTTTAAAATTGAGTGGATGGCAGCCACTGACAGCTATCTGCTCAATTTTTAAAAGTGTTTCTATAGCCTATGTTTTCAATCCACTCCTGGTTTTGCTTGCAAAATAATGACCAAAATACTAAACAAAAATACTGTGTCTGAACATAGCTTTAAAAATGATAGAATAATGAGAAAAAAATTAATAAAAACCTCTAATTTCCATCAGGGGATTTGAACCAAAGAATAAACTGCTGGCAGGTCACTAGACAGGTGAGTTACCCCTAGACCACAGCTCCAACACATTTGGGCTGAGAGATTCAACTATATCTGAGTGTTTCTTTCAGACACAAGCTGCCTACAGAGGACTGTTCTGCAATCAGAGACACTGACTGACAGCTAAGCGAGCAGGAGCCCGGGCAGCATTGACTATTTATGAAGATGAGGGAGGAGGAAGGAGTGGAGAGTGTGGCACGAACATCTCCTCTTTGCCTCTTCAGTACAGTAGGAGACCTGAGATTGTACATAATCCGCTGTATGGAAAATTACCAAAAGTCACCATGTTTACTAGGGGACTGCCAGCTACAGCACTCTGTCAGCATCCTAGGTAGGGCGCGGGAGCTGACAGATTCACTTTAAATCTTATTTTTTTCTCATTTTGGGATATTTTGGCAGCTTCAGAACCAATTACCAGTTTTTCATAGAGTTATGGAACCAATTAATATTGTATGTTGAGGGAGCACTGTATCTAAAGTATCTAAGCCTGTGTATAAGATAGCTGGTGGCCTAGATCTGTACAGACCCTGGCCCCTGCCCATCCCAATCACCCATGTCTTGTATAGTTCTTATGGTGTTTACTACCTTTTCCAACCTCTGATCTCATCCTATAACTACTTATAACACTAATAAGAAGCAATGTCGGCTTCAGTACAAGTCTCCAGGGTTCCTGTCAGGAATGTGACTTTGCGCTCCTCGGTCCGTGCTGGCGACCGAGGAAGCGCTGAGCCTCTGGTTGTTTTTTGTTTGCAGTTCTGTCTGAATGCTGTCTTAGTTTCCCAGCCACACCCGCATTGCCTGTTACACTCTGGCAGTGCAGGGGTTACTCCTTATAGACCTGTCCAGCTGAGCTGGGTGCTGGGATCAGGGCTGGACCCTGTCCCTGATTCCAGATAAATAGCAGCAGACTCTTCATTTCCCTGCTGGCAATTGAGTGTTACTCAGCTAAGCGCTTCATCTCTCCTAGTTCTGTTACTTCTGTTGTCTGACCTATTGCTTGATCTCCCAACCTGCTTTGTCTGCTGCCTGCCCTGACCTCCTTGCCTGTCCCCGACTCTTCTTGTGCCTTACGTTTTTGTACCTCACTGACCGCCGTTGCTGACCCGGACCGTAGACTTTGCATTATTGTGTTTGTTTCGTCTGTCTTGTTTTGTGTATCACCTGGTGTAGGACAGGGACTGACACCGTAGTTGTCCGAGGCCATTTAGGGCCGTTGAGGCAAGTAGGTAGGGACAGAAGGTGGGTTCTAGTGGCTAGGGCTCACTGTCTTGTCCTGTTCCCTACCTACATCCGGCACTTTCATGACAGTTGCTCCATCATTAAGGGTTTGGAACACCACGTATATACACCCTAGAGACATGCCCCACATGTGTGGGTCCGCACATCACAGGGTTAATAATTAGCATTAGGCCTCTTCATATCTCCTGCGATTATCCCTCCAATATCCCTCCCCCAGAGCCGTCTCAATAAGCAGAACAATTGCCGCCCCAACTGCTCATCCTGTAATGATCCCTAATGGGGATATTATTTGTCCTTATTAAGGAGTTGAGCTCATTGGCTGCATTATTAAAGCTCCATTGGCGGAGGCTGCACCACTGTTATATATGGCAGGCAGGGGCCCTGGATGCGGCTCTGCACCACTGTTATATATAGCAGGTGGGGGCCCCGGATGCGGCTCTGCACCACTGGTATATATGGCAGGCTGGGGCCCTGGATATGGCTCGGCACCACTGTTATATATGGCAGGCAGGGGCCCCGGATGCGGCTCTGCACCACTGTTATATATGGCAGGTGGGGGCCCTGGATGTGGCTCTGCACCACTGTTATATATGTCAGGCAGGGGCCCTGGATGCGGCTCTGCACCACGGGTATATATGGCAGACGGGGGGCCCTTGATGTGGCTCTGCACCACTGTTATATATAGCAGGTGGGGGCCCCGGATGCAGCTCTGTACCACTGTTATATACTGCAGGCAGGGGCCATGGATGAGGCTCTGTACCACTGTTATATATGGCAGGTGGGGGCCCTAGATGCGGCTCTGCACCACTGTTATATACTGCAGGCAGGGGCCCTGGATGAGGCTCTGTACCACTGTTATATATGGCAGGCGGGGGCCCTAGATGCAGCTCTGTACCACAGTTATATATGGCAGGTGGGGGCCCTAGATGCGGCTCTGCACCACTGTTATATATGGCAGGTGGGGGCCCTAGATGCGGCTCTGCACCACTGTTATATATGGCTGTTGGGCAGGATTCACGGGTTCCCATAGCAATAAATTTAATGGGGCCCCTCCCCTATGCACAACACAAAGCACTGCAAATATATATATATATATATATATATATATATATATATATATATACTCACCGGCCACTTTATTAGGTACACCTGTCCAACTGCACGTTACCACTTAATTTCTAATCAGCCAATCACATGGCGGCAACTCAGTGCATTTAGGCATGTAGACATGGTCAAGACAATCTCCTGCAGTTCAAACCGAGCATCAGTATGGGGAAGAAAGGTGATTTGAGGGCCTTTGAACGTGGCATGGTTGTTGGTGCCAGAAGGGCTGGTCTGAGTATTTCAGAAACTGCTGATCTACTGGGATTTTCACGCACAACCATCTCTAGGGTTTACAGAGAATGGTCCGAAAAAGAAAAAACATCCAGTGAGCGGCAGTTCTGTGGGCGGAAATGCCTTGTTGATGCCAGAGGTCAGAGGAGAATGGGCAGACTGGTTCCAGCTGATAGAAAGGCAACAGTGACTCAAATAGCCAACCGTTACAACCAAGGTAGGCAGAAGAGCATCTCTGAACGCACAGTACGGCCAACTTTGAGGCAGATGGGCTACAGCAGCAGAAGACCACACCGGGTGCCACTCCTTTCAGCTAAGAACAGGAAACTGAGGCTACAATTTGCACAAGCTCATCGAAATTGGACAGTAGAAGATTGGAAAAACGTTGCCTGGTCTGATGAGTCTCGATTTCTGCTGCGACATTCGGATGGTAGGGTCAGAATTTGGGGTCAACAACATGAAAGCATGGATCCATCCTGCCTTGTATCAACGGTTCAGGCTGGTGGTGGTGGTGTCATGGTGTGGGGAATATTTTCTTGGCACTCTTTGGGCCCCTTGGTACCAATTGAGCATTGTTGCAACGCCACAGCCTACCTGAGTATTGTTGCTGACCATGTCCATCCCTTTATGACCACAATGGACCCAACATCTGATGGCGACTTTCAGCAGGATAATGCGCCATGTCATAAAGCTAGAATCATCTCAGACTGGTTTCTTGAACATGACAATGAGGTCACTGTACTCCAATGGCCTCCACAGTCACCAGATCTCAATCCAATAGAGCATCTTTGGGATGTGGTGGAACGGGAGATTGGCATCATGGATGTGCAGCCGACAAATCTGCGGCAACTGTGTGATGCCATCATGTCACTATGGACCAAAATCTCTGAGGAAGCTTCCAGCACCTTGTTGTATCTATGCCACCAAGAATTGAGGCAGTTCTGAAGGCAAAAGGGGGTCCAACCCGTTACTAGCATGGTGTACCTAATAAAGTGGCCGGTGAGTGTATATATATATTATATATACACAGTACAGTACAGCCAATGGCTGCTTGCTATGACAGTCCACTGTTTTTACCTATAAGGGCCCATTAGGAGCCCTTATGGTTAAATACATAGATGCAGGAGCAGACTACCTTCTGCTTAACCCTTTATCTAATGCATTTGTGTGTGTAAGTGACCCAAAGCTTAGAAGACAAAGAAATATATGCTTTACTGCTGGTGCACTGATAACCCCTGACCTCTGCACGGAGCTCTACACATTTTCCTTTCCTACTTGATTGCGCACAGAGAACAGAGGACAGAGGTCAGGGGTTATCAGAGCAGTGAAGCAGAGATCTCTGTCGTCTGCTTGTTAACCCTTTTTTGTGTTGCAGCATGTAAGTAAACATTGGGTTATTTACACACTGCAGTACATAAGGGTTTAAGCAGAAGAACACGCTCTTATATTCTCCCCTGGGCCCCCCTCCTGCACGGGCCCCATAGCAACTGCCTACCCTGCCTCCATCGTAGCTACGCCACTGCAGGTGGGGGCCCCGGATGTGGCTCTGCACCACTGTTATATACAGCAGGTGGGGGCCCCGGATGCGGCTCTGCACCACTGTTATATACGGCAGGCGGGGGCCAAGAATGCGGCTCTGCACCACTGTTATATATGGCAGGTGGGGGCCTGAAATGTGGCTCTGCACCACTGTTATATATGGTAGGTGGGGGCCCCAATGTGGCTCTGCACCACTGTTATATATGGCAGGCGGGGCCCCGGATGTGGCTCTGCACCACTGTTATATATGGCAGGCGGGGGCCCTGGAATGTGGCTCTGCACCACAGTTGTATATGGCAGACGGGAGCCCTGGAATGGATTCTGTACCACTGTTATATATGGCAGGCAGGGGCCCTTGATGTGGCTCTGTACCACTGTTATATATGGTAGGCAGGGGCCCTGGATGTGGCTCTCCACCACTGTTATATATGGTAGGCAGGGGCCCCAGATGCCGCTCTCCACCACTGTTATATATGGCAGGTGGGGGCCCCGGATGTGGCTCTGTACCATTGTTACATATGGCAGGTAGGGGCCCTGGATGAGGCTCTGCACCACTGTTATATATAGCAGGTGGGGGCCCCGGATGCGGCTCTGCACCACTGTTATATATGGCAGACAGGGGCCCTGGGATAGATTCTGCACCACTGTTATATATGGCAGACGGGGGTCCCCATATGTGGCTCTGTACCATTGTTATATATGGCAGGCGGGGCCCCGGATGTGGCTCTGTACCAGTTATATACTGCAGGCAGGGGCCTTGGGATGGATTCTGCACCACTGTTATATATAGCAGGCGGGGGCCCCGGATGCGGCTCTGCACCACTGTTATATATAGCAGGTGGGGGCCCCGGATGCGGCACTGTTATATACAACAGGTGGGGGGGCCCTGGATGCGGCTCTGCACCACTGTTATATATAGCAGGTGGGGGCCCCGGATGCGGCTCTGCACCACTGTTATATATAACAGGTGGGGGCCCCGGATGCGGCTCTGTTATACTGTTATATACAGCAGGTGGGGGCCCCGGATGCGGCTCTGCACCACTGTTATATATAACAGGTGGGGGCCCCGGATGCGGCTCTGTTATACTGTTATATACAGCAGGTGGGGGCCCTGGATGCGGCTCTGCACCACTGTTATATATAGCAGGTGGGGGCCCTGGATGCGGCTCTGCACCACTGTTATATATAGCAGGTGGGGGCCCCGGATGCGGCTCTGTTATACTGTTATATACAGCAGGTGGGGGCCCTGGATGCGGCTCTGCACCACTGTTACATACAGCAGGTGGGGGCCCTGGATGCGGCTCTGCACCACTGTTATATATAGCAGGTGGGGGCCCTGGATGCGGCTCTGCACCACTGTTATATATAGCAGGTGGGGGCCCTGGATGCGGCTCTGCACCACTGTTATATATAGCAGGTGGGGGCCCCGGATGCGGCTCTGTTATACTGTTATATACAGCAGGTGGGGGCCCTGGATGCGGCTCTGCACCACTGTTACATACAGCAGGTGGGGGCCCTGGATGCGGCTCTGCACCACTGTTATATATAGCAGGTGGGGGCCCCGGAAGCGGCTCTGTTATACTGTTATATATAGCAGGTGGGGGCCCCGGATGCGGCTCTGTTATACTGTTATATATAGCAGGTGGGGGCCCCGGATGCGGCTCTGTTATCCTGTTATATACAGCAGGCGGGGGCCCTGGATGTGGCTCTGCACCACTGTAATATATGGTAGGCGGGGGCCCTGGGATGGATTCTGCCTCGGGGCCCTGGAGCCTGGTCTCTGGCCTTCACTTATAGGGCGCCAGGCTGGTGGAGGCTTTTTGCAGTGAATTCTTCTTTATTGGCCTTTTTAAGTGTGAGACATGTCAACAACCGGAGGGATGAAATCAATGAGAGCCGCCGGGCGCGGAACAGAAAGATCTCATTTTTGGTGTTTTTAGTGCTCAGTGAACGCGTCGCCTGTGTGATATGACAGGCAGTAAATTATAATTAGAGAATGGAGTCTGTTAACTCTTTCCTGTCCCCCCTAAGAACATAATATGGTCATAATGCGATCAGCGGCCTGGGACTCTCCAAGCTGATTCAAAACTACAACTCCCACCATGCTCTGACGGTGACTGCGGATTACAGTATTGCAGCAGGGCAGGTATTTGCAGAATTTAAAGGGGAACTCTAGTGATAATCTTATTCTTTCAAATCAACTGGTTTCAGGAAAGTTATATAGATTAGTGATTTACTTCCTTTTAAAAATCACCAGTCTTCCAGTACTTATCAGCTGCTGTGTGTCCTGCAGGAAGTGGTGTATTCTCCCCAGTCTGACACAGATAACCCAGGCAGAGCTTGTGGGGTGGGGGTCTAATGGGAGGGCTGAATAAAAGTGGTGTTAGTTTGTTGACAGTGACTGAGGTCTTTCCAACAGATCTCCCACATTTGTTAAAGGGGGACATCAGTGAGAAAAAACTGTTTTCAAAACGACTGGAAGCATACAGTTAAATAGATTTCTAAATTACTTCCGTTTAAAAATCACCAGTCTTCCAGTACTTATCAGCTGCTGTATGTCCAGCAGGAAGTGGTGTATTCTCCCCAGTCTGACACACTGCTCTCTGCTGCCACCTCTGTCCATGTCAGGAACTGTCCAGAGCAGCAGCAAATCCCCATAGAAAATCTCTCCTGCTCTGGACAGTTCCTGACATGGACAGAGGTGGCAGCAGAGAGCACTGTGTCAGACTGGGGAGAATACACCACTTCCTGCAGGACATACAGCAGCTGATAAGTACTGGAAGACTGGTGATTTTTAAAAGGAAGTAAATCACTAATCTATATAACTTTCCTGAAACCAGTTGATTTGAAAGAAAAAAGATTTTCGCCAGAGTACCCTTTTAAATACTTAGAAGATGTGTTAGAGCCCCCGGGGTTGCAGGTAGTCACTGTATGATGGATGAGAGGTGGAGGGGTAAGTAGCACTGTGTCTCCATTACCGCTGCTCTTAACCCTTCTTTGGGCTCATATTTCACTTGTCCCTTTAAGTCTGCCTGAATCTCTCACCTGCGCAGCGCTCAGAGTCCCGGACTGCAAAGTACAAAAGCCCAGAACACAAATTTCAATATTTAATGAATACTAATGAGATTGGTGAACCGTGCGGCTCCGGGGACCGACATTTACAAAAGCTTAAATTATGCACTGGGAAAAATAATAATACAAACAACCCATATAAACGGCCCTATGGGAGACTGCAGTGCAGATGCAGCAGAGCTGGATGTGTCGTTCACCTCATTATGCATTATGTCGCAGTCCGGGTAATGATACAGATACCGAGGCAGATTCAGCTGCGGCACCATGAAATATTACTGCAAAGTGGGAGATGGAGCTGAGCTTGTGGAGTTAGTCACTTGGCACCTCATCTGTGATAAACCTCGGCCATGGGCTATTAGGACGTACTGACATAATCAGGGGTAGGGTATGGTGGGGGACACTGCTGGGAAAGAAAAAATTGCAGTGGCCATCGTAACCTTCATATGTATCAATGGTAAAGTATAAACTGGTTATTGCTTCCTGTACCAGAACCCCAAAACTGATCCTAGACCCCAAAATGTATTCACGAACTGTCCAGAGCAGGAAAGGTTTTCTATGGGGATTTGCTGCTGCTCTGGACAGTTCCTGACATGGACAGAGGTGGCAGCAGAGAGTACTGTGTCAGACTGGAGAGAATACACCACTTCCTGCAGGACATACAGCAGTTGATAAGTACTGGAAGACTGGAGATTTTTAAATAGAAGTAATTTAGAAATCTACATAACGTTATGCTTCCAGTCGTTTTGAAAACAGTTTTTTTTTCACGGGTGTACCCCTTTAACAAATGTGGGAGGTCTGTTGGAAAGACCCCCAGTCACTGTCAACAGATTACAACCACTTTTATCAAGCCCTCCCACTAGACCCCCACCCCACAAGCTCTGCCTGGGTTGCTGCACATAGACTCTACATAGATAACATACAGTATATACTACATAGACTGTACACACACTATATAGATTACATACACTATATACTACATAGACTGTATACACACTATATAGATTACATACACTATATACTACATGGACTGTACACACACTATATAGATTACATACACTATATACTACATAGACTGTACACACACACTATATAGATTATATACACTATATACTACATAGACTGTACACACACTATATAGATTACATACACTATATACTACATAGACTGTATACACACTATATAGATTACATACACTATATACTACATAGACTGTACACACACACTATATAGACTACATACACTATATACTACATAGACTGTACACACACTATATACACTATATACTACATAGACTGTACACACACACTATATAGACTATATACTACATAGACTGTACACACACTATATAGATTACATACACTATATACTACATAGACTGTATACACACTATATAGATTACATACACTATATACTACATAGACTGTACACACACTATATAGATTACATACACTATATACTACATAGACTGTACACACACTATATAGATTATATACTACATAGACTGTATACACACTATATAGAATATATACTACATAGACTGTACACACACTATATAGATTACATACACTATATACTACATAGACTGTATACACATTATATAGATTACATACACTATATACTACATAGACTGTACACACACTATATAGATTATATACTACATAGACTGTATACACACTATATAGATTACATACACTATATACTACATAGACTGTACACACACTATATAGATTACATACACTATATACTACATAGACTGTACACACACTATATAGATTACATACACTATATACTACATAGACTGTATACACACTATATAGATTACATACACTATATACTACATAGACTGTATACACATTATATAGATTACATACACTATATACTACATAGACTGTACACACACTATATAGACTATATACTACATAGACTGTATACACACTATATAGATTACATACACTATATACTACATAGACTGTACACACACTATATAGATTACATACACTATATACTACATAGACTGTACACACACTATATAGATTACATACACTATATACTACATAGACTGTACACACACTATAAAGACTATATACTACATAGACTGTATACACACTATATAGACTACAATCACTATATACTACATAGACTGTACACACACTATATAGATTACATACACTATATACTACATAGACTGTACACACACTATATAGACTACAATCACTATATACTACATAGACTGTACACACACTATATAGATTACATACACTATATACTACATAGACTGTACACACACTATATAGATTACATACACTATATACTACATAGACTGTACACACACTATATAGATTACATACACTATATACTACATAGACTGTATACACATTATATAGATTACATACACTATATACTACATAGACTGTACAAACACTATATAGATTATATACTACATAGACTGTACACACACTATATAGATTACATACACTATATACTACATAGACTGTACACACACACTATATAGACTACATACACTATATACTACATAGACTGTACACACACTATATAGATTACATACACTATATACTACATAGACTGTACACACACTATTATAGACCTATATACTACTAGACTGTATACACACTATATAGAGTTACATACACTATATACTACATAGACTGTATACACATTATATAGATTACATACACTATATACTACATAGACTGTATACAACACACTATAGAGATTATACTAATCTACATAGACTGTACACACACTATATAGATTACATACACTATATACTACATAGACTGTACACACACACTATATAGACTACATACACTATATACTACATAGACTGTACACACACACTATATAGACTACATACCCTATATACTACATAGACTGTACACACACTATATAGCCTAGTATGAACTACATAGCACTGTACTACACACCTACTAGATACATACATATCCTACATAGGACTGTACTACACACTATATAGATACATACACTATATACTACATAGACTGTATACACACTATATAGATTCATACACTATTACACATAGACTGGTACTACACACTATATAGATTACATACACTATATACTACATAGACTGTACACACACTATATAGATTACATACACTATATACTACATAGACTGTACACACACTATATAGATTACATACACTATATACTACATAGACTGTACACACACTATATAGACTATATACTACATAGACTGTATACACACTATATAGATTACATACACTATATACTACATAGACTGTATACACACTATATAGATTACATACACTATATACTACATAGACTGTACACACACTATATACAATATATACTACATAGACTGTACACACACACTATATAGACTACATACACTATATACTACATAGACTGTACACACACTATATACACTATATACTACATAGACTGTACACACACTATATAGACTATATACTACATAGACTGTACACACACTATATAGATTATATACTACATAGACTGTATACACACTATATAGATTACATACACTATATACTACATAGACTGTACACACACTATATAGATTACATACACTATATACTACATAGACTGTATACACACTATATAGACTACAATCACTATATACTACATAGACTGTACACACACTATATAGATTACATACACTATATACTACATAGACTGTACACACACTATAAAGACTACAATCACTATATACTACATAGACTGTACACACACTATATAGATTACATACACTATATACTACATAGACTGTACACACACTATATAGATTACATACACTATATACTACATAGACTGTACACACACTATATAGATTATATACTACATAGACTGTACACACACTATATAGATTACATACACTATATACTACATAGACTGTATACACACTATATAGACTACATACACTATATACTACATAGACTGTACACACACTATATAGACTACAAACATTATATACTACATAGACTGTACACACACTATATAGACTATATACTACATAGACTGTATACACACTATATAGATTACATACACTATATACTACATAGACTGTATACACATTATATAGATTACATACACTATATACTACATAGACTGTACACACACACTATATAGACTACATACACTATATACTACATAGACTGTACACACACTATATACACTATATACTACATAGACTGTACACACACTATATAGACTATATACTACATAGACTGTACACACACTATATAGATTATATACTACATAGACTGTATACACACTATATAGACTATATACTACATAGACTGTACACACACTATATAGATTACATACACTATATACTACATAGACTGTACACACACTATATAGACTACAATCACTATATACTACATAGACTGTACACACACTATATAGATTACATACACTATATACTACATAGACTGTACACACACTATATAGATTACATACACTATATACTACATAGACTGTACACACACTATATAGATTACATACACTATATACTACATAGACTGTATACACATTATATAGATTACATACACTATATACTACATAGACTGTACAAACACTATATAGATTATATACTACATAGACTGTACACACACACTATATAGATTACATACACTATATACTACATAGACTGTATACACACTATATAGATTACATACACTATATACTACATAGACTGTACACACACTATATAGATTACATACACTATATACTACATAGACTGTACACACACTATATAGACTACAAACATTATATACTACATAGACTGTACACACACTATATAGACTATATACTACATAGACTGTATACACACTATATAGATTACATACACTATATACTACATAGACTGTATACACACTATATAGACTACATACACTATATACTACATAGACTGTACACACACTATATAGACTACAAACATTATATACTACATAGACTGTACACACACTATATAGACTATATACTACATAGACTGTATACACACTATATAGATTACATACACTATATACTACATAGACTGTATACACATTATATAGTATTACATACACTATATACTACATAGGACTGTACAACCACTAATATAGATTACATACACTATATACTACATAGACTGTACACACACTATATAGACTTTACATACACTATATACTACATAGACTGTATACACACTATATAGATTACATACACTATATACTACATATACTGTACACACACTATATAGATTACATACACTATATACTACATGGACTGTACACACACTATATAGATTACATACACTATATACTACATAGACTGTACACACACTATATAGATTACATACACTATATACTACATAGACTGTACACACACTATATAGACTACAAACATTATATACTACATAGACTGTACACACACACTATATAGACTATATACTACATAGACTGTATACACACTATATAGATTACATACAGTATATACTACATAGACTGTATACACACTATATAGATTACATACACTATATACTACATAGACTGTACACACACTATATAGACTATATACTACATAGACTGTATACACACTATATAGATTACATACACTATATACTACATAGACTGTATACACACTATATAGATTACATACACTATATACTACATAGACTGTACACACACTATATACAATATATACTACATAGACTGTACACACACACTATATAGACTACATACACTATATACTACATAGACTGTACACACACTATATACACTATATACTACATAGACTGTACACACACTATATAGACTAAATACTACATAGACTGTACACACACTATATAGATTATATACTACATAGACTGTACACACACTATATATATTACATACACTATATACTACATAGACTGTATACACACTATATAGATTACATACACTATATACTACATAGACTGTATACACACTATATAGATTACATACACTATATACTACATAGACTGTACACACACTATATAAATTATATACTACATAGACTGTACACACACTATATAGATTACATACACTATATACTACATAGACTGTACACACACACTATATAGACTACATACACTATATACTACATAGACTGTACACACACTATATACACTATATACTACATAGACTGTACACACACTATATAGATTATATACTACATAGACTGTACACACACTATATAGACTACATACACTATATACTACATAGACTGTACACACACTATATAGATTACATACACTATATACTACATAGACTGTACACACACTATATAGATTACATACACTATATACTACAGTAGACTGTATCACACTATATAGATTATATACACTATTAATACATAGACGGTACCACACACTATAGTAGACCGATATACTACGACATAGACTGTACACACACTATATAGATTACATACACTATATACTACATAGACTGTATACACACTATATAGATTACAAACATTATATACTACATAGACTGTACACACACTATATAGACTACATACACTATATACTACATAGACTGTATACACACTATATAGACTACATACACTATATACTACATAGACTGTACACACACTATATACACTATATACTACATAGACTGTACACACACACTATATAGACTATATACTACATAGACTGTACACACACTATATAGACTATATACTACATAGACTGTATACACACTATATAGATTATATACTACATAGACTGTACACACACTATATAGATTACATACACTATATACTACATAGACTGTACACACACTATATAGATTATATACTACATAGACTGTACACACACTATATAGATTACATACACTATATACTACATAGACTGTATACACACTATATAGATTACATACACTATATACTACATAGACTGTACACACACTATTAGATTACATACACTATTACTACATAGACTGTACACACCCAACACTATATAGAACTAATACACTATATACTACATAGACTGTACACACACTATATACACTATATACTACATAGACTGTACACACACTATATAGATTATATACTACATAGACTGTATACACACTATATAGACTACATACACTATATACTACATAGACTGTACACACACTATATAGATTACATACACTATATACTACATAGACTGTATACACACTATATAGACTACATACACTATATACTACATAGACTGTACACACACACACTATATAGACTATATACTACATAGACTGTACACACACTATATAGATTACATACACTATATACTACATAGACTGTACACACACTATATAGATTACATACACTATATACTACATAGACTGTATACACACTATATAGACTACATACACTATATACTACATAGACTGTATACACACTATATAGACTACATACACTATATACTACATAGACTGTACACACACTATATACACTATATACTACATAGACTGTACACACACTATATACACTATATACTACATAGACTGTACACACACACTATATAGACTATATACTACATAGACTGTACACACACTATATAGACTATATACTACATAGACTGTATACACACTATATAGATTACATACACTATATACTACATAGACTGTACACACACTATATAGACTACAAACATTATATACTACATAGACTGTACACACACTATATAGACTATATACTACATAGACTGTATACACACTATATAGATTACATACACTATATACTACATAGACTGTATACACATTATATAGATTACATACACTATATACTACATAGACTGTACACACACTATATAGATTACATACACTATATACTACATGGACTGTACACACACTATATAGATTACATACACTATATACTACATAGACTGTACACACACTATATAGATTACATACACTATATACTACATAGACTGTACACACACTATATAGATTACATACACTATATACTACATAGACTGTACACACACTATATAGATTACATACACTATATACTACATAGACTGTACACACACTATATAGACTACAAACATTATATACTACATAGACTGTACACACACTATATAGACTATATACTACATAGACTGTATACACACTATATAGATTACATACACTATATACTACATAGACTGTATACACACTATATAGATTACATACACTATATACTACATAGACTGTACACACACTATATACAATATATACTACATAGACTGTACACACACACTATATAGACTACATACACTATATACTACATAGACTGTACACACACTATATACACTATATACTACATAGACTGTACACACACTATATAGACTATATACTACATAGACTGTACACACACTATATAGATTACATACACTATATACTACATAGACTGTACACACACTATATAGATTACATACACTATATACTACATAGACTGTATACACACTATATAGATTACATACACTATATACTACATAGACTGTACACACACTATATACACTATATACTACATATACTGTACACACACACTATATAGATTATATACTACATAGACTGTACACACACACTATATAGACTACATACACTATATACTACATAGACTGTACACACACTATATACACTATATACTACATAGACTGTACACACACTATATAGATTATATACTACATAGACTGTACACACACACTATATAGATTACATACACTATATACTACATAGACTGTACACACACTATATAGATTACATACACTATATACTACATAGACTGTATACACACTATATAGACTACATACACTATATACTACATAGACTGTATACACACTATATAGACTACATACACTATATACTACATAGACTGTACACACACTATATACACTATATACTACATAGACTGTACACACACTATATAGATTACATACACTATATACTACATAGACTGTACACACACACTATATAGACTACATACACTATATACTACATAGACTGTACACACACTATATACACTATATACTACATAGACTGTACACACACTATATAGATTACATACACTATATACTACATAGACTGTACACACACTATATACACTATATACTACATAGACTGTACACACACTATATACACTATATACTACATAGACTGTACACACACTATATAGATTACATACACTATATACTTTATAGACTGTATACACACTATATAGATTACATACACTATATACTACATAGACTGTACACACACTATATAGATTACATACACTATATACTACATAGACTGTACACACACTATATAGATTATATACTACATAGACTGTATACACACTATATAGATTATATACTACATAGACTGTACACACACTATATAGACTACATACACTATATACTACATACACTTTACACACACTATATAGATTATATACTACATAGACTGTACATACACAATATATATACACAGGCTGCAATATACGGACTGGGAGAAAAAGGAGCGCTGCACCTCACACCTATGGCTGACACTAATGCCGCTCGGCTACATTTAAAAACCAACGCCAGGATGTTGGTATATAATTTGATCAAACCATATTGCCCCATGTACCACTTGCCGGTCTTCTGGTTCATATGGGCACCTGAGCCGGCGGGTGGGCCGAATAATGCTCTGGGGGCCAAGGAACGTCCTCAGTTAACCAGCGGAGCTCATTTTCACATTTTTGTACAAATTAATGTGTCAAAAAGAGCGTGACTTATAAGGATCAGAAGAACCGCAGTGGTAAGCGGCAATCGGGAACTGTACCAACCTGCTGATAGTTTCCCCTAAAGTTTACTGTCATGTAAATGTCACTTTTCAGAAATCAATAAGTATCAGTAGTACAAACAATTGTAAGAAATTCTGTAATAGGTTTTAATAAAGCGGCACTATCAGCAGGTTCTGCCGAGAGAACCTGCTGATGTTCCACAGAAGTCCTCTACCTTAGGAGTTGATTGATGTTAGTAACGCTTCTCTGCCCCTCTTTATAAATTTGCTAATTGCCCCTATGTAAATTAGGGGCTGAAGAGCATTTGGGGTGTCGACTTTGTCCCAGAGCACATGCTCTGGAGCACACAGTGGGGGGGGAATAGGTTAAAATGGGGTTAGACGGACAGCTTCCTGGCACGACACATGCGCTGGGAAGAGGCATAGTGGTCAGAATTGTGCGGGGTGAGCTGGACGGGCGGGGGGACAGGGGCAACGGGACAGATGGGGGTGGACTGGGCAGGCCGAGCAAGTGCTCCGGGACAAAGGCGATGCCCCAAATGCTCTTCAGCCCCTAATTTACATAGGGGCAATTAGCGAATTTATATAGAATGCAGAGGGGCAGAGAAGCGTTAGTAACATCAATCAACTCCTAAGGTAGACGACTTCTGTAGGCAGAACCCGCTGATAGTGTCTCTTTAAGCAAAGAGTTTCTTTCTGTACTCAAAAAGCTGTTTTCCTACCGCCCCCCTCTCTCTTCAGAAGAAGCAGGATTTCCGTGTCCATTATGTTCTATGGAGGGTTTGAGTGAGAGTCCGTTCTATTCCGGGGCTGAAGCACTGGAGGAGGGACGGCCCACCCCCAGCGGAAGGAAAACCCCTCCTCTCTGTGATGCGGCTCCATTAGAAACAATGCAATGCCGCCCGTTCCATGCACATGACATACCGATAAGTTTGTTGTTCCCCTACAGCCGCATAACTGACTTGTCACTAGTGCGGGAATTACGGCCATTGTTTCTACAATGTATGTCCATTCTGACGGTCGTACATTGCATAGATTTCAATGGTTAATGGAATTGCAGGCACCACCCATTGCATGTGCTCACAATCCAGGGGCAGACACAAACTGCAAAGGGCCTCTGTGCCAAAAATTTTTTGGTCCCCCTAAACCCATTTGTTTCTCCACCTTTCTGCCTTGAAGGCACACACATGTGTACGCCCGGTTGTGTACATATTTTGGTTGCATCAAATCCAGAAAAATTGTAATAATAAACGATCAAAAAGTTGCATATGCGCAATCCAGGTACCGATAGAAAGAACACATCATGGCGCAAAAAATGACACCTCACTCAGCCCCATAGACCAAAGGATAACAGCGCTATACGCCTGGGAATGGAGCGATTTTAAGGAACATATATTTGTTAACAATGGTTTGAATTTTTTACAGGCCATCAAATACAATAAAAGTTATACATGTTACATATCGTTGTAATCGTAATGACTTGAGGAATATATATAACATGTCAGTTTTTTCCATAGGACACACGGTGTAAAAACGAAGCCCCCCCCCCCCCCCCAAAGAAAAAGAATTGCGGTTTTATTTTTCAATTTCACCATGCATATAATCGTTTTCTGGTTTTGCAGCATATTTTATGGAAAAATTCAGCTTGTCATTGCAAAGTACAATTAGTGACGCAAAAAATAAGTGCTCATGTGGGTCTGTAGGTGTAAAAATGCAAGTGCTATGGCCTTATATACACAAGGAGGAAGAAACGAAAATGCAAAAACGAAAATTAGCCCGGTCCTTAAAGGGTTAATTACTGTGGGGGCGCAGGTGGGAGACATGTACTTTATGTGGCTGCACAGGTGGGAGACATGTACTGTATGTGGCTGCACAGGTGGGAGACATGTACTGTATGTGGCTGCACAGGTGGGAGACATGTACTGTATGTGGCTGCACAGGTGGGAGACATGTCCTGTATGTGGCTGCACAGGTGTGGGATAGATGTACTGCATGTGGCTGCACAGGTGGGATACATGTACTGTATGTGGCTGCACAGGTGGGATACATGTACTGTATGTGTCTACACAGGTGTGGGATAGATGTACTGTATGTGTCTGCACAGGTGGGATACATGTACTGTATGTGGCTGCACAGGTGTGGGATACATGTACTGTATGTGGCTGCACAGGTGTGGGATAGATGTACTTTATGTGGCTGCACAGGTGGGATACATGTACTGTATGTGGCTGCACAGGTGTGGGATAGATGTACTGCATGTGGCTGCACAGGTGGGAGACATGTACTGTATGTGGCTGCACAGGTGGGAGACATGTACTGTATGTGGCTGCACAGGTGGGAGACATGTACTGTATGTGGCTGCACAGGTGGGATACATGTACTGTATGTGGCTGCACAGGTGGGATACATGTACTGTATGTGGCTGCACAGGTGGGATACATGTACTGTATGTGACTGCACAGGTGGGATACATGTACTGTATGTGGCTGCACAGGTGGGATACATGTACTGTATGTGGCTGCACAGGTGGGATACATGTACTGTATGTGGCTGCACAGGTGGGATACATGTACTGTATGTGGCTGCACAGGTGGGATACATGTACTGTAGGTGGCTGCACAGGTGGGATACATGTACTGTAGGTGGCTGCACAGGTGGGATACATGTACTGTATGTGGCTGCACAGGTGGGATACATGTACTGTATGTGGCTGCACAGGTGGAATACATGTACTGTATGTGGCTGCACAGGTGGGATACATGTACTGTATGTGGCTGCACAGGTGGGAGACATGTACTGTATGTGGCTGCCCAGGGGGGAGACATGTACTGTATGTGGCTGCACAGGTGGGAGACATGTACTGTATGTGGCTGCACAGGTAAGATACATGTACTGTATGTGGCTGCACAGGTGGGATACATGTACTGTATGTGGCTGCACAGGGGGGAAACATGTACTGTATGTGGCTGCTTGGGGGGGGGGGGGGAGATGAAAGAGAAAAACAACCATACTGCTGCAGGGGGGAGGTGGGCACGTATATAGGCTAAAAAGGCATAAACTTATAATCAAACATCAGCACCAGAGAGCGGGGTGGGGGCTCTGTGCTTTCTATTACACAGACCACCCTCTGTCTCACAACTTCCAGCAGCCTGACAGACACACTGACAATAATCACTCACTGTCAGAGCTGCTGCTGCTCCTCTTCACAGTCCTGTCCCTGGCGGCCATAACCCTGCAGGATCCCTCCAGCCCCTGCCACCATGTGCTCTCTCCTCCTCCTCACACAAGGTATGCCGGACAGTGGAGTACAGGAGGGGGAGGAGCTGTCAGCAGCAGCAGTGTGCAGGAGGAGAGAGGAGAACCAGCCCCGGCCGGGCACAGCATCCAGTCACTAAGTGGGCCCCACAGGAGCAGGGGGCCCGCACTGTCCGGGTGCTGATACCGCCTGGGGGGCCCACTACAGACCTGTGCCATGCTGAGCTGACACTTTAGAGTCTGAGCCTGGCGGGCCCCTCTATTGGCCTGGGCCCCTGTGCAGCTGAACAGGCTGCACAAGTGATAGGTCCGTCTCTGCCACAATCCAAATAGAATATAATGATGTTCCTGCGGCTGATATGGTGATATCGGCCGCTGGAACATGTAACACAGCGGCCGTTGTTAATACACTGTGTGAACGCAGCCTAAATGAGCTCAGGTAAAAGGAAACCTGAGCTGTGATTGGCTGCTGGGGGCAAAGCAGAGGACACCTCTATCCTCCCAGCTGGCGCCCTCCTCATGGTCTCAGACATCACAGTCAGAGGTCTATGCTGAGGAAATCCTCGGAGCCCTGACACAACCTGTGGGGGAGGCTATACTGTGATGATTTTGAGGATAATCATCTCTTGCCCCTGTCAGGGTGACACAGGCACTACAAGGACCAGGATTCCCTGCAGTCACCTCAGAGCACGTGGTCGTTTAGAGGATTTCCGCTATTTCCATTACACACACTATACCATTCACACACAACACTAACAGCGTCAGATGAAGAAGCCAGAAGTGGGCGGGGCCTGGAGGTCCATTCAAAGCATCGGGGGGCGGAGCCGCCGCAACTTACTACGTGATAGCGTCAAGACGCAGTGTGCGCTATCACGTGACGAGGAACCAGCTGCGCCTCACGTGACCCCGGCTCCGCCCCCTCATCCCGCAGCCCGGTCATCCCGCGCTCCCGCCGCCAGGTAGGGTCACCTCACACGCCCGCTGCGGGGCGGCACTCACTGCGTCCCGTCACCCGGTGCCCCCGGCCCTGTCCTCCCAGGCCTCCCGGAGCTGAGAGCGGAGCCGCAGAGAGCAGGAGGCCGCCTGTGGAGCCGCTCCGGCCTGGAGGCTGGGTGTGCGGTGCGGCCTGGGCGCCGGGCCCTGCGCTGTGTACCTCACCCTGGGGAGGAACTACAAGTCCCAGCATGGAGGCGCCTGTAGTTCCCCTCAGGTGATGGTACGGCCTGTGGCTCCCCCATAGGAGGGAAGGGTGGTCGCGTCCGCGTGAGGTCACGTGATGTGAAGCTGTGGGGAGCCATGTGCTCTGCCCTCCCTGATGGCGGGCTCCCTGGCAGTCTCCTGCAGCCTCAGAAGTCATGTGACCCTCCTCTGCCATTGGCACTGCCATGAAGTCACATGACTCTCATTATTACTGCCATTGGTATAGTCTATAAGTCACATGACCCATTTGTCACTTCAGTCATGTGACCCCCACAGTGGTGCTACCCCATGTGGGCGCTGCCCGGCCCTTGTGTCCTTCCCCATGTTGGCGCTGCCCGTCCCTTGTGTCCTTCCCCATGTTGGCGCTGCCCGTCCCTTGTGTCCTTGCCCATGTGGGTGCTGCCCGTCCCTTGTGTCCTTGCCCATGTGGGTGCTGCCCGTCCCTTGTGTCCTTGCCCATGTGGGTGCTGCCCGTCCCTTGTGTCCTTGCCCATGTGGGTGCTGCCCGTCCCTTGTGTCCTTCCCCATGTTGGCGCTGCCCGGCCCTTGTCTCCTTCCCCATGTTGGCGCTGCCCGGCCCTTGTGTCCTTCCCCATGTTGGCGCTGCCCGGCTCTTGTGTCCTTCCCCATGTTGGCGCTGCCCGGCCCTTGTGTCCTTCCCCATGTTGGCGCTGCCCGGCCCTTGTGTCCTTCCCCATGTGGGCGCTGCCCGGCCCTTGTGTCCTTCCCCATGTGGGCGCTGCCCGGCCCTTGTGTCCTTCCCCATGTGGGCGCTGCCCGGCCCTTGTGTCCTTCCCCATGTTGGCGCTGCCCGGCCCTTGTGTCCTTCCCCATGTTGGCGCTGCCCATCCCTTGTGTCCTTCCCCATGTTGGCGCTGCCCATCCCTTGTGTCCTTCCCCATGTTGGCACGGCCCAGCTCTTGTGTCCTTCCCCATGTGGGCGCTGCCCGGCCCTTGTGTCCTTCCCCATGTTGGCGCTGCCCGTCCCTTGTGTCCTTGCCCATCTGGTCGCTGCCCGTCCCTTGTGTCCTTGCCCATCTGGTCGCTGCCCGTCCCTTGTGTCCTTGCCCATCTGGTCGCTGCCCGTCCCTTGTGTCCTTCCCCATGTGGGCGCTGCCCGGCCCTTGTGTCCTTCCCCATGTGGGCGCTGCCCGGCCCTTGTGTCCTTCCCCATGTTGGTGCTGCCCGGCCCTTGTGTCCTTCCCCATGTTGGCGCTATCCTGTGCTTCTCTCACCTGGTTTATGTAGTTGCCACGGCTCCTATTACTGTGTAGGACAATATGGCAGTGGGTGCATCAGGGCTCCAGACTAAAAAATTTACCTAGGAGCCATTGGCTCCTAACCTGAAAAATTTAGGCGCCAAATAGAATATTTGGTCGCCAACATTTTAAACCATGTAAAATTAATGTTATGTTAAATGGGACTTACTGTGTGCAGAGGCCGCAGCCTCCTCCTCCTCCTTTAGATTCTTTCTTTTCTTAGTTTGAAAACGTTCAACATGGAAACTTGCAACTTGACAACCATATCCAGTCTGACTCAGTACTTCAGCTTCACTTGGCTAGCCTATTAATGAGGCTTACTCTTCTGAACTTGAACTTAAAGGGAACCTGTCGACCCCCGTGCCGGGGTGACAGGCTCCCAACCCCCCTATATTCACCTCATGGCGCCGGGTCCCGCTTCTGAAGATGGTCGGGTCACGGAGATCTCAGCCGCTGCAGCCCGGCGTGCGCTGAGAGATGAGTCCAACGCCCATAGAGAATGACGGGAGAGTCCAGCGCTCCGTCATTCTCTATGAGCGTTGGACTCATCTCTCAGTGTGCGCGCCGGGCTGCAGCGGCTGAGATCTCCGTGACCTGACCACCTCCAGAAGCGGGACCCGGCGCCATGAGGTGAGTATAGGGGGCTCTAACGGGGGGTTGGGAGCCTGTCACCCCGTCACGGGGGGTGACAGGTTCCCTTTAAAAGCTTGCAACAGTCTATACATACTGAGCTAGACTTATGACTGCAGCCATAGTGACCCCCCACAAGATGTGTATATAAATAGATATATCTCTCACCTAGTGACTAATGCAAGTGACCCCCTACAATACAGGCACCTGAGGGGCCCTGATAATAATAATTGTGCATATATCTATCTCCCAGTGTCTGCAGCCAGTTTGCCCTACACTTATAGATGGCCCCCTCCCCTTATAGATGACCCCCTCTACCCCCATTATAGATGCCCCCTCTTCTCCCCCCCATTATAGATACCCCCTCTTCTCCCCCCCATTATAGATACCCCCTCTTCTCCCCCCCATTATAGATACCCCCTCTTCTCCCCCCATTATAGATACCCCCTCTTCTCCCCCCCCATTATAGATACCCCCTCTTCTCCCCCCCATTATAGATACCCCCTCTTCTCCCCCCATTATAGATACCCCCTCACCTTATAGATTCCCCCTCTCCCCCCATTATAGATGCCCCCCTCTTCTCCCCCCCTTATAGATGGCCCCCTCTCCCCCCCCCATTATAGATGCCCCCTCTTCTCCCCCCATTATAGATACCCCCTCACCTTATAGATTCCCCCTCTCCCCCCCCCCATTATAGATGCCCCCTCTTCTCCCCCCCTTATAGATGGCCCCCTCTCCCCCCATTATAGATGCCCCCCTCTCCCCCCATTATAGATGCCCCCCTCTCCCCCCATTATAGATGCCCCCCCTTCTCTTCTACCCCCATTATAGATGCCCCCCCCTTTCCTCTATGCTAAGCAATATTTAAAAAAAAACAAACACACAAACTCACCTGACAACCCGCTCCCCCGGCGATCCTCTTCTTCTTCGGACGCTGTCCCCGGCTGATGCGCGGCTGCCGGGGGTGTCCCGTCCTATCCCCGGCAGCGCGGCGCGTCAGTGAGCTCCTGTACGCCGGGGCTGTGACTTCTGACACAGGAAGCGTCTCTGACGCGCGCTTCCTGTGCCGGAAGTCAGGACGGGACACCCCCGGCAGCTGCGCATCAGCGCATCAGCCGCGCATCTTAAAGAGACAGCGCGCCGCCGCCGGGGCCAGTCGCAAATGGCGCCCAGATTAATAAATCTGGGCGCCATTTGCAAAAAGTCAGTCGCATTGGCGACCATTTTGGTCGCCATCTGGAGCCCTGTGCATGGTGCCAGCCTGCAGTGTCTGACCTGAGTTACATGATACGACCTTTGCCTCCCTCTTTTTTTTTTTTCATTGATCATTTCCTGCAGATGCCAGTTTTGCCTTCAGTTGCTTGAAGTGTTTACTAGGCCGCATGTTGGTGCCCAGTGCCCGTCTATGGCTCGTCGTGTTGCAGAAATAGCCCGCCGGGTAGATCATCAGATGCCATAGAAGAAGAGAATTGTGCTTATTCATCTATCGGGTCAAGGGGCAGAAAAAAAATCAGATCAACTGGTGCCCGAGATTTGTAATTTACTTCTATTTAAAAAAAAAAAAAATCTCCAGTCTTCCAGTACTTACCAGCTGCTGTATGTCCTGAAGGAAGTGGTGTAATCTCCCCAGTCTTACACAGTGCTCTCTGCTGCCACCTCTGTCCATGTCAGGAACTGTCCAGAGCAGGAGAGGTTTTCTATGGGGATTTGCAGCAGAGAGCACTGTGTCAGACTGGAGAGAATACGCCACTTCCTGGAGAACATACAGCAGCTGATAAGTCCAAGTTTTTTATTTAATAAAAGTAAATTATAACTTTCATTAGTTGATTTAAGATACTTTCTCCGAAGTACCCCTATAGGTTGTCGTCTGATGTAACTCCACGGTTGTGTAGGTGGGTGTCTGGCCGGGAGGAGAACGAGGGGACCCCCAGTCTGTGAGCACCTCCACGTGACGACTGAAACCTTATAGAACATTGTATACCTTGTGCTTTAGTTACTCCAGTAATCTGTTGCTGTCCGTGAATGTTTTTGTTTACGTCCAGAGGCGGCCGTCCTGTCCTATGCTTGTGCTCACATGTGACATGTTTCTTATATAAATTTATTGTGAATAGTGTTTTTGTTTTTTTACTGGAAATATATGGATTTCTGGAAGCCCCATTCTGATGCATTGTGGTAGGTGCAGAACTGTGTGTCATCCGTTCAGTGTGAATATACCTCAAGGCTGCAGATCTGCACAGCACAGACTTTCCCTAATGTTTTCCCCAGTGAAGGGTTTGTTATAGTTGTATCAGCTTCATTCATAGTAACAAAAAGCACCAGGCAGGAGAGCTTAGTGACTTGTGTTGTCTAGACTGGATACAATTGTAGCAAACCTGTGGCTACTAGAAGTGTCATGATACCCCCCCTGCTGTAATTCCCCCATTCACTTACTGCAAGCAGAGGTTTTACTGTATACTCAGTATATAACAGAATTGCAGAATCAACATCTAATACTCTACCACAGGGACCACAAACTTCTGCACCAGCTGTTGAAAGACTACAGCTCCCATCATGCCTGGGCAGCCTTAGGGCCCTATTCCACTGGACGATTATCGTTTGCATAATCGTTAACGATTAATGATCTCAAACGACCGCTATTGCGAAAGACCTGAAAACTTTCACTCATTTCCATGGAACGATAATCGTTACTTATGACCGCATTTGCGATCGTTTTTTCTTCGCTATTGCGTTCGTATCTTCTGCGAACGATTTGCGGACGTTTTGCGAACGAGCAACGATAAAAATAGGTCCAGGTCTTAAAAAGCGATCAACGATTTCTCGTTTGGTCGTTAATCGTTAACTGCATTTCAACTGAACGATTATGGTTTAGATTTGAACGATAATCGTCAGGTGGAATAGGGCCCTTAGACTCTATAGAGGTGTCACAGCTCCCATCATGCCTGGGCAGCCTTAGGGGCCTATTCCACGGCCCGATGATCGTTGAGCGAGGGCTGCAGGGACATCGTTACTGATGTCCTTGCAGCATCATACATTACCTGTCCAGGCTTCTTCTCCGCGCTGTCTTCATCCCTGGGTCCCGCGCGCTCTATCTTCAGAATGGCCGGTCTGCTGACAGGCCACACTCAGCCAATCACAGGCCGCGGTGGTCCCGGCCTGTGATTGGCTGAGCGCGCGGGACCCAGGGATGAAGACAGCGCGGAGAAGAAGCCTGGACAGGTAATGTATGATGCTGCAAGGGCTGCTATTCAACCGTAGTGATGCGCGGTGGGGGAACAATGATTTTAGGTCTGGCCCTAAATGAACGATCAGCAGATGACATGATCATCGGCTGATCGTTCTCTCTATTTCACCGAATGACAAATGGGGCCGATCCGGCCGATTATCGTTACTGTGGAATAGGGCCCTTAGACTCTATAGAGGTGTCACAGCTCCCATAATGCCCTTGAACTCTACAAAACAGTGTTTGAGATTGTCCCTTGGGCCACATTCACATGCCTGTAGGTCTCTGTGCTTCACATACAACTACTTTGGCATAGAGATCCGTGCGCAAATCCCAGTCTGCATTACAACATGTGTTGTTTTTGTGGCACAGATCGCGCCCCAGTACTCGCATACGGTTATTGAACGGGGCCATTAAAAAACCTTGGTCCTATGTCCTGTCTGCTATTTGTCTTCTGAACCTGTGGAGATGCACAGGAGCTGTAGACACAGAGCGGCAGGACAGGCTCCATCCAGACTATCTGCACAGTTTCATTCATATTTGATAAATCAGTGGAGCGATATTGTGCAGTGTGGCCGACTTTTCATAGCTTTGCAGGAATCGTTTTATATGACACATGGTCTCCGGCTTCCTGTGAATCCTCCTGTGGTCGACTCTTCAGTTCTAGTAACGTGCAGAGTTTCACATCCTGTTTCTTTTACTATTATTTTATATAAAGGTCTTAGGGGGAAGACTTATCAAACTGGTGGAAAAGTAGTTTGTCTTAGTTGCCACTAGCAACCAATCAGATTCCACCTTTCATTTTCTGAAGGACCTGTGATGAATGAAAAGTGGAATCTGATTGGTTACTAGGGGCAACTAAGGGTTCATTTACACAGATTATCTGACAGATTATTTGCCAAAGATTTGAAGCCAAAGCCAGAAACAGACTATAAACAGAGATCAGGTCAAAAAGGAAGGCCTGAGATTTTTCCACTTTTCAAATCCATTCCTGGCTTTGGCTTCAAATCTTTGGCAGATAACACAGGTCAACAGCATTTTTGGGGCCAAAGATATTTCAACGAATTTAGGGTAACTTTGGGGTGCTGATTCTGAATATGTCATCAGTTTTGCCAGATTGGCTCAAGTTTTTGAGAATTTTCGTGAAATGTGTAAAAAAAAAAAAAGACGTAATTTGCTACACGCGCATTAACTTTATTGCTATTGTCATGAATACAATAAATTTTACAAAGTAAATGTTGATTTTAGTTTATTTTAACTAGTTTTAGAAAGTAATCTTCAAAAATGAACAACACATGAAAAAAAAACTTGAGCCAATCTGGCAAAACTGATAGCATATTCAGAATCAGCACCCCAAAAATACCCCAAAATCATTAAAATATTTTGGACACCAGTAAATTTTTTTTTTTTTTTGACCTGTGTAATCTTTCTGTGTAAATGGACCCTAAGACCATTCTATTTTACACCAGTTTGATAAATCTCCACCTTAGACTTGACTTTTCTGCTTATTTCGGGTCAAATGTGCCAAATAAGTGTATGTGGATTCCTCCAACTAGTTTTCTATATACTTATCCTGTACTGATCCTGAGTTATATCCTGTATTATACTCCAGAGCTGCACTCACTATTCTGTAAGCAGCTACTTTTCCCATTTACTATCACATGCACAGGTCTTGAATACTGTGATGAATTGAATCACATTATATAGAAAAGTAATAGTATTCAGCTGTGTAAAACTGAGGAAAATTCATCATTGTCACCCGGGGCGCCATCTCCTCTGCAGGGGTCCAGGATAATTACTGTAGTGGAAACTTCATTTATTTTCATACTTTCCCTTTAAGAGCCTCAGTCGCGGTCCGTCCAGTTTGTTGGGGGTTAAGTTGAGAGGCCACGGTCTGGACGGCTGCAGTTCTGAGAAGCAGCGATAATTGCGTTACGCGGCGGATGACGGGATTGGCTGCAGGCAGAACACCAAGAAAATCGAATATCAGCGCGTTAGAGAGCGGCGGTATCAGCGGTGATAAGACGGGTAAAGTGATGAGGTCATCCCTCCCTGCATGCTGGAAATGGAGTTATTACTGGAGAGAAGTGTTACCTGCTCCCCCCGCTCGGCCCATTACCACTCTATAAACCACTCATTATGCCCGCTCCTCATTTCACACGGTAACGTAACGTCTGCGGTCAGCGCATTAACCCCTGCACCACCTCACAGCCCTTAGTCTTGCTGTACTGTACCTCAGATTCTGTCTCATATTAGTTGTCTTTCCGGGAAAGCCAGGCTGAATAGGCAGTGTAGAGCAGGAGTATCAAACATGGATCCCTCCAGCTGTTGCAAAACTACAATTCCCATCATGCCTGGACACCCAAAACATAAGAATTGTAGTTTTGCAACAGCTGGAGGGTTGCAATTTTGGCACCCCTGCTGTAGTGTTCATTCTTGGCTATAAAGGGGTATTCCTTATGTGAAGAAGTTACCCCCTGTCCACAGCATAAGGTATAACAAGCTGATCTGTGTGGGTTTCCCCAAGAGTATTCCTATTCCATTAAGTGGCATCCATGTCCTATAGGCGGGGTATGCCATTACCCTCTGATCTGACCCCCGGGAATCCCACCAAGCTTAATCATTACCGCGGGCCCCTCAGCCTTTCCTTGCACTATGGAATGGTCTATAGATCCTTGCACAGGCCAGAGGAATAAAAAGGGATCATTTTGCTGTAGCTTCTTTTTCCTGACTGGTCTGACCCTCCATGATCATCTTACCATGACTGTATTAGATGGGAATAATAGTCTATTTTGCTCTGGTATGACTCCAGTGCAGGGGGTGGTGATAGTCTATGTCGCTCTCATTGATCTGATTTGACTCCGAGGGCTGTGGAGTCGGAGCTAGCTTTGGCTGGAGTCGGAAAAAAATGTACCGACTCCAGCTTTAAAAAAATCTTTAAAAAATGTAGAATTAAATTTTGATATGAATTCTACAAGTTTTGCTCATGAATATGTATTATGAGTGACATTCTAATAGGACACTGGTCCTATTACATAAGGGTGGTCATGGAATATATCAGTAATAGGACACTGGCCCTATTAGATAAGGGTGGTCATGGAATATATCAGTAATAGGACACTGGCCCTATTACATAAGGGTGGTCATGGAATATATCAGTAATAGGACACTGGCCCTATTAGATAAGGGTGGTCAGGGAATATATCAGTAATAGGACACTGGCCCTATTCCATAAGGGTGGTCGGGGAATATATCAGTAATAGGACACTGGCCCTATTAGATAAGGGTGGTCAGGGAATATATCAGTAATAGGACACTGGCCCTATTACATAAGGGTGGTCGGGGAATATATCAGTAATAGGACACTGGCCCTATTAGATAAGGGTGGTCGGGGAATATATCAGTAATAGGACACTGGGCCTATTACATAAGGGTGGTCGGGGAATATATCAGTAATAGGACACTGGCCCTATTAGATAAGGGTGGTCAGGGAATATATCAGTAATAGGACACTGGCCCTATTACATAAGGGTGGTCGGGGAATATATCAGTAATAGGACACTGGTCCTATTACATAAGGGTGGTCATGGAATATATCAGTAATAGGACACTGGCCCTATTAGATAAGGGTGGTCAGGGGGAATATATCAGTAATAGGACACTGGCCCTATTACATAAGGGTGGTCATGGAATATATCAGTAATAGGACACTGGCCCTATTAGATAAGGGTGGTCATGGAATATATCAGTAATAGGACACTGGCCCTATTAGATAAGGGTGGTCAGGGAATATATCAGTAATAGGACACTGGCCCTATTACATAAGGGTGGTCGGGGAATATATCAGTAATAGGACACTGGTCCTATTACATAAGGGTGGTCAGGGAATATATCAGTAATAGGACACTGGCCCTATTACATAAGGTTGGTCGGGAATATATCAGTAATAGGACACTGGCCCTATTACATAAGGGTGGTCGGGGAATATATATCAGTAATAGGACACTGGCCCTATTAGATAAGGGTGGTCGGGGAATATATCAGTAATAGGACACTGGCCCTATTACATAAGGGTGGTCGGGGAAAAGTTGTGGGTCACTATTTGGCAGTTTGTTTCTAAGCTGGAAGAGTCCATTGTGTGTGGGGAGATCTGTGCTGGTCTCTTCCTGGATGCTGGATGACTATTTGAGCAGCAGTGTAATATGAAGGTATCCTGTGTAATATAGAGGAGGAGTAGACTTAAGTAGTGTAGCTGTAACCTCTGTCCTCAGTGTGGTGTTTTCTCTCTGGGAAAAGATTGTTTGTTTTTCTTCAGTGTTCTATGGCTGCAGCTGTGTGTGTGTGCTATGGCTGCAGTAGGTTGTGTGTGTGCTATGGCTTCAGCAGGCTGTGTGTGTGTGTGTGTGTGTGCTATGGCTGCAGCAGGCTGTGTGTGTGTGTGTGCTATGGCTGCAGCAGGCTGTGTATGTGTGCTATGGCTGCAGCAGGCTGTGTGTGTGTGCTATTGCGTGCCCCCACAGTGACCTATATCACTATGTGTGACCCCCTGCATATCACTATGGCTGACCTCTATACTATAGGGATCTGGCATTGTTAGCAGTGTTTCTGTGTGTATGGTGAATATTTAGTTAGAAACATTTGTCAACAGGAAAAGACCACCTGCTCCATCTAGTCTAGTTGTAGTAGTTCAGAGTCTAGAGTAGTTCAGGACATGGAGGCTGGAGACTGGCTGCATCCACTGCACACACAGGAGAATCTGCTTTATATGTTTCCTTATTCCCTCAGAAATCATGTAGGACATTAGGGAGAAGCTGCTGAGCCAGTGTGATAAATAACTCCCCTGGTGTATGACCGGCCATTTATGAAGGAGCAGGAGTCGGGAGTCGCAGTCGATCCTGATAAAATTCAGGAGTCGGAGCTTCGGCTTACCGGCTCCACACCCCTGTTGACTCCAGTGCAGGGGTATGGTCAGTCTATATCGCTGTCATTGATCCGGTGTGACTCCAGTGCAAGGGGGTGGTCAGTCTATGTCGCTGTCATTGATTCGATGTGAGTCCAGTGCAGGGGGCTGGTGACAGTCTAGGTCGTGCTCATTGATCTGGTGGACTCCAGTGCAGGGGGCTGGTGACAGTCTAGGTCGTGCTCATTGATCTGGTGGACTCCAGTGCAGGGGGCTGGTGACAGTCTAGGTCGTGCTTATTGATCTGGTGGACTCCAGTGCAGGGGGCTGGTGACAGTCTAGGTCGTGCTCATTGATCTGGTGGACTCCAGTGCAGGGGGCTGGTGACAGTCTAGGTCGTGCTCATTGATCTGGTGGACTCCAGTGCAGGGGGCTGGTGACAGTCTAGGTCGTGCTCATTGATCTGGTGGACTCCAGTGCAGGGGGGTGGTGACAGTCTAGGTCGTGCTCATTGATCTGGTGGACTCCAGTGCAGGGGGGTGGTGATGGTCTATGTCGCTCTCGTTGATCCGGTGTCTCCCTGGTGCAGGGGGGTGGTGGCAGGTGGCAGTCTTAGTTTTCCTGTTGGTTGTGTCTGTGCTCAGTGCAGCATGATCCTCTCACCTTCTGTTTCCTAAACTTCATTTTTGTCTGCAACAATTTGTTCCATAGCAAAAGCAAAGCTGTAAAAAGTGCTGCTCTGATATTGGCTCCTGGTGCTATCAACCTCCCCGCACACCATAACATCGGCCCTATCACTAATCTCATGGGATTATTGGGATCTATCGTTGGTTCATGGCTATGCAGTGTAGACAACCCTCAGACCCTCAGCTGTGAGAAGCATTAGGGTATATGCACACTATGGAAGTCATGCGGATAACTTCCAGTGGATTCCGTTGCTTGCACCCCACCCCCTTCCCTCTTGAAGTTCCGCTGCTCCCATAGTCTCCATTCTATGCTCAAGCAGATTCCACTGTGTTGCCAATGAATTGACATGACAGTTCGTTGGGGGGATGGTGGAACCTGCCTGTGCATAGAATGGAGCGTTTGGGACTGGGGGAACTTCAAGCAGGAAGGGGTGCAAGCAACGGAATCCACTGAAAGTTATCCGTGTGTTTTCCGTAGTGTGCATATACCCTAAGGGCTGGACGTGGATAAGAACGCTCCTATTCACTAACATTACTCTGCGATCTTGGACAGGACGCAACATCGAGGCAGAAAGCATATTAGAATGTTTATAAACTTTCCAGCTTCCGCACAATAGATGCACGTTTGTCACTTTTCAGCTTGTGATGTAATAGGGAGTAACACGTTGTAAAGCTGGAGGCAGATGACACAGGATCCACCACTGACAGTAAGTGAGGAGGACAGCTCAGCTTCCCCCTGCACAGAGCATGCCCACAACAGTCCCCCTTTAGAAATCTGTTAGTTGTTCTTTCTTGGGTCTCTTGTGGCTTCTGTAAAGTAAATCTATAACTGCTGTTCAAAATGGCTTTCCCGATAGTAGGTAAATAGGTTTCCATCCACTGTGACCTTGTAGTATGGTATCTATATACCCCTGACCATATGTACTAGCATCTCTGTCCATGTGAGGAACTGTCTAGAGCAGGAGAGGTTTTCTATGGGGATTTGCTACTGCTTTGGACAGTTCCTGACATGGACAGAGGTGGCAGCAGAGAGCACTGTGTCAGACTGGAAAGAATACACCATTTCCTGCAGGACATACAGCAGCTGATAAGTACTGGATATTTTTAAATAGAGGTGATATAGAAATCTATATAACTTTCTGAAACCAGTTGATTTGAAAGTGAGAACTTTTTGCTGGAGTTCCTCTTTAATATGCAGAGTCTCAGTGCTGTGTATGTAGGCCAGGCCTTCCCATTATATAACCACTTCTTCTCTCTTTGCGTGTCCTCGCTCTTCCTGATGGATGGAGACGGTCAGTCACTGTCTCCTGAATACCAATAGTTGTAAATATTCCATCTTTTTAATCCTTTCACTCCAGTTTCCTTGAAGGAGAATGTGCTTATGTCCTCACTAATGATATTCCACTTGTACAGAGATCATACGTGAATGCGTCGCTAGCCGATCCGCTCCGTGCCGAGTGTCCACTTATACGTCTTCCATTTACTTAGACTTTTTCCAGCGATAGAAGCGTCCCCATCTGCGTATGAAGCATTCTTCTCCGGGGCTGACTCCTACACCAAGACGACAGCTGAGCAGATTAACTATTGCAGGATTTATCATCCCCGACCCCTTGTACCGTGCGCTCCCCTGTGGTTCACCACATGGCCTGAACCTAATCCAAATATAGGGGCAGAGCTACTAAATCTGTAAGTCTTACACTGTGTAAACATAGACCGGACCTGCTGAGAATGCGCCAGGTTTATCACAGGGGCTCGGAAATATGATGTTGCTGCCAAACTTTCCGCAGCCTATTACAGTGGTACCTTGGTTTAAGAGTAACTTGGTTTAAGAGCGTTTTGGTTTAAGAGCTCACAGTTTTTCAAAATTGTGACTTGGTTTAAGAGCATTGCTTTGGTTTAAGAGCTCACAGTTTTTCAAAATTGTAACTTGGTTTAAGAGCATTGCTTTGGTTTAAGAGCTCCCTGTACTGGGTGGGAGCGCAAGTGGGGGAGGGGCATGGTCTGCATAGCGGGGTCTACAGTAGTGATGCACGATGCACCGAAATATCGATACTACTATTGATATTTTGGGCAGAAAAACCGTTCGGTACCAGGATTTTCTGGTATCGATACTTTATGTTAAACTGCCTAATAACGCAGCTTAACATAAGGTATAGCGCAGAGAACACGGCCGGCGGCTATCTGAGCGCCGGCCATGTTCTCTGTGTGCCACCCCCTGCCCCCACCTGTCACTTCCTCGGCCCGCTCGTACTCCGCTCCCGGCGGCGCCAAATTTAAATAGCCGGCACATAGCGATCGCTTGTGTCGGCTATTTTACAGGGTAGATGCCGCTGTCACACCTGACGGCGGCATTTAACCCCTCCTGAGCCGCTCCATATGCAGCAGGAGTCTTCTGCATATGGAGCGGCCGCCACTGCTAATGACTGCTGGCCGCGACCTCGCGGGCGGCAGTCATTTAACTATTCCCCCCCCACACTCAGGACCCGCTGCTGCAGCCGGGTCCCCCGTACACGCCAGTTCCCGCTGTTGCGGTCCCTCGCAGTGTCACACCCTCCAGTGTCCACAATACTGCGCCCCCCCCTTTCCTTTGGGCCGTCCGGTACAGTGGCACAGCAACTCCCAGCATACCTTCTTGTGGGGAGTTGTTTAACACAAGGAGGTATGCTGGGAGTTGTTGTGTCAGGAGGCTGCTAATGCACTACAACTTCCAGAAACACACCACCTTGTGCACTACAACTCCCAGCATACCTCCTTGGGCACAAAGAGGTATGCTGGGGGTTGTAGTGCACAAGGAGGTATGCTGCTGGGAGTTGTAGTGCATTAGCAGCCTCCTGACACAACTCCCAGCATACCTCTGTCCACTACAACTCCCAGCATACCTTCTTGTGGGGAGTTGCAGTGCACAAGGAGGTATGCTGCTGGGAGTTGTTGTGTCAGGAGGCTGCTAATGCACTACAACTCCCAGAAGCATACCTCCTTGTGCACTACAACCCCCAGCATATCTCTTTGTGCACAATGAGGTATGCTTGGGGTTGTAGTGCACAAGAAGTTGTGCTGCTGGAAGTTGTGTCAGGAGGTTGCTGCTGTACAACTGCCACTCCCAGCATACCTCCTTGTGCATTACAACCCTCAACATACCTCATTATGCACTACAACTCCCAGCATACCTTCTTGTGCACTACAACTCCCAGCACACCTTCTTGTGGGGAGTTGTACACAAGGAGGTATGCTGGAGATTTGTAGTGCACAAGGAGGTATGCTGGAGATTTGTAGTGCACAAGGAGGTATGCTGGAGATTTGTAGTGCACAAGGAGGTATGCTGGAGATTTGTAGTGCACAAGGAGGTATGCTGGAGATTTGTAGTGCACAAGGACAGGGCTCCAGACTAAAAAATTTACCTGGGAGCCATTGGCTCCTAACCTGAAAAATTTAGGCGCCAAATAGAATATTTGGTCGCCAACATTTTAAACCATGTAAAATTAATGTTATGTTAAATGGGACTTACTGTGTGCAGAGGCCACGGCAGCCTCCTCCTCCTTTAGATCCTTTCTTTTCTTAGTTTGAAAATGTTCAACATGGAAACTTGCAACTTGACAACCATATCCAGTCTGACTCAGTACTTCAGCTTCACTTGGCTAGCCTATTAATGAGGGTTACTCTTCTGAACTTGAACTTAAAGGGAACCTGTCACCCCCGGTGACGGGGTGACAGGCTCCCAAACCCCCCGTTAGAACCCCCTATACTCACCTCATCGCGCCGGGTCCCGCTTCTGAAGATGGTCGGGTCACGGAGATCTCAGCCACTGCAGCCCGGCGTGCGCTGAGAGATGAGTCCAACGCTCATAGAGAATGACGGGAGAGTCCAGCGCTCCCTCATTCTCTATGGGTGTTGGACTCATCTCTCAGTGTGCGCGCCGGGCTGCAGCGGCTGAGATCTCCGTGACCCGACCATCTTCAGAAGCGGGACCCGGCGCGATGAGGTGAGTATAGGGGGTTCTAACGGGGGGTTGGGAGCCTGTCACCCCGTCACCGGGGGTGACAGGTTCCCTTTAAAAGCTTGCAACAGTCTATACATACTGAGCCAGACTTATGACTGCAGCCATAGTGACCCCCCACAAGATGTGTATATAGATAGATATATCTCTCACCTAGTGACTAATGCAAGTGACCCCCTACAATACAGGCACCTGAGGGGCCCTGATAATAATAATTGTGCATATATCTATCTCCCAGTGTCTGCAGCCAGTTTGCCCTACACTTATAGATGGCCCCCTCCCATTATAGATCACCCCCTCCTTTTATAGATGACCCCCTCCTCCCCCCCATTATAGATGCCCCCTCTCCCCCCCATTATAGATGCCCCCTCTTCTCCCCCCCTTATAGATACCCCCTCCCCTTATAGATGGCCCCCTCCTCCCCCCATTATAGATGACCCCCTCCTCCCCCCATTATAGATGCCCCCTCCTCCCCCCATTATAGATGCCCCCTCCTCCCCCCATTATAGATGGCCCCTCTTCTCCCCCCATTATAGATGGCCCCCCTTCTCTTCCCCCCATTATAGATGGCACCCTCTTCTCCCCCCATTATAGATGCCCCCCCCTTCTCTTCCCCCCCCATTATAGATGGCACTCTCTTCTCCCCCCATTATAGATGGCCCCTCTTCTCCCCCCATTATAGATGGCACTCTCTTCTCCCCCCATTATAGATGGCCCCTCTTCTCCCCCCATTATAGATGCCCCCTCCTCCCCCCCATTATAGATGCCCCCTCCTCCCCCCCATTATAGATGCCCCCTCCTCCCCCCCATTATAGATGCCCTCTTCTCCCCCCCTTATAGATACCCCCTCCCCTTATAGCTAGCCCCCTCTCCCCCCCTTGAAGATGGCCCCTCTTCTCCCCCCATTATAGATGGCCCCTTCTCTTCTCCCCCCATTATAGATGCCCCCCCTTTCCTCTATGCTAAGCAGTATTTAAAAAAAACAAACACACAAACTCACCTGACAAACCGCTCCCCCGGCGATCCTCTTCTTCTTCGGACGCTGTCCCCGGCTGATGCGCGGCTGCCGGGGGTGTCCCGTCCTATCCCCGGCAGCGCGGCGCATCAGTGAGCTCTCTGTACGCCGGGGCTGTGACTTCTGACACAGGAAGCGTCTCTGACGTGCGCTTCCTGTGCCGGAAGTCAGGGCCCCAGGCAGCTCACTGATGCGCCGCGCTGCCGGGGATAGGATGGGACACCCCCGGCAGCCGCGCATCAGCCGGGGACCCGGACTTAAAGAGACAGCGCGCCGCCGCCGGGGCCAGTCGCAAATGGCGCCCAGATTAATAAATCTGGGCGCCATTTGCAAAATATCAGTCGCATTGGCGACCATTTTGGTCGCCATCTGGAGCCCTGAAGGAGGTATGCTGAGGGTTGTAGTGCACAAGAAGGTATGCTGAGGGTTGTAGTGCACAAGGAGGTATGCTGAGGGTTGTAGTGCACAAGGAGGTATGCTGAGGGTTGTAGTGCACAAGGAGGTATGCTGAAAGTTGCAGTTGTGCAGCAGCAGCCTCCCGACACAACATACCAGCATACCTCTTTGTGTACTACAACTCCCAGCATACCTCCTTGTGTACTACAACTCCCAGCATACCTTCTTATGCACCACAAATCCCAGCATACCCGCTTGTGCACTACAAATCACCACAAGAAGGTATGCTGGGAGTTGTAGTGCATAAGAAGGTATACTGGGAGTTGTTGTGCACAGGAAGGTATGCTGCGTGGTAGAGGGGAATTAAAAAGTGTTAAAAAAAGTTTAAAGGGGTTGTCCGGCGATAAAAAATTATTCACAGAATAACACACATTACATAGTTATACAACTTTGTAATGTATGTTATGTCTGTGAATGGCCCCCTTCCCCGTGTCCCACCCCCCCCCCACCCGTGTACCCGGAAGTGTGGTGCGCTATACATTACCTGTCACGTGCCGACCACGGTCTCCGATCGTCAGCAGTGACGTCTTCTTCGGGAGGCCGGCGGATCTTCCCGAGTGCCGCCCGCCCTCTGCAGCGTCTTCCGAAGCTCAGCCGCGATTGGCTGAGCACAGTTATGCTCAGCCAATCGCGGCTGAGCTTCGGATGACGCTGCAGAGGGCGGGTGGCACTCGGGAAGATCCGCCGGCCTCCCGAAGAAGACGTCACTTCTGACGATCGGAGACCGTGGACGACACGAGATGCGGTGAGTATAATGCACCACACTTCCGGGTCTAGCGTGGGTGGGGGGAAACACGGGGAAGGGGGCCATTCACAGACATAACATACATTACAAAGTTGTATAACTTTGTAATGTGTGTTATTCTGTGAATAATTTTTTATCGCCGGACAACCCCTTTAAATTTAAAAAAAAAATCCTTATAGAGGGTTCTAATAATCCCTGTTCCCTTTTTAAAAAAAAAATATTATATTTGTATTTTTACATATTTTTTTTCAAACTTTATTTAGTATCGAATTAGTATCGAGTATCGAAATAAGAAAGCTGGTATTGGTATTGAACTCAAAATTCTGGTATCGTGACATCCCTAGTCTACAGCCCTGTACTCTGACCCAGGAAGTCTCCCTCACCTTCCAAATCATAGCAGATCCACTTCAGGCTGGGGCTTACATCAGGGGACAGGACTGTGGAGGTAATCTCTCCATAGCTGTAACCCCTCTCTCCCCGGGCAGAGAGTGATGCATGTATGTGCCCACATCTCCCTGCTCAGTCCTTCCTGCTCCCTGCAGTCTCTGTCAGTCCTTGTGTTTCCCATCCTCTCCATTACTTTACAGTAAGTTATAATATCACATATTCTGCTGTTTCTGAATGTTTGTTTAATCTGGTTTACATGTTATTCAGAATAATAAATCATTATTTTGGGGGTGTGGAACCAATTGTCTGCATTTCAATGATTTCTTATGGGAAAATTTGCTTTGGTTTAAGAGTGGATTTGGATTACAAGCGCGGTTCTGGAACGAATTATGCTCGTAATCCAAGGCACCACTGTAATTCTCTTAATTAAAATCAAATTTCTAGTGCAGAATGTTGCAGGTTAATGCTGCGTCTACACGGAACGATAATTCACCCGATCGTACGATTAACGATTTCGAAGTAAGTTTTTTTTTTTTTTTAACGATCAGATGGAACGATATATGGTACGGAAAATTCGTTTTGCAACCGTTCTGCGATCCCTTAAGCCTATCTCGCACATAGTTAAAATCGGTGAACAACTGTTTATACGGAACGAACTGCAAATTTTTTGCGAACGACAACTTAAGAACATGTTGTTCGATCATTCGTTGCGTTTACACGTACGACTATCCTTCGAAATCGTTCAAATTTGCACGATAATCGTTCCGTGTAAACGCAGCATTATCCACACCACCTTGTAAGATTAGGTGCAGTAAATGCCTAATACGCAGCTGTGCTGCCACATTCACATTGCATGACAATTTGACAGACATCTATTGAAGCGTTATGGAAACTGGGGAGGGAAGACGACTAACTATCCCTCCTTCCCATTTAGGACACATGAGTGCTCAGTTAAACAGAGCACGCGTCAGTCACCTCATATACTTCTTGGCTGACACCCATTGAGGTTATATGGCCACATAAAGTGTGTATATTGCTCTAGATAACCATATGTAGGTTTAGTGCAACTTTGAGTTCACAACTGGCAGTTTTTGTCGCTGTTTCCATAACCGTGGCAAAACAGCTGAAGATATTAAAGGGGACCTCCAAATCAACTGGTTTCAGAAAGTTATACAGATTTGTACTTTTCTTCAATTTAAAAATCTCAAGTTTTCCCATACTCATCAGCTGCTGTATGTCCTGCAGGAAGTGGTGTATTCTCTCCAGTCTGACACAGTGCTCTCTGCTGCCACCTCTGTCCATGTCAGGAACTGTCCAGAGCAGGAGAGGTTTTCTATGGGGATTTGCTGCTGCTCTGGGCAGTACCTAACATGGACAAAGGTGGAAGCAAAGAGCACTGTGTCACTGGAGAGAATACACCACTTCCTGCAGGACATAAAGCACCTTATAAGTATGGGAAAACTTGGGATTTTTAAAAAGAAGTAAATTACAAATATATATAACTTTCTGAAACCAGTTCATTTAAAGTAAAAAAAAAAAATATATATATTTTGCTGGAGTACCCTTTTAAAAGTGATATCACTGTGACTTAACCATGTATGTACAACCCCTGTGTGTATTATATAGGCTCATTATTGAGAGGTTTGGAGATGTCTGGCCCTATGGAGGGGCCCAGCTGCCTTATTTTAGAAGGGTTTTTTATGTAATCCCATCATCTCATTGACCCAGATTGCCCTAATAACCATTTGTCTCTACGGCGTTTCCATGACCAAGCTGCATTTCCGCACCTAAGGGTCCATTTACACAGAAAGATTATCTGACAGTTTATCTGCCAAAGTTTTGAAGCCAAAGCCAGAAAGACAATAAACAGAGATCAGGTCATAAAGGAAAGCCTGAGCTTTCTCCTTTTCAAATCCATTTCTGGCTTTGGCTTCAAATCTTTGGCAGATCATCTTTCTGTGTAAATGGACCCTTAGTAGAAACTCGCCTAAACTTATCCCAACTTTTCACCTTGTTAAGCAGGGTCTTGGTTGTTGCACTTAGCAAAAGTCAAAGAAATAATCTGTTTGGCTTCTATGGGGATGGATAGTCGGATAACTTTAATCCCATGGGACCGTTCTGCCCCCCGCGCAACGTGGCCACCCAAAGTCGCCATGTCAGTCCAACCTATAGCCGGGCTCCTGAATCCGTGATTGTTGCCGAGGGACCAAGACGTCGCCATACATCTTCCAAAGTAGCTTATAAACCTGTCAGCTTCCATTTGTGAATCTCCCAGTATTTATGACGGAGCTGTTTGCAGTTTGTTAACTCATTAAAGTAATTAGCAATTTAGTCAAATTAAGGACAATCTGTCATCGGAATCCTCGCTAATCAACGGGGACGCCAGAGACTGCTGTAGTAGTATGGGCGCCGCTATGGTGGCGTCTGTTGTCAATGTTGGCGGGGGTGGGTTCATAGCATTACTGGTAGTGGGGTGAGGATTTAGGGGCTCTGTCGTCAGCTCGCCCTGTATGATGCAGAATACATATACACACACACACACACACACACACACACACACACACACACACACACACACACACACACACACACACACACACACACGTGTGTGTAGGAGCCGGTCTGCCATGACAGATCCTCTTTTCCGCGTAGTTTACCTGTCAGTAACACCTGTTCTGCCGCTGATGAGATGTAATTGTAACGTCTGCCGCCTCCTCTGGATTGTTGTGTAATTATATCCCGATATTCTGGTACTGTGGCAGCGCATCTGTGAGCGAGCGAGAAGCAGCTGATCGAGCTGAATGTCAGTAGGCGGATTATCCAGAAGTGAATCCCAAAAGTTTCTTGGTGTATTGGACTAAATGCAGCTGATAGGTATGGGAAGAAACTAGGCCAGTTAAAGGGGTTGTTGACCAATTTTTTTGGTGTTTTCTCTCCAGTCTGTGTATTAGGACCATAAGGCTTCATAGATTTTGGAACTGTTTTAGGTGGATTTGTCTCCCCAGTAGATATATTTGATTCGACTGTAGCCTTTCATTCTTGGATATTTGTGTCTCTACAATGTTACTGTTCGGTACTGTTCAGTAGCCATCACATTTTCCAAGGGCCGTGACTGGTCGGTGTTCAGGCTCACCCATGTCACCTATGTTTTCTTCTATCTGAGGATGAAAGATCAAGCCAAAAAATTATAGTCTCACTGTTACCTGTATAAAAAAAATGTTCAGTATCCAAGAACTTGCGAAGAGCGAGTGTTTGGTCTGCAGTGGATTCCCTGTGATCTTGAGAACATGAGTGGATCTTATGATCACCATAAAAGCTTCTTACCAATGATGAAGAATTATTGCAATATGGCCTCCTAATGCCCCTTTACAGGGGGCGATGCAGAGGAGCAAAGAGCGCTGTCGGCGTGCGCCTGCTCCTCGTTCCCCGATCACTGCCGGTGAGATTACACGTGTTGGCAGTGACTAGGTAAGAGCCAGGGGGGCCACAGGGAGCTATGGGGTAGTGGCCTGGGTGATCGCTGGATCGTCCGGTCAGCCCATAGAAGATAGCAGTGGTCTGCTGCCACCGCTCCTATTCCACGGAGTAAAGGCAGCAAGATTGTCGCTACCTTAGTTGTTTGTCTTTCAAAAGGTTGAAAGACGTCATTCAGCCGACATTGTTCATCACAGCTGATCGTTGTCTCCTATAAGGGTAGGTTTAGACTGCGGAACCCGAGCAGCGTTTTTCCGACTGATTCCGTAGCTCATACCCGTTCACGGCCCCACGCCTTTCCGCTGTCTGCATAGACACCATTCTATGGGCGGCCCGATTCCTCTATTCACCGAAAGAATTGACATGTCAGTTCTTTGGGCAGAATGCCGAATCTGCCGGTGCATAGAATGGTGTCTATGGGACGGGTGGAGAGTGTGAACCCACCCTTACACAAGACGATTATTGGCTGAATACGGCTGATAATCGTTTCGTGTAATAGGGCCTTAACTCTGGTCTCCTATTATAGTGTCTGATTTTATTCCTCTGGTTACAAGCTGCTTCTTCTTACATATATGTTATATATTCTGCACACCCCCTCATTAAATGTTCACAAAACCTGTAGCTTCTCTGTACACCACCTCGTCCTGGCGGAGAGCGACCCTGACTCCCCCGTGGAGCTAATCTTCCAGCAGATGCCTCTTTCCTCCGAGGCGCCGGCTCTAACCACTGTCCGTGTTCCTGAGAAGTCACAGATATGGAAGAGTGAGCTTCATTCCCGCCCCCCAGCTCTCATTCATTTGCAAGAAAGTTCTGGGGGGGGGGGGGGAGGCAAATGTGTCCGGCAGTGAATCCTCCCTACAGTAAGCCCCAGCTCCGTGCATGATAACCTTATCGGAAAAAGTTTAGGAAACTTTCTGAAAACTTCCCCCCGTCGTTCTTTTCCTGAGGAATTGGCTATTTACATGCGGGGCGATAGCGAGTCCTCCAGGGAATCATGTTTTTTTTTTCCAGGGTAATAAATGATGTCCGGACACTGTTGTATATTCATGAGTTCTGGCATCTTGCTGCAGTGATCATAATGTAGCTATTACACGTAACAATGCCCGATCGGTGGCCAATGATTTTAGGTCTTCACCTGATCAGTTGATCATTGTCTTGTCAGACAACGATCATTGTTTTGTCAGCTGATCATTGTCTCTATTACACGGAGCGATAATTTCCTGTTCTCCGTTGGTTTTGTGGTATTACTACTCATCTCTATTTACTATAAAGGAGAACTCCAGAGCGAGAAAAATGTCTTCAAATCAACTGGGGTCAGAAAGTTATATAGATGTGTGATTTACTTCTATTTTAAAATCTCCAGTCTTCCAGTACTCATCAGCTGCTGTATGTCCTGCAGGAAGCTGGGTAATCTTTACAGTCTGGAGAGCAGGAGAGGTTCCTGGACAATTCCTGACATGGACATAGGTGGCAGCAGACAGCACTGTGTCAGACTGGATAGAATTCACCACTTTTTGCAGGACATACATTAGCTGATAAGTACTGAAAGACTGGAGATTTTTTTTTTAGTAGGAGTAAATTACAAATCTATATAATTTTCTGACACCAGTTGATTTGAAAGAATATTTTTTTCGTGAACAACCTCTTTATTGTCATCCATGTTTTCTTCTATTGGAGGCTGAAAGATGAAGCCAAATAAGTCACTCTGTTACCTGTTACAAAATGTCAAGTATCAATACCTCTAACAACCTGAGGACAGGGGGGCGCTCTTTTTGTAAGAAAGCTACTGTCCTCTTTCTAACCCTGAATAACCCCTTTGAGACGTTGATACGTTTCTGGCTCCTTAGCACTCACATCAATCATGTAGACCTGAATGACATCACCCATCATCCCCCGATTGGCGAAACGTTCCACCCTCTCCACCATCTCCTCACTTTTTTTTTTTTTTTGTGAATAGCCCCTTTAAATATGACATGTATCATGTAGGTTTCATGTAGGATAGGAAGGGGGTATGACAAGATTTTTTTTGTCTTCACTGGATAGGTGATCACTAGCTGGTTAGTGGGGGGATCTGACTACTGGGACCCCACCGGTTAGGCTTACTGATGTCAGTTGTCCCCCAGGTGAATGGTTTGGCATCTTGCATGCTTGTCCACCGTTTTATTGACTCTTTATGGGACTGTGATCTTTGCGGTGAACTTTCTTGGGACAGGTCACCTGCTGCCAGGCTGTTTTGGGTTTGCAAAAGTTCTCCAAACCCCGAACGCTCTGCGTCAGGAGAAGTTCGCTATAGGCCATAGGCTGTATCCATGCTTTCCTGGCAGCCCTAGGGGCGCATGAAGCTTCTCCACCCTCTGGCAGTTAAATAATGAGCCTTCTGGTTTGGAGAACATTGTCTAACCTGAACAGTTCAGCGAGTTTAACGTATCCCCAGGTCGGCGCCGGCGTATACCAGTGATCAGGTCCATTTTCCAAACAGTCTCCCAATGTCTTCATCTGATATTAGTCACCTGATATCTGTGAACTGGTCCCCCCCGGTCTGCTGTGTCCCCATCTAGTGTTTCGAGCAGGCCTAACACATATGGTTTGACACATATGGTGTATGGTAGACCTCCACCAATGTCGGTCAGTGCCAGAAAATGTGTGCTGAACCTGGACCAGTCAGCTCTTTAAGGGTGTGCACAGATCTCCAGCGCAGGTGAGTATACAGACCCAAAAACTGCATGGGAAATAAGCGCAACCAATAGCCGTCACAGAAACAAGTCCTGTATAATAACTTATTACCTCGCAACACCTTTCACGCTATATACATATAGCTGAGCCTTTCTCAAGCATGCATGAGAGGCTCTGCTGTATACTCAACTGCGCTGGAGATCTGTGGACACCCTTAGTGAGCTGACCAGTCCAGGTTTAGCACACAGGCAGATGGACAGGAACCGGGCGGTGGACCGTGCCACCAGTATCTACGCCCCAACACCGAACTTGTGATTAGAACATTTTGTCTGTAAGTTTTCTAAGTTACCATCTTATAACACTACAGAGAATACATGGGAGGGGTGGCACCATTATACCACATAGAATGATCCCCACTCCTAATGGTCGTCTATGGTTTTATCTTAGATTCCAGTGGAGTTGATCTTCATTACGAGAAGCGCCTGCCGCCCACCCGTCCGAGAGGGAGTTCTCCTGCTGTGAGGTAAGGACACGTTGTATGCTGTGCCCTGTGTGATGGGAGTGTGAGGTAACACTCATCTGAGTGCCTGACAGTCATTATACCCCTGGCTTAGGGCTATGCTGGATCTGTTCCTATACAGGGCAGTTCGATCCCCTTTAACCAGGGTGATCTCATCTTGTGTATGGTGCAGAGACTGTGAAGATCTGTTGGAAATTCCACTGTAAATGTATCTGGACCCAGAACCTATAAATATTACTGTGGGCAAGACGAAGAATTTTTGACATCTTGAGCCTTGTTAGACCCTTGTTGCCCCCTTGTCCCATTGCGGGGGTCTTTACATAATGAGGTTTTCATTTGACTTCAGTGTAGGTTATGATATGGTTACTTTCCATCTGTGCCCCCTCTACGGCCCTCCAGCTGTTACAAAACTACAATTCCTGGCATGATGGAAACTGTATTTTTTTGACAGGGGAATTGTAGCTTTTCCATATATCTTGAAGCGTATTTGTCATTTCAGGGTCATTTTTCTGAAAACAATAAATACCAATAGTACAAAGAAAACTCTGTAATAGGTTTTATTTAGCAAAAGAATTCCCTTCTGTACCTCAAAAAGCTGTTTTCCTACCTCCCCCCCCCCCCCCCCCCCACTACAGAAGAAGCAGGATTTCTGTGTCCATTATGCTCTATGGAGAAGGGAGGGGCTGAGAGGAGTGAGTGAGCACGAAGGAGTCCTACACAGCACAACACCCTGCAATTTTCTCTCAGCAAGTTCCTAGATAAGCACTGACCTTTCTGACCGCTAGGTGCCCAGACTTTAGGTGCCCAGAAAGTCTACAAACAGCTGACCTTCATGTCACCTCTTCCTGCTCCCTCATCTCCCTCGACCCCTCCCCCCTCCATAGGATATAATGGACACAGCAGAACCCGTCTTCACTGGCTTCTCTGTAATGAAGACAGATTTGCCTGATAATGAACAGATGAGAATTAAGGGGGGGAGGCTGGGAAATTGCTTTTTGAGCACAGAAAGAGGGTTTTTTGCCTAATAAAACCTATTATAGAGTTTCTTAAAATCGCTTATACTGCTGATTTCTGCAAAAAAAAAAAAAAAAAAAAAGTTACATTTTAAGCCTTTCAGATATATCTTCTCCGCTTAGGCTGGGTTCACACTGCATTTTTGCAATCCGTTTTTTTTTTTTTTGCAAAAAACGGATGGAAAAAACTGATGCATTTGTGTGCATCCGTTTTGATCCGTTTTCCAATTGACTTCCATTGTAAAAAAAACAGATCAAAACGGATCAGTTTTTTTTTTTTTTACGGACACAAAAACGTAGCTGACACTACTTTTGTGTCCGTTAAAAAAACGGATCCGTTTTGATCCGTTTTTTTTTACAATGAAAGTCAATGGAAAAACGGATCAAAACACAAGTGCATCCGTTTTTATCATCCGTTTTTTGCAAAAAAAAAACGGATGAAAAAAGAACAGATTGCAAAAACGCAGTGTGAACTCAGCCTTAGAGGGAAACTATTAGCTGGTTAGAGGTATCTTAACCTGCTGATATCTCCCTATAGAACATGGGGTGCCGATGATGGTGTCTCTTGCCTTCGTCCTCGTCACTGTTGCTGTGTCATTCAGAGTATAATCACTATGCTAATTTAGGCATTGATGCACTGTGGGCGGGGCTACCTCCCCCGGTGCACTGATGTCACCCGGCTGGCTGGTAGCCGCGCCCCCAGTGCAACAAAATGCCAAATTAGCATAGTGATAAAAATCCTGATAGCAAGGAAACGGCGACGAGGATGCAGGTAAAGAAACTTCATCCTGTGCGCCCCGTACGCTATAGGGAGAGGACAGCAGGTAAAATACTTGTAATCTGCTAATATTTTCCTTTTAGCTGTCTCCTTTCCTGCTTCACCTTTCCCTGTTAAACTAAACTGGACAATGGGCTAACTAATGGATCAGGTTACATGATGGCTATACTAGTCAGTGAAGGAGGAAGGGAAAGTAGCCATTAAAAGACAGAAGCAAACAGTCTATAGAGTATTAGTTCTCACTCCAGATTTGCATTTCCATCTTACACTGCTCAGTACACCTCTATAATGTCCTCCAATGTCTATATGGGTGTAGGGGGAGCATGCTTGCCTTTTGTGTAATAGAAGCTTCATAACAGCACGTCTGCACCTACTAGCCCAGAGAGAACTCGCCATACAAATTACATTATGTCCAGAAATGGTTGATTTTCTCATGCACAATGGTTTAAGCCCCTTTCTGTCTATGATGGATCTAGTTGTATGTTGTGTTACTGCTTTTCTGACTGGAGGTGTTATATGTTTACATTGTGTTTTTCCCTTTCCTGGTTTGTTATGAATGGAAGGCAGCCATGTTCTTGCAGGACTAGTTGAGCTGGGTGGGATGATTGGCATTCATCACATTCACTTGGGTGATGAGGGGTATTAAAGGGGTACTGTGGCGAGAAATTTTCTTTTATTTCAACTGGTACCAAAAAGTTGTATAGATTTATAATTTACATCTATTAAAAAATCTCCAGTACTTATCAGCAGCTGTATGTCCTGCAGGAAGTGGTGCATTATTTCCAGTCTGACACAGTGCTCTCTGCTGCCACCTCTGTCCATGTCAGGAACTGTCCAGATGAGGAGAGGTTTTCTATAGAGATTTCCTGCTGCTCTGGACAGTTCCTGACATGGACAGAGGTGGGAGAAGAGAGCACTGTGTCAGACTGGAAGGAATACACCGCTTCCTGCAGGACATACAGCAGCTGATAAATACAGAAAGAATTGAGATTTTTTCCCCTTTAACAATGAAGACTTATTTTTAATTACCCCGACTAGTGGATGAGATCCAGCGTCCCTTTTGCTATCTCCTTTTGGAGAGGTTGGCCTGCTTCTCCGCACTGTTTACCGCCATGGAGGCCGAGTATCTGTTGGCGAGCCGAGAAGTGTACGCCGCCGGGGTAGTTTTTATTCCTAATTGAGTCGGCCATAAAGCATACCAATTAAACCAGGTAACCTTTTAAGACGCTGCCGTGACGTCTGATTTGAATAAAACCTGCGGCCGGCTCCACTTGGTGTTTTATCTCTCCAGGACAGCGAGATGCCCTGTGCCCCCTGATACACAGGAGATGGAAAGGGCAATCCGCGGAAGGGAAGCCATATTGGTTATCCCCCACTAATGTCATCCCTCTCCTCCCTGCAATCCGTCCAGGATTACACCTCACACACCTTATCTAAGTGGATGCAGAGGGCTTTCATTTTCACAGCTAACAAATTGTTACCGACCCCCCCCCCCCCCCCCCCCCCCCCCAATAAAAAAAAATGCAGAAAATCTGAGCCCTTAATAGCGCCGCTCCTTTCATGTTGTAATAATATGCATGGTATCTGTTGCAGAAACTTATTTCATACCTCCCGCAGTAGAAATTAGTGTCAGCCGAGATGTGAGTCTAACGGACCCGACAAGAAATGTGTTATCCAGAGGAGGGTTTATACATAAGCCGGATGGAATGGCGTTTAAAGAACCATGAAACGAGAAAAATACCGTCCTATAAATTCAGCTTTAGAGTCCACAGCGATGACAGCGAAATTTGTACAAATCAGAGAGCGCGCAACATTCCATGTGAGAAGTGTCCACAATGCATTAAAGGGCTGTAACGTATCAGGAGATCGCCAGGGGAGGGTATACAGGGGGCCGGGGGGGGGGGGGGGGGGGGGGGGGGGGGGAAATACAGCCACAGGGGGCAGTATTTCATATATGGGAGGCAGTTATATTATAGTAGTTATACTCATGTATATAGGAGCAGTACTATAGTAGTTATATTCCTGTATATAGGAGCAGTATTATAGTAGTTATATTCCTGTATATAGGAGCAATATTATAGTAGTTATATTTCTGTATATAGGAGCAGTATTATAGTAGTTATATTCCTGTATAAAGGAGCAGTACTATAGTAGTTATATTTCTGTATATAGGAGCAGTATTATAGTAGTTATATTCCTGTATAAAGGAGCAGTATTATAGTTGTTATATTCTTGTATATAGGAGCAGTATTATAGTAGTTATATTCCTGTATATAGAAGCGGTATTATAGTAGTTATATTCTTGTATATAGGAGCAGTATTATAGTAGTTATATTTTTGTATATAGGAGCAGTATTATAGTAGTTATATTCTTGTATATAGGAGCAGTATTATAGTAGTTATATTCCTGTATATAGGAGCAGTATTATAGTAGTTTTATTCTTGTATATAGGAGCAGTATTATAGTAGTTATATTCCTGTATATAGGAGCAGTATTATAGTAGTTATATTCCTGTATATAGGGGGCAGTATTATAGTAGTTATATTCCTGTATATAGGAGCAGTATTATAGTAGTTATACCAAAGTTCTTGTGTAGAGGAGCAGTATTATAGTAGTTATACCAAAGTTCTTGTGTAGAGGAAAACAGTCGCACTCACCCATATGCTTCAGCTTAGCAACTTTATTGTATCCACACGTTGCGAGGAGAGAGGAAGGTGTGTACGCGTCCTGGGACGGACGTTTCCTCTACACAAGAACTTTGGTATATCTTGCTTCTGTAGTCTGCACCCCCGTCCAGCAGCCGTATCCACATTCACTGTCGGTCTAAACACTGACCCATAGATCCTTCACATACTGTGCATCATTAAGTGCGGTGCAGGTCTCTACATCTCATTACCTTCATTATAGTAGTTATATTCTTGCAGGTCCTTATGCACCTTCAACTTTAGACAGCTAAGGTATAAAGGGCTCTCCTTACCGTCCACACACACACACGTCGGTAGACCCTTTTTTTTTTTTTGAAAAGGCTTACCCCCTTTTTCATAGAGAACACAGGAACGCCGGGTCAGGCCTCCATTGTCTTGTACTTTTGTCTCCTGATAATCTGTAGTTCATCGATGCTCCCCTGGAGTTATCACAATTGTTGGGGAGGTAATTCCCATTGAGGATTGTGGGGTTGTAGGTTTCTGTACGATCAGTGTCGTTACTGATCAGGAGAACATGTTGCTGTTCCGCCCATATAGCACGCAGCCCCTCTTCATATATGTTATATCTATGTTACAGCTAATGCCGGATGATGGCAGCACCGCAGGGCTCTTGTGCTGAGTGACTATTGTTGTTGTTTCTGCCGCTCGGTAACAATCCTCTGACGTATGATGCCGCTTTCTGGGATCAAAGGAAGCGTCTTTGATCATTCATTGGCTTTGGCAGATGTCGGCCCAAGGATTTCACCAGCAAGTTATCAAACAATATCAAGTGTTTCCCAGTAAGACTGGAGTCGCTTATCTGTTTTTATGGAGGCGATTGAGTCCTGATCCTGATCGCTGCTGTCTCTTTCAATAAGAGAGCATGCTTACAGGAGAGGCAGGTATTACATATGAAACTGCACTTAAAGGGCTTAATAGGCTATTAAAAATTAAGTTTTTCTTTCAAATTAACTGGTGTCACATAGTTGTACGTTTGTGTAAATTCTATTTAAAAATCTCCAGTCTTCCAATACTTATCAGCTGCTGTATGTCCTGCAGGAAGTGGTGTATTCTCTCCAGTCTGACACAGTGCTCTCTGCTGCCACCTCTGTCCATGTCAGGAACTGTCCAGAGCAGGAGAGGTTTTCTATGGGGATTTGCTGCTGCTCTGGACAGTTCCTGACATGGACAGAGGTGGCAGCAGAGAGCACTGTGTCAGACTGGAGAGAATATACCACTTCCTGCAGGACATACAGCAGCTGATAAGTACTGAAAGACTGGAGATTTTTAAATGGAAGTAAAATACAAATCTGTATAATTTTCAATCAGTTGATGTGAAAGAAAACAAAAACAAAACGAGTATTCTGTAATATTAGACCAATACAGGTGAAACTTCCTGTACCCCACGTGAAAACTGATTTACATGGGAGTAATAAGAGCCTTTTCAGGTTGCACATTGCAGGGCTCGCCTAGGTAGAGAATGGTCATCGTTTGCTATTTCCTTTATATGTTTTTGCTCTTGTGAACAGCTCCTTAAAGGGGAACCAAATCCACCTCTTTATCCACAGGTAATAAATGCCGATAGATCTATCTATCTATCTATCTATCTATCTATCTATCTATCTATCTATCTATCTATCTATCTATCTCCTATCTATCTATCTATCTCCTATCTATCTATCTATCTATCTATCTATCTATCTATATATTCTGTGTGTGTGTGTGTGTGTGTGTGTGTATATGTTTGTGTGTGTGTATATTTATATTTATATATATATATATATATATATATATATATAATGTGTGTATGTATATATATAGATATATATATATATATATATATATATATATATATATATATATATATATATATATATATATATATATATATATAGGCTTCCCACAGTCCTTAACCTCATTTATGTGCGTTGGCCACAGAATACAATGGGTCCTCTAATATCAGCAATTGGAAATGTTGTTGGGGATGGGGAAGCTTCATCCCTCCAGCTGTTGCAGCCTTTGGCTGTTGAGGCATGATGGGAGTTGTAGTTTTACAATAGTTGGAGGGCCTGAGGTTTCCTCCTCCATGGACTATACGGTCTGGAGAGGCACCAGATGGGAGCATTAGTGTGTTGGATGTCCCTTCCTGTATACCCTCTAGCGCCCCCTACCTACGACTACACACAGACATGGCTGCCATCTCCCTAATGACTCAGTGTCTTGTCTCTTCTCTCCTCATTCTTTTCTGAACACGTAAGAGGCAGAAAACACAATTTCACACTTTGTTTCCCGCTTCCGCTCCTTTTGCTCAATCTCACTAATTTCTTGTGCGATTTGAGGGTTGGGGCCATGTTTTCCGCCCGTGCTTACTCACATCATTGAGCGGCCGCTCAAGCACATTAACTTCATTTACTTCTCTCTCTCTCCCTCTCTCCCAAATTAAAGCAGTGCTCTTCTCTGCTGCCACCTCTGTCCATGTCAGGAGCTGCCCAGAGCAGCAGCAAATCCTCATAGAAAACCTCTCCTGCTCTGGACAGTTCCTGACATGGACAGAGGTGGCAGCAGAGAGCACTGTGTCAGACTGGAGAAAATCTACCAATTCCTGCAGGACATACAGCAGCTAATAAGTACTGGAAGACTGGAGATTTTTTTAATAGCAGTAAATTACAAATCTCTTGCACTTTCATGTCCAGGGTGGAGCCGCAGCGCGTTACCTCCTGGGATATGTGCAGTATCAGGGGCGGTATTGTTTACAGGCTGAGAAGTAATAAAGTTTTGTCATCCTCTGCATGTCTGCTGCTGTCATGGCGCATCACCACACCTGCCAGCAACACGGCGTCCTCAGCCTATAGGCATCTGTCTACACCAAGCTGGATGAGGAGAGAATGAGCTCCCAACGTCCTGTGCTCTGGGCGGATGATTTGTATCGTGGAGGATTATGTAACCTGCTATGGGGATAATCTGCACCTGCAATATGACAAAACTGATCCTCAGTGCATTATACCCTGGAGCTGCACTCGCTATTCTGCTGGTGGGGTCACTGTGTATATACATTACATTACTGATCCTGAGTTACATCCTGTGTTATACTCCAGAGCTGCACTCACTATTCTGCTGGTGGGGTCACTGTGTATATACATTACTGATCCTCAGTTACATTCTGTATTATACTCCGAAGCTGCGCTCACAATTCTGCTGGTTGGGTGAAAGTAACAGGATCAGTAATGTATGTACACAGTGACCCCACCAGCAGAATAGTGAGCGCAGCTCTGGAGTATAATAAAGGATGTAACTCAGGATCAGTAATGTATATACACAGTGATCCCACCAGCAGAATAGTGAGCGCAGCTCTGGAGTATAATACAGGATGTAACTCAGGATCAGTAATGTATGTACACAGTGACCCCACCAGCAGAATAGTGAGTGCAGCTCTGGAGTATAACACAGGATGTAACTCAGGATCAGTAATGTAATGTATATACACAGTGACCCCACCAGCAGAATAGTGAGTGCAGCTCTGGAGTATAATACAGGATGTAACTCAGGATCAGTAATGTAATGTATGTACACAGTGACCCCACCAGCAGAATAGTGAGTGCAGCTCTGGAGTATAATACAGGATGTAACTCAGGATCAGTAATGTAATGTATGTACACAGTGACCCCACCAGCAGAATAGTGAGTGCAGCTCTGGAGTATAATACAGGATGCAAGTTCATGTCTTGTGCTTGTGTATATACTCTGTGTGGCTGTGGTATATATAGATAGTATCTGTTGCAGTGCTTTTCCTCATTATGCCCTTGCAGTAAGTTTGGCTTGGTAGTGCTGCCACCTAGTGGTCAGGACAAGTGACTTGCTAATTTACATGTTGTCTTGTGGATTCCCAGTGGTTTTCGCTGTTACTTTGTGCTCTCCATTCCTTCGGTGTACTATCTGGCGGCTGTTCAGCGTTGTGCACTATTGTGGCGGCTCCTCTTCTGTGTAATATGGAGGAGCTCTTGTATTGCCAGGTAGCCGGCAGTATATAGTTGTGTGCGCTGTGACAGGCGTCTCTGATAGCCGGCACCTCATCTATTTACCGACTCTGAGCGGTTTCTGCGGTTGCGGCGGCACGCTCGCTCCTCGGCTAATACGTCTCTGCTGTTCCTCTTTAATTATTGAAACCCTGACAACATCCTGCGCAGAATAAGCAGCAGATTTCCCTTCCTGAACGTTTCCTCCATCTTCAGACACTTCAGCAAATTTTGCCTTTTTGTTTTGCAAGTAGCGAGAACTAATGGGCTAAATGGTGAAGAGACAGATCTGTTCTGCTCGCAGCTGATGGACTTGTTACATCGTATCGGTGCAGTGACAGCAGCAGAGGGTCGTGGTTCTTGATAGGAGAGACAGAGAGGTCTGTTGTAAGGGAGTGGGGGTTTAAAGGAACTCGCAGGGTTCCTCCTTGGGGGGAGATGGTTAGAGTGGTATTTCTAGAAGAGAGGGTAGGTGTCTGGAAGTGGCGGATTCTTGAACAGATCAGAGGGGTATCTGGAAAATGAATAGGGTTGGGTGTTGCTTGAGAAGTGGGTTTCTTTGGGGGGAGGTTCTGTCTGGAGAATGGGTTAGAGGGATCGGAGGTTATGTCTAGAGGGGGTGGGGGGCAAGAGGTTTTTAGAGGAGGGCATAGGGTAGGCCTTTTTGTGGAAGAGGGGGTGGAGGCTTCTTCAGGGGTTGTCCTGTCTAGTGGTGGAGGGCTGGGAGTATGTCTTGAAGGGTGGGGGGTTTCCTCGGGAGGAAAGTTTGTTTAGGGGAGGGGAACCGAGTTTGTGGGTCACTGATCTGCAGGGCGATCCCCTAGCGCTGATATACTCTTTGCAGACCACGTTTATCATCGTGTACACCTGGACTACGACTACAAATAAGAACAGACTGTAGCTTATAATTTGCTGTGTTGGTGATCGGCACATAGAAGTTTTCGCTGAGATAAATGAGGTGCTGGCTCCGCCCCCGAGGAGTCAGTGTCTGCAGCTTGTCATGTACTTAGGCTCTCACATCATCATTGGGCGCTCCGAGACATTGTCTACCAGATTACATACAGTACTGTTCATTGTTTTTATTTCCATAGAACGAACACTGCTATTCATATGCTGGGCTATATATATATATATATATATATATATATATATATATATATATATATATATATATATATATATATATATATATATATATTTATATTTATTATGAGCATAATTCATGCTGGATCCATGTGTAACGAAAGCAAATTTTCCCATAACAAATCATTGAAATGCAGACAATTGGTTCCACACCGCAAAATAAGATGTAAGACAAATGAAACACACATTCAGAAACAGCTGAATATGTGATATATAAGTTACTGTACAGTATAGCAATCAGCATGTGGTGTATAATGTATAGTAACTGCATAACCCTGATAACACAGCAGCAGCTGGATATGTGATATATAAGTTACCGTACAGTATAGCAGCATGTGGTGTATAATGTATAGTAACTGTATAACCCTGATAACACAGCAGCTGGATATATGATATATAAGTTACTGTACAGTATAGCAGCATGTGGTGTATAATGTATAGTAACTGTATAACCCTGATAACACAGCAGCTGGATATGTGATATACAAGTTACTGTACAGTATAGCAGCATGTGGTGTATAATGTATAGTAACTGTATAACCCTGATAACACAGCAGCTGGATATGTGATATACAAGTTACTGTACAGTATAGCAGCATGTGGCGTATAATGTATAGTAACTGTATAACCCTGATAACACAGCAGCTGGATATGTGATATACAAGTTACTGTACAGTATAGCAGCATGTGGTATATAATGTATAGTAACTGTATAACCCTGATAACACAGCAGCTGGATATGTGATATATAAGTTACTGTACAGTATAGCAGCATATGCAGGGCTCCAGATGGCGACCAAAATGGTCGCCAATGCGACTGACTTTTTGCAAATGGCGCCCAGATTTATTAATCTGGGCGCCATTTGCGACTGGCCCCGGCGGCGCGCTGTCTCTTTAAGATGCGCGGCTGATGCGCGGCTGCCGGGGGTGTCCCGTCCTATCCCCGGCAGCGCGGCGCATCAGTGAGCTGCCTGGGGCCCTGACGTCCGGCACAGGAAGCGCACGTCAGAGACGCTTCCTGTGTCAGAAGTCACAGCCCCGGCGTACAGGAGCTCACTGACGCGCCGCGCTGCCGGGGATAGGACGGGACACCCCCGGCAGCCGCGCATCAGCCGGGGACAGAAGAAGAAGAGGATCGCCGGGGGAGCGGGTTGTCAGGTGAGTTTGTGTGTTTGTTTTTTTTAAAATACTGCTTAGCATAGAGGAGGAGGGGGGGGGGCATCTATAATGGGGGGAGAAGAGGGGCCATCTTCAAGGGGGGGAGAGGGGGCCATCTATAAGGGGGGGAGAAGAGGGGGCATCTATAATGGGGGGGGGAGAGGGGGCATCTATAAGGTGAGGGGGTATCTATAAGGGGGGGAGAAGAGGGGGCATCTATAATGGGGGGGGAGAAGAGGGGGTATCTATAATGGGGGGAGAAGAGGCGGTATCTATAATGGGGGGGGAGAGGGGGCATCTATAAGGTGAGGGGGTATCTATAAGGGGGGGAGAAGAGGGGGCATCTATAATGGGGGGGAGAAGAGGGGGTATCTATAATGGGGGGAGAAGAGGGGGCATCTATAATGGGGGGAGAAGAGGGGGCATCTATAATGGGGGGAGAAGAGGGGGTATCTATAATGGGGGGGAGAAGAGGGGGTATCTATAATGGGGGGGAGAGGGGGTATCTATAATGGGGGGAGAAGAGGGGGCATCTATAAGGGGGGGAGAAGAGGGGGTATCTATAATGGGGGGGAGAAGAGGGGGTATCTATAATGGGGGGGAGAAGAGGGGGTATCTATAATGGGGGGGAGAAGAGGGGGGTATCTATAATGGGGGGGAGAAGAGGGGGTATCTATAATGGGGGGGAGGAGGGGGGGTATCTATAATGGGGGGGAGAAGAGGGGGCATCTATAATGGGGGGGAGAAGAGGGGGTATCTATAATGGGGGGGAGGAGGGGGCATCTATAATGGGGGGGAGGAGGGGGCATCTATAATGGGGGTAGGGGGGGTCATCTATAAGGGGAGGGGGCCATCTATAAGTGTAGGGCAAACTGGCTGCAGACACTGGGAGATAGATATATGCACAATTATTATTATCAGGGCCCCTCAGGTGTCTGTATTGTAGGGGGTCCCTTGCATTAGTCACTAGGTGAGAGATATATCTATCTATATACACATCTTGTGGGGGGTCACTATGGCTGCAGTCAGAAGTCTAGCTCAGTATGTATAGACTGTTGCAAGCTTTTAAAGGGAACCTGTCACCCCCCCGTGACGGGGTGACAGGCTCCCAACCCCCCATTAGAACCCCCTATACTCACCTCATCGCGCCGGGTCCCGCTTCTGAAGATGGTCGGGTCACGGAGATCTCAGCCGCTGCAGCCCGGCGCGCACACTGAGAGATGAGTCCAACGCTCAGAGAATGACGGAGCGCTGGACTCTCCCATCATTCTCTATGAGCGTTGGACTCATCTCTCAGCGCACGCCGGGCTGCAGCGGCTGAGATCTCCGTGACCCGACCATCTTCAGAAGCGGGACCCGGCGCGATGAGGTGAATATAGGGGGCTCTAACGGGGGGTTGGGAGCCTGTCACCCCGGCACGGGGGTCGACAGGTTCCCTTTAAGTTCAAGTTCAGAAGAGTAAGCCTCATTAAAAGGCTAGCCAAGTGAGGCTGAAGTACTGAGTCAGACTGGATATGGTTGTCAGACTGGATATGGTTGTCAGACTGTATGTGGTTGTCAGACTGTATGTGGTTGTCAGACTGTATATGGTTGTCAGACTGTATGTGGTTGTCAAGTTGCAAGTTTCCATGTTGAACGTTTTCAAACTAAGAAAAGAAAGGATCTAAAGGAGGAGGCTGCTGCCGTGGCCTCTGCACACAGTAAGTCCCATTTAACATAACATTAATTTTACATGGTTTAAAATGTTGGGGACCAAATATTCTATTTGGCGCCTAAATTTTTCAGGTTAGGAGCCAATGGCTCCCAGGTAAATTTTTTAGTCTGGAGCCCTGATATGGTGTATAATGTATAGTAACTGTATAACCCTGATAACACAGCAGCTGGATATGTGATATATAAGTTACTGTACAGTATAGCAGCATGTGGTATATAATGTATAGTAACTGTATAACCCTGATAACACAGCAGCTGGATATGTGATATATAAGTTACTGTACAGTATAGCAGCATGTGGTGTATAATGTATAGTAACTGTATAACCCTGATAACACAGCAGCTGGATATGTGATATATAAGTTACTGTACAGTATAGCAATCAGCATGTGGTATATAATGTATAGTAACTGTATAACCCTGATAACACAGCAGCTGGATATGTGATATACAAGTTACTGTACAGTATAGCAGTATGTGGTATATAATGTATAGTAACTGCATAATCCTGATAACACAGCAGCAGTTTGTAGATACAGGATGGAGCTGCAGATTCCCATATTGCTGGAGCGTAGTACAACAGGCTAGAATAGAGAAGCAGGGCTGCTGTCAGAAGTCTGGACCAATCAGAAAGTTAGAATCCCAGAGCTGTGCAGGAGGACTGTGACAGATACTTTTATTTACAGCAGTGTGAATGGTTTAGTGTAAGTACATCACATTATAGCAGCAGTGTGCATAGCTGAGTGTGAGAGCAGACAGGAATGAAGAGCATGGGAAACACAAGGACTGACAGACTGCAGGGAGTATGAAGGAATGAGCAGGACAGATGTGGGCACAGAGAGTGGTTACAGCTATGAAGAGATTACCTTCACGGTCCTGTCCCCTGATGCAAGCCCCAGCCTTTTTACATGTTACATGACCAAACAAGTTTCTGGAGGGAAGTGTGTTAATCAACACAAGAACAAAGGGGACACAGTCAGAGGTTAGTTGTGAGAAGATCAGGAGCAAGAGGAAAAACATATTAGAGTAGTAGATGCTTGGTGGAAACTTCCAGCAGATGTGGTTGGTAAATCTACAGTGAATGAATGTAAACCTGCCTTGTATATACACAAGATAATACAGGAAACAATAGAAGGACGGACTAGATGAACAAGCCAGCTTTTTCTGCTTACAATCTACTGTTTTTCTCCCCCTCTCGCACACGTGTACTCACTCTGACGCAGATATACTGCAGCAGAATCTCCCTCCTCCTTCTTGCACATGTGTACTCACTCTGACGCAGATTTGCTGCAGCAGCATCCCCCTCTTCCCCCTCTATCAGTAGGGACAGAGGAGGTTACTGATCATGTACAGACAAGAGACTTCCGTTCTGTGGAGATAATGTTGAGTTGTTCCATATGCAGTATTTGAATGTATCCCTGATTTATGCTGAGTATAAGTATACGGGTAGTTATGATTTAACCCTGTGTGTGTCTTCCCTCCTGGCCGTATATAGACACTTCTTTGCCTGTCATCGTCTTCAGCCTCTTTGATGTTCCTGGCACCTGTTCCTTACTCCTCTCCCGACAGCACCTGTAGATGTTTCCCATTTCCCGTACGCTGCCCGGTTTCGCTCTTCCCTTTATACCAGCATTAAGATGTAATCAGCCTCTATTTACCCACATGAATGCTCTGCCTGAGAGCCGTAATTGGCGTTAGCGCAGTAAATGGCGGCGTGACGCTCACCAGCCGGGGACATGGCGCCCAATGAATATCCTGCTGATTGCACCAAACTTGTGAAGACTTCCGGAAGGAGAGACAAAGGAGAAGACAAGGTCCGGCGCTTCCCTCCTTCCTGGTCCAATACGTAATTGTGGTCGAAAGTCAAAAGGACAAGATGGCATTAGGGGCAGCAGCGCCAGAGAGGCGTATTAAAGGAGCAGAAGACACAACTACTTATAGTGCGAGAGTATTCCAATGGGGGCCGCTTATATCCGCCAAATAGTCTTGTGAAAGTATATTGAGGTTACTGGAGGTTATGAGGAGCAGGTGATATCAGTCTCATAGGATGTAATGTTTGGAGGTTATATGAGTGTTAGAGGTTATATCAGTACTGGACCGTTATAAGAGGAGCTGCTGATATTATTCCCATAGGATGTAATGTCTCTTGTTATATCAGTGCTGTAGCGTTATAAGAGGAGCGGCTCATATCAGTGTCATATGATGTAATATCTGGAGGTTATATCGGTACTGGAGCGTTATAAGAGGAGCGGCTGATATCAGTCACATATGATGTAATGTCTGGAGGTTATAACAGATATCAGCCACTTCTCATATAACGCTACAGTACTGATATAACCTCCAGACATTACATTGTACGTGATTGATATCTACCAAATATTCATGTGAAAATCTATTGAGTTTATTTCATTGCTGGAGCATTATAAGAGGAGCATCTGGTATCTGCCAGATATCGATGTAAAGGTCTATTTAGGTTATATCGGTACTGTAGCGTTATAAGAGGAGCCACATATGATGTAATGTCTTGAGGTAATATCAGTATTGGAGCGTTATAAGAGAAGTGGCTGATCACACATAACCCTCCAGCACAGTTATGACCTCCGAAGACATCACATCATATTACGTTACGCTCCTCTTATTATGTTCCAGCACTGATATATATGATGTAATCTCTCTGGAGGTTATATCTGTGCTGGAGCGTTATAAGAGGAGAAGCTGATATCAGTTACATAGAATGTAAAGTTTCTGGAGGTTATAACTGATAGCAGCCGCTCCGCCTATACTGCTCCAGTACTGATATAACTTCCGGACATTACATCATATGTGACTGGTATCAGCCGCTCCTCTTATCATCAAGACCTGATATCCTCCAGAGACATTATGAAATATATATATATATATATATATATATATATATATATATATATATATATATATATATATAATTAAATCAATAAATACACACACACACCTTAGAGTACGAGCATAATTCGTTCCGGGACCGCGCTTGTAATCCAAATCCACTCCTTAAACTAAAGCAAATTTTCCCATTAGAAATCATAGAAATGCAGACAATTGGTTCCACACCCCCAAAAATAATCATTTTTTATTCTGAATAACATGTAAAACAAATGAAACAAACATTTAGAAACAGCAGAATGTGATATATAAGGTACAGTACAGCAATCAGCATGTGGTGTATAATGTATAGTAACTGTATAACCCTGATAACACAGCAGCTGGATATGTGATATGTTACTGTACAGTATAGCAGCATGTGGTATATAATGTATAGTAACTGTATAACCCTGATAACACAGCAGCTGGATATGTGATATATAAGTTACTGTACAGTATATCAGCATGTGGTATATAATGTATAGTAACTGTATAACCCTGATAACACAGCAGCAGCTGGATATGTGATATATAAGTTACAGTACAGTATAGCAATCAGCATGTGGTATATAATGTATAGTAAGTACATAACCCTGATAACACAGCAGCTGGATATGTGATATATAAGTTACTGAACAGTATATCAATCAGCATGTGGTATATAATGTATAGTAACTGTATAACCCTGATAACACAGCAGCAGCTGGATATGTGATATATAAGTTACTGTACAGTATAGTATCAGCATGTGGTGTATAATGTATAGTAACTGTATAACCCTGATAACACAGCAGCTGGATATATGATATATAAGTTACTGTACAGTATAGCAATCAGCATGTGGTATATAATGTATAGTAACTGTATAACCCTGATAACACAGCAGCTGGATATGTGATATATAAGTTACTGTACAGTATAGCAGCATGTGGTATATAATGTATAGTAACTGTATAACCCTGATAACACAGCAGCTGGATATGTGATATATAAGTTACTGTACAGTATAACAGAATGTGGTTTATAATGTATAGTAACTGTATAACCCTGATAACACAGCAGCTGGATATGTGATATATAAGTTACTTCCTGGGTCAGAGTACAGAGCTATAGACCCCGCTATTCAGACCATGTCCCTCCTCCCCTCGTGCTCACACCCAGTACAGGGAGCTCTTAAAGAGTATGTATCACCAGGTACATCCTCTAGAATTTAACACACCGATAGAACAGCGCCGTTAAGGGTGAACCGATGCCGCGTTCAGTTTTTCGAACCGCGGCCCAGTTCCCGTGTACGGCGCCGTTTTATCCAGTGGTACCGGGCCATGCTGAAGCACTGGAGGTCGTCCGGCCCGCCCACCCCCAGTGGGAGGGAATTCCCTCCCCTCTATGACTCATAGAGGGGAGTTAATTCCCTCCCACTGGGGGGCGGGCCGTCTGACCTCCATTGCTTCAGCACGGCCCGGTACCACTGGATAGAACGGCGCCATACGCTGGAACCGGGCCCCGTTTTGAAAATGGACCGCGGCACCGGCTTCCCCATGATGGCGCCGTTCTATCGGTGTGTTAAATTCTAGAGGATGTACCTGGTGATACATCCTCTTTAAACCAAAGCAATGCTCTTACACCAAGTCACAATACCACTGTGTATATATATTATATCAGTCCTGGAGCATTATGAGAGGAGCTGCTGTCATCACATGCAATGGGAAGGAAGGAAGGATCGGGCATGTTGGGCTTTATTTGGCCAATCCTTGTGTTGTCAGGGAGTCTGGAGGGGACAGAGGTGTCTGGCAGGTACATGCACACTCATCCAGGTCAGGCATATGTGTGTGTATAGGAAGGCCCGGGAGACAGCGCTCTTATCCCCTCCCTGGGCTCGGACGGGTAATGGCGCTGAGCCGCTAAAAACCTCACCCGACCCAGATTGGTGAAAGTGAAGCTAAATGTTCCCAGGCTCCTGTCTTCACTCACACCGACTGCAGGTACCACTACTCACCTCGTAATGTATGTACACAGTGACCCCACCGGCAGAATAGTGAGTGCAGCTCTGGAGTATAATACAGGATGTAACAGTACAGGATCAGTAATGTATGTACACAGTGACCCCACCAGCAGAATAGTGAGTGCAGCTCTGGAGTATAATACACTGATGTCACTTGTACGGTATAATAAAGCCACTCTACTGTAGGTCACAGACTATAGGAGCAGTCACCATAGAGACACTGCGTGTCAACATCTCAATCGAGCCGCGCCGGCGTGTGCCTTTTTCATGTCTGTCAGGCGAGGACTCAATCAACACTTATTCTTCTGGTCTCGACGGCCGTCGCCTGCCATGTGGCCGCGGTAACAAAGGAGCGATCCATACGGTGATTAAAAGTCCAACACTCGTTGCGGGTGACCCCGAAGCCTCCGAATCCCAATAATCCATGTTGTGCCCCCCCACAGCCCTCCTGTCTCTAGTACCCCGGGTGGGCTGGTAATTTACACCAGGCGTCCAGTGTTATATTATGTATCAGTGACTGCTCCACCTCAATCCCTGCCGTATACCGCTGCATCCTCTATGGGAATCTGCAATATATCTGGGACTGCAAAACTCCCTAAAAAGTTTCAGAACACTTCCAGGCACAGCCTTTTAAAGGGATTGTTCACCAATTGTTTTTCTTTTAAATCAACTGGTGTCTGTAAGTGCCAGAGAATTGTAGTTTACTTCTATTAAAAAGAATCTCCAGTCATCCAGTACTTATCAGCTGCTGTATGTCCTGCAGGAAGTGGTGTATTCTGCCAGTCTGGGACAGTGCTCTCTGCTGCCGCCTCTGTCCATGCCAGGAACTGTCCCGATCAGTATCAAATCGCTAAAGAAAACTTTCTGGACTAGAAAAAATACACCATTTCCTGTAGAACATACAGCAGCTGATAAGTACTGGAAGACTAGAGATTTTGTTTAAATAAATAAATTACAAATCCAGTTGATTTTGATTTAAAAGGATTTTTCTTTTCTCCGAACTACCCCTTTAAGGGTAGTGGATTGTCTATATATTATTCCTCCAGTTATTCGGCTGTCCAGGGATGGTGGGAGTTGTAGTCTTGTATTTGCTGGAGTACCTTTGTTGCCTATGTCCACGGGGCTTCTGTAAAGCAGAGATGGGTATGTGTATTGCTCCAGCTGTTGATATACTACAACTCCCATCATTCCTCATTATAGTTAGCTATAATGGCCTCTTCTCCTCCTCTGGCCCAGGTTTTAGTGCTGAGTAATACAGCATGGTATAGGATGATATCATTGCACTCAGTAATGCAGATCTCACACAATGCTCTTAGGGATACAACCGTAATTGAATATTGATCAGAGGCTAATATATTAACATGAGTCCTCAATACGCTTGTTCTATCGGTTATATCACTGCAATTGTTGTTAATTTTCCTTTGTAAACCTGTCCGTCTGGCAGAAATGCTTGTTAACTACCCATTAAAGGGGCAGTCCGCAGGGGGAAAAATTTTCAACCCAACTGGGGCAGAGTTGTACAGATAGTGTGTTGTTTTTTTTTAAACTATAATTTAAAAATAATCTCCACTCTTCCAGTACGTATCAGCTGCTGTATGTCCTGCAGGGAGTGGTGTATTCTCTCCAGTCTGACACTGCTCTCTGCTGCCACCTCTGTCCATGTCAGGAACTGTCCAGAGCAGGAGAGGTTTTCTATGGGGATTTGCTGCTGCTCTGGACAGTTCCTGACATGGACAGAGGTGGCAGCAGAGAGCACTGTGTCAGACTGGAAAGAATACACCACTTCCTGCAGGACATACAGAAGCTGATAAGTATTTGAAGACTGGAGATTAAAAAACAGAAATAAATTACAACTTTCTGACACCAGTTGGTTTAAAACTTTGTGTTTTTCACCAGAGTTTTTCTGACTGTAAGGTGATGGCTGTAGTAATTCGCAGTAATTCCCAGGAGTCCGTAGTTAATATTCACTATTGGATTTCACTATTTCAGTGTGACGGCAGTGCCGTCCCGCTGTAGGTGTACGAGTTCTCGGCTCGTAAATCACCGCACACTCAATAAACGTCTCCTTTATTGGCTTCACTCCCGAGGTGCTCTCAGGTCTGATACTGTGGGTAATAACCAGTGAGTATGGAGAGCGAGTGGCAGGGACTGCCGCAGCACAGCCAGAAAGGGGTTAACCAGGGATCAGGGGAAGTCTTGCTCCTTCCTATTATATACTTAAAGCGTAACTCAGTAGAAGTCAAGTATCAGTAATACAAGCAATTTTACTTTAGTAGGAGCAGGATTTCAACGTCTATTATGTTCTATCGCGGGGGAGGGGCAGAGGGGGTGAGTGAGCAAAGAGAGGAGAAAAGGCAGCCCTGCACAGCACAACAGCCTGCAATCTTCTTTCACCAAGCTTCCAGACTAGCACTGACCTTTCTGACCTGTGAATCCAGCTTTTTATGTGCCCAGACAGTCTCCAAAGAGCAGGGCTGGTTTTCTGCTCTCCCTGTTCACTCATCCCCCTCTGCCCCTCCCCCCTCCATAGGTTATAATGGACTCAGCAAACATGTCTTTACTTTGCTCCTCTGTAATTTAGATGGTTTTGCCTGATAATGAGCAGATGAGAAGTGAGGGGGGAGGGGAGGTAGAAAACAGCTTTTTGACTACAGAAAGATTTTTTTTTTTGCCTAATAAAACCTATTACATGGTTTCTTAAAATCGCTTTTACTATTACTATCTGCACAAATATTCCAATCCGTCTGTTCTCCAGATCTCTGCTTACTGTTACTGAATGGAAACACATGGTGTCTGTGCACCTTACAGGCTTTTGGCTTGTTACGATTGGATCCATGATAGAATCCAGGCTGATACATTGTATCAAACCATCAGGACAGATGGAAGTGATGCTTCTGATGCAATATTATCTGATACATTGTAGCAAATCTCAGCTGTGCTGAAGTATTGTCATTTAAATAGAGGCGGTCTAAGAGCGAATGGTAAAAGCTGGGGGTAAAAATGGGGGGAATTTACTAAGACATTGCAGCTATAGGTCAAGAGGGTCACATCACTGTGTGAGTGCGGGTAACAGGGGGGCTCAGCACAGGTTTTACTATCTAAGCTGTAGATATCAGACAGGCCTGGAGTTGTGATGTCACTGATCATCTTCTTCTCCTCTTCTCCCCTAGCTCACCTGCACCTCCATTAAGCTTGTATCCGGTTTTCCAACATGTCGTATGGCTCTGTTGATGGCAGTGGATTTGGAAGCAGAAACCCCTTTGGAGGACCCTCTACTCAAGGATACCAGCCTCTAGGTATGACCATGGCACCAGCCACCCCATTCATACTCAGGTTGTGATGGGTTGCGGTGGGCACCTCAGTGGGCGACTTGACTCCTGTAAATAATTTCATGCTGTCACATTATTCTGTCCATCAGTTTTTAGAGTGCCTTCACACGTACCGTATCGCAGCAGATTTCACGATGCGAGTTTGTTGCAATGAAATCTGCTGCGATAATGATTACTATGTAACTCAAAGGCAATGTATTCCCACAGCAGCGTATTATGTGCGTTTATTTGTACCATGCGGATTTTCTGCGGAAAATAAGCTGCAAGTCAGTACGTGTGAAGGCACCCTTAAGCTATATCTGTGTCTGGGAAAGCTGGGTGTTGTTGGCTTCTTACAGGTTTTCCATATAACTGCATAACCAAACAGCCTAGGAAAGCTGGAGGAGAGCTTGTGTGGTCTCCATTGTGGTTCCTTGACACACAACCAAGTAGAGTGGGAAAGCTGGGAACCATTATTGCTCCCTATTACAGTCCTATATATTAATAATAATAATCAGCACTTTGGGAAAACTGGGTAATAACTCATAGGGTCATGATTACACCTTGATGCACAACTAGTTAATTAAAGGGGTTAATCAGCGTTAAAAAAAACATGGCCAGACACAGCACTGCTCTTGTCTCCAGTTTTGCTGCAGGTTTTGTAACTTACTTCCATTGAAGTGAATGGAGCTTAATTGCAAACCACACCTGAACTGAGTGGTGCTGTCTCTGGAAGAAAGTGGCCATGTCCTTGTAGGGCTGCAGAACCCCTTTAAAGGGGTTTGACACTTTACAGTAAAATTCCTCGGTGTACAGTATTAGTAACTGAACTCACTGTATATACTGACAGCAGCTCCCTGTGTACCTTATAGAGTGAATATCAGACTCCCAGGCTGTGCTGTCCTGCTCTGTGGTGAGTCTGTCCATAAGATGGCAGAGCATGGAGGAGCATGTGACCTTTCCCCGCCCCACAGTGTCCACAACTGAGCCTGTATAAACCTATGGGGAACACTGGGGCGGGGCATGGTCACATGCTCCTCCATGTCCGCCATCTTATGGACAGACTCACTACAGAGCAGGACAGCAGTACCCAGGGAGCTGTCAGCAGCTCCCTGGGTACTCACTGTATATACTGACAGCAGCTCCCTGGGTACTCACTGTATATACTGACAGCAGCCCCCTGTGTACTAACTGTATATATACTGACAGCAGCTCCCTGTGTACTCACTGTATATCCTGACAGCAGCTCCCTGTGTACTCACTGTATATCCTGACAGCAGCTCCCTGTGTACTCACTGTATATCCTGACAGCAGCTCCCTGTGTACTCACTGTATATCCTGACAGCAGCTCCCTGTGTACTCACTGTATATCCTGACAGCAGCTCCCTGTGTACTCACTGTATATCCTGACAGCAGCTCCCTGTGTACTCACTGTATATACTGTCAGTATATACAGTGAGTACACAGGGAGCTGCCTGACAGCAGCTCCCTGTGTACTCACTGTATATACTGTCAGTATATACAGTGAGTACACAGGGAGCTGCTGTCAGTATATACAGTGAGTACACAGGGAGCTGCTGTCAGTATATACAGTGAGTACAACTACGAATACTGTGCACTGAACTATTTTGCTATAAAGTGGCCGACCCCTTTAAGAATTATGGGAAAACCAGGTGAGATGGATCATTACAGCTCCCTCTATTCACTTTTAGGATCCTTTACTGTGAAGCTCAATGGGTCCCATACACGCAGCGGATCCGCTGCCTGCATGGGACCCGGCCCCTTTAACCCCTGTGCCGCCACCGGCCGCCCGCAGCTTACAGCCCCGGCCCCCTTAAACGCCTGCACGCCTGATCGCCGTCCCGGCCCCCCCTCCCGCACGCCGGACACAGCTTTCTCATAATTCTGACTAGTTCCGGAGTAGTGAGAAGCTGTGTGTTAGGGGGCTGTAATGGAGACTCTGCAGCCGTGGTTACTGGCTTTATTCTGTATACAGCCCCTCTCCTCCATGTTCCCGGCTCTTGAGTCTTCCTCCCGTGAGTGCAGGTGTGTTCTGACAAGTCTCTCTGTTCCTGTTATTGTCGCTGCGATTCCAGAAATATCCTGTGTGTGGGAGCCGCCGTGAATCCATTAACATTTCATCTTATTGAGAATGCAGCTCCGGAGAGCTTCTAGTCAGATCACGTCCCAGTGCGGGGGACTACAGCTCCCATCATTCCTCACATCACTGAACACAGAACCCTAAGGTGACACAGAGGTGAACATTTACCCAGTGTGGAGCCGAGTATGGGGCAGAGGTCTCCAGCTGTTACATATGTTCATTTCCCAGCGGGTTACAGCTGTATATAGATATGCTGAGTGCTGAACATACAGGGGAGACACCACTAGCATAGGCAGTTATATGTATCAGAACTGTTGGGGGCCCTACTCCAGGCACCTCCACCAATCAGGGCTCTCCCCATCACACAGCGCTGCACATATGGTAGTGGCTGGGCTTGGTATTGCAGACTATGCTGCAGTACTCAAGCCCAGACATAAGTACAAGACATCTGATAATTTTTTTTTTTTTACTGACATAGGGCACTGCAGCAAATCAACTGGTGTCAGAAAGTTATATAGATTTGTAATTTCTATTCAGAAGTCTCTAGTCTTCCAGTACTTATCAGCAGCTGTTTGGCCTGCAGGAAGTGGTGTATTCTTTCCAGTCTGACAGTGCTCTCTGCTGCCACCTCTGTCCAGGTCAGGAACTGTCCAGAGCAGGAGAGGTTTTCTATGGGGATTTGCTGCTGCTCTGGACAGTTCCTGACCTGGACAGAGGTGGCAGCAGAGAGCAGTGTGTCAGACTGGAAAGAATATACCACTTTCTGCAGGGTATACAGCAGCTGATAAGTACTGGAAGACTGGAGTTTTTTAAATAGAAGTAAATTAAAATCTATATAACTTTCTGACCTCAGTTTTTATTTTTTATTTTTTGCTGGAGTACTCCTTTAAGAGGAATAATAATTTACGTGATCACCCCCTGTACCTTATCAGCTGTGACATCGGGATCAGAGAGACTCTTGGTCGTTTTTTTTTCTCCGATCAGTGTGAACTTGTGCTCATAGTGTGTTTCACTTTCAGGAGGCCTGTCTGTCTCTTCTAATGTTACATCTTTAGCCAAAATGTGGAAATGTTACATTTGGATACAAAATTGCAGAAGGCGCCCATGAATATGAGTCTTCACAATGTACCTGGTCTGCTTTGAGAACAATGAGGGATATAAAAAGATTATTTTTTTTATAATTTTAGGATTATTTTGATTTTAGGATTATTTGTTGAGGCGGCTTGCACAAGCAGGTGACCATCGCCGTATACATCTGCAGTATCTTCACTTGCCTATCTGGCATCATTATACTCCAGAGCTGCACTCTCTGTTGTGCTGATTCTTCGACCCTCCAGCTGTTACAAAACTACATTTCCCATCATGCCTGGGCAGTTAAAGCTTTGGCTGCCCAGGCATGCTGGGGATTGTAGTTTTGTAACAGCCGGAGGGCTGAAGGTTTCCCATCCCTTCTCTAGACCATTTTGCCAGAAGGAGCGGCAGAGTTTTGAGTGCAGCTCCGGAAGGGATTGAAGAATAAGTAATAAAAGTTTTTGCAGAGTCACTTGTTGCGTTGGCGCTCTCTCCCTCTCGCCCCGCGGGTTCTCTCTCTCTCTCTCTCTCTCTCTCTCTCTCTCTGTTCCGGTTACATTGTCGCCGTCGTCTCACATTCAGGTTTTTTAATTGTTGTGCGGGAATGAGATGTAACACGACGGCGGAGCATTGTCCCCGGAATCCATTCCTTGTCAAAGCTTCAAGAACGTCTGTAACCGAGACAAAGGCGGCGGATGTCCCCAGCCGGTGAGGAGAACAAAGTCGCTCGGCGTTCTGTGCTGTCTGTGAACGGCTTTCATATGCAGCACTTTTTAAGGCGGCAGCGTCCTAATAAGTGAACACAGCCGATGGCTAGCGACCGGGGAAGACCACAACTACCAGGGAGTCCTTACTGCCACTAGGAGGAGCTGTAGTGGTGGTCGTATTGGTTATCACCCATGGCGGGAGGGGGTTCAGCTCTTTTAAGGAAATGTGTCATCTAAATTTTCTCTTACTGATTAGAGTCAGATAATAAAACTTGTTCTTTTATTCTAATCTGTTTCCATTTTCTGGCTGTGATTCTTATTTCTTTCACTATTTGTACATTTGTTATGGGGGAGGCCATCTTGCCTGGGCTTTTCTTAACAGCATTTTAGTGACATGCTTCATGTACATAGATGCCTCATGGACATAGACTACAATAGACAGGCTCTGTCACCTTGAGATGAATGTGAGACATTACTGAGCGCGCTCTGAGACCTGTGCAGAGGTCATTCCACAGAGATCTGCCATTGTCTCCCCTATCTACTGGTGTCACATGATGCTGCAATGCTGTACAGATCACAGACACAACAGGAAGTCTCAGCTCAGTTTTAGCCCCAGTGGTGAGAATGAAAACTACAAGTTATCAGTCATTTTCTGATGAGACCTTCCCTTTAATACCCGGGGCTTTCTAGCTGCTGCAAAGCAACAACTCCTAGCATGCCTGGCAGCCTTTTGGCTCTGAGTTGTTATTTTGCAGCAGTCGGGGATAGTGATGGTCAGGACTGTACTGGAAGCCATATTTCTTCCCTTCACGCAGCTATTCCAGAAACACAAAACTAACACATAGGAATTGCCTGTAAAAGTGACCCTCCTCCCTGTCATATCAGCGCGGTTCCTGCATCACCTGACCAACCAGTGTTTACCTAAAGCAGGCGCACGACTGCGCCCCCTCTGCTCCGATACATGATGAATGGCGCTTCTGGCCTCTCACCACGTACACGTCTATCCCCTGCCCAGTGGTAACATCCCTGATGGCGTAACGGCATGACAGTCTGTGGGCTCCAAGACCGAACGCCAGGTAAATGGATTACCCCAGGCTGCTTTCTCCCTCAGATTGCACCTCTCCTGTCCTCAGTTTGGGTCTGGTATCGCAGCTCAATTTCATTGAAGTTGAATTGTAATACACCACACACATCCTGAGGACTTTTTTTTTTTTTTTTACTTTTGCAAGAAAGAAAGTGTGTTTTTATAATCCTGAATAATCCCTTTTAGGAGGTAGTTCAGCCAAAAGTATTTTCTTTCAGATCAGCTGGTGCCAGACATTGGTAATTTACTTCTATTAAAAAAAATATCCAGTCTTACAGCGGCTGATAAGTAATGGATGTCCTGTAGGTTTATTTTCTTCAGTCTGACACACTTTTCCTAGAGATGAGCTGATAGGAGTACTCCCTTAAAGGGAAAATCCGGTGAAGTTTTTTTTCCTTAAGAAACACTATCAGAATGATATATACATTTGTAAATTCAATTTAAAAATCTGCAGTCTTCCAGTACTTATCAGCTGCTGTATGTCCTGCAGGAAGTGGTGTATTCTCTCCAGTCTGACACAGTACTTTCTGCTGCCACCTCTGTCCATGTCAGAGGTGTTCAGAGCAGTAGCAAATCCCCATAGAAAGCCTCTTCTGCTCTGGACAGAGGTGGCAGCAGAGAGCACTGTGTCAGACTGGAGAGAATACATCACTTCCTGCAGGACATACAGCAGCTGATAACTAGTGGATGACTGGAGATTTTTAACTAGAAGTTTATTACTGATCTATATAATTTTCTGACACCAGGTGATTTGAACCGCTTGACCACTATTCTCCAGCATACTCCCACCCCATTCTCATTGGTAGACCAAGCGGGAGATGCATCATGCAACATAAATAATGATTGGGGTGTGATTTACAGTGTAACATTTGGTGTGTTCCCCTTGAAGGGCATAGGATGTTTTTCTTGTGCATTTTATCATCACCGCGTGTTTTATATAAGATACAGGGAATAAAATAATAAATGGCGCGACAGGTAAGGCGTTTCCCCTGACGTATAATTATGGCTCATCAGCAGCGCCATTCATCTGTCCTGTACCCGGGGAGTATGGGGCTGGTGCTCCTCGCTCCCGCGTGGCCCATCGGGCGGCCGCACTTGGCCAGTAATGGTTCTGTAAGAAGCAATGTCTAAGTATTATAAATGAGCCGCAGTCAGAGATTTATGGCGCCTAAATTTAGTGCCCCCTGCGGTGTGTTCCTGCCGAGATTTATTCTTCTTCTATCTGTTCCATAATATGTAGGGCCGCTGCCGCCGCCGCACTGAGGTGTTGGACCGGGCGCGTAGAACCGAGCATGAACGGGCGCACACAGCTCATAATAAAGAGTTATGGTAGACGCAGTGATCTGTGGCCGTCATGGCGGCTTCCCATAGGCGGAGGCTACAAGCTTCACCTCTTGGCTGGAGGACGGTGTGATGACTAGAAAATAAAAGTTATAAAAACACTAAAAAACTTCAGTCGCATCCAGAGCTGGATTCATAGTTCTGCTGTATCCCTGTTAGCTCTCTTTTGCCTTGACCGTATTCAGCTTTGGGAACCATTGAATTATGGGGGTGGGGGGGAGGGGGGTTGACGTGTCTAAACTCTTGGTAGATTCAGCTGTGCTTTTCCGCTATAGATATATCATGTTGTATACTGTACTGTCATCCAGAGCTGCATTTACAATTCTGCTTTTTGTTAAGGCTTGGACTATGGCCACCCTGTTTGTTCTGTCTGTGCACAGTATGGGGAAGGGGATGTTTGTGTCGCTGTATTGCTTTTATTTAGTGCTGTAGACGCATCCAGAGCTGCATTTACAATTCTGCTTTACTGACCTCCTCTTAGCTCTTAGCAGGAACATGTGTGAGATGCTGCCCATGGTGAGACTAACCATTCCTTCCATACTGAATGGCTTTATCTGTAACTTCTTTGTAATGCTGGTAGGGTTATTCTAAGGGCAAGGGTATATGGCGGGTATATGGTTTGTAGACGGGTGAGGGGCAGTATGATGTGTAGAGATGGGTGGGTTTTGGGGGCATGATCTGTAGAGGGATGAGGGGCGGTATGATCTGTAGAGGGGGGAGAGGTGGTATGATTTGTGGGCGGGGGGTATATGATTTGTGGAGGGGTTAGGAGCAGTATGATCTGTAGAGGAGTGATGGCGATATGAACTGTAGAGCAGTGGGGGGTATGAGCTGTAGAGGGGTGAGGGGCGGTATGATTTGTGGGGGGGTATATGATATGTGAAGGGGATATGGCCAGTATAATCTGTAGAGGGGTGATTGGCGGTATGATCTGTAGAGGGGTGATTGGCGGTATGATCTGTAGAGGGGTGAGGGGCGGTATGATCTGTAGAGGGTTGAGAGGTGGAATGATTTGTGGGGGGTATATGATTTGTGGAGGGGTTAGGGGCAGTATGATCTGTAGAGGTGCAGTATGATGTGTAGAGGGGAAAGGGGCGGTATGATCTGTGAAGTGTCTGGAACACCAGGCCCGTTGAGGGGTTCTGGATTATCGGATGTTCACTGTTAGTGTATAATGAGGGGGTCCCACACTCAGGACCCCCCATATTAGTCAGGACAGTGTAGCCGCATCCCAGAAATGTATAGCAGGGTCCCCCAAATTATGGCTCTAAGCCTGCAGAACTACAAATCTCAGCATGCCCTGACTACCGTGGTCTATCAGTGATCAGTAATTCCTGATCCGTGCAGCGTCTGAGGCAGTGACTGGACCCCGCTGCCATCCTGCAGGCACTCTGATTCACTGCGAGACGTCGGGGGATGGGGGCGGCAGGGTGGGGGGTGACATTACACGCTGCTCATACCTCACAGCTCGGGGGTGGAGGGGGGGGGGTCCCTGGTGCTGATCAACAGGAGAGAGATTACTGCTCAGGTCTTACGAGTATATTCTATATTAGTGTAACCCGTCCTGCAGAGATCTCGCCAGGCATGCTGGGAGTTGTGGTTTGGCAGCAGATCATTGTTTCCATCCCCGGATACAGTCTAGTATTCAGTAGTTATGTTGCATTGTGTCAGTGTTTTCTGCAGCTCTAGTATATTTCTGAACCAGGCAGCTCAGGATGAACAGTGCGGCTATGATTTGCTATCACCCTGTAATATGGCGCTGGGCTCCGGTAGCTCCGTGTCATATAGGCAGCGACACAGAACACCTATTGCTACCAAGGTTTTTTTTTTTTTTATATATATATATATATACATCTTGAAGCTTTCAAAGAGTGTGTTGGCGCGGCTGCCGTGCTGCGTGTGAGTGGGAAGTCGCCCTTACAGGAGCTCGTGATGCGCCACCAACTAGTCACAGGGAGGTGGGCGGCAGAGCGGGGCTCACCAGGAGACCGGGATTCTCCTTCTATTCCTTCTATGGTAATAGCTGATATATACTGTGTGTAATACCGCCCCGTATACCACCTTTATAACGTGACGCTCAGCCCCCGGGTTCACAAACAGCACCTCTGCATTTAACCCATAGAGTTTGGAGGAGTGCAGTATATGGGGGGGCGCCAGGCATGTGGAGGGGTTCTGGATTATTAGATATTCACTACTAGTATAGATGGACATGATGAGGTGGTCCCACACTCAGGACCCCCCATATTAGTCACAGCAGGGTAGCTGCATCCCAAAAATGTATAACTGTGTCCCCCAAATTATGGCTCTTAAATCTGCAAAACTACAACTCCCAGCATGCCCTGACTACCTTGGTCAATCAGTATTCAGTAATTCTTGGTCTTCTGGGTTTCTGTATGATGATGGCGGCTCTGGGGCTGATAACAGAGGACAATACCCTGTGAGGTCACAGCAGATCCCGCACCTCCCCTCTCTGAGCTCATCTCATCCTGCTGGTTACTAAGAGCACTGGATGAGGAGATCCACAGACAGTAATCCCAATATACTGCCCCGCTGTGCGGTCTCCATATACCACACTGTGAGGTGGTGGTGGGGGGGGGTGAGGCACAGTCCCTGTATACCGCACTGTGAGGAGCTGGGGATTAGGTACAGTCCCTGTATACCGCACTGTGAGGAGCTGGGGATTAGGTACAGTCCCTGTATACCGTACTGTGAGGAGGGAGGGGGGATGAGGTACAGACCCTGTATACCGCACTGTGAGGAGCTGGGGATTAGGTACAGTCCCTGTATACCGCACTGTGAGGAGCTGGGGATTAGGTACAGTCCCTGTATACCGCACTGTGAGGAGCTGGGGATTAGGTACAGTCCCTGTATACCGCACTGTGAGGAGCTGGGGATTAGGTACAGTCCCTGTATACCGCACTGTGGGGGGGGGGGGATTAGGTACAGTCCCTGTATACCGCACTGTGGGGGGGGGGGAGGATGAGGTACAGTCCCTGTATACCGCACTGTGGGGGGGGGGGGATGAGGTACAGTCCCTGTATACCGCACTGTGGGGGGATGAGGTACAGTCCCTGTATACCGCACTGTGGGGGGGGGGGGATGAGGTACAGTCCCTGTATACCGCACTGTGGGGGGGGGGGGGATGAGGTACAGTCCCTGTATACCGCACTGTGGGGGGGGGGGGGGGGATGAGGTACAGTCCCTGTATACCGCACTGTGGGGGGGGGGGGATGAGGTACAGTCCCTGTATACCGCACTGTGGGGGGGGGGATGAGGTACAGTCCCTGTATACCGCACTGTGAGGAGCTGGGGATTAGGTACAGTCCCTGTATACCGCACTGTGAGGAGCTGGGGATTAGGTACAGTCCCTGTATACGGCACTGTGAGGAGCTGGGGATTAGGTACAGTCCCTGTATACCGCACTGTGAGGAGCTGGGGATTAGGTACAGTCCCTGTATACCGCATTGTGGGGGGGGGGGATGAGGTACAGTCCCTGTATACCGCACTGTGAGGAGCTGGGGATTAGGTACAGTCCCTGTATACCGCACTGTGAGGAGCTGGGGATTAGGTATAGTCCCTGTATACCGCACTGTGAGGAGCTGGGGATTAGGTACAGTCCCTGTATACCGCACTGTGAGGAGCTGGGGATTAGGTACAGTCCCTGTATACCGCACTGTGAGGAGCTGGGGATTAGGTACAGTCCCTGTATACCGCACTGTGAGGAGCTGGGGATTAGGTACAGTCCCTGTATACCGCACTGTGCGGAGCTGGGGATTAGGTACAGTCCCTGTATACCGCACTGTGCGGAGCTGGGGATTAGGTACAGTCCCTGTATACCGCACTGTGAGGAGCTGGGGATTAGGTACCTAATACAATAATACAACTGGTGTATAAATCTTTACTCCTCCCATAATACATGGCAGCAGAGACTGTGGGGGGGGGGATTAGGTACAGTCCCTGTATACCGCACTGTGGGGGGGAGGATGAGGTACAGTCCCTGTATACCGCACTGTGGGGGGGGAGGATGAGGTACAGTCCCTGTATACCGCACTGTGGGGGGATGAGGTACAGTCCCTGTATACCGCACTGTGGGGGGGGGGGGGGGGGGGATGAGGTACAGTCCCTGTATACCGCACTGTGGGGGGGGGGGGGGGATGAGGTACAGTCCCTGTATACCGCACTGTGAGGAGCTGGGGATTAGGTACAGTCCCTGTATACCGCACTGTGGGGGGGGGGGGCGATTAGGTACAGTCCCTGTATACCGCACTGTGGGGGGGGATGAGGTACAGTCCCTGTATACCGCACTATGGGGGGGGGGGGGGATGAGGTACAGTCCCTGTATACCGCACTGTGGGGGGGGGATGAGGTACAGTCCCTGTATACCGCACTGTGAGGAGCTGGGGATTAGGTACAGTCCCTGTATACCGCACTGTGGGGGGGGGGGGATTAGGTACAGTCCCTGTATACCGCACTGTGAGGAGCTGGGGATTAGGTACAGTCCCTGTATACCGCACTGTGAGGAGCTGGGGATTAGGTACAGTCCCTGTATACCGCACTGTGCGGAGCTGGGGATTAGGTACAGTCCCTGTATACCGCACTGTGAGGAGCTGGGGATTAGGTACAGTCCCTGTATACCGCACTGTGAGGAGCTGGGGATTAGGTACCTAATACAATAATACAACTGGTGTATAAATCTTTACTCCTCCCATAATACATGGCAGCAGAGACTGTGGGGGGGGGGGGGGATTAGGTACAGTCCCTGTATACCGCACTGTGGGGGGGAGGATGAGGTACAGTCCCTGTATACCGCACTGTGGGGGGGGGGGATGAGGTACAGTCCCTGTATACCGCACTGTGGGGGGATGAGGTACAGTCCCTGTATACCGCACTGTGGGGGGGGGGGGATGAGGTACAGTCCCTGTATACCGCACTGTGGGGGGGGGGGGATGAGGTACAGTCCCTGTATACCGCACTGTGAGAAGCTGGGGATTAGGTACAGTCCCTGTATACCGCACTGTGAGGAGCTGGGGATTAGGTACAGTCCCTGTATACCGCACTGTGAGGAGCTGGGGATTAGGTACAGTCCCTGTATACCGCACTGTGGGGGGGGGATTAGGTACAGTCCCTGTATACCGCACTGTGGGGGGGGGGATTAGGTACAGTCCCTGTATACCGCACTGTGAGGAGCTGGGGATTATGTACAGTCCCTGTATACCGCACTGTGAGGAGCTGGGGATTAGGTACAGACCCTGTATACCGCACTGTGAGGAGCTGGGGATTAGGTACAGTCCCTGTATACCGCACTGTGAGGAGCTGGGGATTAGGTACAGTCCCTGTATACCGCACTGTGGGGGGGGGGAATTAGGTACAGTCCCTGTATACCGCACTGTGGGGGGGGGGATGAGGTACAGTCCCTGTATACCGCACTGTGGGGGGGGATGAGGTACAGTCCCTGTATACCGCACTGTGGGGGGGGGGGATGAGGTACAGTCCCTGTATACCGCACTGTGAGGAGCTGGGGATTAGGTACAGTCCCTGTATACCGCACTGTGGGGGGGGGGGGGGGGGATTAGGTACAGTCCCTGTATACCGCACTGTGAGGAGCTGGGGATAAGGTACAGTCCCTGTATACCGCACTGTGGGGGGGGGGATTAGGTACAGTCCCTGTATACCGCACTGTGAGGAGCTGGGGATTATGTACAGTCCCTGTATACCGCACTGTGAGGAGCTGGGGATTAGGTACAGACCCTGTATACCGCACTGTGAGGAGCTGGGGATTAGGTACAGTCCCTGTATACCGCACTGTGAGGAGCTGGGGATTAGGTACAGTCCCTGTATACCGCACTGTGGGGGGGGGGAATTAGGTACAGTCCCTGTATACCGCACTGTGGGGGGGGGATGAGGTACAGTCCCTGTATACCGCACTGTGGGGGGGGGGGGGATGAGGTACAGTCCCTGTATACCGCACTGTGGGGGGGGGGATGAGGTACAGTCCCTGTATACCGCACTGTGAGGAGCTGGGGATTAGGTACAGTCCCTGTATACCGCACTGTGGGGGGGGGGGGGATTAGGTACAGTCCCTGTATACCGCACTGTGAGGAGCTGGGGATAAGGTACAGTCCCTGTATACCGCACTGTGAGGAGCTGGGGATTAGGTACAGTCCCTGTATACCGCACTGTGCGGAGCTGGGGATTAGGTACAGTCCCTGTATACCGCACTGTGAGGAGCTGGGGATTAGGTACAGTCCCTGTATACCGCACTGTGGGGGGGGGGGGGGGATGAGGTACAGTCCCTGTATACCGCACTGTGAGGAGCTGGGGATTAGGTACAGACCCTAGATACCGCACTGTGAGGAGCTGGGGATTAGGTACAGTCCCTGTATACCGCACTGTGAGGAGCTGGGGATTAGGTACAGACCCTAGATACCGCACTGTGAGGAGCTGGGGATTAGGTACAGTCCCTGTATACCGCACTGTGAGGAGCTGGGGATTAGGTACAGTCCCTGTATACCGCACTGTGAGGAGCTGGGGATTAGGTACCTAATACAATAATACAACTGGTGTATAAATCTTTACTCCTCCCATAATACATGGCAGCAGAGACTGAAGCAACAGCTAAACTCCTAATGCAACATGACAAGTGTATGAAAGGTGTGTGTGTATATATAATATATATATATATATATATATATATATATATATATATATATATATACATATATATATCCCACATTACATGGCAGCAGAGACTGAAGCGGCAGGAAAGCTGTTACGGCAGTATGACTGGTAAATGGAAGTTCACATCTCCCACAATACCTTACAGCAGAGATTGTATCTGCAGAGAAACTCTTGGTGCAGCACAAGTGGTGTTTCATGTCTCCCACAATGCATTGCAGCCAAAACTGATCCAGCAGGAAGCTTAGAAGACAAGCCAGCCAGGCATAGGTATCTTCACATCTCCCACAATGCAGGACAGCAAAAGCACCAGAGCTGCAGACTATACACAGGAGTCCAGGGAGCTCTCCATGGTGCTGAGCTCACATACTGGGACTAACACCCTGCACAGTCCTCACTAGTAGAACATACACTCCCGTAAAGTGACCTTAACCTGATCACATGACGACAGCAGGGTTCCCCCCTGGTATGAGACGCCCTGTATCCCCCATTTTTGATATGAGACCCCTTGTATTCCCCCCTTACTTCTAGACCTCTGTAATACTTCTCTTCTTTCCTTTTGACAGCCACCCAGATTGATCCCAATGAGCTTGAAGAGCTGTTCCAGATCACTTCTGGGGATGTCTTTAGAATAAACTCTAACGGTGGGTATCACACTGTCCTTGCACCCAGCGCTGCAGTCAGGGGGTCCTCACACTGTCCTCACACCCAGCGCTGCAGTCAGGGGGTCCTCACACTGTCCTCACACCCAGCGCTGCAGTCAGGGGGTCCTCACAGACTCTGCACCCAGCGCTGCAGTCAGGGGGTCCTCACCTACTCTACCCAGCGCTGCAGTCAGGGGGTGCTCACCTACTCTGCACCCAGTGCTGCAGTCAGGGGGTCCTCACCTACTCTGCACCCAGTGCTGCAGTCAGGGGGTCCTCACCTACTCTGCACCCAGTGCTGCAGTCAGGGGGTCCTCACACTGTCCTCACACCCAGTGCTGCAGTCAGGGGGTCCTCACACTGTCCTCACACCCAGCGCTGCAGTCAGGGGGTCCTCACCTACTCTGCACCCAGCGCTGCAGTCACAGGGGTCCCCGCAGAGTCCGCACCCAGCGCTGCAGTCAGGGGGTCCTCACCTACCCTGCACCCAGCGCTGCAGTCAGGGGGTCCTCAGTGTCCGCCCCAACGCTGCTGTCAGGGGGTCCTCACACTGTCCTCACACCCAGCGCTGCAGTCAGGGGATCCTCACACTGTCCTCACACCCAACGCTGCAGTCAGGGGGTCCTCACACTGTCCTCACACCCAGCGCTGCAGTCAGGGGGTCCTCACACTGTCTTCACACCCAGCGCTGCAGTCAGGGGGTCCTCACACTGTCCTCACACCCAGCGCTGCAGTCAGGGGGTCCTCACACTGTCCTCACACCCAGCGCTGCAGTCAGGGGGTCCTCACACTGTCCTCACACCCAGCGCTGCAGTCAGGGGGTCCCCGCAGAGTCCGCACCCAGTGCTGCAGTCAGAGGGTCCTCGCCTACTCTGCACCCAGCGCTGCAGTCAGGGGGTCCTTGCCTACTCTGCACCCAGCGCTGCAGTCAGGGGGTCCTCAGTGTCCGCCCCAACGCTGCTGTCAGTGGGGCCTCAGAGTCTGCATTTGGGGTCCTCACAGTGTCCGCATCCTGTGCCACAGTCAAGGGGTCCCCACAGTGTGTGCACCCAATGCTGCTGTCAGGGAGTTCTCGCAGAGTCCACAGTCAGGGGGTCCTCACAAAGTCCACACCAAATGCTGCAGTTGAGGGTCCTCACTGGGTCCCCAGTCGGAGAACCCAATGGGTGGGTGCAGGTAGGATCACAGCTGTCTTGCGTCACAGTGTAGCCTCATCAGCCAGTGTTATGTACAGCTTTATGCTAGGACACTCCAGATGAGATGTAGCAGAGCTGAGGAGGTCTTGTTACTGGTTTAGAATTGCTTCATTATCATAGTTCTGGGTTGGAGAGAGCTTCAATAACAGACACTTTCTTATATTCTAAAATTGGGGAATCCTATGACAACACTTCATGTTTCTCTTCCGGTTCATGGTTATTAAAGAGCGTCACACCTGACTCCATCAACCAATCCCATCTTATTTCTTACTGGCTTCTGATTGGTTACCTTCTACCCCAGTGCTTAGAAGCAGGAAGTGTTGTCATAGGGACAAAAAGAGTATTCTAATTTTACTGGGACCTAGAGAGCATTTGTTCATATTAGTGTATCTCTAAAGGAGTGTTGTTAGATCTTTGGGTATGTCCTCCCTGCAGTCCCCTCTATGTGCAGTATAGTGCCAGGCCCCTGCTGTGATATTTCCCTCTAGTATTTGGTTTATTCTTGTCTCTCTTGTTGACAGTACAGTCTCTGGAGAGAAACCTGCGCTCCTTGGGGACTCCTAGTGATACACAAGAGCTCAGAGACCGCCTGTAAGTTACAGCTGTTTTACAATGTGTTTACCAGATCTATCACGCCACCGATTGCTGGGAAATATGGCAACATAGTCAAAAATATATATAAATAAATAATAAATCTATACGGTGTGTGTATATAAATAATATATAATTTTTTTCTCTACCAAATATACGTATAACTTATACCTATCACTGATAGTATATGTACTGTGTGTGTGTATATGTATGTTTGTGTGTGTGTGTGTGTGTGTGTGTATGTATATGTATATATATATCTAATAATATATAATTTTTTTTTTTTTTCCTATAACTTAGAGGTTAGCGAATTTACATTAATAGTGGAACGAAGCGTCTCAGTTAGCTCGGCAAACAGCTAGTCATACGGCTGCATTCGAAGTCCATGCTGCTCGGCTCCATAAATTCTCTAATCTCTAGAATATATAGAAGAATATAAATAAGCATATATATTCATAAAAAAAAAAAAAAAAGTCTTAAGCCTGAGACGAGCTCTAAATCAACGGTCATGTCCCCCGCTATCTCTGAGATGCTGCTGCTCTCTGTGCTGTACAATGTGCAGACTTCAGCAGGTAGCACCCCGTATCTCAGCTCTTCACCCCCCCCGTATCTCAGGTACCCCCCCCCCCCACACGCAGGATTGTTTGTCCCATTGAGCAGGTAGCACCCCGTATCTCAGCTTCTCACCCCCCAGGCAGGATTGTTTGTCCCATTGAGCAGGTAGCACCCCGTATCTCAGCTTTTCACCCCCCAGGCAGGATTGTTTGTCCCATTGAGCAGGTAGCACCCCGTATCTCAGCTTCTCACCCCCCAGGCAGGATTGTTTGTCCCATTGAGCAGGTAGCGCCCCGTATCTCAGCTTCTCACCCCCCAGGCAGGATTGTTTGTCCCATTGAGCAGGTAGCACCCCGTATCTCAGCTTCTCACCCCCCAGGCAGGATTGTTTGTCCCATTGAGCAGGTAGCACCCCGTATCTCAGCTTCTCACCCCCCAGGCAGGATTGTTTGTCCCATTGAGCAGGTAGCACCCCGTATCTCAGCTTCTCACCCCCGGGCAAGAATGTTCGTCCTGTTAAGCAGGTGGGGGACTGTGACATCATTGATCAGCAGATCCTCTCTCACCATGTCAGGAAGGCTGTGAACACGTTCTGGCGGTCACAGACACCTCATCATACACCTGCTGATACACGTGGTGCCCCAGAGCGTTACACAACACCCTCACATGGCTGCTCGGAGCTGTAGAGGAGCTGCCACTCTCCTGGCAGGACTGGTTTTCTGTGTAGTAGTAATGGTGGGCCATCCCTCAGACCTGTATGAATGGATTATTGACCACTGTTACCGTCTCCATTGATAAACAGCTATGTCCCTATACCGTCCTATAGTGCCTGGTCATCTCTGAAACAGGAAGGCCTCATTGTCACTTTATACATACGTTTCCAGGAGGAGCAAGGGAGGAGCGGCACAATAGTTTATAAGACAGAATGCACCAAGAAGAAAAGAGATTTACTAAATCAGGTCTCAGAAGGCTGGGCAGGGCCACTGCAGAACCAAAGCACAGTGACCCCACCAGCAGAATAGTGAGTGCAGCTCTGCAGTATGATGCGGGATGTAACTCAGGATCAGTAATGTATATACACAGTGATCCCACCAGCAGAATAGTGAGTGCAGCTCTGGAGTATAATATATGATAAGTAATGACCTTATTATTTGTATAGAGTAATTCTATGTTCTGTGAGGCAGAGATGCTCTTTGGAGGGTTAATCCAGACTATAATCAGTCGGTCCTGATTCTCATGAGGAAGATGCTATGTGGGTGGGAGGTTAGTCTGAAGCCCCTGCAGCCCCCGCTCCTCTTACTCTGTCCTGCAGTAAAACAGTTCATAAAGTAAAGTCCTGATGTAGATGTTTTACTGGGAACACAAAAACCCCATAAAAAGTAAATATTCAAATCTAGTAATCTCTTTACTCTCAGAGCGGCGCTTTCATGTCCGGATTAGAGAGCAGCAGGAATAAATGGCGAGAGCGCAGCGCGAGTTAAGCTCACGGCTGTACGCTGTGCATTCAAGGTATTACTTTGAAGGGATTAGCACATTAGCATGACTCTAAACGACGTGTCAAAGTGTTTATGGAAATCGTCTCTTCTCCCCCCGACGCTTCCTCAAAGCCGTATAAGAAATATACATGAGACGCCATGAAAGGCCTCCCCTCGATTAAACAAACTGACACTTAAAAGCGGCGTCTATGCTCTGCCTGGCCGTGATCTCTTCATTAAATCACCATTAGTTAAACGCTTCCAACCTTTGACTCAATCCATCAGAGTGCGGAGAACAGCGAAATCCCCAACCGGGAGGCGCGATCAGGAGCCGAGCAACTATAGGAGACTGAGAATACCACCGCCACCCTGTATAATAGCTGCTATATCCTTATACATAGGAGCACTATTATAGCAGTTATATTCCTGTATATAGGAGCAGTATTATAGTAGTTATATTCCTGTATATAGGAGCAGTATTATAGTAGTTATATTCCTGTATATAGGAGCAGTATTATAGTAGTTATATTCCTGTATATAGGAGCAGTATTATAGTAGTTATATTCCTGTATATAGGGGCAGTATTATAGTAGTTATATTCCTGTATATAGGAGCAGTATTATAGTATTTATATTCCTGTATATAGGAGCAGTATTATAGTAGTTATACACGAACTGGAGAGAGTGGAACGGCTGCACATCCCATCTATGGCTGATACTAATGCCGCTAGGCCTATATTAAAAATCAACACCAGAGTGTCTGTATATGAATTGATCAAGCCATATTGCCCCGTGTACCACCGCGCAGGTCCTCTGGTCCACACGGGTCCCTACGCTAACTCCACACCGTGTCGGTCAGCGACCGCCAACCCCGCAAAGCGTGCACATGCAGGGAAGGGAGGCCATGGAACGGCCCTGCAACCCCAATGTCACAGGACCAGACCCAAAAAGCCCCACCAAAACCCAGCCAGCACCACCGGCGGGGAAGGCTGCCCCCAAACGACACAAGTATGGATATGGTATTACACTTACCATTGCTGGTAAGTGTAATACCATATAGTAGTTATATTCTTGTATATAGGAGCAGTACTGTAGTAGTTATATTGTTGTATATAGGGGGCAGGATTATAGTAGTTTTATATTCTTGTATATAGATGGCATTATTATTTAGTGTTTTGAGGCTCCTATTATAGAGCTGAATAAGTTTTAGGATCCTAGTTTGTAGTCCTCCTCCTCCTCCTCCTCCTCCTCCTATGAAGCTGTGGTTACTTCTCTGAGTCCTGGTGATAATTCCTCAGGTGTTTCTGTACTTTAATGTCTCTTCCTCAGGTTAGTTGTAGCTGTATATGGCGGTAATCTCATGTCGCTCACGCTCAGTGTAGATAATACAGATATATTTGTTTTCCGGTCTTCCCGTTATGTGAGATGAGGACAGATCTGTTTCCATAGTTACTGGCATCCATCATTATCATATAAATGTTAATCCCCCAATTCTCTTGTATAATGCACTGGCTCTATCCTTTCCTCCATCCGGAGTCTCAGCACAGATCACTGATGATATGACGTCTCCTGCTCCACAACAAACAGATCCAAAAGATTTTCTGTTCTTCTATCCGGAGGCTGCGACTCTCCTGGGATCTGTTCTGGACATTGAGCTGTAGTTTTGCCAGCAGTGTATCTATCTAGTATCTACAGTCCTATACATTACACAGGACAGATTCCTCTCCCCTCTCAGACATTTGGCTGATAGTCACTCACCTCATTACATTGGGAGCTATTCAGACAATCTAACTTGATTTTTTGGGGGTGCAGATGGGTAGTAATCGATGATAATGTGGGTTCTGGTCCCAGCCTTGAAGCCTTGATAATGTAGTTAGTTGCCGATGTGACATATATAGGATTTTAGGGGCTTCCTTTCCCCATATTTTGGCGCACGCCAGTCCTCCCTTTTTTACACACATCTGCCCAAGCACAAAATGGTTGTTTTTCCACAACTAACTGTTCATTATATCAAAAAGGAAAGGATAAAGTATGTTACTGCATTGCTGTATCTGTAACAGAAGCACAGACTCTTAAAGTAACATGTTATCCTACCTAAATTATAAACCTTGAATGGATTGTTCACCAAAAATAAAATTCTTTCAAATCAACTGGTGCCAGAGATTTGTAATTTACTTCCATGGAAGGGAAAGGGATTTTTGATGTTTTCTTCCTTTTCTATTTACTATGCATCACATGTACGTGTTTATCTGACCTGTAATGAACACTGGACGGTTTTTCACTTGAAGAACATGGCAATGCTATACTCTATAGCTAAAAATTAAGACAAATTTAAAGGGGTAGTGCGGTGTTCAATATTTATTCACTAAATAACACACCGCTTTGTAATGTGTGTTATTTAAGTGAATGGCCCCCTTCCCAGTGTCTCCCCCCCCCCCCCCCCACACCAGTGAAAGCACTGCTGACTCCGGCCTCATCTTCGGGAGGCTGGCCGGACCGCTCCAGCCGTCCCTCATGCCTGTTCCCCTCTGCTGCGTTATCAGCTGCTCAGACGCGATTGGCTAAGCATAACTATGGCGGCCGGGTCGACAGCGAATACGTAAGTATACCGCACCAAACTTCCGAGGTGGAGGGAACACTGGAAAGGGGGCCATTCACTTAAATAACACACATTACAAAGTTGTATAACTTTGTAAGGTGTGTCATTTAGTGAATTAATATTAAACGCTCCACTACCCCTTTAATAAAAATATATTACAAAAAAACTCCAGTCTTTCAGTACTTATCAGTTGCTCTATGTTCTGCAGAAAGTGGTATATTCTCTCCAGTGTGACACAGTGCTCTCTGCTGCCACCTCTGTCCATGTCAGGAACTGTCCAGAGCAGCAGCAAATCCCCATAGAAAACCTCTCCTGCTCTGGACAGTTCCTGACATGGACAGAGGTGGCAGCAGAGAGCACTGTGTCAGACTGGAAAGATAGCACTACTTCCTGCAGCACATACAGCAGCTGATAAGTACTGGACGGGATGAAATTATTATTTTTTTTAATTTAATGTAAATTACTCCTCTCTGGTACCAGTTAATTTGAAAGAAAAAAAGTTTTAGTGAACAACCCCTTTAAGAATACAGCCCTTCCTGCAAAACATACAGCAATTAAAAGTTATGCCACTTGGGGTATGTTTATAGTGTAAAAAAAAAAAGTTATTTTATATATATATATATATATATATATATATATATATATATATATATATATATATATATATATAATATTTTTTTTTTTTTTTTTTTTTTTTTTTGCTTAAGCGCAGGAAAAAGTGCAGTTTTTGTGCCAAAAAATAAATTGCAGGAAGACTGAGCTTAAACCTTTTATATTGGGTGTAATTTTGCCACTTTGTGCTGACGCTGGTCTACTTGTGTGATATCTGATAAAAAGGCACACTCCTTGTATCTATGTATATATTTATATGTGTGTGTGTAATATATATATAATGTGTGTGTGTGTGTGATATAGATATATATATATAGTGTGTTTGTGCGCGGGCGTAATTCTGTATGAGAATCATAAGACCCCCATCTGCCCACGCGGTGCTGATTGTGCTGCAGATACGAGGACAAATATACAAATATTTTAAGGAGAAGGAGTCCGGAGGGTTCAGTCCCACAAGTTGATTGTGGATTTTCACCTTTTACATTTGGGGGAAATTCTGCACTAAATATCCATTGCAGGTGATTCTTTTCCCTGCAGCGTTTGGCTGCGATTTTGCACTTTGAATCCAGCGATCTCGCCGCTCCTGACTGCAGGTCACCAAGGAACGTCTCCCATCTTGTAAGGGCTCCCATGCCTTTCCTCCTACATTGTGTAGGAATTATGTTGTTATGGTTACTCTATAGAATGTATGAAGAGCGATGACAGTCCTATTATTAAAATAGTCCTATTAAAAGCTCCTGTGGTCAGGATGGGGCGAGGTGGCGGGGGATGAGGCGAGGTGCCATCCATTCGTCGGGCTAAGGGTACTGTTACAAGGGCTGCATCGCCATTGTTACCGATGTCCTTGCAGCCCTTGCTTAAACTCTATACCTTACCTATCGATGCTGCAGGGCATGTATCATTCCGGTAATAGGGCCCTAAGAATACACCACTCCCAGGGTCCAGGGAACACTGGTCTATGAAGACCTAGGCTGTCAGGGCATGATGGGAGTTGTAGTTTTGCCGCAGGTGGAGGTGTACGGGTTAGGTTTAGTAACAGGGATTGAGAACATGTTGTTCATTGACTGTTTCAGGTCAGGTGACTTGTGGCCGTCTAAGGGTATGCTCACACAGAGTAAAAGAGGCGGATCTCTCCGCCTGTCTCATTGTGTTATAGTATCTGTATGGCAGAGTGCGCGCTCCTCCGCTGCCGACGCTCTCCGATCTCTAATCAGATGTCTGTTCTGAGAGCAGAAGCGCCTCTCACCTCTGTCCTCTATTTGCTATCGCTTTATCAGGTGGGGAAAGGTGGACTGTATAACCAACTTCTATATGATCAGTGACACACTATCCCCCTCGTGTAGTAAAGGGGTGCGGCGGCGGTGGTCACACACAGCATCCCTGGGCAGGAAGAAGTGGAGGGGTCCAGCAGCGTTTTTGGTCACACAGTGTCCCCAGGCAGAAAGTAGTGGAGGGATGCGGCACTGGTTACACAGTGTCCCCAGGCAGAAAGTAGTGGAGGGATGCGGCACTGGTCACACAGTGTCCCCGGGTAGAAAGTAATGGAGGGGTGTGGCGGTGTAAAGTATTAAAGGGGTTATCCAGCTCTACAAAAACATGGCCACTTTCTTCCAGAGACAGCACCACTCTTGTCTCCAGTTAAGGTGCGGTTAGCAATTAAGCTCTTTTCACTTCAATGGAACCAAGTTGAAAACCCCACCCAAACTGGAGACAAGAGTGGTGCTGTCTCTGGAAGAAAGTGGCCATATATTTGTAGCACTGGATAACCCCTTAAAACCAAGTGGCGTCCAATGAGTAGAGCCGGCAGGTTGGCTGCCAGAGAGGTGGCATTGTAAGTTACAGCTTCATCGCTGATACAACTTGATGCAAACGTTACATAAAATGATTAATGTTGAGCCGTCGCTGCACCTCTTACTCGCAAAATTAGAAATAAATCCATTTTCTGGTAAATCTATTCAAAAGCCAACGGAGCAGAAAAGCATGTGCTTACACTGCAATCCTCCGGCCAAAGAGCTTGTGGTCTCCCCCCTGCCCCTTATCTCGCCTCCCCTCCTTATCTCTACAATACACTAATCAAATGGCTTGCAAATGCTTCGCAGCACTGCTGCAAATCCTCTCCATCCCCTGTGAGCCTCCAGCGGCTGCAGAGCAGATACCGAGCTCCCGGACAATGAGCGTGGCTCGTGGGAGGGGGGGAAGAATGGCCGCCGTGTGAATGAAGCGCTGAATGGCCTATAAAGGAGATTAACTGTTGCTACTTTGGAGGGAACATCTGTGGCCAATGTTCAGGCTTCTTGTCCTTTGCGGCTTGGCAGGGGTCTCCGGTTATGGCCGATGGCTGAAGGCTCTAGGTTTGCACTTTATTGTAGGTTGCTCCCTTGTAATGGCGCCTGCAGTTTTCTAAGTAACAAATTTATTTTAAAAAAATGAGAATAGACCTGAGACTATAGGCCCCCCAGTAATCCTCCAGTGCAATGTCTTCCCTTATCCTGTCCACATAGACTGCACTGGTAATGGATGATAGATAGCAGCCGTATGTGGAGTAGTTCACCTCTGGAAGAGAACTTGCTCTCTGGTGCCGCCTACTGGGTGTAGCTTCCAAATCAGTGGTTGACCCCAATAAGCGTAAATGTTATGCCAGGGAGTAAAGTGCTTAAAGGGGTTGTTCACCCCAAAAAATTTAAGTAATTAAAATTAACTGGTGCCAGAGATTTGTAATATACTTCTATTAAATAAAAAATCTCCCGTCTTCCAGTACTTATCAGCTGCTGTATATCCTGCAGGAAGTGGTGTATTCTTTCCAGTCTGACACAGTGCTCTCTGCTGCCACCTTTGTCCATGTCAGGAACTGTCCAGAGCAGGAGAGGTTTTCTATGGGGATTTGCTGCTCCTGTGCACAGTTCCTGACATGGACAGAGGTGGCAGCAGAGAGCACTGTCAGACTGGAGAGAATACACCACTTACTGCAGGAGATTTTTAAGTAGAAGTAAATTACAAAATAATATAAGTTTCTGACACTAGTTGATTTGGAAGAGCAAAAAATCACCAGACTATCCCTTTAAGTGTGTATACATATATTAGGGCACCTGCTGATATTGTAGAATGAGAGTGTTGCACCCTTGCCTGTAGCCATTGTACGCTGGGCTGTGGGGCTCTGACCTGTAGTGATATCACACTGATCTCTTTCTCAATGTACCTGGGGTTACATCTCTGTTCTAGGATAACCCATGGCTTGTAGCCTCTATGACCTTGACCCCATCAGGATCCGCTGGGAGTTGTAGTTTGCCGCAGTTGGGGATCACTCCGTAACACCGTATATTACTGTGAAATCACTTCACAGAAGAGTTTTTAAAACTTTCTCCTACAACTTGTGCGGTGACCCAGACTGTAGCTCCCGTGGTGCAGCAGCTTTATGTAAATTCCGCATTGTATAATCAGCCGGTGCAGTGCTCTGTGGGAGGATGCTCTTCGGCACGGCACGGAGAGGTTCCCGCTCGCCCCGGTGAAGCGGAGGGGCCTGTAAATATTGAGCGGGCAGGGATTAATACGATTACATAAGTCATGGCTGGTCATCTTCCGCTACTTAGCGCCGGCAGCCATCTCCTCCACTACAACGCCTTCCACAATTAAGTGGCAGAGCCGAGGAGGGGAAGCCACCCGGGGTGCGCCCATAATTACCGTAATGAAGTGTCGCTCGCCTCTTGTTTATTAAATGAAGGGAAGTTTTGCTGAACAAAGTGCGATTCCTCCTTATTTGTTTTTAATGAGCGCTCTCCGGTGGAGCGTGCCCTAAGCTGCATTTTGGGGATCATACAGGCGAGCGCTATTGCATAATAACATTTTACTGCCTCTAATATCTACAGCCGAGAAGACGGGGGATTTAATAAGTCACGTGACCCGCCTCCTCCTGAGATATATACATACATTCATATTACATCTGCATTACAGCAGGAATGGGGAACCTTCAGCCTCCAGCTGTTGCAGAACTACAGCTCCCATCATGCCTGGACAGCCGATGCTGCAGCTATCCAACATGATGGGGATTGCAGCAGCTGGAGGTCTGTAGGTTCCCCATCCCTGCTTTACATAGTACAAAAAAGGCTTATACTCCAGTCACACCCAGAGCTGCACAGAGAATAGTACTGGCAGCTGCTGGGATCAGTCAGCCTTGCGCTGATGGACACATCCACTGTAGGCCTATACCACCACTCTGGTAGACAGTCATACTGAGCATCACAGCTATTGTTTGAAGGTATAATTGTCAGAAGTAGTTAAAGGGGTACTTTTTTTTTTCAAGTCTACTGAATTCAAGTTATACAGATTTGTACTTTACTTCTATTTAACAAATCTTTGGTCTTCCAGTACTTGTCAGTTGCTGTGCGTCCTGCATGAAGTGGCGTATCCAGTCTGCCACCTCTGTCCATGTCAGGAACTGCCCAGAGCAGCAGCAAATAAAGCCTCATAGAAAAAGTCTCCTGCTCTGGACAGTACCTGACATGGACAGAGGTGGCAGCAGAGAGCACTGTGTCAGACTGGAGGGAATACACCACTTCCTGCAGGACATACAGCAGCTGATAAGTCGAGATTTTTAAATAGAAGTAATTTACAAACTTTCTGACACCAGTCGGTTTTGAAAGATTTTTTTTTTTTTTTTTTTTTTAATACCGGTGTACCCCTTTAAGTTCCCTTTCTCTCTTTTCCCTCTGCAGACTGAGGTGTGAGCTCTTCAGCTTCTCCTGCTGTGTAAGTGTATGTATGGTTCTCTGTAGGTTACATGCAGTAATTACAGTCTCACCTTCCGGCTCATGCTTTTATAATTACACCCGCCGTTCCATGTTATGATTTTTCGAGCGTGGACCGTCGTGTTACCTAACAGCGTCGCTGGCGGCCCGGGCTGGAGAGTTTGCGATCTCTGTGGGCAGCCGCAGCACATTCTGTACTCTCTGGATGGAAGCACTGAAGGCTCCTAGCACGAGGCCTGATCACCGCCGGCCGAGCCGGTTTATTTATTACAGTGCGGGAGCTGTTTCCACGCAGTGTATTAGTAATCAGAAGCCGTGCAGCCATATAACACACGTTTTCTAAGCAAACTAGGGGGAAAATGTGAGTTATTACAAGTCATAGAAGATGATCCATACTGGGCTGCTCTACTCTGCATCATCATTGGCTGAGGTCTCCTTATCTGCTCCAGTCACCACCAGAGCTGCATTCACTATTCTGCTGGTTTCCTGTTGGCTCTCAGGTTGCAGGACCTCGCATCTCTATCCTGTTGCAGCTGCTTTAGTGTCTGCTGTGGAGATGTGATGTTGTATGAACATAGTTTGATACCTTTAGACTTACTCTTCTCACCCCCCAGTCACATCCAGAGCCCCTTTACCAGTGTGCAGTGTTTCCTGTGAGCTCTCAGGTCCTCACAGTTTCGTTGTGCTCGGTCAGCGGTCGTCCAGGCCTCCTCTACATCGATGCGTTACCTGAGAACAACAAGATGCACATTAAAGTAACTTATTTTATGCTGCGGTTACTGCATAAGCTGCGTTCATTCATGTGCTGGTGTCCTGATGGCTCTTGGGATGCAAGACATCTCAAATCTGGTGTGAGAAAGTTGTATAGATTTGTAGTTTAATTCTATATAAAAATCTCCAGTCTTCCAATACTTATCAGCTGCTGTATGTCCTGCAGGAAGTGGTGTATTCTTTCCAGTCTGACACAGTGCTCTCTGCTGCCACCTCTGTCCATGTCAGGAACTGTCCAGAGCAGGAGAGGTTTTCTATGGGGATTTGCTGCTACTCTGGAAAGTTCCTGACATGGCCAGAAGTGGCAGCAGAGAGCACTGTGTCACACTGGAGAGAATACGCCACTTCCTGCAGGACATACAGCAGCTGATAAGTACTGAAAGACTGGAGATTTTAATTTTTTTTTCTTTTTTTTTAGTAAGAGTAATTTAAAAATCTATATAACTTTCTGATGCTGGTTGATTTGAAAGCATGTCTTTCTCCTGAGTACCCCTTTAAGTTCTTTCTTGTGATATAATAAATATAGGTTTATTGTATAAATCTTGTTCCAGTCGCCTCCAGAGCTGCGTCTCCTAATCTCTTCCTCGCCATACTAAGCATCCTGTGCTGCAGTGGCTTATGGGAGATGTAGTTTAATGTCAGCATAATGTTCCATCTATAATTCTCCTGATCTTCTATCATCTCACAATCCCCTCTGTCCCCCGCACCAATGTAAATCATCTGTTATGAAAGGATTAGTGTTACATGAACGTTGTGTTACACCTGTAAGTCTCCTCATCCCTCGGAGCTGGATTCACCAATTTGCTGATATTCAGTTATCCCTTCTGTTCCCATTGGCTGTGCACAGTATCACCGACAGATTGTGGGCGATGTAATATAGTATCCAGATAGTGGCCGTACACCTCCAATAACTGAGTGTTTGGCCGTCCCTTGTCTCTCCCTAGTACCCCGTACACAATAACGTCACTGTGTTTTTTTTTGGGGGGGGAGGGGTAATGGTCTCCTATAAACGGGTTGAGCTCTGATTTTTTTTTTTTTTCCCCCTCCCACTTGACCCCTATTCCCTGTGACATCGACTGTCAGTGGGTGGTCGGGAAAGCCCCATACATCTTAAGACCCTACTACACAGAACGATTATCTGCCGATAATCATTCCTTGTAATAGAAGGCAACAATCAGCTGACGTGAACGGTGTCGGTGGATCGTTGCAGTCGTTTGTCTTTCAACATTATTAAAAGACGAACGACTCATACAGCAGCGATCTGCTGCTGTCGCTCCATGGAATAGGAGGCAGCAGACCGCCACTATCCGCTATGGGCTGCCCGGACGATCCAGCAATCACCCGGGCAGCTCCCCGCAGCCCCTCCTGTACTCACCCGATCACTGCTGCCGCATGTAATAGCAGAGGCAGTGAGTGGGGAACAAGGACTACGCTCCCCATTTTCGCCCTGTGTAATAGGGGCTTCATACTGCCAGGGAGTGTCAGGTACGGTCAACAACAGAATAAGTTATCAGGATCTCATCTGTCCCCCATTGTAAACCCTCTATTATGGAAGGCTCAGTGTTACATGATCGTTGTATTCCATCAGTACGGCTGATCTTATTCTCCCGGTCTCAGCCTGAGCTGCATTCACCAATATATGGATTTCTCGTCGTTTCTGCAGAAAATTGAGAACAGCCCCTTAGAACCTCCGAGCCTAAACGGTATTGTCTGCCTGAATCAGTATACGTCACCTTGTTGTAGAGAGAATGCAGACATTGGGGGGGAGCTAGACCCACACAGGTGGTATGCTAAAGTGTTTATGGGACAAAGAAATGACACCTGGACTGTAGCCATACCCGCTAAATAACCAATAAAAGAACATTACCTTGTTGTAGCGTAAATCACTGAACATTTATTTATTTTAACGATGTGACAAAATGGCTAGAAAATATGGAGACCAGAACCATGTTAACCAATCCTACTTTCCTGATCACCTATATACCCTTTACCAGGGATGAGGAACCTTCGGCCCTCCAGCTGTGGCAAAACTACAATTCCCATCATGCCTGGACGGCCTTTATTTCCTACCCCTGCCCTAAACTATCCTACTTTATCACCTAAAGCTGCTTCTATGTGTAAGAAAACTGTTCCCAGAGGGACCTTCCCAGCAATAATCATTGAGGCTTCTTGTATACATCCACCTTACCCGAATCTAATGATTGACTATGAGGTTGCTGCCACACTGTTACCTCTCAGGATCTCCCCTGTGCCTGTGTAGATCATCGCCTGTTGTTCTGGATTATGGAAGGCTTAGCGTTACGTGAATATTTTATCACATCTGTGAGCCTACTAATCTTACTTTTCCATTTACACCCGGAGCTGCGTTCACCATATTCACTGACTTTCTGTCAACGCTCAGGATCTAGGAAAGCTTTTCGCCCCCCCCCCCCCCCCCCTCCAGATGCCAATGTAGATCACCTCCTACTACAGGGGGGTCATACTCAGGTCCTCCAGCTTCTGCATAACTGCAACTCCCATCATGCCTGGAGAGCTAAAGCTTTGGCTCTCAAGGCATGATGGGAATTGTAGTTTTGCAACAGCTGGGGAGCCTCGGTGTGACACCTGTGTTCTACAGTCAGGTATTATGGAGGTTGTAGTGATACATGGATATTACATCTACAAGTCCAATAATCTTTTCCAGCCGCATTTACCAGTTTGCTGATTTCCTGTAAACTCTCAGGATCTCAGAATGATATATTGTGGCAGATGTAGTGTTACAAAATATAAACTTGTATATTATACGTCCCACCAGTTTGCTTCTTTCTGGTTAGCGCTCATGACCCAACGTTCTCTACATTTTGCCCTCAGTACCGGTACAGAGTGTCCTCTCCTATGGTGTGTATACCTATGTCCTATGGTGTGTATACCTATGTCCTATGGTGTGTATACCTCTGTCCTATGGTGTGTACCTCTGTCCTATGGTGCGTGTATACCTCTGTCCTATGGTGCGTGTATACCTCTGTCCTATGGTGCGTGTATACCTCTGTCCTATGGTGCGTGTATACCTCTGTCCTATGGTGCGTGTATACCTCTGTCCTATGGTGCGTGTATACCTCTGTCCTATGGTGCGTGTATACCTCTGTCCTATGGTGTGTATACCTCTGTCCTATGGTGTGTATACCTCTGTCCTATGGTGTGTATACCTATGTCCTATGGTGTGTATACCTCTGTCCTATGGTGTGTATACCTCTGTCCTATGGTGTGTATACCTCTGTCCTATGGTGTGTATACCTCTGTCCTATGGTGCGTGTATACCTCTGTCCTATGGTGCGTGTATACCTTTGTCTTATGGTGGCAGCCAGCAGAGTCTTGAATGAAGCTCTGGAGGATAGGACCTCATGTAATCTATAATTGTATAACCTGTAGATTTAATAACCTTACAATCAACTGTTAGAAGTTTTTTCATTAAAATTGTAAACTATTTTCGGGGGATGTCTTTGTAATCAGCATATTTTTCTAGTATTATTAGAAGTTTTTCTTCTTTTCTCTTTAGGCATTTCACACAGCAGGAAACCAATAACACCATAACCTCCAGCACCAAAGCAGTTCTCCAGCTCTCCGAGATTGTCAAAGGCTCCACCCGGGTGAGTGTCTCCTCCTCATGTGGTTGCCAGATTAGATTATAGCGCAATTTATGTTGTTCTCATCTGTAGCTTGTAATGTGCGGATGTCAATATAGCGTCCCCAATCATTTATTAAAGGGGAACTATTAGCAGGTAGGAAGGATCTTACCTGTTCCTAGGCCCATATTGTGCACGGGATGGTGAGGAGGACGGTATGTATCTTAAGGCCCTATTCCACCAACAGATCTGACGACAGATTATCTGCCGAAGATTTGAAGCCAAACCCAGGAACAGAATATAATCAGAGAACCGGTCATAAAGGAAAGACTGGATTTCTCCTCTTTCAAATCCACTCCTGGGTTTGGCTTCAAATCTTTGGCAGATAATCTGTCGTCAGATCTGTTGGTGGAATAGGGCCTTTACCTGCCTGCGCTGTTAGCAGTGTAATGTTAGCATGGAACATGTGGTAAGGGCGAGGTAGTGCTCCTAACAGTGCTCCAGATTGAGGGTTACACTGCTAACAGTGCCAAGGAGGAAGGAAAGAGACATACCGTCATCCTCCCCGCCCTGAGCTCTATAGGGGCTGTCAGCAGGTTAGATTAGTCTAAACTACTAATAGTTCCTCTTTAAATGTCACTCATTGCCCAATGTGACTAATCATTGTATCACGCTCATTTATCTAGAACCGTTTAGGAAGCTGATTAAACCTTCGTCTCGACTTTAGTTTTCTAACCCATGCTTCTCAGCAGTTGCAAAACTACAACTCCCAGCATGCCCTGCCAGCTCCACCCTCCCTGTAGCTCTTTTCCTCAGCCTACGGTTGTCAGGGGATGCTGGGAGTTGTAGTTTTGCAGTAACTAAAGAGGCCTGGGTTGGGGGACGTTGCCCTAAGATGTGATAGAGACATAAGATAAAGGCTGCATTACACTGCTGGCACCAGACTTTTCTGCACTTTTTGCAGCTTCTGTTACAGTTTGAAAATTTTTTCAAGGAATGTGTTTAAAGGGGAAAAAAATCTTGTAAAAGGTGTGGCCTTTTTTGTGTAAACTATTGTTGGTGCGTAAGTGTGAATGGTATCCTGCAGACTCAGCAACTTTCTTTAGCGCAGCAAAAAAAATAAAAACATCTGGCCTCTCCTGTTGTGAATTTACTGGTTTTTCGCAGTTTCTTACTTTTTCTCTTTGGTTTCTTGCAGCAGGATCGTCTGCAGCTGGACAGACTGAAGAGCCAACTATCGGAGGCCATCCAGCGCTACGGGGCCGTGCAAAAGGTAAAGCAGCTCCATCACTGCAGGAAATCCCAGAAGCTTCCATTATAACCAGCACACCAGAGATGAAGGGGCACAGTGCATGCGGTCACATCATTTTTACTCTTCATTTTAAGGGTCCCAGGACCTGGTCCTCCCCCGCCACCCAAGTACAAACAGCTGACAAGTTTGTTGAAATGATGGGTACCCTTCAAAGGGGTTTCCCACAAAGGGCACAAGAACCTACTTGCAGTTGTATAAACAGTGGGGGTCCCAGCGATCATTAGGACAGGTGCGGTAAAATGATGTGCACTGCCTCTGCATTCAGCGTACAAGCCTCCTAAATGATCCAGAACATTAAAGTGGAAGAAAGATAGTTCCCCAAAACAATTTTTTTTCCTTTAAACCAACTGGTCCCAGAAAGCACCAGAGATTTGTAATTTACTTCCATTAAAAAATCTCCAGTCTTCTAGTACTTATCAGCTGCTGTATGTGCTGCAGGAAGTGGTGTATTCTCTCCAGTCTGACACAGTGCTCTCCGCTGCCACCTCTGTCCATGTCAGGAACTGTCCAGAGCAGGAGAGGTTTTCTATGGGGATTTGCTGCTCTGGACAGTTCCTGACATGGACAGAGGTGGCAGCAGAGAGCACTGTGTCAGAATGCAGAGAATACATCACTTCCTGCAGGACATACAGCAGCTGATAAATACTGGAAGGCTGGAGGATTTTTTAAATATAAATCTTGCACTTTATTACACCAGTTGATTTGAAAGAAAACAATTTTTTTGGGGTGAACAACCCCTTTAAGGTGTATGGGTCTTTCCTGAACAACTACTGACAGATGAGTTTGGTGAAGATAGGGGTCAGGCATGATTGAAGATTACTGCCCGATCCCTTTGGTTTCAGGAGAGATTAGCCACAGCCAGACCACTCTGGCTGCAGCCTACCCCTCCCCTCCCCATAGAGAACACAGGAGTACTGGATTTCTATTTACATCATTATTATTTTTGCATCCCCCCGGTGCTAATTCTGGCATTTGTGAATGCGGTGGGGCGCACAGAGTTAAGCGGGATCTCTCCTTAATGCGCTAAAACCACATTTAACCGAACAATTTGCATAGAAATGATGTTGGTTTTTCATCCTTTAATCTGCATTTGTGTTTACCAGGACAGCAATGCCCTGTAGCACACGAGATAGATGTAAGTGGAAAGCAGTTAGGAATAAATATATTTGGGAATTTTTTTTTATACATTTTTAATCCCCCCCCCTTCCCTTTCCCCTCCCCCCCGATCATTGCTGCTGTTTGAATAATGCGGCATGCTTAGAAACCACGTAGCCTGCGGGCAGCGCTCAGGCCCATCATGTAATGAAAGAGCTATGGGAATATGTTCTGGAGCTGACGCACTTCTCTCTATTCTCTTAAACCCACAGAAAATAGCTGATAAATCCAAGTCCTTACTGAGCGGCAGCGGGCAGAGAGCTCAGAAACAAGTAAGTAACGCCGTGTAATAATGGAAGTCATCTGCTATACGCCGACCGCATACAAAGAGCAAGCCGGCCTCCGCTACAGGACAAGCTGTATATAGGGGCAGTATGATGACCGCCTGGAGGTGACCGGAAATAAGCCAGACACCTAAATATCCTCCATGGCCGATCCATAACCACCTTAAAAGGGGTACCCTGGAGGGGGGATATAAATCCACTGTTCCCAGAAAGTTATGGTTAGGCAGTTCAGTGCCATATAGGATTGTACATGTGCTTCCAGGGTCAGGCAGTGCTCTATAGGGTTGTACGTGGGCTTTCAGGGTCAGGCAGTGCTCTATAGGGTTATACATGGGCTTGCAGGGTCAGGCAGTGCTCTCTCTATAGGGTTGTACATGGGCTTCCAGGGTCAGGCAGTGAGCTGTAGGGTTGAGCAATAGCTTGCAGGATCAGGCAGTGCTCTATAGGGTTATACATGGGCTTGCAGGGTCAGGCAGTGCTCTCTCTATAGGGTGGTACATGGGCTTCCAGGGTCAGGCAGTGCTCTATATCAGTTCTTCAACTGTGAGGCGCCCCCTACTTGTTGGTGAGGCCCAGCTGGGGAACCAGTTTTCACAAAAGTAACTATGATCTGCACAGTCCTTTGGCTGTTTGCAAAAATCTCCATGTTCGCAACATTATTAATTCATTTTGTACTTGCTTTATTAGTATATAGGGCTTGGAGACGGGTGAAAGCTATCCCCAGCATTATTTTCAGCTTTTAAATGGACTTTCACCACCAATAGTGAGGCCCAGGCATCGTCTTGGTCCGTCTGGTGAGGCCCAGGCATCGTCTTGGTCCGTCTGGTGAGGCCCAGGCATCGTCTTGGTCCGTCTGGTGAGGCCCAGGCATCGTCTTGGTCCGTCTGGTGAGGCCCAGGCATCGTCTTGGTCCGTCTGGTGAGGCCCAGGCATCGTCTTGGTCCGTCTGGTGAGGCCCAGGCATCGTCTTGGTCCGTCTGGTGAGGCCCAGGCATCGTCTTGGTCCGTCTGGTGAGGCCCAGGCATCGTCTTGGTCCGTCTGGTGAGGCCTAGGCATTGCCTTGGTCTGTTGGGTGAGGCTCCAGTAGAAAAAGTTTAAGAAGCTCTGATCTATAGGGTCACACAGAGCATTATAGGGGGTTGCTTTGCTGTCGGTGGCTCTGTTTCCATGTGCAACTCTTGTATGCGAGCAGACGTTGATCCGCTGTTTACAGTGGACGGAGAGTGACATTTACTATGCCGCTGCCACCTCTAAAGTAAATGTTCTCCTCTACAAGCTTATCCTGTGTCCGTGCGAGCACAATGTGTGCCCTGTGAGAGGAAGAACGAGCGGAAAACAGAACCACCATTACCATAGATCACAGATAAAGCAGCGCTCCCAGCTTGTTTCATATCCCAGTGTCTAAGCACTCCCCTATGTCAGATGGAGACGTAACATCGTTCATCCTGAGCCTCCTGATTCATGAAGAGTTTCAGGAAAATTACTATACTGATGAAGTATTGAATCTCTTGTTTGCGGTCAGTGAATGGGGACACCTGCTTTCTCCTGTACAAAGTAAACAAATTATCTCTAGCTGTTGCAAAACTACAGTTCCTACCATGCAGCAAGATGGGAGTTGTAGTTTTGCAGCATCTGGAAAGCCATAAAGCATTTATTCCCCCCAAATAAAAAAAATTATTTCAGATCAACTGGTGCCAGAAATTAGTAATTTACTACTATTAAAAAAACTCCAGTCTTCCAGTACTTATCAGCTGCTGTATGTCCTGCAGGAAGTGGTGTCTTCTTTCCAGTCTGACACAGTGCTCTCTGCTGCCACCTCTGTCCATGTCAGGAACTGTCTAGAGCAGCAAATCCCCATAGAGAACCTCTCCTGCTCTGGACAGTTCCTGACATGGACAGAGGTGGCAGCAGAGAGCACTGTGTCAGACTGGAGAGAATACACCACTTCCTGCAGCACATACTGCAGCTGATAAGTGCTGGAAGACTGGAGATTTTTTAATAGAAGTAAATTACAAATCTCTGGCACCAGTTGATTTGAAAGCTGATACATTGTAACAATCTCTCAGAACACATTGCACCTTACCTTAAAACCTGTGCAATGTGACGCATCATGTTGATCGTGGCTCATACGTTGCGTCGCCCTCTGCCTTTCGCTCCGCCATAAGTCCCCTCCCCCCACCCCCCCAGCACTGGTGAAACCTATTGTTATAGAATAAATGGAGCGGTTTATCCAAAGTGTCACCTTGCGGAGGGGAAGTGTCTGTTTACAATATATTTAATAATTTCAAGTCTCCGTAGCATCTTGCGGAGACAAAAGGAGCTGACATAGGATTCGGCATGACGGCTGCGTCGCTAATCAGATTAAGGCGAACGCTCGGCCCGGGCTCCCTGACCTTGAGAGATATTAGCTAGGATTGTGGGTGATGCGAGGGAAAACATACGGATTTCTTCTTGAGCGAAATAATAGGATGATGCGAGCGGAGTCCTGTCCTGTCCTCGTCTTCTCCTCTCCGCTCTCAGGATTTTAGAGGACGCGAGACGACTCCAGCAATAATACAAATGTCACCGCTGTAAAAGTCAAAGCAAAACCCAACGTTCAGGAGTCAAGTAGTAGAGACGTGATTCACCCCCCAGTAACGTCAGCGGATTCATGTGGGATCTTATTATAGCTGATCATTACTGTTTTCTACCATAGATATGATTTACATAGGAGCAGTATTATAGTAGTTATATTCCTGTATATAGGAGCAGTATTATAGTAGTTATGGTTCAGGGAAGAAACAGAGTGCTGCACCTCACACCTATGGCTGATACTAGTACCTCTCGGCTGCATAAAAAAACATCAGAATTCTGTATGTGAATTGATCAAGCCCCACTGCCCCATGTACCTCGTGCCGGTATCTGATACACATGGGTCCCTACACTAAGTCCACACTGTGCCGGTCAGCGACCACCCCCACCGCAGGCGTGCACAGCCAGGGAACGGGGGCCATGGGACGGCCCTGCGACCCCCATGCCACAGGACCAGACCCAAAAATGCCACACCAAAACCCGGCCAGCACCACCGGCGGAGGAAGCTGCCCCCAAACAGCACAAGTCTGGATAAGGTATTGCACTCACCATAGCTATCAAAGATAGAATGGGACAGACAGGAGGGATTAAAACCATGTGCACTCAGGTGTCTCCTGCTAATTGTGGTCATGTGGGTCTCAAAAGAGAGAAACAAAATACGGTTCAGGGAAGAAAAAGAGTGCTGCACCTCACACCTATGGCTGATACTAGTGCCCCTAGGCTAAATAAAAAACATCAGAATTCTGTATGTAAATTGATCAAGCCACACTGCCCCATAGGAGCAGTATTATAGTAGTTATGTTCTTGTATACAGGAGCAGTATTATAGTAGTTATATTCCTGTATATAGGGGGCAGTATTATAGTAGTTATATCCCTGTATATAGGAGCAGTATTATAGTAGTTATATTCCTCTATATAGGGAGCAGTATTATAGTAGTTATATTCCTGTATATAGGAGCAGTATTATAGTAGTTATGTTCTTTTATATATGGGCAGTATTATAGTAGTTATATTCCTGTATATAGGGGGCAGTATTATAGTAGTTATATTCCTGTATATAGGAGCAGTATTATAGTAGTTATGTTCTTGTATATATGGGCAGTATTATAGTAGTTATATTCCTGTATATAGGATCAGTATTATAGTAGTTATATCCCTGTATATAGGAGCAGTATTATAGTAGTTATATTCTTGTATATAGGAGCAGTATTATAGTAGTTATATTCTTGTATATAGGGAGCAGTATTATAGTAGTTATATTCTTGTATTTAGGGGGCAGTATTATAGTAGTTATATTCTTGTATTTAGGGGGCAGTATTATAGTAGTTATATTCTTGTATATAGGGAGCAGTATTATAGTAGTTGTATTCCTGTGTATAGGAGCAGTATTATAGCAGCTATAACTACTATAATACTGCCCCTATATACAGGAACATAACTACTCTAATACTGATATATAGATATGATTTACATAGGAGCAGTATTATAGTAGTTATATTCCTGTATATAGGAGCAGTATTATAGTAGTTATATTCTTATATATAAGAGCAGTATTATAGTAGTTATAACTACTATAATACTGCCCCCTATATACAGGAATATAACTACTATAATACTACTCCTATATACAAGAATATAACTACTATAATACTGCCCCCTATATACAGGAATATAACTACTATAATACTGCTCCTATATACAGGACTATAACTACTATAATACTGCTCCTATATACAAGAATATAACTACTATAATACTGCCCCTATATACAGGAATATAACTACTATAATACTGCTCCTATATACAAGAATATAACTGCTATAATACTCCTATATACAAGAATATAACTGCTATAATACTGCTCCTATATACAGGAATATAACTACTATAATACTGCTCCTATATACAGGAATATAACTACTATAATACTGCTCCTATATACAGGAATATAACTACTATAATACTGCTCCTATATACAGGAATATACTACTATAATACTGCCCCCTATATACAGGAATATAACTGCTATAATACTGCTCCTATATACAGGAATATAGCTACTATAATGCTCCTTTATACAGGAATATATTATTGTATATAGGAGCAGAATTATAGTAGTCATATTTGTGTACATAATAGGCAATATTTTGGTGGTTGTAGTAGTAATCTAAAACATACAGAATGGTTGTAGTGTAGTAATTTTCTTCGTCATAGGAATGGTTTCTGTGCTTCGTTTAGTAGATGACGGAGAATGATAAATTACAGCCACACTTGGGAATGAGGTCAGGGCCGTTGTCTCTTTCTCTCCCGTTTCACGATCTCATTGTCCGTGCTCTAACCTGCAGTATGATGAGCCTGGTGTAGCTTGGACTATTACTGAACCATTGGTAATACTAGTTGTGACCTCTGCACCTTTCCTTTTCTTCATATTACTACTTATCATAAACTTCTGATTTATTTATTACCTGGATTCCCTTTCCTATTGCACAGTGATGAGACCGGATACAGGTCTTGTGTCGGACGCACTTTAACTGTTCAGATCACACGTTTTATCTGGATTTACCTTTCATGAGGAATTGGACTTTACCGACAGGGATAACATCCTACATTAGTCTGGCAGTGTCATAATCTTACATGCTGTCTCCCATGCTGCAGAATGATATGTCCGTTTGTCTCGCACCATCAGTGGGTCTGTTGTATCTGTGGTGCGGTGGAATCCAGCAGTGACATGGAGCATGAACAATAGTGACAGCTGCTCAGTTTAGCACCAACCTGGAGTCAGTCTGTAACCCCTTTTCAGGCTACTGTCTTCTACCTGCTTACAACTCCTGTAGTGCCAAAGTATTATGAAAGTCTGCAGCAATGACCAATGGCAAAATGAAGCCTAAATATCTGCTGCCTGGATCACAGAGTTTCGAAGGATAAAAGTTTGTATGCTCTCGGCTCAGATATTAAAGGGTTACCAGATTAGTCTTGGTTTTCGACTTGTAGAACGTGTTGCATAAAGCTGAACATGTTTGGGACCATTACAGTCATTAATCACAGTGTGTCGTCATCGGCCAAATATCAAAGTGGCTGCTCCCCCACAAGGTATGACTCATCAGCCGCCGGCGACACACAATTATCATCGTAAAGAGGTAATAATGATGCAAATCACAGGATTCTAACACAATAAACCTGTTTGAAACACATTGTAGTAAGAAAACAGTGTACCGTGGAATGGATCGGTGTCTTACACAGCATGCATGGCATTGTCCCCGGGAGGAATGACAAGAAAGTAATTTGTCTCTGGGATTTATGGCGGGGGTTGGGACTGTCTCTGGGTTGGATGGCTGGGATGGGATTGTCTCTGGGTTGGATGGTGGGGATGGGATTCATTCTGGGTTGGATAGCGGGGATAGGATTGTCTCTGGGTTGGATAGCGGGGAGGGGATTGCCTCTGGGATGAAAGACTGGAATGGGATTTTCTCTGGGATGGATGGCAGGGATAAGTGTTTCTTTGACATTGATGACATGGATGGGATTGTCTCTGGGTTGGATGGCAGGGATGGAATTGTCTCTGGGTTGGATGGCGGGGATGGAATTGTCTCTGGGTTGGATGGCAGGGATGGGATTGTCTCTGGGTTGGATGGCAGGGATGGGATTGTCTCTGGGTTGGATGGCAGGGATGGAATTGTCTCTGGGTTGGATGGCAGGGATGGGATTGTCTCTGGGTTGGATGGCAGGGATGGGATTGTCTCTGGGTTGGATGGGGAATGGGATTGTCTCTGGATTGGATGGGGGGATGGGATTGTCTCTGGGATGTATAGCAAGGTTTGTCTTGGGATTGTCTCTGGCATAGACGGCGGGGATGCCATTGTTTCTGGGATGGAAGATTGGAATGGGATTTTCTCTGGGATGGATGGCAGGGATAGGAGTTTCTTTGGCATGGATGGCGGGGACAGGATTTTCTCTGGGTTGGATGGCTGGGATAGGATTGTCTCTGGGTTGGATGGCGGGATTGTTGGATGGCGGGGATGGCATTGTCTCTGGGATGGATGGAGAGGATGTGGTTGTCTCTGTGATGGAAGGCGGGGATAGGGTTGTCTCTGGCATAGATATCTGGGGATTACATCATTTGCCTGGTAGGGAAGGTGGGGATGGGAGTGTCTCTGGGATAGATGATGGGGATGGGGTTCTCTTTGGATTGATGCATGGATAGCCGGAATGGGATTGTCTCTGGATGGATGGGGGGGATGGGATTGTCTCTGGGATGGATGGCGGGGATAGGATTGTCTCTGGGATAGATAATTGGGGTTGACGTCATTTACATGGTGGGGAAGGTGGGGATGGGAGTGTCTCTGTGGATGGATGGCGGGGATGGGATTGTCTCTGGATGGATGGCGGGGATGGGATTGTCTCTGGATGGATGGGGGGATGGGATTGTCTCTGGGATGGATGGCAGGGATTTGATTGTCTCTGGGATGGCAGGGGATGGGGTTGTCTCTGGGAGGGATGGCGGGGGATAGGATTGTCTCTAGGATAGATATCTGGGGGTGACGTTGTCTCTTGCATAGTGGGGATAGGACTGTCTCTGGCATGGATGGTGGGGATTATCTCTGGAGAGGATTTTAGGTATGTGATTTTCCTCGAGGTGGATAGCAGCAATGGTATTGTCCTTAGGAGTGTTCCAAGGGCGCATGGCAAGGTTGGGATTATGTTCAGGATGGATGGAGAAACAGTAATGACATTATTTCTGGAATAGATGGCCCATATTGGACTGTCCCTGGGACTGACATGAGGGAAGGCCTTGTCCCTGGGGCAGATGCTGGCACATACTGACACAGTCTCATAAAGTGGTTTTAACCATTACAAGGGACTGTTCTCCCCTTGTGGTGATTATTTTTTCTTCTATAACACCTTTATGCCTGTTGGGTTTCCTGTACTATGGCACAAAGGTTAGATGGCTAAGCCTCATCACGGATTCCACTCACCGAGGGCACGTACACCAATGTGATTACATTCTCAGAACGGTAGGAACCTGGGAACAAAAGCAATAAGTGTCTTCCAGTTACTCCTGCCCTTTTGTCATTGGCGTGGTAAACATTTCTCGGCCCTACACAAAATGTGTGTTTTCATTTATGTCTCCCGGTCTGCCGTGTGTCTGATATGAATGGACGCGGAGGTGAGTTGAGTGAAGGCTGCAGTTAATCATTCCTCTTCCCTCCTTACAAACCTTGTCCTTGGGGAGGTCGAAGTAAAGTCTGATATGACCGGCCCTCTAAAATTGTTATTTACGGAGCTTGGCCCTGGTGCTGTGATGCTATCCGTCTCGTAATTACTGACAGGGAATACCGTTCATTCTCATGTCCTCAAGTAGGAATAGGTGAGGAAAACAGATTTATCCTGGGACGGATGGGAGTTATGGGATTGTCCTGGGACAGTTAGAACTCTTAGACTGGATGCTAGTTGTGCGATTCTGTTAGGATGGATGGAACAGACACTGGTTAGGGGATTTTTCCTGGATGGATGGGGATCGCGGGATTGTCCCTAGATGTATGGTGGTTGTGGGTTTGGGGCGGGAGGGGGTTGTCCCTGGAGCGGATGGCGGGGAGGGGCGGTCCCTGGGGCGGATGGCGGGGAGGGGCGGTCCCTGGGGCGGATGGCGGGGAGGGGCTGTCCCTGGGGCAGATGGCGGGGAGGGGCTGTCCCTTGGACGGGCGGCGGGGAGGGGATGTCCCTGCAGCGGGTGGAGGTAGGAAAGGGGGTGGGTTTTGTCCTCTGGGCAGACAATTTTTATGGAGTCTGTACTGAGACGCATTGTCCAGGAATAGTTGGTGGAGACTCTCCCTGACGGGTTGGCTTGTCCATGGGAAGGTCAGCTGAGACACAGTGCTCCTCTGTATGTCTGGTGGGGCGTTGTTATTCCCTAGATTTATGGCCATTATAGAATTGTCCCGATACAGATAACTGTGCTGGTTTGTCTTTAAACAGATGGTGGAGATGGATTGTTCTTGGCTTAGATGATAGTTTTTGAGTTGTCCCCAGGTGGTTATGGGATTATCCTGGGATGGTGAAGAAGGAAGATTTTTTTCTTTTCTTCTTCTTTCCCCCTTTGACAAAACAAAATAAAAAATTGGTAAAGTCTACCGTCTTTTTCTTCTTTTGGATATACTTGTATGTTATATTGGCATAATCTCTTATTGCCGGTCACATCTGGAGAATTATTGCCGCTCCTGTTGCCGTTTTGACCCTTTAAGGGCGCAGGGAATTTTTTTGTTGTTGCAAAATTACGTTCTTAAAATCTCTTGTGACGGCCGTGCTAGAAATGTAATTATAGCCTGTGGTGAATCGCCGATCCCGCTGACCGCCTCACCGGCATGCTACCTCCCTGCACGTTTATTGGTCAACAATTAATAGATTATTTACTATTACGGGACCGGTGTGATCGGGACTCCCTAAGCAGGATTGTCCATTCTTATGTAGCTAATAGCAGTCACAAACATAGTGGTGGTAGATGCAGGACCGGACAAGGCATGCTACAAGAGTCTGCACCGGCAAAGTAGTAGTAGAGTCCTTAATACAGCCGATCGCATAGAGGAAATCTGACTAAAAATAAACCTGTATTATAAATAATGCGACTTCTGGGACGGGAAAGGTCAGCGGGGCCCCTGTCACCTCTGTGCATACACGGAGGTCTCACACAATGGTGTTCCCCTCCCCCGGGACACGGAGGTGAGGGCAGCCGGCTCTGTAATGAGGGGACCTGAATCATTGACTGACGGACTAAAGATGGATTTCTGGAAGTGGCTATGAATCACAAATGAATGTATTCTGACCTGGTGCAGTCAAGCCACAAATATCCCAGAGACCCGTGAAGAATGGACGCCGAGCGTGGCGTTATTTATATATATATATATATATATATATATATATATATATATATATATATATAGATATAGATATATAGATATATATATATAGATAGATATATAGATAGATATATATATAGAAAACTTGTATATTGGAGCAACACTACCAGATGTCCTGAAGTGGGTGCCAGCGGGTGGCCGAGACCACGGCTTCAACTTAAATATATGCAGAAATCCCCACAGCACTCCGGATTGGCAAAAACAAACGTGGTTTATTGCATGGTGAAACAGCACAAAATAGTCAGAAGCGACGTTTCGACGACCTCCGTCTTCTTTTTCAAGCGTGACTCTATACAAAACAGCAGATCCTTTATACAGGTGTGTAAATTAGTGAAAAACAGTAATTGGTGCAAAAGTGCACGTGATTAAGGTTTGACAAGCAAACAAATAAAGTTTAAAAATTCAATACAAGTGAATACAAAAGTACACAATACTGTGTACAAGTGCTCAAGTGTAGTGAGAACCGCTTGAGCCAGGCGGCGAGGTATCAAAAAGAGTCCATAATTAGGTATATACAAACGTAATGTTCATATTCTTTGTAGCTGCTTCGGCTCACCACCGGTAGAGGGAAGAATTTGAACCTCGGCACTTCTGCGCATGCGTGCGCTCAATGCATAATAGATGACGCCCATCATGTATGGTTCTCCAATGGGGATGATAGTTGTAATAGTAGGAATGGATTAGGGTACTACAGACAGCCTGCTGCAGAAAAGTGGCATCACCCCGGACCATCACGGCACCCGGTACCGCCACCCCTGCATTCCTGGCTGATGGTTCCCGCATCTCTCATTACCTGCATGTAATGTGAACAGTCACCACACTTCTACATACAAGCCGATCATACCGGTACTTGGGACGATAGTAGGAGAACTGCATCACCCCGGACTTTGTGTTCTATCCGGTACCGCGTCCTCCTTTCGTCCTGTGGCCCCTCCGGGCCCCTTCCCCTGGATCGCTTGTTACTAGTAGAGTTCATGGTGCAAGAACTGTGTGTGAATTGTGACTGAAGATTATCCATCCAAATTAATACCGATGTTAGTTGCTGCCTCGGTTCATCCTTCCTACGGTTGGTGGTGAGTCTATCCGCTACACTCCAATACGTACAATATGTTATGATCTATAAAACAGAAACCACAATGAATATATAGAAGATCCACTGTTAACAGTTGTCACACTTAGAAATGCAGTACATGGAACACAGTGGAAAAAGAAGTCACATCCTATTTCACCATACGCCGTGAGGTCTTATATTCTACATTAAGTCCTGACGGACTTAAAGCATTAGTTTTGAAGATCCATTCTAATTCACGCCTGTGTAGAGCTAGTTGTTACCTCCTCTCGCAGGTAGATGAACCTTGTCCACAACCATACATTTTAAATCAATCTCCTGATGTCCCATCATTTTGTGCTGTTTCACCATGCAATAAACCACGTTTGTTTTTGCCAATCCGGAGTGCTGTGGGGATTTCTGCATATAGATATATATATAGATATATATAGATAGATATAGATAGAGATATATATATATATATATATATATAGATAGATAGATAGATAGATAGATAGAGAGAGAGAGATATATATAGATATATAACACACACACACACACTGTGGAGAGCTGGGGAGAGGTAGTCAGAACGGGGGTCTGCACCTGTTACAGCCCCTGATGTTAGAAGGTACTTCTCACACATAGGAGGATAACAAGGGCCAGGATTTACCTGAGGTTGTAAAATATACACTGCCCACAGCAACCAATCACAGCTCAGCTTCCATTGTACCCGAGCTGGACGCTGAGCTGTGATTGGTTGCTGTGGGCACTTTACACCCATGGATATTTTACACCCTTTGATACATCTTCCCCTTTAGTGTCCAGCTGCTGGGACCCTCATTGATCACCTGGAATCTGTAGGGGAGCCTGGCAGTGTTGAGTTATTCTGCAGCTATCTACTGTGTGTATGAAGTTTTGTTAGCATTTTCAGCAGAATTAATTTGAGTACTAGTACTTGTAGTTGCATTAGTAGTTAAAGGGATCCTTCGTTTAATTTTTCTTCCAAATCACTTGGTTTCAGAAAGTTATACAGGTTTGTAATCCACTTCTATTTTTAAAAAAAAAACTCCAGTCTTCCAGTACTTATCAGCTGCTGTATGTCCTGCAGGAAGTGGTGTATTTTCTCCAGTCGGACACAGTGCTCTCTGCTGCCACCTCTGTCCATGTCAGGAACTGTCCAGAGCAGCAGCAAATCCCCATAGAAAACCTCTCCTGTTCTAAACACTTCCTGACATTGACAGAGGTGGCAGCAGAGAGCACTGTGCTGCATGCAGTCACACTCGCCGCACCCTCTTCCTGTCCAGCCTGGCTTGATTGACAGCTTGCAGAGCTCCAAATTTGTGCAACAATATAGACCAGATAGTATATAGACCAACCCCCACTACATGGGTTCACTGTATACAGATAGTATATAGACCAACCTCCACTACATGTGTTCACTGTATACAGATAGTATATAGACCAGCTGCCACTACATGTGTTCACTGTATACAGATAGTATATAGACCAACCTCCACTACATGTGTTCACTGTATACAGATAGTATATAGACCAGCTGCCACTACATGTGTTCACTGTATACAGATAGTGTATAGACCAGTCACCACTGAAGGTGTACACTATACACAGATAGTATTAGGAATTCTATAACACTGTATGCGTTAGACCCTTCAGCTCCCCCTAATGGTGGCTGCAGGCAGATATGTTATGTAATTCTGTGTTCATGCTGGGCGTTTGGAGCTCTGTATCTGGGATTAAATGGAGATTCCCTCACTATAAACCTATATTAGGAGATTACCGTTGATGATGGAGAATCCCTGTAAGGTCGGGGTGGTCTTCCGCCTGTACATAAAGGTGTGGATGTTAGTTGTCTGGGGTAGCCCTTCATGTTGGTGCACAGGTCGCTCCACCATACGTGTGATTGTCCCTTGCTCCCCGCGGTCAGCCATGATGTTCTTCCTACACGTCCACCGCCATCACGTCCAAAGTTTTTTCCTGTCCATTTTGTTAAGTGCTTGTGTAATAAATAAGAAAGTTTCAGTGCTCCCCTCCGCAGCCCCTCCGCCAGGAGAATGAGAGAGGCAAATACAGCCTGACATTTTAGTCTTACATTTTCAGCCGAGCGGTTTGTGCGAGAGGACAGGAATAGAAGCAGAATGTGCAGCACGGTGACAGGGCAATGCGCTGCCACTCGGCTGACACCGAGCATGCTTTATTTACCAGACCCCGGCCTACAGGAAATCTGCAGAAAACCGCTTCACTAATGGCTGCGCCGCCGCTCCTTGCTACATCAAGATTAATGGCTTTTTCCTGGGACCTAAACAACCGTGCCCTCTGCTTCAGGATAAGTCATCAGTGATGTATCAGCGGGTTCTGACCCCGAGACCCCCCAGCTGATCAGCACAATGAGCGGTTCATTGTGCCCCAGCAATTCTTCCTAGTCAAGTGCAGTACCAGGAGCGGCCACACTCATAGGGGGACAGCGCTGCTCCTGTGTAAACAGTAAGTGGTTACAGCCTGTCCATCTGACTGAATCAGGGTCCTCCAGCTGTTGCAAAACTACAATTCCCATCATGCCTTTGACACCATTTTATTTTTATTTTTTTTAAATCTATGTCCCTCTGGAGCACACCTTTAACAATGCATTTATATCAATTTCAAGGCTTTCAAAGGACTTTTCCTCCAGAAGTTTAGCTGCATTGTAATACCAGACATGGCCATACGCTGGTGTGGTGCTGTTTCTACTTGTCTTGAGTTGTCGTTATTGACATCTGTCCCGCCCCTTCCTCCTTCTCCTCAGGTTTCCTGTAGGATCCATTGATCTGAATGTTTTCTCAGTTTATTGGTAATCCATAACCCGCTGCCGCCATCTTCTCCCGAGCGGCTGAGTTGTTGGTTCGGTGCCCATGTCGCTCCAGCATAGGAATGCAATTACATCTATATACTTCTGGGTTAAATGATAAAGTGCCTCTTAAAATGCCAGCCACCGGATTAGCGGCCTCAACCTAACATATTGTGTGAGAGTTCACAATAAAACGCAATTTCACCTTCCCAAAAGATTTAGGTGTCCCCTGCCTGGCCGTCTCCGGGGCCGCAGCAGCCTTCCCTGCCTGATTGCATCGGGTCCCGGCAGCTGGAGACGCACCGTAAATCTCTCACGCCAGCAAGGTTATCTGTGCTGGAGGACAGGTGGGGAAGAAGCGCTCAGCGGCCGCTACCATATGCTGATCCTCTCAGACAGCAGAATATGGGTCTTCCAGCTTATGTCTTCTGTCTCATTTAAAGGGGAATGCCACTATAAGAGCTGAAACCGGTCTGTGCACAGGGTCTCCTTCTCTCTACTGTGAGAGTTGTGGAAATGGAACAGGAACAATCATTACCTCTTATCATTGGGGTGAAGCTGAAACAATTGAGGAACACGTCTGTGTTACATGTGGAGACCGTCTCCTCTACATCGGATAGAAACAAGCCTGTGTTACACGGGAAGGCAGTCTCCTGTAAAGAACATGGAAACAAGTCTGATGTACAGGAGACTGCCTTCCCATGTAATACAGATAGGAATAAGTCTGTTACATGGGTAGGCAGTCTCCTGTACATCAGATAGAGCTGGTCTGCAGGAGGCTAGGAAAGTTGTGTGATTACTCAGTATGGCAGCCACACTGATCACCCAGCTTTCCCAGACACACGTTAAGGAGTGAAGTTCCTTGGACGGCGCTCCCCGTTGTGAAGGTCGCCTTAGTGTAAAGCCGCTTTCCTGGGCTGAGACTTCCATCTCGCTGCCATGGCCTCCATGTGTCTGGCCGTAGCCACCGCTGATGAATGGGCCCCGGAGCTTATCTCTGCTGCCTGGCCGGTGAAGGTGGCGCCACTAATCAGTCTGCGACCGCAATCCTTCCAGAACAAAGGCGCATCTTCACGGCCACTCGTGCCGGCATTTCGGATATTGAGTTAGCTGTGAGCGAATCCCATAAAGCATCGCCCTTCACCTCTCTCCCCCAATGTTACATCTCATTACAACGGATGCAAAGTAACCATACAGTTGACACCACTCAGCTTTCCTAAGGCCCTGAATGACAAACCTGCACTGGTCTGTTAATAAACACTGACACACAGGAAAGAGCTGACGCAATGTATCACAATGAAACAGAGAGCTCAGGATGAACAGATGGCATACAACTCATGGTATTCATAGAGGTTGTCACCCAGCTCTCCAAAGACCCCGAATGGCTTTTAGATCTGCTTTATTCTGCTTGTCCTACCTATCCCCATAGAAAACCTCTTCTGCTCTGGACAGTTCCTGACATGGACAGAGGCAGCAGCAGAGAGCACTGTGTCAGACTGGAGAGAATACACCACTTCCTGCAGGACATACAGCAGCTTATAGGTACTGGAAGACTGAAGAGTGTTTATAAAAGTAAATTACCGCTCTCTAACACACGTTGATTTGAAAGAGGATTTTTTTGTGAACTATCCCTTTTAATTCTGATACATTCAGGAAGCTCTGGATGAACACAGGGACAGGCGCCTCACACATTCAGACACAGAACAGATTCTGGATGGCAGCCACATAGAGGTGGTCACCCAGCTTTGCAATGACACTGAAATCTGATCCATTCTGCAGGGAAATCACCCCAGTATTTCTTGCTTGTTTTTTTTAGTTTGGAAATCCAGTTCATGCACCTGGAAGCTCAGGATGAACACATGCAGGCTGCTTGCAGAGGTAGTACAACATAAAGCAGATGCTAGATGCCTGCTGCTTGTGATAGAGCTTCACAGAGGATGGCCCCCATCTTTCCAGAACCCGAATTGTGTTGAAATCTTCCCTGTTCTGCAGATAAATCTTCCCTCTTTTTCCTTGGTGTCAGTTTTTACCGAGGTCTGAGATTCTATTTATGCACCAGAAGTCTCAGGATGAACATAGGTACAGAATCATCCCAGTTAACCGGATTATCCAGTGCTACAAAAACATGGCCACTTTCTTCCAGGGACAGCACCACTCTTGTCTCTCGGTCAGGTGCGGGTTGCATTTAAGCTCCATTCACTTCAATGGAACTGTGTTGCAAAACCTGCATCCAAACTTCAGACAAGAGTGGTGCTTTCTCTGGAAGAAAGTGGCCGTGTTTTTACAACACTGGACGCAGTGTTCATAGGGGATGTCAACCCAGCTTTCCACAAATACTGAAAAGCATCTAAGGGTCCTATTCCACGGGCCGATGGGGGCCCGATCAATAATGTAAATAATCGCCAATCTACTAGATTACACGGCCCGATAATCGTTTAGCGAGGTCTGCAGGGACATCGTTACCGATGTCCTTTCAGCCCCTTTTTTCAACACCACACATTACCTACTCATGTTGCAGGGCGTCTCCTGCGCTCCTTCTTCCTCCCGGTCCCGTGCTCAGCGGGAGCTTCGGTGCGGCCTGTCTGAGCTGACAGACCGCTCAGCCAATCACTGCCCGCGGCGGTCCTGGGCAGTGATTGGCTGAGCGGTCTGTCAGCTCAAACAGGCCAAACCGTGGAATAGGCCCCTAAGTCTTCATCATCATCCTGCTGGTGTGTTTTCTCAGCTCTTGGATTACTTCAGTCTTATCATTCTGTTGATGCACCAGGAGGCTCAGGATGAACATGGATACAGTTTTTTTTAAGTTTACACACCATCAGATAGAGGATATCATAGATGATACCCAGCTTTCCAGACACGCTGAGAAGCACCCTGTACCTCTGCCCCATTCTGCAGGTGCTCCCCCTGTGTCAGTCTCCATTACAGTCTTCAGGAATCAGGAGGCTCAGGCTGAGCGCAGGCAGCTCAGTATTTTTAGCTGTAGGTGAATGATTTATGGGGACATCTGGGAGCTCCCATCCGAAAAAGACAAAATTGTCAGCCGAGAATGTGGAGCGGTGGTGTTTACCTTATGTAACCAAGGAGGATGATTCCAGAGCGGGGGAGGGGGTCGGGATCCTGACAATCACTTCTGTAATGGGAAGTGACATGAGGGTGGAGGTGGAGGAGACGACTGGGAATTTACCTGTTACGCTTCTCACCTTAGTCACCCTATAAATAGAAGAAGAAAAGCACTAACATCATAAGAAGCGCTCCTATGATGGCGGCGTTGCATCTTGCAGTTTTTACAATGGCGCAGCTATCTCTCCCATACAAATAACATTGTCACATGGGCCATATGCCGGTATTACATACTCCTCTCTGCTTTACAGTGATGTAATGCTATTGAAAGTGTTCTGTGCAGGGGGGTTGGTTTACACAGTACACTATTATATGGCATGTGGGGGAGAAGGGGTTTCCAATGCACCGTGCTGTGTGAGCCGAAAAGAAGCAGCAAAGCAAGAAAGGAGTCATACTTAGGCTGTTAAGATGAGTGGAAAGCCTGGATTTACCTTTCAGAGACAGATCAGGTGGAGACTAACAGATTGCAGGTACACACACTCTCCTTCACAGAGCACAAGCTGAGCCCTGCCCACTTCCAGTTCCCATCATGCCTGGACAACAAAAGCTTTGGCTCTCTAGGCATGATGGGAAATGTAAATTTACAACAGCTGGAGGGAAGCAAGTTTGACATACGGATTGCAGGGTAGGGAAACACCAAGTGGACACTGCATACAGCTCCCCGCCCCAAAGTGAGCACATGGAGCTTTGGTTGAGCCTGCACACTCACATGGGGAGACAGGAGGACCCCCCCCCCCCCCAACACTGATAGTTACTTATCACTCGTCTTGTATAGGTCTGTGGTTTCCAGACTGTAGCCCTTCAGCTCTTGTGCTGGAAGATTCTATGCAGTGCAGCCTCTCATATACAGGGGACGGTGGGCTCTGCCTCTCATATACAGGGGACGGTGGGCTCTGCCTCTGTATACAGGGGACGGTGGGCTCTGCCTCTCATATACAGGGGACGGTGGGCTCTGCCTCTCATATACAGGGGACGGTGGGCTCTGCCTCTCATATACAGGGGACGGTGGGCTCTGCCTCTCATATACAGGGGACGGTGGGCTCTGCCTCTCGTATACAGGGGACGGTGGGCTCTGCCTCTCGTATACAGGGGACGGTGGGCTCTGCCTCTGTATACAGGGGACGGTGGGCTCTGCCTCTCGTATACAGGGGACGGTGGGCTCTGCCTCTCGTATACAGGGGACGGTGGGCTCTGCCTCTCGTATACAGGGGACGGTGGGCTCTGCCTCTCGTATACAGGGGACGGTGGGCTCTGCCTCTCGTATACAGGGGACGGTGGGCTCTGCCTCTCGTATACAGGGGACGGTGGGCTCTGCCTCTCGTATACAGGGGACGGTGGGCTCTGCCTCTCGTATACAGGGGACGGTGGGCTCTGCCTCTCGTATACAGGGGACGGTGGGCTCTGCCTCTCGTATACAGGGGACGGTGGGCTCTGCCTCTCGTATACAGGGGACGGTGGGCTCTGCCTCTCGTATACAGGGGACGGTGGGCTCTGCCTCTCGTATACAGGGGACGGTGGGCTCTGCCTCTCGTATACAGGGGACGGTGGGCTCTGCCTCTCGTATACAGGGGACGGTGGGCTCTGCCTCTCGTATACAGGGGACGGTGGGCTCTGCCTCTCGTATACAGGGGACGGTGGGCTCTGCCTCTCGTATACAGGGGACGGTGGGCTCTGCCTCTCGTATACAGGGGGCGGTGGGCTCTGCCTCTCGTATACAGGGGACGGTGGGCTCTGCCTCTCGTATACAGGGGACGGTGGGCTCTGCCTCTCGTATACAGGGGACGGTGGGCTCTGCCTCTCGTATACAGGGGACGGTGGGCTCTGCCTCTCGTATACAGGGGACGGTGGGCTCTGCCTCTCGTATACAGGGGACGGTGGGCTCTGCCTCTCGTATACAGGGGACGGTGGGCTCTGCCTCTCGTATACAGGGGACGGTGGGCTCTGCCTCTCGTATACAGGGGACGGTGGGCTCTGCCTCTCGTATACAGGGGACGGTGGGCTCTGCCTCTCGTATACAGGGGACGGTGGGCTCTGCCTCTCGTATACAGGGGACGGTGGGCTCTGCCTCTCGTATACAGGGGACGGTGGGCTCTGCCTCTCGTATACAGGGGACGGTGGGCTCTGCCTCTCGTATACAGGGGACGGTGGGCTCTGCCTCTCGTATACAGGGGACGGTGGGCTCTGCCTCTCGTATACAGGGGACGGTGGGCTCTGCCTCTCGTATACAGGGGACGGTGGGCTCTGCCTCTCGTATACAGGGGACGGTGGGCTCTGCCTCTCGTATACAGGGGACGGTGGGCTCTGCCTCTCGTATACAGGGGACGGTGGGCTCTGCCTCTCGTATACAGGGGACGGTGGGCTCTGCCTCTGTATCTGTATACAGGGGACGGTGGGCTCTGCCTCTGTATCTGTATACAGGGGACGGTGGGCTCTGCCTCTGTATCTGTATACAGGGGACGGTGGGCTCTGTATCTGTATACAGGGGATGGTGGGCTTTGCCTCTGTATCTGTATACAGGGGACGGTGGGCTCTGCCTCTGTATCTGTATACAGGGGATGGTGGGCTCTGCCTCTGTATCTGTATACAGGGGGCTCCTTCCCTCCTGTTTGTGTTCTCCGCGCTCCTCTCCGGCAGATTAGACGCAGCACAAAGCCGCCATTAATTACAGCAGAACTTGGACGGGGGGATCGCGGCTTTGTGTGGATTAAACGCTAAAAGGTCCCAGCAGATTTAATTGTTTAATTAGCTTAAATGTTGTGTATTGTAGAATGGATGTGAGGTGCCAGTCACTGCGCCTGTGCCATTATCAGCCGCCAGTGTGGCATTCCGAGGACGGGGGAGGGCACAAGGATACCAGGTGGGAGTAGGAGGGATGAGGATGCCAGGCGGAAGGAGAAGGGGGGGATAAGGATGCCAGTCGGGAGGAGGAGGGGGGGGATAAGGATGCCAGGCGGGAGGAGGAGAAGGGGGGATAAGGATGCCAGTCGGGAGGAGGAGGGGGGGGATAAGGATGCCAGGCGGGAGGAGGAGAGGGGGGGGGGGGGGAATATGGGTGCCAGGCGGGAGGAGGAGGGATGAGGATGCCAGGCGGGAGGAGGAGAAGGGGGGATAAGGATGCCAGGCGGGAGGAGGAGGAGGGATGAGGATGCCAAGCAGGAAAAGGGGGATAAGGATGCCAGGCGGGAGGAGGGGGGGGGATAAGGATGCCAGGCGGGAGATGGGGGGGGGGATAAGGATGCCAGGCAGGAGGAGGAGGGATGAGGATGCTAGGCGGGAGGAGGAGAAGGGGGGATAAGGATGCCAGGCGGGAGGAGGAGAGGGGGGGAATAAGGATGCCAGGCGGGAGGAGGAGAGGGGGGGAATAAGGATGCCAGTCGGGAGGAGGAGGGGGGGGGGGGGATAAGGATGCCAGTCGGGAGGAGGAGGGGGGGGGATAAGGATGCCAGGCGGGAGGAGGAGGGATGAAACTGCCAGGCGGGAGGAGGAGAAGGGGGGATAAGGATGCCAGGCGGGAGGAGGAGGAGGGATGAGGATGCCAAGCAGGAAAAGGGGGATGAGGATGCCAGGCGGGAGGAGGAGGGGGGGGGATAAGGATGCCAGGCGGGAGTAGGAGGGATGAGGATGCCAGGCGGGAGTAGGAGGGATGAGGATGCCAGGCTGGAGGAGAAGGGGGGATAAGGATGCCAGGCGGGAGGAGGAGGAGGGGTGATAGGGATGCCCGGCGGGAGGAAGAGGGGGATAAGGATGCCAGGTGGGAGGAGGACGAGGGATGAGGATGCCAGACGGGAGGAGGACGAGGGATGAGGATGCCAGACGGGAGGAGGACGAGGGATGAGGATGCCAGACGGGAGGAGGAGGGATGAGGATGCCAGACGGGAGGAGGAGGGGGGATAGGAATGCCCAGCGGGAGGAGGAGGGATGAGGATGCCAGACGGGAGGAGGAGGGGGGGATAGGAATGCCAGGCGGGAGGAGGAGGGATGAGGATGCCAGGCAGGAGGAGGAGGATGGGGGATAAGGATGCCAGGCAGGAGGAGGAGGAGGGGGGATAAACATGCAAGGCGGGTGGAGGAGGAGGGGATGAGGATGCCAGACGGGAGGAGGAGGGGGGGATAGGAATGCCCAGCGGGAGGAGGAGGGGATAGGAATGCCCAGCGGGAGGAGGAGGAGGGATGAGGATGCCAGGCGGGAGGAGGAGGACGGGGGTATAATGATGCCAGGGGGGGTTGGAGAGGACAGGGGGATAAGGATGCTGGGCGAAGGAGGGAGGGATGCCAGGCAGGTGCAGACTGGGATAAGGACGCCAGCTCCCAACACAAATCTGCTTGCTGTCAGTGCTGTCACTCTGCACACATTGTGTGAAAGAAAACTATATTGGTTTGATGTCTGATGAGCAAAATCTGGGGCTACAGGTTCTCAGTAGTCGGCCAGACATCAGGAGTCACTGATCAGATAGGAGAGATAGAAGAAGCAGGAACTAATGTCTTCTGTTATTCCTCATGGCTGCAGGGACAAAGTTCCTGTCCTCCTCTCAGATACCTGTACCTGCACTTATACATCGTAGCAAAGCATCAGGGCAGAGAGATGTGTGTATTCAGATGATTGTTTGCTACCATTGTATCCAGTCATACATCACTGGCATTGGCCTATGTCTGATAACTAGCAGCGGGCACCGGGCTATGTCTGATAACTAGCAGCGGGCATCGGGCTGTGTCTGATAACTAGCAGTGGGCACCGGGCTGTGTCTGATAACTAGCAGGGGGCACCGGGCTGTGTCTGATAACTAGCAGTGGGCACCGGGCTACGGGCTATGTCTGATAACTAGCAGCGGGCTACGGGCTATGTCTGATAACTAGCAGCGGGCTACGGGCTATGTCTGATAACTAGCAGTGGGCACCGGGCTACGGGCTATGTCTGATAACTAGCAGCGGGCTACGGGCTATGTCTGATAACTAGCAGCGGGCTACGGGCTATGTCTGATAACTAGCAGTGGGCACCGGGCTATGTCTGATAACTAGCAGTGGGCACCGGGCTGTGTCTGATAACTAGCAGTGGGCACCGGGCTGTGTCTGATAACTAGCAGTGGGCACCAGGCTACGGGCTATGTCTGATAACTAGCAGTGGGCATTGGGCTATGTCTGATAACTAGCAGCGGGCATCGGGCTATGTCTGATAACTAGCAGCGGGCACCGGGCTACGGGCTATGTCTGATAACTAGCAGTTGGCACCGGGCTGTGTCTGATAACTAGCAGCGGGCACCAGGCTATGTCTGATAACTAGCAGCGGGCACCGGGCTATGTCTGATAACTAGCAGCGGGCATCGGGCTGTGTCTGATAACTAGCAGTGGGCACCGGGCTGTGTCTGATAACTAGCAGGGGGCACCGGGCTGTGTCTGATAACTAGCAGTGGGCACCGGGCTACGGGCTATGTCTGATAACTAGCAGCGGGCTACGGGCTATGTCTGATAACTAGCAGCGGGCTACGGGCTATGTCTGATAACTAGCAGTGGGCACCGGGCTACGGGCTATGTCTGATAACTAGCAGCGGGCTACGGGCTATGTCTGATAACTAGCAGCGGGCTACGGGCTATGTCTGATAACTAGCAGTGGGCACCGGGCTATGTCTGATAACTAGCAGTGGGCACCGGGCTGTGTCTGATAACTAGCAGTGGGCACCGGGCTGTGTCTGATAACTAGCAGTGGGCACCAGGCTACGGGCTATGTCTGATAACTAGCAGTGGGCATTGGGCTATGTCTGATAACTAGCAGCGGGCATCGGGCTATGTCTGATAACTAGCAGCGGGCACCGGGCTACGGGCTATGTCTGATAACTAGCAGTTGGCACCGGGCTGTGTCTGATAACTAGCAGTGGGCACCAGGCTATGTCTGATAACTAGCAGCGGGCACCAAGCTATGTCTGATAACTAGCAGCGGGCACCAGGCATACGGTGGGTAACTGGTTACTGGCATCAGACCAGAAATCTACCTGCTGGCACCTAGCAAAGTACTGTATACCTAGTTACTGGCATAGGACCCTACTATGAATAGCTGGCACTGGACATGGGACCAAATAACAAGCTGCTGGCGCTGTCCAGGCGCTGGACTTTATACCTTGCTGCTGGCAGTGGGGATGGGCATTGTTGCACAGGCCCCATAGCAGTTGTGTGGTCTGCCATCATTGTAACTATGACACTGGTTGGGATTGACCCTTACAAAGTCCATTATGTCATTCTATCACTGTTGTCATTTTGAGTAATCCTGTTGGGGTTGTAGGGTTCTGTGCCCATTGGTTATAACCCTCTTTCTCTTCTCTTGCAGAGCCCTAGGACCCCTTTCTCTGATATCGCAGATGATGAAAAGATCTTTAATGGTGGTGATGAACAGTGGCAGAAGCAGAGTCAGAGCCAGGAATTGTCTGAGGTCACAGATGAGGATCTTGACCAGATCCGCCAGAAGGAAGAGGCTATAAAGCAGATTGAGGTACGAGCCATCCACTGTACCAAGGAGTAAACAGGGACTGCTCAATGCCCGATCAGCTCTGCTACATCTATATATGTAAGGCACAGGGCTGTTAGGGTCCTATTCCATGGGCGAGGAGGGCCCGATCAACGATGTAAACTGAGCCTATTCCACAGCCCGATGATCGTTGAGCGAGGGATGCAAGGAGATTGTTACCCATCTCCTTGCAGCAGCAGTAATACATTACCTGTCCAGGCTTCTCCGCGCTGTCTTCATCCCAGGGTCCCGCGCGCTCTGTCTTCAGAATGGTTGGTCAGCTGACAGGCCACACTCAGCCAATCACAGGCCGCGGCGGTCCCGGCCTGTGATTGGCTGAGCGCTCCGTCAGCTGACCAGCCATTCAGAAGATAGAGCGCGCAGGACCCGGGGATGAAGACAGCGCGGAGAAGCCTGGACAGGTAATGTATGATGATGCTGCTGCTGTCAAATCGTCGGTCGCCCGCCGCGCACCGCTATTCAACCGTAGCAATGCGCCGTGGGGGAACGATGATTTTAGGTCTGGCCCTAAGGGCCCTATTCCACCGGACGATTATCGTTCAGATTATCATTAAATCATTCGAATCTAAACGATAATCGTTCGGTTGAAATGCAGTTAACGATTAACGACCAAACGAGAAATCGTTGAATGCTTTATAAGACCTGGACCTATTTTTATCGTTGCTCGTTCGCAAATCGTTCGCATTGAATAAGAAATCGTTCAGTCGTTCGCAATAGATAAGAACGCAATAGCGAATAAGTAGCGAAGAATAAACTATCGCAATTCCGATCATAAGTAACGATTATCGCTCCATGGAAATAAGTGAACGTTTTCAGGTATTTCGCAATAGTGGTCGTTTGAGATCGTTAACGGTTATGCAAACGATAATCATCCGGTGGAATAGGGCCCTAAATGAACGATCAGCTGATGACACAATCATCGGCTGATCGTTCTCTCTATTTCACTGAACGATAATCGGCCGAATCGGGCCAAATGGGGCCGATCCGGCCGATTATCGTTACTGTGGAATAGGGCCCTTAGACTGCAGCAATCCAGAGGCCACATTAAATACAGTCAGTGCTGGCTCCTGGGGCCGGCTGCCATGATGAATCGTTCACGAAAGCCGCATATTCTTACAGCCATGTGTAATAGCAGCCTTAGCATCCGGCCTGTGTCTATATCACTGGCAGCTGACACCGGGCTTAGTACTAGGAGACTGGCAGCAGCTGACACCGGGCTTAGTACTAGGAGACTGGCAGCAGCTGACACCGGGCTTAGTACTAGGAGACTGGCAGCAGCTGATATCGGGCTTAGTACTAGGAGACTGGCAGCTGCTGACATCGGGCTTAGTACTAGGAGACTGGCAGCAGCTGACACCGGGCTTAGTACTAGGAGACTGGCAGCTGCTGACACCGGGCTTAGTACTAGGAGACTGGCAGCAGCTGATATCGGGCTTAGTACTAGGAGACTGGCAGCAGCTGACACCGGGCTTAGTACTAGGAGACTGGCAGCAGCTGACACCGGGCTTAGTACTAGGAGACTGGCAGCTGCTGACACCGGGCTTAGTACTAGGAGACTGACAGCAGCTGACACCGGGCTTAGTACTAGGAGACTGGCAGCTGCTGACACCGGGCTTAGTACTAGGAGACTGGCAGCAGCTGATACCGGGCTTAGTACTAGGAGACTGGCAGCCGACACCGGGCTTAGTACTAGGAGACTGGCAGCAGCTGATACCGGGCTTAGTACTAGGAGACTGGCAGCAGCTGATACCGGGCTTAGTACTAGGAGACTGGCAGCAGCTGATACCGGGCTTAGTACTAGGAGACTGGCAGCAGCTGATACCGGGCTTAGTACTAGGAGACTGGCAGCTGACACCGGGCTTAGTACTAGGAGACTGGCAGCTGACACCGGGCTTAGTACTAGGAGACTGGCGGCAGCTGACACCGGGCTTAGTACTAGGAGACTGGCAGCAGCTGATACCGGGCTTAGTATAAAAAGACTGGCAGCCGACACCGGGCTTAGTACTAGGAGACTGGCAGCAGCTGACACCGGGCTTAGTACTAGGAGACTGGCAGCTGACACCAAGCTCAGTGTAAGAAGACTGGCAGCTGACACCAGTCATAGGGCAGCATTGCTGGACATAGATGCTAGGCTCTGGTCTGTATCTCTTGTCTTTGATACAATGCACTGGTCTGTGTATCTAGGCACTAACACTAGGCTCCGCAGCATATCCTCAGCAGCTGAAGAACTCTTAGTACTAGATCTGTGGCAGATCGTCTGCAGAGGGATTGTATAGACGCAATGTGATATAGAAATGTGTATGTATAATCCACATACTGCTGCAGGTCATATAGGAGGTGTATGTATAATCCACATACTGCTGCAGGTCATATAGGAGGTGTATGTATAATCCACATACTGCTGCAGGTCATATAGGAGGTGTATGTATAATCCACATACTGCTGCAGGTCATATAGGAGGTATATGTATAATACACATACTGCTGCAGGTCATATAGGAGGTGTATGTATAATCCATATAGAGCTGCAGGTCATATAGGAGGTGTATGTATAATCCATATAGAGCTGCAGGTCATATAGGAGGTGTATGTATAATCCATATAGAGCTGCAGGTCATATAGGAGGTGTATGTATAATCCATATAGAGCTTGCAGGTCATATAGGAGGTGTATGTATAATCCACATACTGCTGCAGGTCATATAGGAGGTGTATGTATAATACACATACTGCTGCAGGTCATATAGGAGGTGTATGTATAATACACATACCGCTGCAACCTATTTCTGTATAAATAGTTTTATCACTTGTTCTATTGAAAATGTAATGATTACAGCATCCATAGAGGCCATCATTCAGCTTTCCATAGAGCCTGAATGACATACAGATCCACAGTGTTAGGCTAACATTCCTTCATGTTCAGTCTCAGTCTTTACTGTAGCTCTTGTATTCTGTTCATAAAGCAGAAGGCTCAGGATGAACAGTTATCTAACCCCCCCCCCCCCCCCCCCCCCCCTCCGTCATGTGTTGGACGTCACAGCATCCACCTCTTCTTCTAAAGATTAAATTACATCGCTCTGGATTTACTGTCCAAGCAGATTCAATCCTTTGACCCCACCTGCACCCCTTCCCCCTCCATCTGCACCCCTTCCCCCTCCATCTGCACCCCCTCCACCTGCACCCCTTCCCCCTCCACCTGCACCCCTTCCCCCTCCACCTGCACCCCTTCCCCCTCTACCTGCACCCTTTCCTCCTCCACCTGCACCCCTTCCCCCTCCACCTGCACCCCTTCCCCCTCCACCTGCACCCCTTCCCCCTCCACCTGCACCCCTTCCCCTCCACCTGCACCCCCTCCCCCTCCAGCTGCACCCCTTCCCCCTCCAGCTGCACCCCTTCCCCCTCCAGCTGCACCCCTTCCCCCTCCAGCTGCACCCCTTCCCCCTCCGTCATGTGTTGGACGTCACAGCATCCACCTCTTCTTCTAAAGATTAAATTACATCGCTCTGGATTTACTGTCCAAGCAGATTCAATCCTTTGACCCCACCTGCACCCCTTCCCCCTCCATCTGCACCCCTTCCCCCTCCATCTGCACCCCCTCCACCTGCACCCCTTCCCCCTCCACCTGCACCCCTTCCCCCTCCACCTGCACCCCTTCCCCCTCCACCTGCACCCTTTCCTCCTCCACCTGCACCCCTTCCCCCTCCACCTGCACCCCTTCCCCCTCCACCTGCACCCCTTCCCCCTCCACCTGCACCCCTTCCCCCTCCACCTGCACCCCTTCCCCTCCACCTGCACCCCCTCCCCCTCCAGCTGCACCCCTTCCCCCTCCAGCTGCACCCCTTCCCCCTCCAGCTGCACCCCTTCCCCCTCCAGCTGCACCCCTTCCCCCTCCAGCTGCACCCCTTCCCCCTCCACCTGCACCCCTTCCCCCTCCACCTGCACCCCTTCCCCCTCCACCTGCACCCCTTACCCCTCCACCTGCACCCCTTACCCCTCCACCTGCACCCCTTACCCCTCCACCTGCACCCCTTACCCCTCCACCTGCACCCCTTACCCCTCCACCTGCACCCCTTACCCCTCCACCTGCACCCCTTACCCCTCCACCTGCACCCCTTACCCCTCCACCTGCACCCCTTACCCCTCCACCTGCACCCCTTTCCTCTCCACCTGCACCCCTTCATTCAACACTTCATTTTTCTTCTCTTCGGCTTCATTGATGACCCCCCCCAAAAAAAGGGCCGCGGCGTGACACAGGGATATTTTCCGATGGCCGGTGTCACAGCCGCAATATCAGGAGATTTACAGCTCTGGAGGATCCCGAATTCAATCTACAAACAAAATTGAATCACTCCGCACCGCGGTTCACATCTCACCGTCCCCTCCTGAGAGGTAAAGGAATTGAGGGCAGAAAGTTGAGTTGGTGGCATGCCTTCTGGAAAGTTACACTAAATATTGCGAGGGAGATGTGATAGTAGTATAGTCCTATGGAGCAAAGGGGACACTGTTCATCCTGAGCCCCCTGGTTCATGAATACAATGCAGGATTTGCAGTAAAGCCTGACACTCAGACATGGTGGTAGGACAGGGGTGTGTTTGGTAAGCTTTGTGACACCTCACTATACAATATTTATTTGGACCAGGACCACCAATGGGAATTAGACCATAGCACTATATGGCGGCATCAGAGATGTATAGTGTAACGGTCACTTTTCAGAAATCAATAAGTATCAATAGTACAAGTGATTGTAACAAACTCTGTAATAGGTTTTGAGTACAGAAGGAAACTCTTTTGCAAAACCTGTTTTCCTACCTCCCCCCCCCCCTCACTTCAGAAGAAGAAGCTTTTCTCTGTCATTATGCTCTATGGAGGGGGGAGGGGATGAGGGCGATGAGTGAGCACGGAGAGGAGAAAAGGCAGCCCTGCACAGCACATCATCCTACAATCTTCTCTCACCAAGTTCCCAGATAATCATTGACCTTTCTGACCTGTGAATCCAGCGTTTTGTGTGTCCAGTCTCCAAACTGTACAGCTGCTTGTCTGCTCTCTCTGCTCACTCATCCCCTCCCTCCTCCATAGGTTAAAATTGACTCAGCAAACCTGTCTTCACTTTGCTGCAAAACCTATTGCTTCCACTATTGATTTCTGCAAAAATATTTTAAATGACAGTGACACTTTAAGGCTGGGTTCACACTACGTATATTTCAGTCAGTATTGTGGTCCTCATATTGCAACCAAAACCAGGAGTGGATTAAAAATACAGAAAGGATCTGTTCACACAATGTTGAAATTGAGTGGATGGCCGCCATATAACAGTAAATAACGGCCATTATTTCAATATAACAGCCGTTGTTTTAAAATAACAGCAAATATTTGCCATTAAATGACGGCCATCCACTCAATTTTAAGATTTGTGTGAACAGAGCCTTTCTGTGTTTTCAATCCACTCCTGGTTTTGGTTGCAATATGAGGACCACAATACTGACTGAAATATACGTAGTGTGAACCCAGCCTAAAGTCGTATTTTATTAAAAATGTTTTTGTTTTCCAGAAATCAATAGTCTAGGCAAATATACCATTATCTGCATTCAAAAAGACTTTACCCAGCCCCCCCCCCCCCCCATCCTCGCTCTCATTCACTGCTCATTATCAGGAAATCTCGACTCTTTAAAGGACAACTCCGGCGGGACCCCCCAAAAAAAACAAAACACAGACACACACAGACACCATACTCGCCATCCCTCCGGTGACGATCGCCACTCCATTCGCCCGCCGTCCGCCTCACCGTCACCTGCCTCCGCCGTCTAGCGATGTCTCTTGCTTCCGGGTCCATGAGAGAGAAAAGGCTGCCAGTGCGCTTGCGCACCGGCAGCCTTTTCATTGGCTGGAGCGCATCACATGGCTTCCAGCAAGCTCAGCCAATCAGGGCTGAGCAAGCTGGAAGCCATGTGATGCGCTCCAGCCAATGAAAAGGCTGCTGGTGCGCATGTGCACCAGCAGCCTTTTCTCTCCCATTCACTCTCAATGAAGACGCCGAGGAGGAAGAAGACCCGGACCGCCCCCCAGCTCTGACGTCACTCGACACCAGAGAAGAGGACCGTGACGACCGTAATAGGTAATGTATATATTCTTTAAAGGGGTTGTTCGGCGATAAAAAATTATTCACAGAATAACACACATTACAAAGTTATACAACTTTGTAATGTATGTTATGTCTGTGAATGGCCCCCTTCCCCGTGTTTCCCCCCACCCACGCTAGACCCGGAAGTGTGGTGCATTATACTCACCGCATCTCGTGTCGTCCACGGTCTCCGATCGTCAGCAGTGACGTCTTCGGGAGGCCGGCGGATCTTCCCGAGTGCCGGCCGCCCTCTGCAGCGTCATCCGAAGCTCAGCCGCGATTGGCTGAGCATAACTGTGCTCAGCCAATCGCGGCTGAGCGGCTGATGACGCGGCCACGTCATCAGCTGCTCAGCCGCGATTGGCTGAGCACAGTTATGCTCAGCCAATCGCGGCTGAGCTTCGGATGACGCTGCAGAGGGCGGCCGGCACTCGGGAAGATCCGCCGGCCTCCCGAAGAAGACGTCACTGCTGAGGATCGGAGACCGTGGTCGGCACGTGACAGGTGAGTATAGCGCACCACACTTCCGGGTCCACGGGTGGTGGTGGTGGGACACGGGGAAGGGGGCCATTCACAGACATAACATACATTACAAAGTTGTATAACTTTGTAATGTGTGTTATTCTGTGAATAATTTTTTATCGCCGGACAACCCCTTTAACTTCCGGGGTTATATAACTTTGTAATGTGTGTTAAATAAGCCAAAAAATTTTTTCGCCGGAGTTGTCCTTTAACATCAGACATGCCCCTGTCTGTTCTATGGAGAGGGGAGGGGGAGGAGGGAGATTAGTTGCCAGCAGAGAACAAAGGACTACACAGCGGGAACTGTGTGATAGCAGCGTTCAGAGAGGTCAGTGCTGACTTCAGAGGAGATAGCCTGGTGATGTAGCTGTAAATTAACTCTTTGTTGTCCTGTTTTGGTGCCTCATCTCCCTCCACTCTCCATAGACATCCATGAAGACAGGAGGGAGAGCTTCAAATTGCTTTCTCATCATAAAAATGCGTTTTTCGGCTAATAAACCCAATTACAAAGTTTCTTAAAATTGCCTAATTTCTGCAAAAAAAAAATTAAATGAAAGTGGCACTTTAAGGCTGGGTTCAAACTTGGTGTTTGCAGTCTAACGTATACATTTTATAAAAAGAAGGATGGATAAACAGATGCAACTGTGTGCAATCCATTTGGATCAGTTAGAAAAAAAATAAAAAAAATCGCTTTTTTTTTTTTTTTTTTTTTTTTTTTTCTTTTTAGGCGTATACAAAAATATGTATATAAAAATAAGTATAAAAAACGGACTGCAAAAAGTGTGAACCCAGCCTAAGGCTTCTTGCCTTCCAATGCTTTACACTGCGGCAGTGCTCTATAAGGAGACGTGACATATGTGTCCAATATGGCTGCATTGCCAGGAGTGATTATAACCAGAGAAGAGAGAGAATTATTAGATAAGATGGTGGGAAGCTGCCTCCTAAAAAGTGGTCTAATAAATAGAGGATGCAGCTCTGGCCCTGGCTTAGTGACCCCCGGGACCCCTCTCACAGTCACATTATTTTATTGCCCGACTCTTCATAGTGGAGAATTTCATTGCCGAGTCCCTGCGGGATTAATTGTTCCTGGAGAATCTGTGCTCCTTACAGTGCCCTTTGGCCCGGCCTTACTATGAACCATTGTCATTGTTATATTGCCTGAGCTGGGTACGTAGTGTGACCCCTGGCCCGAATCACGTCCCCCGGGGGTCCCTGCATGCAGACATTTTCTGTACAGGAGGGGGGCAGAGCACCTCAGCTCATGATCCTGTATTGTGTCTATGGGAAGCCATGTGAATCCCATCACTTATCCCTGGTGGAATTATTCCATGGCACGTAGAGGGATCTAAATGTTTTTCTGGACAGCTCCTTTAAGCTTTATGTACATACATTTTTCTCTCTGATCTTAATACGTTCACCTGTTGACATGTAATGCGCAATATTGTTCATATGGAGCAGAATCTGCTGGGAGTCGCACGATCTGCTCCCTGTAATTGGATTTAAAGGGGTACTGCAGCGAAAATCATCTTCTTTCAAATCAACTGGTTTCAGAAAATTTTATATAGATTTGTAATTTTTCTTCTATTTTAAAATCTCCAGTCTACCAGTACTTATCAGCTGCTGTATGTTCTGCAGGAAGTGTTGGATTCTTTCCAGTATGTCACAGTGCTCTCTGCTGCCATCTGCAGCAGCAAATCCCCGTAGAAAACCTCTCCTGCTCTGGACAGTTCCTGACTTGGACAGAGGTGTCAGTAGAGAGCACTGTGTCAGACTGGAATGATTACACTACTTCTTACAGGACATACAACAGCTGATAAGTACTGGAAGACTTACAACTCTGTAACTTTCTGAAGCCAGTTGCTTTGAAAGAAGATGACTTTTTGCCGTAGCACCCCTTTAAGTGGCTATAAATTATTTTTCTTGAAATAAACTGACCAAGTTCCTTTAAGTCTTAAAGGGGTTATCCAGCAAAAACATGGCCACTTCCCCCCTCTTATCTCCAGTTTGGGTGGGGTTTTGAAACTCTGTTCCGTTGCAGTAAATGGAGCTTAATTGCAAACCGCACCTGAACTGGAGACGAGTAGGGGGGAAAGTGGCCATGTTTTTGTGTCGCTGGATAACTCCTTTAACAAACATCCGCTGGGGTTCATAAAGACAGTGGCCTCTTACAGGCGCCAGGACATTATACCCCTCTGACCCCCTGACCCCCTTTATACGCATATTCCAGGAATATGTCCTCCAGGAATCACCAGTGTGGAACCTGCCGCGTCTGGTTTGGGTGGATTTGCCGTCTTAAGATAAAGACCTCAGCAGCTTCACCGGCTCCTGTCACTCTGAGGTTGATCCTCCTTGGCGTCTTGTTCTCCGAGCTAATGATGCAGAGGCTGCTCCCCACCTCCATACATCCTGTTACATGGTGTCATACTGCCCCCTATAGCTGGGTTTTTATTACATGGAGGAGTAACGGGGGGAATGTTGTAGACGGGACCTAGTGAACAAGTATCTGTGCCCCATCGGTGGCCTCCCCAGAATGCTCAGAGATTATAGACTGCACAGCTGCTCATGGAGGCCTGACTTACTGATGTATTATAACATTGGAAGGAGAACTGCGGTATAGTGGAGATGTGTACTGACTTATAGACAGTGCATCAGGGTGTTCACAGTAAGATGGCTGCAATCAATGGGAGATAATAGACAGAAAACTGTCCATAGATAAATACAGAGAGAAGGGAGAAAAGGGAAGAGAGGACCCGTCCTCACAGTGGAATACAGACCCTTATCTGTGTTACTGTATTGTTATCCTTCATGATCTAGGTTTTTAGCAGTATATAGAGGTGTCAAAAATCACCCACCCTCTAGTGATATGACTCTGACCCCACCCTCTAATAATAATGAGCTCACCCCGCCCTCTAATGATAATGAGATGACTCTACTGACCCCGCCCTCTATTGATGATGAGATGATTCTGCTGACCCCACCCTCTAATGATGATATGATTCTGCTGACCCCTCCCTCTAATGATGAGATGATTCTGCTGACCCCGCCCTCTAATGATAATGAGCTCACCCCGTCCGCTAATGAGATGATTCTGCTGACCCCGCCCTCTAATGATAATGAGATGATTCTGCTGACCCTGCCCTCTAATGAGCTCACCCTGCCCTCTAATGATAACGAGATGACTCTGCTGACTCCTCCCTCTAATGATAATGAGATTACTCTGCTGATCCCTCCCTCTAATATGATTCGATAACGCCTCCCTCTAATAATGAGATGACCCTGCTGACCATGCCCTCTAATCATAATGAAATGACTGCGCACCCCGCCCTTTAATAATGAATTGACTGCTGACTCCGCCCTCTAATGATAATGAGATGACTCTGCTGATTCTGTCCTAGTCAACACAGTAAAAACCAGTCATAGTAAAAACCTAATAACTTTTCATCACAAGGTTTGCATTGACAGCTGAGCCTGTCATCCATTATCCCGGGGTGGCTGTAATCCTGTGTACACAGACAGAAGCCGACCCTGCTGCTTTTTCCTTCCTCTTACTCACGCTTGTCCACTTCAAAGAGAAATATCAAAGTGTGCGGAGGTCTGGGGGCGATGCTTTCATCCCTGTGATGTCATCCTGCTCCGCCATGAATCATACCTGCCTCTCTAGTCCCAGGGGGTCCCGCTATGTAGACATATTTAATAAGCTCATCCTCAAACAGGACCCGTCAATCTTTATTCCATTAGGGACCGAGCCAAAATGATTAGCATTAGAATAATAGAAAAACTTAATTTCCTCCCCCACAATCTCTGCGTTTCCTCTAACATCCTCTCCACAAAGCACTTAAGTGTCTGCCAGCACCGAAAGTGTTTGTTCACCGACATAATAGGACTTAAAAGGATTTTTAAGGGGACCATCTGCATTTGGACTCTCTATTTGTAAGTTGTCTTCTACTGAGCTTAAAGGGGAAGTTCCCCAATAATTTTTTCTTTCAAATCAAATGGTTCCAGAAAGTGACATTGATTTTGTAATTTACTTTAAAGAATGTCAAGTTGCCCAGTACTTATCAGCTGCTGTATGTCCTGAAGGAAGTGGTATATTCTCTCCAGTCTGACACAGTGCTCTCTGCTGCCACCTCTGTCCATGTCAGGAACTGTCCAGAGCAGGAGAGGTTTTCTATGGGGATTTGCTGCTGCTCTGGACAGTTCCTGACATGGACAAAGTAAATTGTGACATCATCATGTTATCCAGGAAGTGACATCATCATGTTATCCAGGAAGTGAAGCCCTGATGCAGTCGTAAGTGCAGGGAAAAAACACTTTATGTGCATTTCCCGAATTAAGTTTATATTGGTAATTTGTATAAATTTTGGGGGGCAATACAATACTTTAATAAAAATTTTCACCGGACTTCTCCTTTAAAGACCTATGTTCTGTGTGTATACGGCTCGTGTCTATAGAGCTCTGTGTGTATACGGCTCATGTCTATAGAGCTCTGTGTGTGTATACGGCTCGTGCCTATAGAGCTCTGTGTGTATACGGCTCATGTCTATAGAGCTCTGTGTATGTATACGGCTCATGTCTATAGAGCTCTGTGTGTATACGGCTTGTGTCTATAGAGCTCTGTGTGTATACGGCTCGTGTCTATAGAGCTATGTGTGTATACGGCTCATGTCTATAGAGCTCTGTGTGTATACGGCTCGTGTCTATAGAGCTCTGTGTGTATACGGCTCATGTCTATAGAGCTCTGTGTGTGTATACGGCTCATGTCTATAGAGCTCTGTGTGTATACGGCTTGTGTCTATAGAGCTCTGTGTGTGTATACGGCTCATGTCTATAGAGCTCTGTGTGTATACGGCTTGTGTCTATAGAGCTCTGTGTATACGGCTCGTGTCTATAGAGCTCTGTGTGTATACGGCTCATGTCTATAGAGCTCTGTGTGTGTATACGGCTCATGTCTATAGAGCTCTGTGTGTATACGGCTTGTGTCTATAGAGCTCTGTGTGTATACGGCTCGTGTCTATAGAGCTCTGTGTGTATACGGCTCGTGTCTATAGAGCTCTGTGTGTATACGGCTCGTGTCTATAGAGTTCTGTGTGTATACGGCCTGTGTCTATAGAGCTCTGTGTGTGTATACGGCTTATGTCTATAGAGCTCTGTGTGTATATGGCTCATGTCTATAGAGCTCTGTGTGTATACGGCTCGTGTCTATAGAGCTCTGTGTGTGTATACGGCTCGTGCCTATAGAGCTTTGTGTGTGTATACGGCTCGTGCCTATAGAGCTGTGTGTGTGTATACGGCTCGTGTCTATAGAGCTCTGTGTGTGTGTATACGGCTCGTGTCTATAGAGCTCTGTGTGTATACGGCTCATGTCTATAGAGCTCTGTGTGTATACGGCTCGTGTCTATAGAGCTCTGTGTGTGTATACTGCTCGTGCCTATAGAGCTCTGTGTGTGTGTATACGGCTCGTGTCTATAGAGCTCTGTGTGTATACGGCTCGTGTCTATAGAGCTCTGTGTGTGTATACTGCTCGTGCCTATAGAGCTCTGTGTGTGTATACGGCTCGTGCCTATAGAGCTCTGTGTGTATACGGCTCATGTCTATAGAGCTCTGTGTATGTATACGGCTCATGTCTATAGAGCTCTGTGTGTATACGGCTTGTGTCTATAGAGCTCTGTGTGTATACGGCTCGTGTCTATAGAGCTATGTGTGTATACGGCTCATGTCTATAGAGCTCTGTGTGTATACGGCTCGTGTCTATAGAGCTCTGTGTGTATACGGCTCATGTCTATAGAGCTCTGTGTGTGTATACGGCTCATGTCTATAGAGCTCTGTGTGTATACGGCTTGTGTCTATAGAGCTCTGTGTGTGTATACGGCTCATGTCTATAGAGCTCTGTGTGTATACGGCTTGTGTCTATAGAGCTCTGTGTGTATACGGCTCGTGTCTATAGAGCTCTGTGTGTATACGGCTCATGTCTATAGAGCTCTGTGTGTGTATACGGCTCATGTCTATAGAGCTCTGTGTGTATACGGCTTGTGTCTATAGAGCTCTGTGTGTATACGGCTCGTGTCTATAGAGCTCTGTGTGTATACGGCTCGTGTCTATAGAGCTCTGTGTGTATACGGCTCGTGTCTATAGAGTTCTGTGTGTATACGGCCTGTGTCTATAGAGCTCTGTGTGTGTATACGGCTTATGTCTATAGAGCTCTGTGTGTATATGGCTCATGTCTATAGAGCTCTGTGTGTATACGGCTCGTGTCTATAGAGCTCTGTGTGTGTATACGGCTCGTGCCTATAGAGCTTTGTGTGTGTATACGGCTCGTGCCTATAGAGCTGTGTGTGTGTATACGGCTCGTGTCTATAGAGCTCTGTGTGTGTGTATACGGCTCGTGTCTATAGAGCTCTGTGTGTATACGGCTCATGTCTATAGAGCTCTGTGTGTATACGGCTCGTGTCTATAGAGCTCTGTGTGTGTATACTGCTCGTGCCTATAGAGCTCTGTGTGTGTATACGGCTCGTGTCTATAGAGCTCTGTGTGTATACGGCTCGTGTCTATAGAGCTCTGTGTGTGTATACTGCTCGTGCCTATAGAGCTCTGTGTGTGTATACGGCTCGTGTCTATAGAGCTCTGTGTGTATACGGCTCGTGTCTATAGAGCTCTGTGTGTGTGTATACGGCTCGTGTCTATAGAGCTCTGTGTGTGTGTATACGGCTCGTGTCTATAGAGCTCTGTGTGTATACTGCTCGTGCCTATAGAGCTCTGTGTGTGTATACGGCTCGTGTCTATAGAGCTCTGTGTGTATACGGCTCGTGTCTATAGAGCTCTGTGTGTGTGTATACGGCTCGTGTCTATAGAGCTCTGTGTGTATACGGCTCGTGTCTATAGAGCTCTGTGTGTGTGTGTGTATACGGCTCGTGTCTATAGAACTCTGTGTATATATACACATCATGCAGAGTGCAGAATATGTAAGAAGCAGAGTTAGTGGAGTGCTTGTTCCTGAACCTGCGGGTCCTGTACTCTGCTTCATCTTCAGCTCCTGTTTGATCCAGTACAGCTTGTGTAGGGTTAGAAACAGGCAGAGGAGCAGATCACTCTCCCATAGGTAGAGATAGGCAGCTGCAGCTTCCACCATGAGCCCGGCCTAAAAATGTCAGATACTAGCGGTGATGCATCTGAGGGCATCACTCTGCACAGTGCAATACTCTGCAGAAGTGACTGTGAAGCTCAGATCTGATGTTCCATACTGTACATATACTCAGAGGGTTATCCTGAGGTGTACACAGTAACTCTATGCGGCTGATTTACTCTACGTGTTCTGATATTAATCCTATATAGACTGTATGTACTGATATATATATATATAGACTGTATGTACTGGTATACTATATATACTGTATGTACATACTGTTATGTACTGGTATACTATATACATTGTATGTACTGGTATACTATATACTGGTATACTGTATATACTGTATGTACTGGTATATAGACTGTTATGTACTGGTATACTATATACACTGTATGTACTGGTATACTGTATATACTGTATGTACTGGTATATAGACTGTTATGTACTGGTATACTGTATATACTGGTATATAGACTGTATGTACTGGTATACTATATAGACTGTATGTACTGGTATACTATATATACACTATGTACTGGTATACTATATAGACTGTATGTACTGGTATATAGACTGTTATGTACTGGTATACTGTATATACTGTATGTACTGGTATACTATATAGACTGTATGTACTGGTATATAGACTGTACTGGTATACTATATAGACTGTATGTACTGGTATACTATATAGACTGTATGTACTGGTATATAGACTGTACTGGTATACTATATAGACTGTATGTACTGGTATACTATATAGACTGTATGTACTGGTATATAGACTGTACTGGTATACTATATATACTGTATGTACTGGTATACTATATAGACTGTATGTACTGTTATACTATATAGACTGTATGTACTGGTATACTATATATACACTATGTACTGGTATGCTATATGTACACTATGTACTGGTATGCTATATGTACACTATGTACTGGTATATAGACTGTACTGGTATACTATATATGCTGTATGTACTGGTATACTATATAGACTGTATGTACTGGTATATAGACTGTACTGGTATACTATATATACTGTATGTACTGGTATAGTATATAGACTGTATGTACTGGTATATAGACTGTACTGGTATACTTTATATACTGTATGTACTGTTATACTATATAGACTGTATGTACTGGTATACTCCTTGTGTTACTGATGACTGCTTCCCCTCTTATCTTACAGAGTGATATGTTAGATGTCAATCAGATAATGAAAGATTTGGCCTCCATTGTGTATGAACAAGGTCACGATATAGGTATGTATACATGTATACTGGGGGTCTCTATCATAGTAATGGGAGATGTTGTACAGAAGATGAGTTTTCTAGTTTATCTCCGTATGATATTTGATCATTTTGCTTTTTCTTATACTGATTTTGAGTGAAAAATATCTTCTGCTCCAATCACATCCAAAGCTGCAATCACCATTCTTTACTAATCAGTAATATAACATAAATCATATAATACATTTGTATACTTTTCTTTGTTTGATTATGGGGGGTGGGTTTCCTTCCTTCCTTCCTCCCTTTTTTCCTTCCTCCACAGACATTTTACACCACCTTCATGGACATAAGACACCTGTCAGAAAATATGCTATCAGTGTGGTGGCCATGCTCTGTATGCTATCAGTGTGGTGGTGGCCATGCTCTGTATGCCATCAGTGTGGTGGTGGCCATGCTCTGTATCCTATCACTGTGGTGGTGGCCATACTCTGTATCCTATCACTGTGGTGGCCATGCTCTGTATGCTATCCGTGTGGTGGTGGCCATGCTCTGTATGCCATCAGTGTGGTGGTGGCCATGCTCTGTATCCTATCACTGTGGTGGTGGCCATACTCTGTATCCTATCACTGTGGTGGCCATGCTCTGTATGCTATCCGTGTGGTGGTGGCCATGCTCTGTATGCCATCAGTGTGGTGGTGGCCATGCTCTGTATCCTATCACTGTGGTGGTGGCCATACTCTGTATCCTATCACTGTGGTGGCCATGCTCTGTATGCTATCAGTGTGGTGGTGGCCATGCTCTGTATGCTATCCGTGTGGTGGTGACCGTTCTCTGTATGCTATCAGTGTGGTGGAGGCCATGCTCTGTATGCTATCCGTGTGGTGGTGGCCATGCTCTGTATGCTATCCGTGTGGTGGTGGCCATGCTCTGTATCCTATCACTGTGGTGGCCATGCTCTGTATGCTATCCGTGTGGTGGTGGCCATTCTCTGTATGCTATCACTGTGGTGGTGGCCATGCTCTGTATGCTATCTGTGTGGTGGTGGCCATGCTCTGTATGCTATCAGTGTGGTGGTGGCCATGCTCTGTATGCTATCCGTGTGATGGTGGCCATGCTCTGTATGCTATCCGTGTGGTGGTGGCCATGCTCTGTATGCTATCCGTGTGGTGGTGGCCATGCTCTGTATGCTATCCGTGTGGTGGTGGCCATGCTCTGTATGCTATCCGTGTGGTGGTGGCCATGCTCTGTATGCCATCAGTGTGGTGGTGGCCATGCTCTGTATCCTATCACTGTGGTGGTGGCCATACTCTGTATCCTATCACTGTGGTGGCCATGCTCTGTATGCTATCAGTGTGGTGGTGGCCATGCTCTGTATGCTATCCGTGTGGTGGTGACCGTTCTCTGTATGCTATCAGTGTGGTGGAGGCCATGCTCTGTATGCTATCCGTGTGGTGGTGGCCATGCTCTGTATGCTATCCGTGTGGTGGTGGCCATGCTCTGTATCCTATCACTGTGGTGGCCATGCTCTGTATGCTATCACTGTGGAGGCCATGCTCTGTATGCTATCACTGTGGTGGTGGCCATGCTCTGTATGCTATCTGTGTGGTGGTGGCCATGCTCTGTATGCTATCAGTGTGGTGGTGGCCATGCTCTGTATGCTATCACTGTGGTGGCCATGCTCTGTATGCTATCCGTGTGGTGGTGGCCATTCTCTGTATGCTATCACTGTGGTGGTGGCCATGCTCTGTATGCTATCTGTGTGGTGGTGGCCATGCTCTGTATGCTATCAGTGTGGTGGTGGCCATGCTCTGTATGCTATCCGTGTGATGGTGGCCATGCTCTGTATGCTATCCGTGTGGTGGTGGCCATGCTCTGTATGCTATCCGTGTGGTGGTGGCCATGCTCTGTATGCTATCCGTGTGGTGGTGGCCATGCTCTGTATGCTATCCGTGTGGTGGTGGCCATGCTCTGTATGCTATCCGTGTGGTGGTGGCCATGCTCTGTATGCTATCCGTGTGGTGGTGGCCATGCTCTGTATGCTATCCGTGTGGTGGTGGCCATGCTCTGTATGCTATCCGTGTGGTGGTGGCCATGCTCTGTATGCTATCCGTGTGGTGGTGGCCATGCTCTGTATGCTATCAGTGTGGTGGTGGCCATGCTCTGTATGCTATCCTTGTGGTGGTGACCGTTCTCTGTATGCTATCAGTGTGGTGGTGGCCATGCTCTGTATGCTATCCGTGTGGTGGTGACCGTTCTCTGTATGCTATCAGTGTGGTGGAGGCCATGCTCTGTATGCTATCCGTGTGGTGGCCATGCTCTGTATGCTATCCGTGTGGTGGTGGCCATGCTCTGTATGCTATCCGTGTGGTGGTGGCCATGCTCTGTATCCTATCACTGTGGTGGCCATGCTCTGTATGCTATCACTGTGGAGGCCATGCTCTGTATGCTATCACTGTGGAGGCCATGCTCTGTATGCTATCACTGTGGTGGTGGCCATGCTCTGTATGCTATCCGTGTGGTGGTGGCCATGCTCTGTATGCTATCAGTGTGGTGGCCATGCTCTGTATGCTATCCGTGTGGTGGTGGCCATGCTCTGTATGCTATCCGTGTGGTGGTGGCCATGCTCTGTATGCTATCAGTGTGGTGGCCATGCTCTGTATGCTATCCCTGTGGTGGTGGCCATGCTCTGTATGCTATCCGTGTGGTGGTGGCCATGCTCTGTATGCTATCCGTGTGGTGGTGGCCATGCTCTGTATGCTATCCGTGTGGTGGTGGCCATGCTCTGTATGCTATCCGTGTGGTGGTGGCCATGCTCTGTATGCTATCCGTGTGGTGGTGGCCATGCTCTGTATGCTATCCGTGTGGTGGTGGCCATGCTCTGTATGCTATCCGTGTGGTGGTGGCCATGCTCTGTATCCTATCACTGTGGTGGCCATGCTCTGTATGCTATCCGTGTGGTGGTGGCCATTCTCTGTATGCTATCCGTGTGGTGGTGGCTATGCTCTATGCTGTCAGTATGGTGGTGGCCATGCTCTGTATGCTATCATACGGTGGGTGTGCTCTGTATGTGCTTTCATTCGGGGGGCGTGCTCGGTGTATGATGTCATATGGTGGCCGTGCTCTGTGTATGCTTTTACTCGGTGCGTGTGCTCTGTGTATGCTTTCATTTGGTGGGCGTGGTTTCTGTATGATGTCATATGTGGGCGTGTCCTGTAATCCTACACATAGAAGGGGCAGAGGGGAGCTTTGGATGTGACTGGAGTATAAGATACGTTATCACCCAGGTCCAATATAGGAAAACAAAATCTTTGACATGATGTGTCCGGGTAACCCATTAAATGATGACTGGGGACCCTCCCCTGCAGGCCGGCACTGTCTAGGGAGGTCCTGTACGGGACGTCAGTGATAGATGGGGGGAGCTGAGGATACCAGGCCGCGCTCCCTCATCCCGCTAGTAATCCCATTAGCCAGTGGCAGCAGCGGCAGCGGGCTGACAGGGTCTGTTCTTGTCCTATAATGGAGGAGATACGCATACATCTAACCCTCTGTCCTGAATTTACAGATAGCATTGAAGCCAATATTGAGTCTGCTTCATCTCATGTAGAATCTGCCAATCGCCAGTTGGCCAAAGCAAGTCAGCACCAAGTAAGTAAGATTAGAGCGGTCGGGGGGCTGCGCTATCAGCTGCCGGCAGGCACACAGACGTATAATACATGAATAGACGCTGCTTATTCCTCGCTGCCTCCGCCGGGAAGTCGTGTTACATGAAGTCTGTGAAATTCTCTCTGCCCCCCCCCATGAGTGACTGACGGCTGCAGAGCGGCTCATCTGCCGAACCAAACTCAGTGCTCCAGGACAATAGGCGCATAGCGGGCTCCAGCTGCTTCAAAACTACAACTACCAGCATGCCCTGACAGCCAAAGGCATGCTGGGGGTTGTAGTGTCACAGAAGCTGGAGTGCGATAAGTAAGAGGATTATTAGGATTCATTATCATCCATCCTATTAGGCGTGTTCTGTGTAAGGCTGGCTTCACACTGCGTTTTTCAATCTTTTTTTTTTTATTATTATTATTTATTTTTTTTTTTTTAGGAAAATGGATGAAAAAACAATTTTCTCTTAAAGGGATCGTCCAGGCTTAGAAAAATATGGCCGCTTTGTCCCAGAAACGCCACCTCTCTTGAATGTGGGTTTTGCAGCTCAGTTTCACTTGAAGTGAAAGGAGGTGAAGTGTACTACCACACACAACCTGAGGACAGGGGTGGCGCTGTTTTCGCAAGGACGTTTCCCTGCTTTTTCTAATCCTGGATGACTCCTTTTAAGGCAATTTTTTTCTGACTATGTTCATTAATGCATCCAGTAATCCAGAATGGGTAAAACTGCAGCTCTGTACTTAGTCTTTTGGCACATCCAGTAATCCAGAAATCACATACTGCGGCGACATACTGCAGCTCTGTACTTAGTCTATCCGCACATCCAGTAATCCAGAAATCACGTACTGCGGCAACATACTGCAGCTCTGTACTTAGTCTATCCGCACATCCAGTAATCCAGAAATCACGTACTGCGGCGACATACTGCAGCTCTGTACTTTGTCTATCCGCACATCCAGTAATCCAGAAATCACGTACTGCGGCGACATACTGCAGCTCTGTACTTTGTCTATCCGCACATCCAGTAATCCAGAAATCACGTACTGCGGCAACATACTCCAGCTCTGTACTTCCTCTATCCGCACATCCAGTAATCCAGAAATCACGTACTGCGGCAACATACTGCAGCTCTGTACTTAGTCTATCCGCACATCCAGTAATCCAGAAATCAGGTACTGCGGCAACATACTCCAGCTCTGTACTTCCTCTATCCGCACATCCAGTAATCCAGAAATCACGTACTGCGGCAACATACTGCAGCTCTGTACTTAGTCTATCCGCACATCCAGTAATCCAGAAATCACGTACTGCGGCAACATACTCCAGCTCTGTACTTCCTCTATCCGCACATCCAGTAATCCAGAAATCACGTACTGCGGCAACATACTGCAGCTCTGTACTTAGTCTATCGCAACATCCAGTAATCCAGTAAGCAGGCAGTCCAGAATGGTATTGTAGATCTCTGCATAGTTTATCAGTAAATCTAGTAATCCCATAATTCTGATTTATATAGAAGCTGTGTATTTGGTTTATTCTTTCATCCATTAATCCGAGAAATCGGGTAAACTAGAATTATATTATAGCTTACTATTTGATTTATTTATTAATTCATCCATCCAGTAATTCGCCATTATATTGAAGCCCTCTGCTTAGTGTATTAGTACATCCAGTAATCTGGCATTATATTGTAGCCCTCTACTTAGTTTCAGTATATCCAGTAATCTGGCATTATATTGTAGCCCTCTGCTTAGTTTATCAGTACATCCAGTAATCCAGCATTATATTATAGCTCTGTACTTGGTTTCAGTATATCCAGTAATCCAGCATTATATTATAGCCCTCTGCTTAGTGTATTAGTACATCCAGTAATCTGGCATTATATTGTAGCCCTCTGCTTAGTTTATCAGTACATCCAGTAATCCAGCATTATATTATAGCTCTGTACTTGGTTTCAGTATATCCAGTAATCCAGCATTATATTATAGCCCTCTGCTTAGTGTATTAGTACATCCAGTAATCTGGCATTATATTGTAGCCCTCTGCTTAGTGTATTAGTACATCCAGTAATCTGGCATTATATTGTAGCCCTCTGCTTAGTGTATTAGTACATCCAGTAATCTGGCATTATATTGTAGCCCTCTGCTTAGTGTATTAGTACATCCAGTAATCTGGCATTATATTGTAGCCCTCTGCTTAGTGTATTAGTACATCCAGTAATCTGGCATTATATTGTAGCCCTCTGCTTAGTGTATTAGTACATCCAGTAATCCGGCATTATATTGTAGCTCTCTGCTTAGTTTCGGTACATCCAGTAATCTGTTATTATATTGTAGCTCTCTGCCTAGTTTCAGTACATCCAGTAATCCGGCATCATATTGTAGCTCTCTGCTTAGTGTATTAGTACATCCAGTAATCCGGCATCATATTGTAGCTCTCTGCTTAGTTTCAGTACATCCAGTAATCCGGCATTATATTGTAGCTCTCTGCTTAGTTTCAGTACATCCAGTAATCTGGCATTATATTGTAGCCCTCTGCTTAGTGTATTAGTACATCCAGTAATCCGGCATTATATTGTAGCTCTCTGCCTAGTTTCAGTACATCCAGTAATCCGGCATCATATTGTAGCTCTCTGCTTAGTTTCAGTACATCCAGTAATCCGGCATCATATTGTAGCTCTCTGCTTAGTTTCAGTACATCCAATAATCTGGCATCATATTGTAGCTCTCTGCTTAGTTTCAGTACATCCAATAATCTGGCATCATATTGTAGCTCTCTGCTTAGTTTCAGTACATCCAATAATCTGGCATCATATTGTAGCTCTCTGCTTAGTTTCAGTACATCCAATAATCTGGCATTATATTGTAGCTCTCTGCCTAGTTTCAGTACATCCAGTAATCTGGCATCATATTGTGGCGCTGTGCTTAGTTTCAGTACATCCAATAATCTGGTATTTTATTGTAGTTCTGTACATAGTTTATACATAGATCCAGTAATCCAGAGATCTGAACCCCCCCCCCCCCCCCCCCCCCCGGCACTATATTGCGGCTCTCTTCCATAGTGTCGTCTTCCTTGATATGTGATTTTTGTGCTTAAAGCGTACTGTCACAACTAAAGTATTGATCAGTCAGGCCATAGTGTTTAGACCCAAACCGATCGATTAGTAGAATGAGTGAGGAGAAGACCGTGCTGCCAGGACATCCTGTCCCCGCTCTGTGTCTGTGTCGAGCAGTCTGGCCACTAGGCCTAGTATTAAAGGGGGTTATGCAGCATTAGAAAACACATATCTGCTTTTTTTCGGCGCCTCTCTTGCACTCACTTTGTGTGAGGTATTTCAGACAGGTTCTATTAAAGTAAATAATGCAAAGTTGTAGTACCACGCACAACCAGAAGACAGGGTGGCGCTGTTTAGGGGGGGGGAGTTGCTTTGTCTTTTTTCCTAATTCTGTATAATCTCTTCACGACCACTTTACAAGATTGGAGAGGGGTGTGTGGAGCGGGCTCAGGAGCTGGCCCGTACATGGCACGTGCTATATGCACTAATAACCGATAGCAGCGACCACTCTAATGCCAGTCATATAACCATCTAAATTCTGCAATCACTATTGATTTAGGGGGATGTTTGACAGGACCGGCACCTGTTTGACCTCCGATCAGCATATGTGTAATGCAGTTGCTGTGTGCAGACCAGTCAGCATGGCAGCTAGATGCCTCTGTGTCTTCCATATGGCGGCCCCAGGCCAGAGCAGTAGCACTAAAAACACCTAAATATGTTACTATATAGTGTGTGTGTGTGTGTGTGTAATATAAGTCTCTTCTATTATCCATGATATGGAGGAATTGGCCACTACAGTCTGGAACTATTCACCAGCAAGCACTGTGGGCATCACCAGGGTTCTCCATTGAGACGGGATGGTCTTGGCTTTGTAGGTGGTGATTCAGGGGTTGGGTCTGGTGCTTTGGTACTTCTTCAGCCAAACAGGTGAGATACACAATCTACTCTGAGACCAGATATGTGACTAGCTATCACTACTGTTCCTGACAGTGATAATAGATGTGGCTGCATGAGTCATGTACTAACATTTCCTCATCTGAGAACTTCGAATCCATGTATTTAAATAAGACTGTGAGGTGTACCGATCCTACGTGTCATGTCACAAATTACATTCTATATGTCACAATACCAGATTAGAATGAGTACAGGTTACTACATTTAGTGTGTGTGCTCCTAGTGTGATAAGTTAGTGTGCCCCTAGTGTGATAAGTTAGTGTGCCCCTAGTGTGATAAGTTAGTGTGCCCCTAGTGTGATCAGTTAGTGTGCCCCTAGTGTGATCAGTTAGTGTGCCCCTAGTGTGATCAGTTAGTGTGCCCCTAGTGTGATCAGTTAGTGTGCCCCTAGTGTGATCAGTTAGTGTGCCCCTAGTGTGATCAGTTAGTGTGCCCCTAGTGTGATCAGTTAGTGTGCCCCTAGTGTGATCAGTTAGTGTGCCCCTAGTGTGATCAGTTAGTGTGCCCCTAGTGTGATCAGTTAGTGTGCCCCTAGTGTGATCAGTTAGTGTGCCCCTAGTGTGATCAGTTAGTGTGCCCCTAGTGTGATAAGTTAGTGTGCCCCTAGTGTGATCAGTTAGTGTGCCCCTAGTGTGATCAGTTAGTGTGCCCCTAGTGTGATAAGTTAGTGTGCCCCTAGTGTGATAAGTTAGTGTGCCCCTAGTGTGATAAGTTAGTGTGCCCCTAGTGTGATCAGTTAGTGTGCCCCTAGTGTGATCAGTTAGTGTGCCCCTAGTGTGATAAGTTAGTGTGCCCCTAGTGTGATCAGTTAGTGTGCCCCTAGTGTGATCAGTTAGTGTGCCCCTAGTGTGATCAGTTAGTGTGCCCCTAGTGTGATCAGTTAGAGGCCTATTCCACGGGCCAAGCAGGCCACAGGCCGATCAATGATGTAAACTAGCGCCGATCTGCAAGATCAGCGCTCATTTACTGGGCCTATTCCACGGCCCGACAATCGTTAGCAAGGGCTGCAGAGACCTCATTACCGATGTCCTTGCAGCCCTTGTTTCATACATTACCTGTCCAGGCGCAAATCTTCTCCTTCTCCGGGTCCCGCGCCGCAGCAGCTTCGGAGCGGTCTTTCTGAACTGAGAGACCGCTCAGCCAATCCCGGCGGTCCCGGCCAGTGATTGGCTGAGTGGTCTGTCAGTTCAGACAGGCCGCTCCGAAGCTGCTGCGGTGCGGGACCCGGAGAAGAAGACCTGCGCCTGTATGATGATGTGAAATCATCGGTCGCCCGCCGCACCCGCTATTCCACGTAGCGATGATCTTAGGTTTGAACCTAAATGAACGATCAGCCGATGACACAATCATCAGCTGATCGTTTTCTCTATGCCACGGATCGATAATCGCCGGAATCGGGCCGATTATTTCTCCGTGGAATATTCCCCTAAGTGTGCTCCTAGTGTAAGCAGTTAGTGTGCTCCTAGTGTAAGCAGTTAGTGTGCCCCTAGTGTCACCGGTTTGTGTACTCCTAGTGTAAGCAGTTAGTGTGCCCCTAGTGTCACCGGTTTGTGTACTCCTAGTGTAAGCAGTTAGTGTGCTCCAAGTGTCACCGGTTTGTGTACTCCTAGTGTAAGCAGTTAGTGTGCTCCTAGTGTCACCGGTTTGTGTACTCCTAGTGTAAGCAGTTAGTGTGCTCCTAGTGTCACCGGTTTGTGTACTCCTAGTGTAAGCAGTTAGTGTGCTCCTAGTGTCAGCAGTTAGTATGCTACTAGTGTTATCAGATAGTGTGCTGCTAGTGTGATCAGTTAGTGTGCTGCTAGTGTAAGCAGTTAGTGTGCTGCTAGTGTGATCAGTCAGTGTGCTGCTAGTGTGATCAGTCAGTGTGCTGCTAGTGTGATCAGTCAGTGTGCTGCTAGTGTGATCAGTCAGTGTGCCCCTAGTGTGATCAGTCAGTGTGCTGCTAGTGTGATCAGTTAGTGTGCTGCTAGTGTGATCAGTCAGTGTGCTGCTAGTGTGATCAGTTAGTGTGCTGCTAGTGTGATCAGTTAGTGTGCTGCTAGTGTGATCAGTTAGTGTGCTGCTAGTGTGATCAGTTAGTGTGCTGCTAGTGTGATCAGTCAGTGTGCTGCTAGTGTGATCAGTCAGTGTGCTGCTAGTGTGATCAGTTAGTGTGCTGCTAGTGTAAGCAGTTAGTGTGCTGCTAGTGTGATCAGTTAGTGTGCTGCTAGTGTGATCAGTTAGTGTGCTGTTAGTGTGCTGCTAGTGTGATCAGTTAGTGTGCTGCTAGTGTGATCAGTTAGTGTGCTGCTAGTGTGATCAGTAAGTGTGCTGCTAGTGTGATCAGTCAGTGTGCTGCTAGTGTGATCAGTTAGTGTGCTGCTAGTGTGATCAGTCAGTGTGCTGCTACTGTGATCAGTTAGTGTGCTCCTAGTGTCACCGACATCGTTCATGTCGGCTGATCGTTGCGTCGTTTGTCCTTCAAACATGTAGAAAGACAAACGACAATGATAGCAGCGATCTGCTGCCATCGCTCCGGGGAATAGCGGCGGCAGTGAGTGGGGAACGAGGAGCAAACGAGCGCTGAGAGCGCTCGTTTGCTCCTCTCAGTCGGCCTGTGGAATAGGGACTTTAGTGGGACCCTAGTGTGATCAGTTAGTATACTACTAGTGTCACTGGCTAGTGTGCTTCTAGTGGGACCCTAGTGTTATCAGTTAGTATACTACTAGTGTCACTGGCTAGTGTGCTTCTAGTGGGACCCTAGTGTGATCAGTTAGTATACTACTAGTGTCACTGGCTAGTGTGCTTCTAGTGGGACCCTAGTGTGATCAGTTAGTATACTACTAGTGTCACTGGCTAGTGTACTTCTAGTGGGACCCTAGTGTGATCAGTTAGTATACTACTAGTGTCACTGGCTGGTGTGCTTCTAGTGGGACCCTAGTGTGATCAGTTAGTATACTACTAGTGTCACTGGCTAGTGTGCTTCTAGTGGGACCCTAGTGTGATCAGTTAGTATACTACTAGTGTCACTGGCTAGTGTGCTTCTAGTGGGACCCTAGTGTGATCAGTTAGTATACTACTAGTGTCACTGGCTAGTGTGCTTATAGTGGGACCCTAGTGTGATCTGTTAGTATACTACTAGTGTCACTGGCTAGTGTGCTTATAGTGGGACCCTAGTGTGATCTGTTAGTATACTACTAGTGTCACTGGCTAGTGTGCTTATAGTGGGACCCTAGTGTAAGCAGTCAGTATCCTAGTGTGCTCGTAGTGATGGTATAAAAGGTCCTGTAATACTTGTCTGTGTCCATCCTGTATCTTGGGATATCTCTCTCTATAAGGTCACATGTCCCCATATTGCCCCCCCTCCCCCTTTTCATTATAATAAGCCATTCATCAGCCATGTTGTATTCATCTAGAAGGGGCAGCTGCACCTCAGTCTTTTATGGGACTCATGCCCCCTGTCCTGTCCCCCGCCCCCGGTCACGTTTTACACACCGCGCATTTCATCCTGCACACAGAACCTGATTTGCCGGATGGTGAGATTTTATTTTGTTGGAAACAAAAACAGGTGAGAATTTTATTGCATCAGGATACGATTTTATTAGAGTTTTTTTATTTTTATTTTGTGTGTTTTTATATATACAGTACAGCAAAGTCCGGTCTAGTACAAGCAGAAGCTAATAAACTTTAAGGTAAAACTTTTGTTTGTGACTGAAATCCAGAACGTGCTGGTTAAAGCGTCCTTCCATCCGCCGCCCGCGTCTGCTTTTTTTTTTTTTATTTCATTAATATGTATTTTTTTTTCCATCACCTTGTTTGCTGCTGTTTTAATCTGTGACTCCCATATGATAAGGCCGGGTACAGACTGCGTTTTGCAGTCAGTTTTAAGCAAAAAAAATAAATTAATAAATGGAAAACGGATGAAAAAACTGGTGCATTTGTCTGCATCTGTTTTGTCCATTTCTCCATTGACTTCCATTATAAAAAAAAAAAATCAAAGCTTTTTTTTTTTTTTTTTTTAGCATACACAAAAACTTAATCGCCCACATTTTTGTGTACGCTAAAAAAAATCAGATGCCCTTTGATCCGTCTTTTTTTTTTTTTTTATCCATTTCTTAAATAATGGAGGTCAGTGAAAAAATGGATCAAAATAGATGCACACAAATGCACCCGTTTTTTCATCCGTTTTTAATCTGTGTGTGTTTTTTTTTTATTTTTGCATAAAACAGATGGGAAAAAACATTGTAAAAATGCAGCGTGGAGAGGTCTCAAAAATGGAGAAGAATTGATGCACAAAGTATATTAGAGAGGTGCAGAACTAAGTTAGATAATCCTCCTTATCTCTATGATATGGACCTGAATGTGGACCCCCGGACACCGTCCTCATCCGTCTCTCTTAGTAATAAGTGGCTGCAGATGTTCCGGGTCGTGGGTGAAGCCGTCAAATTATTTCAATAGAAAGTAATTAAAATTCATTAACACACACAGAAAAACTTCTCCTCCCGGCAATTATCATATGTCGGAGTTAAGTGGCATAGCGGGGGAGATGAAAGGCGCCTACCTGGAAGTCTTCACTTTGTGAATTATACATGGGCTCTCCTCAGGAGACGCCGCCATCTGCTCCTTCCCATCGTCTTTGAGTGGCTTCCTGTGGTAATGCCGGGAAAGGTCACTTGTTTGAAGTCCTCTGTACACTCCTGATATTTGCATAGCCAGCAGTCCCGGGCTCGTCTTACGGTTTACGTCTCTTAGACATCGGACGCGTCGACGACCACTTCTTTGATAGGTTGGGATGTGTGTTTGGTGAAATACCTTGGGTTACTTAGGTATTAGTGGTCATAATCCATTCACATCCAGAGCTGCATTCACCAGTCAGCTGGATGTTTTTCCCTGTTCTGAGCTCTTATCATCCTGAACCCCTGCTGCTTCAGTGACTACATAGGGCAGAGATCACTGAAACCCTTGCAGTATATAGAGATATAGGGGAGCAGGATCTCCTCTCCTGTGTGTGCTATAGAGCTATAGGGGAGCAGGATCTTCTTTCCTGTGTGCGCTATAGAGATATAGGGGAGCAGGATCTCCTCTCCTGTGTGCGCTATAGAGATATAGGGGAGCAGGATCTCCTCCCCTGTGTGCGCTATAGAGATATAGGGGAGCAGGATCTCCTCTCCTGTGTGTGCTATAGAGATATAGGGGAGCAGGATCTCCTCTCCTGTGTGTGCTATAGAGATATAGGGGAGCAGGATCTCCTCTCCTGTGTGTGCTATAGAGATATAGTGGAGCAGGATCTCCTCTTCTGTGTGTGCAGTGTATAGAGACATCAGGGACACCCAACATTTTGAGATGGAGTTTTTTTTTTTTTTTTTTTTTTTGTTTTTTTTTACAGGGTGCTGTGTGGTGTTACAGGTAGAGAATACAGCGATGTGTGGTGTTACAGGTAGAGAATACAGCGTGCTGTGGGGTGTTACAGGTAGAGAATACAGTGCGCTGTGTGTTACAGGTAGAGAATACAGCGTGCTGTGTGGTGTTACAGATAGAGAATACAGGGTGCTGTGTGGTGTTACAGGTAGAGAATACAGTGCTGTGTGGTGTTACAGGTAGAGAATACAGTGCTGTGTGGTGTTACAGATAGAGAATACAGCGTGCTGTGTGGTGTTACAGGTAGAGAATACCGTGCTGTGTTGTGTTACAGATAGAGAATACAGTGCTGTGTGGTGTTACAGGTAGAGAATACAGTGCGCTGTGTGGTATTACAGGCAGAGAATACAGCGTGCTGTGTGGTGTTACTGGTAGAGAATACAGCTGGCTGTGTGGTGTTACAGGTAGAGAATACAGTGTGCTGTGTGGTGTTACAGGTAGAGAATACAGCGTGCTGTGTGGTGTTACAGGTAGAGAATACAGTGTGCTGTGTGGTGTTACAGGTAGAGAATACAGTGCTGTGTGCTGTTACAGGTAGAGAATACAGTGTGCTGTGTGGTGTTACAGGTAGAGAATACAGTGTGCTGTGTGGTGTTACAGGTAGAGAATACAGCGCTGTGTGGTGTTACAGGTAGAGAATACAGCGTGCTGTGTGGTGTTACAGGTAGAGAATACAGCGTGCTGTGTGGTGTTACAGATAGAGAATACAGCGTGCTGTGTGGTGTTACAGGTAGAGAATACAGCATGCTGTGTGGTACAGGTAGAGAATACAGCGTGCTGTGTGGTATTACAGGTAGAGAATACAGTGTGCTGTGTGGTATTACAGGTAGAGAATACAGTGTGCTGTGTGGTGTTACAGGTAGAGAATACAGTGTGCTGTGTGGTGTTACAGGTAGAGAATACAGTGTGCTGTGTGGTGTTACAGGTAGAGAATACAGTGTGCTGTGTGGTGTTACAGGTAGAGAATACAGTGCTGTATGGTGTTACAGGTAGAGAATACAGTGTGCTGTGTGGTGTTACAGGTAGAGAATACAGCGTGCTGTGTGGTGTTACAGGTAGAGAATACAGCGTGCTGTGTGGGGTTACAGGTAGAGAATACAGTGTGCTGTGTGGTGTTACAGGTAGAGAATACAGCGTGCTGTGTGGGGTTACAGGTAGAGAATACAGCGTGCTGTGTGGGGTTACAGGTAGAGAATACAGCGTGCTGTGTGGGGTTACAGGTAGAGAATACAGTGTGCTGTGTGGTGTTACAGGTAGAGAATACAGTGTGCTGTGTGGTGTTACAGGTAGAGAATACAGTGCTGTGCGGGTGGGACCACAATGCAATATTAAACCTACTGCAAATAATTCAGTAACACAATAAAACTGCAATGTGTGAACACAGCCTAGATGTTCTGCAACAGCTTTGAGTGGGAAATAGGCAGGGTGGAGGACAGTGATGAACAGCTGAGGGAAAGCAATGCATTCTGGAACCTGTAGTACTGTGTACAACTGATAAACCAGGAAGTGCAGAAACACAAAACAGAACAAAACCCCCCAAAACAAATGGATTTTTGGTAGTTTCAAAAATGGAATGGATAGGTAAGTAATGCTTTATGCTTCTGCAGAAGTTTCATTTTTTTAACCTCTACCTGGAGTTCCCCTTTAACTCTCGATAGATGTGGTAATGGCTCCTCTGAGTGAAATCTACAGCGCTCGGAAGAGTGCCACATCCTTGACTGTCTAGACCAGTCTCTAAACATCTGTTGCAAATCCTTAATCTCAAGCATGCTGGGAGCTGTAGTTTTGCAAAAGGTTGAGAAACACTGGTCAAGGGTATAAGTATGGTCTCAGAACCATATATATGTAGCATGGTCTGAGCCGACAATGTGGCGAGCATATACTGCAGGCAGAAACAACACAAATGGTCCACTTAAAGTGCCTCTTTGTGAAGTAGAAGAATCTACTGTAGTATTTCAGAGCAGGACATGCTCCAATAGTCTGGCTGTTTTCTCTTACTCCAAGAAGTAGCTGCTTATAAGGAAGCCTGTCGTTCTCTTTGCTTCCATCAGATGGCCACCAGATACTGGGACCAGTCCATAGTAGCAGCTGGGGAAGCTCCTGCATTTACTAGGTCAGTTGTTCGGCTCTCCAGCCGTTGCAAAACCACAATTGCCATCATACCTGGACAGCCAAAGTCATATTTTTAGTGGTCTAAGGTATGATGGGAATTGTAGTTTTGTAGCAGCTGGATGACGACAGGTTCGCCATCACTGACCTAGGTCATCCATAGGTAATGGTCCATGCAGCAGCAGTACTACAGCGAGGGTGATGGTTGCATCTTGGGACTATAATACTCTGCATTACTAGAGTGTACGTGTTTGGCTTGGCAGCCGCCTCCACGGATCAGCGCATCATCCACCTCGTCCTCCTCACACCAGATCACTTACTGAAGCGCTTACTATAGAATGCAGCCGGGGACGCCAGATATTCATAGAAATTAACAGTCTCCTTAATGCATTTTAATTGCTTTGGCCAAGATGGATTTTATTGCCGCAGTGCAGCCTCCCTTCATCATTTTTGTGGCTAAATCTTATAAAACACATAAGTCGGTCCAGTAAAAAGACGCTGTAAACCGTTATTAGCTGCCCGTAAAATCCAGCCGAACAATGTCTAGGCCTTTAGGACGGGGAGTGTTCTGTCATTTTTAATGGGTTACTCTATAAACTAGGAAAGCTCTTAAAGTGAAGCATGTTGTAGTCTGACGGTGCAGGGAATGGCATGTTTTGTTTTTTTTTTTTTTTTGTTTTTTTTCTTTATTTTTAATATGCTCTGTACAGGGAAAGGGGCAAAATCTTTTGAGGGCTGGATTAAATCTCTTTTTTTACTTTTAATTGAGTAAAATTCTTGTAATCTGGCATCCAAAAGTCTGGTGCATTCATGGACCTGTATGTGGAATGGATAATTTCCTTCTTTCTAGATGCTACGCTTGCTTTTCTAGGCCATTTCCATAGTCAAAAAGATCTGACAGTCCAGCGGTGGATGCCAGACTATGGGAATTTCGATTGTTATTTATAGGCTCTCAAAGTTTGCCTCCACTGCAACTATACTAAGAATGTTCAAAGTTTTACTTTTTGTAAAAAAAAAAAAAAATTTGGAATGTAGTTTCAAACAGCCCTTATTGTTTCATTTTTACAAGAGGCGCAACTTTAGAATGGCCTGTGCACCCAGGAAGAGGAAGGAGAAATTCTCTCCTCTCGAACTCGAAATTTTGGTGGCCGAAGTAACCAAAAATCACTCAAAACTCTACGGAAGCGAGAGGGTGAACCTGAGCCAACCGGCCCGAGAAAGGATCTGGTTAGAAATCGCCAAGAAAATCAACGCAGTTGCACGATCTCCGAGAACCACTAGAGACTTAAGGAGACGGTGGGACGATATGAAAAGACGGACTAAAGAGAAACTGGCCATCATAAAGCGGTCGGTTGTAACTTCGGGTGGTTTGACCAGAAACTCTAGCCCTTCGCTTCTCCATAATGATTCATATAGTGATGTTTATCCTGGATGTGGAGTTGACGATGACGATGACGACGACCACGATGAAATCGATGTGGAAATTGACGCCCCACATATAGCTCTGGAGCTTCAGTCAGGTAAAAACGTCTGGAGTGGCCAAAGCTCTTAGACTTTCAGATAGTGGCAAAGTGTTAGACCTTTAATTCATGTTGAGTCGGGTTGTGGTTTTTGAGCTCTTTTTATGTCGGCACAGTTGTTGTTGTTTGGTCTGGAATTACCTTGTAATCTCAAATTCAGTGCTTGAGTGTAGTGGTTGGGGTCCATCATTGAGTGTAGTATTTGGGGTGGGGGGGTCGGGTAAGTAGTCACGCTCCATAAGATAACTTGGTAACTTTTGATTTTTGCATTGGTGAAATTTTTGAAGCAGGTTTTGTTGCCTTTTGTGGTTTTGGCTTTTTATTTATTTATTTTGCTTCTTTTTACAGTTAGTAATTTTATTTATTTTAATCCCCACAGATGAGGAGGAAAATGGCCCTGGTTGTACATGGGTACCTCTAAAAACTATAGAAATGGCTGTGTCAAACGAACCCGATATGTCTGATCATCCTGTGATAATTCAGACCTCGGCTTCTTCTCCGTCTCCTCCATCCTCTCCGCAGAACCAGATGAAATCCACCTACGTCAGGAGACTTTCTCCAGCGACTCCGCACCCGAATAGGAAACACGAAATCTCTGATTTTGAGAAACAGTTGATGGAGAGTCAGATACAACAAACTGCATTGTTATCGTCTTGGTACCAGCAACAAACTTCTCTCATGGTCCAGCAAAACCTCATACTGGAGAACCTTGTAGAGCAAAGCCGGCGCTTGGCCGACAACGTGGAGAGTTTAAACCGGACCTTGGAAAAAATGGTGGATGGTAACCATTTACACAGGGAGACTGTTCATTTTGTTCAGGAGCGCAAGAAAAGTCCTCCTGCCAGAACTGCCCCCCGAGTAGTTAGTGGTGAATCAGGGGGTCCCTCGGGAGTGGAAGTATACTCTGGTATGATCTTGAAAGTCGAAGAGGAACTGTAGTCTTGTTTTATTTCTATGGACAAAAAAAATCATGAAAGTTAATGACTTTAGAACAATTTTTGTATTCACGGACAATTGAGGATTTTTTTTTTCTTTTTGCTAGATCGATAGTGGACAGAGACTTATACATTGCATACATAGAGCCATTTTTGTAGGTTGTGAGATACATTGTGCATATTTTCTATCTGGATTTATCGGTTTGCGAGAAAATATTTTGTACGTGTTCTTTTTATTCTAAGATAATATTTTTCTTACGGAAATTTAAAAAAAAAAGTCTTTAAAAAAACGGAATTTTTTTTTTTTTTTACCCATATGTATCTATCCTGCTGAATAAGTAGTTTCAACTAAACGGAATGCGTAAACCATGTATAAGTAGCTAATAAGAGGATTGTGTCGGAATCGCACTACAGAGCAGCATTACCGAACCGACGCCAATTCCTAGCAATATGACCTGCCTCGCAGAGGCATATATATATATATATATATATATATATATATATATATATATATATATATATATATATATAATGTGTGTGTGTGTGTGTGCAAATTTTTTTATCCCCCCCCCCCCATTAAATGTAGAATGATTTAAAAATACAATCTTCAGCTGAAGATTTTTAAATTTTCATCCAACAAATTTTTTTGTTTTTGTTGGCCCCAAACTTAGACATAGTACCCATTATTAAAGGGGTTTTCTGACTTGCCCACTTGCTACAGTAAGATGCACCCAACCCTATGTAATGAACCGATTCATTTATTCCTATAAAGTCGTTTAGTTTTCACAGAAGTCTGAAACGAGATTTTGAACTCCCCTCGTTGCTGACGTCTCCAGGAAATAAAAACGATTGGCTGTAGCAGAGATTTAGGTATATGGCCGTGTCATCACTGTAGCCAAGAAAACAAAGTAAACTGGGGATTATAACTATTTTGACCCAATCCCAAGTCAGACGACCCCTTTAGGAGTCTATATGATATCCACCAAGAAATGCCTAGGCCGCTGTAAGTTCAGTTTAGTAGAATGTGGATTCTTAAAGGAACGGTTAATTTACCTGTCCGCAAAGAAGACAAAAACATTTGACGTGCCACAATCTGAGTGTTCCGACCCTGACTAATCTGTATAAAGAGCTGGGAGATGGCCGGGCTGCCATGTGCTCCTCTTCCCCATAGACTTGCGTTGAAAGTTGGTCTAGGTCACGTGACAAGGAGTCAGGAGTGAATGCGCTGTGCGCAGACTTCTCCCGATTGGTTACCGACACGTCTCTGACATTTCAAAAGTTTCTCTCTGATTGTGTCTGTTTAACATGAAGTTGTATCGGCCATTTTCCTCGGTCTTAACACAAAGACAATTGGATGCAACAAGAACCCACTCACATGTTAGCGTCCATCCCATTGGCTAAAGGCCCTATTCCACGGAACGATTATCGTCCGTATTCGCCCGGACGATCAGCGATCACCCGGGCAGCTCCCCGCCGCCCCCTCCCGCACTCACCCGCTCGCTGCAGCCGCGTTGAATAGTCGCGGCAGCGAGGAGCAAACGAGCGCTAAGAGCGCTAGTTTGCTCCTCTTAACGACCCGTGTAATAGGCCCTTAAGCCCCCCCCCCCCCTTAAAGGGGTAGTGCGGCGCTAAGAAATGATTCACAAAATAACACACATTACAAAGTTATACAACTTTGTAATGTATGTTATGTCTGTGAATGGCCCCCTTCCCTGTGTTCCCCGACCCCTGCCCGTGGACCCGGAAGTGTAGTGCATTATACATACCTGATTCGTGTCGACCCCTGTCCGCATTTCTTCTGACAGTGATGTAATCTTCGGGAGGCCGTCTGACCCGCTCCTGTGTCCCTTATTCCGGCCCCCCTCTGCCGCGTCATAACTGTGCTCAGCCGCGATCTGCTTAGCACAGTTATGCTCAGTTAATCGCGGCTGAGCAAAGTTGTATAACTTTGTAATGTGTGTTATTTTGTGAATAATTTCTTAGCGCCGCACTACCCCTTTAATTGGTCAGTGATTGAATACAGGACAAACTTAATCCATGTTTAGTGCAAAATTTCAACTAAGTTTCACAACTGGCAGAAAGCCCTTCAAACTCTAACTTCAGTTTTCAGGTTTCCTGTTTCTTTAAATAAGGGTACAAGGAGTCGGCCTGAAGAAGGCATTGGTCTTATCGATGGTTCCTAGTGGAGCTCCGCATCACTGCTTTTACTATGTGCAGTAGCGGTGAGCAAACTTGTTTAGGTTCGGCAAAGTTCTCCAAACCTGATTGTTCGGCATTTGAGAAGTTGGATGGCACCCTAGGAAGTCCTGGTGGAGACAGCCTAAGGCTAAGTTCACTTTATGAATTAACGGCCGCTTTTTGACATGTTCCTTCGGATAATACTACCATATGGGCTGCAGGAACGTCATTTTATTTTACTTGGATTGCAGGTACATTTGGGTGTGCTTGCAATCCCATTAACCATTAAAGTCCATGCAATGTACGACCGTCAGAACGGCCATACATTGTGTGAACAGACAAAAATTGTACTAGCTGATATTCTACCCCAAAGGTATAACAAGCAAGTGCAAAATGCAATATATATGGGGATAACCTACTGGGTGCCACAACAGCAAAACAATACATATACACCTACAAAAAATATACTGTACCCAGATATAATATAATCACAAATGAATTTTTATTGATAACAAAGACATGTATAAAAATACAATAAAACCACAAACTGAATCAGAACGGATTATTACAAAAAACATGGGTAAAGTGCATATACTAAAGTGCCGGCATATAGCAGGAATGTGAAAAAATGCAAGTGCTGTAAGTACTGCAAGTAAAGTGCCTGGCACAATAAATAAATGGGGTCTACATGTTCAGCAAGGGTTCATTACAGTGAGCAACATATCCCAAAAGACCATAAACCGATATCACAGAAAGCCCTATCACTGAAACATTACCTAAGCTGTATGTTCATACAATACCCATGAGGTGCGCCCCGACGCGCGTTTCGGCAACACGCCTTTCTCGAGGGGTAGCGCCATATTGCTAGATCTGATCTTTTATATCCCCTGTTTCTGGCTCTAACCAATGAGAGACTCCATTCCAATATTAATAATAAAAATCACCTGCATGTATCGTCGGCGCATGTTCCCAGGGCCATCCGTCTAGAACACTTCCGGGTCCGAGCACACGTGACCCACGCCGAGCGTGATCACGTGATTGTGCTCCGAGCCGCAAGTGATGTCGGGAGAGACCTCGCACATGCGCACACATGCGGACAAGATAAAGGAATGCATGAGTGTCATTAGTGTATAAATGAGCGTAATATCTAATCAGCTGTAAACTACAATAAAAACCCCTAAAATAATTAATAGAGAAACATAAATCTGCCACATAATTCAATATGTAATGCAATATATAATACATAATACATGTGCAAAATTTGCTCACAAAAATTATGTGTAATGTGCCATAGGCACAAAAAAATGTGCTAATACTAGATAAGTGATATATGCATCCCATATGATATATGCATCCCATTAACCATTAAAGTCCATGCAATGTACGACCGTCAGAACGGCCATACATTGTGTGAACAGAGCGGGAACAACGGTCGTTGTGCAGCCGCAGCAGATGACACCTGTTGTTCAATACAGTGTGTAAACAATGGCCATTGTTCCCATAGCGTTTATTGCAGTGCGTTATTTTAAGGCAAGAACAGCCGTTGTTTTAATTGCCAACAATGGCTGTTCTTGTCTTAAAAAATACACTGTGTGAACATTGCCTATGGCTGTATCCATGGTTTTGAGGACTCCCTAGGGCAGCATTCACCTTCTGCAGCCAATGGGAATCAAAAGCCGAATGATCGGCTTCGGAGAACATTGCCGAATCGAAAAAGTTCCCTCCACACTACTGTGCACGATTTAATAGACGTCACAATGTTCATCTCTCAGCGTTTTAGGAGCTTGGGAACGCCTCCTTGACACTTCTGAAAAGCATTTTCTATGTTATGGAAGCACAGACAGATTTATAAAAGGTATCATGTATCTCCTTGACCTGACAAATATGTCAGCAGTTTAGAATATGAATTGTAGTTGAAAGGGTTTACTTTAAAGGGGTTATCCTGGATTAGGAAATACACAGCGCCACCCCTGTCCCCAGGTTATGTGTGGTATTGCAATTCAGCTCCATTCACTTCAGTGGGACTGAACTGCACCCAAACAGAGGATAAGAGTAGTGCTGGATCTTGAAGAAAGCAGCCATTTTTTTCCCTAAACCTGGAGAACCCCCTTTAAACTTACAGCAAGGCATTAAAAATACAAAGATGCCAAAAATGTGTTTTTATTGATTGCCCTATTTAACTACAAACTAATTTCATGGTAGTTTAGAATAAGAATGAGGTACACACGCTATTAATCTTAGTCACCCCCTCCTTTTTCATTTATTCATCATGCAGGAAACATTTTTGTATAAGTTTTAAGGTTTTCAGATTTTTTTTTTTATTTTTTTTTACATTAGAATATTCATTATAATGTTTGATTGTTACTTTGTTGCTGGTGCAAACTGCATTGTTGTGGACTTTTCACTAGGATGTAGAACAACAAAAGATTTCATGCCATTGATATTCCATTGTGACAGATTTGTGGATGTCGGAGGACTTAAAGAGGATGTACCATCAGATACATCCTCTTTAATCTGACCCAGGGATAGAACAGCACAGATGTATAGTGCCGGAGCTGAAGCCCAGTGGGAGGAATCCCCCGCCCCTGTATGACGCGGCTCCATTGATTCTAATGAAGCCGCGTCATAAAGGGGACATCCTCTTTAAAGGGGTTATCCAGCGCTACAAGAACATGGCCACTTTCCCCCTACTTTTGTCTCCAGTTTGGCTGCAGGTTTTGAAACTCTGTTCCATTGAAGTAAATAGAGTTTAATTGCAAGCCACACCTGAACTGGAGACAAGAGTAGGGGGAAAAGTGGCCATGTTTTGTAGCGCTGAATAACCCCTTTAAACTTCTTATGCCATGTTACAACACCCTCCATGGTTCCTGGCTGGGGTGTGCAGGCCCCAGATAGTTGACTGTACTGAACAAAACTGCAAATTCAAGCCCAGGTATAGCTCAGCCCCTCAAACCAGTTTATTTAGAGGTGATACAAGAGTCGTGACACTCGGTACCGGTTTATACTGACACGTCTGAATACAGTTGTGACTGAAGAAAAAATCTTTATGGTTCCTGTATATAAAGTACTTTTTATTTTTTATAACTTTTTTTCTAGTAGTTTTTTCGCCATTTTATATTTTTTCCCATTTTTTTTTAATGTATCTTAATTTTACTTCTACCCCCCCCCCCCCCTTTCATTTAATCTTCATACTCTTATTACAAGCATACATATCCATGAGGTTCTCTCCCATGATGCACTGGTGTGCTGCATTTCTTTTTCTATTGTTTAATAAATACTTTGGGGGATTTTACAGTTTAAGGAGAGTGATATCTGTTTTAGGATTTTTTGTTTTTTTTGTACATTTTGTTTTTTTAATTTGAAAATTAAGGGCAAATTAAAATGGATAAAAACTTTCCCTTTTTTATATGAATAAAGTACATTGTATGGCTTGTTGGATCCTGCAATGTTGCTTCCTAGTGCTTTTGGTGACTTTTAATTTTTTTGTTAAAGAGAAACTGTCCATTCTCTGTCATGTTTAGAGTTCAAGTGACAAGGAGGCAGTACTGAGCTGCAGCATGCACGCTTCCTCCCCCACCCATCCCTGAGCTCAATAATACAAGGCAAGGAGGGAGGAGGAAGTATGCACGCTGCAGCTTGGTAACGCCTCCTTGACTCCTGAGCTGTAAACATGACAGCGAGCTGACAGATTCCATTTAAAGGCAAATTTGATGATATACTGCATGAAGAGGTGCGAGATGCGCCCGATATCCCCTCTGTCTCTCTCTATCGGTTATAAGGGGCTTTAGATATTTAGTGACGTGGAGATAAATCTTATATAGTTTTGGCATTACTGTCTCCCAGGATGTGTACAGAACAGTCACAATGCTAACCTTGTACCATAAACCACTATGTAAGTATGTAGCCGTTTCACTGTATAGATGAGACAGGTGACATATTATTAATAAACCATTTAAAATCTGCCTCGCCTTCCATACCGTGTGTTCAACCTCGATAACTTACAGACGTGTAAACCCAATAGGTGCAATTACAGGGGATTTATAAACAGGTCACGCATAAGTCCGGAACTACGCACCGATTAATTCTATAGGAGCCGCATGTAGGAGTGTGAGGATAGCGAAGGCTTGTAAGATTAGTGACTGTGACCGGGATGCAGCTCCACCGATCCCGTAACTTGCTAGACACTTCTTATTTGGTGGGATAAAAAAGGGCTGCAGGCAAATGGCTGAGCTTTGATGGGGGAAAGGCTACAGAAAATGTTTTTTTCATTCGTTTTTGCGTGCATTAATTCTTCCATTGACTTCCATTATCAAAATGCATGTGCGTTCACAAAAATGTTCAACCACGTTTTTGTGTACGTTAAAAAAAAGGATGCGTTTTAAACAAAACGCATGCACACAAATGCATTGTCTTTTTGCAAAAAACTGAAAAAATTTTTTTGTATGAGCCTAGCCTTATAATTATACATATAGAAGAATTTCATGGAGGGGGGAGGGGGTGTCATAGGTGCTTCCTGCTAATTGGGGTCAAATGGGTCTTACAAGGGAGGAGTGCTAGCCTCTCAGAAAAGGGAGCTGACCTGCACAGTGTGGAGTTAGGGTCCTATTACACTGAGCGATTTTTAACGATAAACAATCGCAAATGAGATTGTTTATTCTTAAAGGGAATGTGTCACCTAATTTTTATTTTTTTTTATCTAGAGGTGAAATGTATTTTTTATGTATTTTTGGAAAATATTTTTTGTTTATTGCCTTGTCAGGAAATATGAAAACTTTTCATATTTCACACCCTTGACCAACAGAGGGAGCTAACATGGTAAACTGATGAAGGCAAGCGACATGTAACTTGACTGCTGCAAATTTGGCCTCGCCCCTCCTGCTGGTGACCTCGCACCTCCCTCTCTTGTGATTGTGAGTAAAAAGAGGGGGGAGTAGGCTTTTTCTTCACCACTGTGCGGTGCCATTTTGTTAGGGCTCTGACACCAACAGATTATCTGACAGATTATTGCAACCAATACCAGGAATGGATTTGAAAAGAGGAGAAATCTCAGCCTTTCCTTTATGACCTCTTTCCTGTTTATAGTCTGTTCCTGGCCTTGGCTGCAAAAATCTGTCAGATACCTGTTGATGTCATAGAGCCCTTAAGGCCAATTATCAAATGCATTTGGCTGCCCCACATCTAGAAAGAGCTCACTACATACTAACTACAAGCACTGCATATATCTTTAAGTCAGTACATTTAATGGAAACTTAGCATGAACATACCCTTTAACTATGAGTTATAGGCAAGGAATTTCAAGTGTATTCCGCACTTAATTTTACCAGTATTCCGCTTGAAATTCCACACTTAAAATATGTACAGAGCAATGTCCCATTGTGTTGAATGGGATTCCCACTCTGCTGTTCACACAGCAGAATTTATCCCACCACTTCAGAGATCTGACAGTAAAGATCCAGACCCTAAGGTAATTTATTTACTGCACTTACTGTAAAGATCCAGCTCCTAAAGTAGTTTATTCGCAGCACTTATGGAAAGAACCAGCCCCTAAGGTAGTTTGTTTACAGCACTTACTGTAAAGATCCAGATCCTGAGGCAGTCTTATTTCAGTTAGATAGTCTATTGCACAGATATAGAGATCTTACAGTAAAGAACCCATTTCTAAGGTGCTGTATTACACACATTTACAGGCCATACAGTAAAGCACAAGCTCTCAGGGTACCTGATTCTGTTTCACTTTATGGACCCAACTCCTGTGATAGTCTGTTCCATTCCATAGATTATAGAATCACCTTGTAAAGAGACTATTCTACATATTCACAGCTCTTACAGTAAAGAAGCTGCTCCTGATGTAGTCTATTCCGCAACTTTTCCTAACTGTCCAGCTTCAATGGGCATTAGACTTGTGACCCTGGAATATGAGGGGGTGTTCAGTAAGTATGTTCTGTCAGTTTGAGAGAGCTGAGCTTATCTGTACAGGCTGAGACTTGTCTAGACATATAGCAGCAGTTTGCTCTGATGAAAGTGCTGGGAGTGAGAGAATGGCAAAGTGCAGTAGGGTGTGAGACCGCATGCACACGGATGCTACAGAGATTTGAATAGGCTTGGATACATGATGCCGGCCCACAGCTTCACACTTCATAGCTTCGGTAATTTACAGAGCGGGTGTATGCGGCCTGGGTCTCCTAAGAAATTGAGAGATTTGGAGCTTTTGTTCTGTGATTAAACTCCTTAAAATGGAAGAAATCCAAAAGAATTCCATGAAGGGTTGCTGGCTGTGTATGGGGACGAGGCGCCTTCCAACTTTCCTGTAACAATTTGGGCCATGCAGTTTGAATAGGGCAGAAAAAGTCAACTGTAGACGGCCCGGATTCAAGGCAACCTGTCAGAGGAAGTGTGCTGCCACGTGGAGGCCATGATTCTGGAGGATCGCCAGGTCAGTCATGAATCGGGCATTTCAGTTTGTGCAGTTTCCAGTGTCATTTTAATGTTTTACTGTCATGGTCCGTTCTCGGTCGGTGACACAAATGTTGACCCAAGAGCAAAGGAAACACTTTAGCCAAGAGAATTTAGACCTGCTTAGAGGAAATACAAGACATTTCTATTCCTGAATTGTTACGGGGGATGAAATGTGATGATCCTGAGACCAGACAGGAGTCCATGTGATGGAAGCACAAGTGGTCCCTAACCCCAAAGACCATGTGTGTGCAGCAGTCAGCCGGAAATCACCAGGGGTCCCTAACCCCAAAGACTGTGCATACGGTCAGCCAGAAATCACATGGGGTCCCTAACCCCAAAGACTGTGTGTGCAGCAGTCAGCCAGAAATCACAAGGGGTCCCTAACCCCAAAGACTGTGCATACGGTCAGCCAGAAATCACATGGGGTCCCTAACCCCAAAGACTGTGTGTGTGCAGCAGTCAGACGGAAATCACAAGGGGTCCCTAACCCCAAAGACCATGTGTGTGCAGCAGTCAGCCGGAAATCACCAGGGGTCCCTAACCCCAAAGACCATGTGTGTGCAGCAGTCAGCCGGAAATCACCAGGGGTCCCTAACCCCAAAGACCATGTGTGTGCAGGAGTCAGCTAGAAATCACCAGGGGTCCCTAACCCCAAAGACCATGTGTGTGCAGCAGTCAGACGGAAATCACCAGGGGTCCCTAACCCCAAAGACTGTGTGTGCAGCAAGACAACAATTACTGGAGACACCGATGCTTCAGCCCTGAAATTCGGACATGAGGCAATCAAAAAGAAACTCTGTGGCCGGTGTATTGCTGCTTTACGACAATGCGCAAACGTCTCGCAAGCCAAAGTATTGCGGCTTCATGCAGCGTAACCATCCAGCCTACAGTCCAGACCCGGCTTCCAGTGATCACCTTCTCTTCCATAACCTGAAGACCATTCTGTGTGGGCAGCGATTTCCTGATGATGGTGACAAAGTTCCTGCAGAAAGAAGTCTCCTCTTCTGAGGGCATCCTATCACTGCAGGTCAAGGGCCAAAAGTTTGTCGAGGGAGGATTACATTGAAAAGTACTAAGTTTACTTTTTATATTTAGGTAGGTAACTTATTGAACAACCTTTTACAGCGTAGCAAGTGATTGAGTTTATAAGGGAGAATCCATTAATCTGAGTGACATTGGTTCTATGTTAACCGGGAACCGTTCTGGAGCATAGTCTGGAAACTGCAGACAAATACAATCCTGGTTTCCAACTATCATGTATAGCCTAATGGTCTATAATAGCAGACAACCAGCTCCATTGTGTCTAATGACAGGACCTAAGTTGACAAAACAGCAAGGATTGCATCACTTAGCAGTGCGGAGACATGGCCAGGGCACATGGATCTAGAGCTCTGTGGCACCATGCTCATCAAAGGGTCCGAATTTTTCAGTTAGCCTCCATTTACACAGAGATTTATCTGACAGATTTTTGAAGCCAAAGCCAGGAATGGATTTGAAAAGAAGAGATATCCCAGTCTTTCCTTTGTGACCTGTTCCCTATAGTCTAATCCTGGCTTTGGCTTCAAAGATCTGTCAGATAAATCTGTGTGTGTAAACGCACCATTAATGCGAATCCTTTCAGGTTGGTGAAGGTGATATAATGGAGGGGACGTTTTTGAGCACCCCGACTCCTAATACCTGCAGATGGATGGTTGGGCAGCATGACTTATCGAAGTGCGCGGCGTCTCCTTCCAGCTCTGCTCTGGCGGTCGGCTCGGGAGCGTGCTGTCGCTCCGCCCGCCGGAGCCGAGTGACGTCACGGAGACCCGACGGCGTCCCTAAGCAACTTGGGACGCCGTGGGCTCACGTGACTGTCAGCCGGCTGGCCGGTACGCAGCTGCAGTGTCTTGCACTCGGGCTGAGTGACAGGTCGCCCGGCCACTCAGCCTGCAGTGCACCAGCTGCAGTTGGACTGGACTCAGGAGGCCGGACCAATCAGCCTTTGGTCCAGGCTCCTGGTCCAGTATAAAGTTCAATCATTGCCAGTAGTAAATCGCTGGCTATTAGGTTAACCCCTGGTCCCAGCTCTCCCCAGTCTCTTCCTGTGTTCCCCGTCCTATTCCCTTCTGCCTGTTTTCTCGCGTTCCTGACCTTCCGCCTGACCTGTGACTTTTCTTTTCTTGCCGATTCTGTACTGCGTTGCCCGTGTGGTTTGACCTGGCTTGGTTCACTACTCTCTATTGTGTTTTGTCCGTCTGTTGTGTTTTGCGTCCCACGTACTCAGTGCAGGGAACGTCTTTGTGGTTGTCCGCGACCGCTTAGGGTCGACTGAGGCAATTAGGCAGGGACAGTGGGTGGATTCAGATCAGGGCCCACTGTCTGGTCGTGTTTGTCCTCGCTGACAGAGATATTCCCTTGGACTAAACAATAAACATCAAATAGTAAAAACAACATAGAAAGAAAAACCAAGGTGAATTAGATTGTAAAGTGAACACCCAACACTAGGCAGCTGCTGCTAAGCCGTTTAAAGGAGAAGTCCCACCAAACTGAAAGTCTGCATGCAGGGGGTGGTGAGAAATAAACATGTAAATCCTCGTGCCTCTGCTGCGCCGCTCCCAGGTCCTGTTCACCACCGCCAGATGGTATTTGCAGCAGGAAACCGGATACGTGATGTATCCGGCTCTGCTATCTGCATTGTCATGGCCCGGGTTAGTGATTACCTGTTCAGCCAGTCGGTGACTGTGGCGGTATCCTCTCCCAGTCACTGATTGACTCAGCAGGCAATCACTGCAGGACCCGGGGGGCTGGGAATGGGACCCCAAAGCAGCACTAGTAGGCCCAAAGACGGGTAGCTTAACATGGTTTATTATATCCCCTGGCCGTCAGTTTTTTGTTCCTTGCAGGGGAATTCTCCCTAAGGATCAGGGGATATGTCAAATGAAATGCAAGTTATTAATTCTGAAGGTATTTTAACTAAACACATTTGATACCGGTGCTACCAGTAGAAGATGGCAATGTGAACTGTAGCACTCAGTGCCAGGCAGCTGCTGCTCAGCAAACTAGGATCCTGGGATGTTGCTGCTGTTATGGGGAATGTGCCATTACAAAATCACCTGGTGACAATTCAGTTATAATGTTTTTCTACATGTCTGTTTATATGATAAATGTTGCACTTTTTATTCTGGCCACTATGTTATAAACTGACACCTTATCTCAGTCTGTTAATGAAGAGCATACTGGAAAGTGCTCTGTACGGCAATACGACAATAGTAGTTCAGCTGTCCCTGTGGAATGACCATCACACGGGTCACAGAGCATGAATGGGAAAAGAATAGGGTCTGAAGATATTCATTGTGTCTATGACCATGAGGCCAGCTGTAAAGCATATCACTAAATGCTGTCAAAAACAGCCGAGGCAAGATGGCTGCCCCTGTACTTAAAATATGTACAAAAAATAAAATAAACATGTTTCTGTATCAATCTAGAAACAAATCTAGGTGACACATTCCCTTTAAAGGGGGTTTCCAGGATAAGATAAAGCAAAGCTAATTTCTTGCAAAAACAGCACCTCCCCTCTCCTCAGGTTGTGTGTGTTATTACAGGTCAGCTTCATTCACTTCAGTGGAACTGATCTATAAAACTCCACTCAAACTGAAGACAGGAGAAGTGCTGTTTCTGCAAGAAAGCAGCCATGTTTTTGTGAGCCTGGACAACCCTTTTAAGTGCTGGAAAGTTAGAGGAACCCATTGGATATCTTTCTGGTAGTGTTGTGGCAAGGTAATGGGGCTGATGGCTTCATATCTGCAACAATTATGGTGTTATAGTAGATTTTTTTTTTGTCGCAAGAGCTGGGAAGGAGGTGGCTGAACCTAACAACATGCACCTACCTCCCCGACTCCAGCGCTGGGGTCCGCTGTCCTCTGCGTCGGTTCGGTTTCCGGCTGACATGCTGTGTCCCGGGTTCCCGCTCTTCGGGAAGTGGCCGAGAACCAGAGCAGAGGACAGCGGACCCCAGTGCTGGAGCTGGGGAAGTACAGTATAGGAGCATGTTATATTCAGCCACCTCCTCCTCAGCTCTTTTGGAAAAAACTTACAACCCTTCCCTTTAAGTCAAAAAGTGGCAGTTTGACTTTACACCAGTTTGATAAATCTCCCCCATAGTCTTACTTTGACAATCATTGTTTTCTTGTGATACGTCCAGATTATGAGCTTACTTGTCTTTGGTTTGATCTCTTCTATCACGGATCGGTCTGTTCCTCTAGCAGTCCGGGGTATCCGCAGTAATCCTCTCCACCACCACAGTGCCAAAAGCTTCTTACTTCTTTCTATCCAGTTTTCTCACTGTCCACCATTCACAGTGTGGTCACCAGGAACACCATGCCCTCACCCAGTTTAGTCTTTGTAATAAAGCGGACATTTCAGCCTATGAGTGCTTCATGGCTGGTTACCCTAGAGCCGTTAGTCGCTGGATAATGTGACTGCTTGGTGACGCATTGGTTATCAGTCATGCTGGGCGGCTCTAGCCATTTACAATGTCCAGCTCCTTACCAGTTGTATGATCTTGGTCATCCCAGCATTCAGTTAGAAGCCCATCTTAAAACTGAAGGCCTCATTTACTAACAAAACGTCAATTATAAGTCGTTATGCTGCTATTTGTATCTGTTTTTGTTGCAACAAATCTATTAATGTGGCGCACGCCCTTAGTAATGTGGCGCACGCCCTTAGTAATGTGGCGCACGCCCTTAGTAATGTGGCGCACGCCCTTAGTAATGTGGAGCATGCCCTTAGTAATGTGGCACACGTCCTTAGTAATGTGGCACACGTCCTTAGTAATGTGGAGCACGCCCTTAGTAATGTGGCGCACGCCCTTAGTAATGTGGCGCACGCCCTTAGTAATGTGGCGCACGCCCTTAGTAATGTGGCTCACGCCATTAGTAATGTGGCGCACGCCCTTAGTAATGTGGAGCATGCCCTTAGTAATGTGGCACACGTCCTTAGTAATGTGGAGCACGCCCTTAGTAATGTGGCGCACGCCCTTAGTAATGTGGCGCACGCCCTTAGTAATGTGGCGCACGCCCTTAGTAATGTGGCGCACGCCCTTAGTAATGTGGCGCATGCCCTTAGTAAACCTGGAAAGTTTTTCACAGGACAAAATTAAAACCTTACCATCCTGCTGCACTAGAAACAGATGTATGTGGATGGTTACCTGGCCTTGGTTCTTCCCTTGTCATTACATTGACTTATAGGGCCACTTAATATGGTGGTTTTGGTGGTTTCCCTACAGGAGCCACCCCTTGGCCGGGCCCTTCCCGGAGGAACATCTGGCTAGTCCTGGGTTCTAGTCTTTAAGGACCCCGGGTGCTGACAGTGTAGTGTAGGTCTCTGTCCCCTTGTGCGCATACTACCTGTATCACATGCATCAGTGCTGTAGATTTCATACAGTGCTGCCAAACACACTGTAACCAAGTGTCACGCCTCACCACCACTACTTCCTCCTCCCTAATTCTGCTGAATATTTACCAGTGTTCGGCCTTGCGACACCTTCTTCTGTGCATGCACGGTTGCTCGCAAGGGCCGCGTGCGCCTACTTGCCAGTTCGCCTCCGCGCCGCTGAGCTCTCAGTCGCGTCCCCCTGATAACCGCAATTGTGCTGGAGGAGCGGCCCACGCGTGTTGTGCATCCCAACTGAGAGCATTGGCTTCAGGCCCTCAGCGCATGTGCGCCTCTCCTCCGGCGCATGCACAATTGTGGTTATCGGGAGCGTGCATCCACCGCGGAAGCGAACTGGCAAGTTTGTGCGTGCGGCCCTTGCAAGCAACAGCGCATGCGCAAAAGAAGGTGACACCAGGGTGGAGTGGGAGGCCAGACACTGCTAAATAGATTTAGGGAGGAGGAGGAAGATAGTGGTGAGGCATACCGCAGTGCAGCACAAACGCCAAGCCACTACTCCTCTCTGACACTTGGTTACATTGTGTTTGGCAGCACTGTATCAAATCTACAGCACTGATGGATGTAATACAGACTGTATGCGCATGAGGGGACAGAGACCTACACTACACTGCAGCACCAGGGGGCCGGTCCAGGTGCTGACAGATTCCCTTTAAGTGGGGCTCCCTGGACTCCTTTTGGCATTTCTTTATCATTGGCACATAAACATATCTCTTCCGCTCAGTCGGCCACGATCCCGCTCTCCATATTTCTTGGACAATACTGAAAGAATTCCAACACTTCAGCTTTAAGGCTAATTCTGACACGGAAAACCCCTTGGTGTTTTAGTATATGGCAAAGTCAATAGTGGCAGTCAGTGCCAGGAAGCTGCTGCAAAGCTAAAGAACATCAAGGGATACATCACAAAAGCCAAAGAAGGATACTGTATATTGGGGGTTCTCTCTTCCTCTGGATCAACACAGGATAATAAGGTGGCACCATGTTGCTCTTAGTTCACATGATAAACCCTTGTAGCCAGTCATTTTCTTTTCACCTTTATTTCCTATTGTAACAGTTCTCCCTTTTTTATGCCCCCCCCCCCCCCCCCCAGAATGCATCTGGTTTTTCTTTTTTCCTACAGTTTGAGTAATAGAATTGCCTAAAACCCATTTCCTGGGATTTTCGATGCCATTATATGTGTTTATTTTTAGAGTGTATTTGGAGCCCTTTAGCCACGGCATCGCTCTGCCTGTCAGACCCGTGTGGCCCTTATCGGTGTACAGCACAAAGGCCAAGAGGTTAAGTCATGTAACCAATCAATGATTTACTGCACTGTCTAATCCCCAGCTCATTACGTCTGGATCTAGATTCTCAGATTGACTTGCTGAGCGCTATCTTCATCATGATGATATAAAATCCATGGCGCTTTCTTCCCTAGACGCTGGGGACACAGAAATACCTTCTTGATCTTTTTTTTTTTCGTTCAAATGAGACATCACAACGCCCCGTACCACCCGGCTCCCTGGTTTTTGTACAACTTTTTGGACTCTTTCACCTGAGGTTAAAAATGTATTGTAGTCATTAGTCTTCTCCAAGTAATGTTTCGTGTCAGTGACAAGTGCCGCAGCCTTATGGCCTAGAATGGCCTAGATGGGAGGACTGCACACTGATCACAGCTCTGGAGAGGGCCCAGCCGAGACCTGTTGTCTCCATATCACTATATACAGGAGATGTATAACTGCTAATTATACACAGGACATACCCAGGTTATATCAGCTGTTCATATATAATATACAGGAGATTCCCAGGTTATACCAGCTGTACATATACTGTATAATTATATACAGTATATACCCAGGTTATATCAGCTGTTCATATATAATATACAGAAGATTCCCAGGTTATACCAGCTGTACATATATAATTATATACAGGAGATCTCTAGGTTATACCAGCTGTACATATATAATTATATACAGGAGATTCCCAGGTTATACCAGCTGTACATATACTGTATAATTATATACAGTATATACCCAGGTTATACCAGCTGTACATATATAATTATATACAGGAGATCCCCAGGTTATACCATCTGAACATATATAATATACAGGAGATCCCCAGGTTATACCAGCTGTACATATATATATATATATATATATATATATACACAGGAGATCCCCAGGTTATACCACCTGTACATATACATATATATATACATACACAGGAGATCCCCAGGTTATACCAGCTGTACATATATAATTATATACAGGAGATCCCCAGGTTATACCAGCTGTACATATATAATTATATACAGTATATACCCAGGTTATACCAGCTGTACATATATAATTATATACAGGAGATCCCCAGGTTATACCAGCTGTACATATATAATTATATACAGTATATACCCAGGTTATACCAGCTGTACATATATAATTATATACAGTATATACCCAGGTTATACCAGCTGTACATATATAATTATATACATCTCCGGGGCTTATATAGTGCAGGAAGAGATCCTGTAAAATTACGGCAGACGTCACATGGAGGGGATCATACTGAGTCGGATCCAGGACCCTCAGTCCAGTGGTTTTGGAGCAGCTTTCGGAGGTTTTCTCTCTCTCTACAATGCTGTTAGGTGGAGGGTGAAGGTCACCGAGCGGCTCATCCATTTGTTATTTGTTTCTTCTTTTGTAATTTTTATTTTATTTTTTCCTCCCAAACAATTGAAGCTTCTTCTGGGCTGCGGCAGTCCTTTCCGGTTACGGTTACAAGCAGCGTAAATGGCACTTGCTTTCAGTGTCAGATTATCATGAGATGCTTGACTGACTTTCCCTTTGTAGGGTTGAATAATGTTCGCGGCTTAGCAGAAGGTGTTCCAGGCTTTTTCTGTAAATGGATTTTTTTTCCCAGTTAAACAAATCATGAACGTGCACAAATAGTCTTGTTCAATCTCCGGCTACAATGGGGTTTATTAAAAATGATGACACGACACCGCCAGCTAAAATTATTAAAAAAAAGTCATAAACTGGAAACAGAAAAATTGTCATCAGCAGAAATAATAATTAAAGGGGTTTTCCTTATAATGGCACATGGCCGTGTTTGTTACCCCAACCTGCTCTGGGTGGCACTGCGCTGTGATCTTCTCGTTTTTCCTACTCATCCTCTGGCAGCTTCTCTTGCTCTGGGCTGGCCTCCTGGGGGATTGGGCTCCCTCTAGTGGCAAACATGTGCCTGTCCACCTATATTTATAAGCTCAGTCTACAGGCTCTGGAGCCTTCTGGCATGTTCTCCTGAGGGTTTATATAGTCTTCACCTCCTCGCTTAGTTGTTTTTCTTCAGTCGGTGACCCCATGTGTGCCCCCTGGCTATCCACCACTTCTAGCTATTTGGATCTCAGTCCATTCCCAGTTCCAGCTCAGCTTCAGTCTATACTACGTCCTAACATTGCATCCTGCACTTCTACCACAGAGGAAGAGGACCTAGTCCGGGACTCCAGCACTCCTTCACTTCTTCAGTGGGTGGTCCTAGAGGTCCTTCTCTAGGGGTAGCAACCTGGGAGTTTCCCATGGCAAAGTTCATCCTGCCTTGTGGCAGGCGATGGTGATAACCAGGAGCTCCGGACTCTGCGCCTTGGGGGTGTACTTCTACCATCCATTACAGATTTATTTATCTTTAAAAGTCAAAAACTTTACGTATCAATAATATGGAAGTCTCTTCACCTCCACTAATGGTCCTTTTAGACGGAACGATTATCGTTCGAATTTGCACGATGTGGATCGCATTTGAGCGATAATCGTTCTGTGTAAACACAGCGAACCATCAAGCGACGAGCGAGAAATCGTTCATTTTGATCTTTCAACATGTTCTCAAATCGTCATTGATCGTTCGCAAAAAAATTCGTACATTGTTCAGTGTAAACAGTCTTTCAATGATTTCACCTATGTGTGAGATAACCTTAATCGATCGCAAAACGATTTTTCCATACGATGTATCGTTCCGTCTAAATGCTGATCGTTATAAAAAAAACACATCGTTCATTCAAAATCGTTAATCGTGCGATCGGGCGAATTATCGCTCCATCTAAAAGGACCATTAAAAGCTCAATAGAGATTTTTTTAACGTTTATGGTCAGTTGATGGGACTAAAGGGGTAAAAATTTCCTTGATGAATCTGTTAAACCGCATGTAGTCTCGGGCCGAGGCTAAAGATACTAAATGGGGTCACACTACCACCCAAAAGTGGCAGCAACCACAACCTGAATTAGTGACTGGTGGGTCACAGCACAACCCTATTCACTGACCTTAGGTAGGAACCAGTGATGTTTGGTCTCATGACCCCTATCTTGCTTTGGCTTGTATTGCTCTAAAGAGAAAAATATATGCAAAGTTACTCCCCTGCGATGGAAGAGACCCTGTTCTGTGATGCCAGCTGATGGAGCTGGGCATATAACGGGCACACAAGGACAGTTGGCATTTGCTCGCTTCCCGAAGCCGCCGCTGTAGCGTCAGAGTTTCTGAACTGATATTAGGAATACCATATACCATATATGGGCAGTTACATCATAAGGGGTTCCCAGGGCAGCCAGGTAGTCGGCCTCTGTAGTGCTAGATCAGGGAGGTCAAACCCAGACCCTTAGGCATGATGGGAATTGTAGTTTTATAACAGGGATGGGGAACCTTCGGCCCTCCAGCTGTTGCAAAACTACAATTCCCATCATGCCTGGGCATGCCTGACAGTTCCTGACATGGACAGAGGTGGCAGCAGAGAGCACAGTGTCAGACTGGAGAAAATACACCACTTCCTGCAGGGCATACAGCAGCTGATAAGTGCTGTAAAAGTGGAGATTTTTAAATAGAAGTGATTTACAAATCTATATAACTTGCTGACAGTAGTTGTTCTAAAAGAAAAAAAAATAGCTGAGTTCCCCTTTAAAAACAGCTCGGACAAGATGGCAGCCCCCATAATAATATACTAAAAAATAAATAAAATCAGAAAATACAAACATTTCAGAGAGAGAGAGAACAGTATTTGGATCTAAAAACAAGTCTAGGCGATATATATTCACTATAACTGATATATATATATTCCCTGTAACTGGTATATATATATATATTTTCCCTGTAAGTGATGCCGGCCTATACCCGAGACACGTCACCACAGGGGCGTCCATCGCCCTCCGGCTCTCCTTGTAAGCTGACCATATTCCCTGTATAGATGGAGGTGTAGCCTGGCATCTGGCGGGCGCAGTGTGAGGGGCGTACCAGGGGTTAATCCCATGGCTGTCTACCACCGACTCCTGTGCACCTTCTGCACAATCCATTATTAGCCTGACGAAAAGCTAAACAGTCCTGAGGCGAAACCGGAATTAATGTGCTCACTGCAGCAACTAAATGAGGAGCGGGGGAGGGGAGCGTGGTGTATGTCTATTATTTACTCTTATTTTATTATAATATAGGATTTTATAAGAATCTCATCTCCCACAGGAGAACGCAAAGAGGAACGTCCCTCTAACACACGGGGTAGAGCGGGCCACATTGACTCCACTTAGATAGTCCCAGGATGCTCTGAGGAGGCTGAAGGGGCCCGAAGGTTTATAGAACTGGAACACATGACTGCTAGGGTGCCTGACCGTGATCGGGGGAGACTCCCTGCCAGGACCCGGCCTGATTATATACTAAGACATAGAGAGGAGACACGACAGTCACTGTTATATCTAGGGTATAATACTGGATGTAACTCAGGATCAGTAATGTAATGTATGTACACAGTGACCCCACCAGCAGAATAGTGAGTGCTGCTCTGGAGTATAATACAGGATGTAACTAAGGATCAGTAATGTATGTACACAGTGACCTCACCAGCAGAATAGTGAGTGCGGCTCTGGAGTATAATACAGGATGTAACTCAGGATCAGTAATGTATGTACACAGTGACCTCACCAGCAGAATAGTGAGTGCGGCTCTGGAGTATAATACAGCATGTAACTCAGGATCAGTAATGTAATGTATGTACACAGTGACCCCACCAGCAGAATAGTGAGTGCTGCTCTGAAGTATAATACAGGATGTAACTCAGGATCAGTAATGTATGTACACAGTGACCCCACCAGCAGAATAGTGAGTGCAGCTCTGGAGTATAATACAGGATGTAACTCAGGATCAGTACAGGATCAGTAATGTAATGTATGTACACAGTGACCCCAACAGCAGAATAGTGAGTGCAGCTCTGGAGTATAATACAGGATGTAACTCAGGATCAGTAATGTAATGTACACAGTGACCCCACCAGCAGAATAGTGAGTGCAGCTCTGGGGTAAAATACAGGATGTAACTCAGGATCAGTAATGTAATGTATGTACACAGTGACCCCACCAGCAGAATAGTGAGTGCAGCTCTGGAGTATAATACAATATACGTAATTTATTTACAATGTGTATAACAGTGCGGTGATCTTCGCAGGCAGATGTACACTTTCATACAGACTGACAGTCCTCTACAATGAAACATATAACCTTCTCTTTAGGTCAGCAGTTAACAGGTTATGAAGTGCTGTACAACCTCAGATAAATATCATTTTACCACAATGGGACGTTACATGGAAGAATAATTGAGGTCATGGAGCAAAAATGCAATTTGCACTTTTATATATCTATCTTAATGGCCGTAGCCGGCTGCAACGTGAATGTGAGGCATGGAGCGTCTAATATGTGCGCTAATAAGAGCGATGTGTTCATCCTTGTGTCTCTGTATTGGGACTGCATTCATTTATTTAGTTTTTTGCTGTATTTTTTTATCATTTTAACTCCATTTTAGAAAAGCCTTAGGCTTTGAGGGCATGCTGGGAGTTGGAGTTGTGCAGCAGCTGGGTAGGCAGAGGCTGATAACCACAGATGTAGACACATAACTTTTTGAGGAGTTCTTAGAGTCGGAAGACAATTTTCCCCTTAAAGGGGTAGTTTAAAAAAAATCTTTCAAATCAACTGCCCGAGAGATTCATAATTTACTTCTATAAAAAAAATTTCAAGTATATCAGTACTTAACAGCTGTTGTATGTCCTGCAGTCAGTGATGTTTTCTTCCCTGTGTGGAAAGCAGGAGAAGTTTTCTATAGGGATTTGCTGCTGCTCTGGACAGTTCCTGACATGGACAGAGGTGGCAGCAGAGAGCACTGTGTCAGACTGGAAAGAATACACCACTTCCTGCAGGACATACAGCAGCTGATAAGTACTGGAAGACTGGATATTTTTTTTATAGAAGTGAATTACATTTCTCCGGGCACCAGTTAATTTGAACTATCCCTTTAAATGTAAGAAGAATTTTTACCTTCTTCAGAACTAGCACTGCAGGGTATTACTGAAGGGGCTGGGGTGGTGTTGTGTCCTATCTCAGCCTTACAGACTATGGTACTATGTACGTTACTTCCCCCATATGCTGCCTGGGATCTCACTATAACCACGGAAGCCTTCAGCCTACGAGAAGCCTCGGCTTAGCTCCACCACTCTCTGTTCTGTCTCCTTTGTGTGGTTTTTCGTTACTTCCCGACCACTTCTCGACCACTTCCCGTATCAGATTAGGACATTTGTAGCTTCTTTTTGTGTTGTTCTTTGGGTCTAATCTTCTTTTTGTCAGATAGATTAGTTTGTAGGTGTGATGGCTCTTGGCGGTGACTGTCATACCGCCATGGAGTCTCGTCTTGGTCTTGACGGAACAATTTACAGACGGTGTTTATTTATACTCTCCCCCCCCCCGTACACAGACAGCTCTGTACCTTCCCGTGACATTGAGGAGGGCACATGCAGACCTAGAAAGATTTAACTGCTTGTCACAGTCTTCCAGGTATCAATGAGTGATGTAATACATCAGCAAGGTAAAGTCTCCTTCAATAATGGTCCGTCAGCTCACCGAGACAACGTGGCCGTGATTTACAGAGTGCTAAGCTTTTAACTTGTACCATCTACTCTGCTCTCACTGTCGTGTATGAAGTGCAGAGTTTCATTGAGCCAGTTGTCACTCAAAGTTTCACTCTCAAAGTTTTCTGACTGTCACCAACTCACACAGTCACTGGGATCTTTGGTCCTACCATGACCCAAGTAGGAAACTTTATGGGAAGCGATGATACCTCTTTGGACCCTTTTGTGGTGCTTCGAGTGTTCATTGGTCATCATTATATGACACCATGTTGAATTTTTGGACTCACAACAGTGTACAGTAATGAAGTGTCAAAGGGTTCCAAATACTTGACTAAAAGGGAATCTGTAGCTAGGTTTATTCCACCTTAAATGAGGACAGCATAAACTAGTGGTATAAATGATGAACAGATCAGTGTATTACTTACATCATTCTGTTCAACTGTTCTCCTAATATGCAGAAGAATAGGATTCTTGCCGCACCCCTTCTCTCGCTCTCCAGCTGCTGATTGACAGGTGACTGCCTATACACAGCATGGATAGATAACTGCCAATCAGCAGCTGGTGGGTGGAGTTTTCTGCTACTCATGAATATCCAGGACTACTGGGCTCATGCACATAATGGAGAGGACTACTTATTGTCCATGTTATTCAGGAGGTGATCTCTGTATCAGCTGCACAGAACAATGTAAGTGATACATCATTCTGTCCAGCTTCTCTGTCACTACTTTATTCTACCCTGAGATAGGACACCAGAAACCTACCGACACAGATTCTTTAAATTTGGTTGACAGTAAAAATTTTCAGATTTTTTTTTTCCAGTAGTTTTTTTTGGGGAGGAGTTACCTATCTGGCAGGCTCTATAGATAGTAGGCTATTTATTTACGAGGGTTACCTATGTGGCAGGCTCTATAGATAGTAGGCTATGTATTTAGGGGGGTTACCTATGTGACAGGCTCTATAGATAGTAGGCTATGGATTTAGGGGGGTTACCTATGTGGCAGGCTCTATAGATAGTAGGCTATGTATTTAGGGGGGTTACCTATGTGGCAGGCTCTATAGATAGTAGGCTATGTATTTAGTAGAGTTACCTATGTGGCAGGCTCTATAGATAGTAGGCTATGGATTTAGAGGGGTTACCGATGTGGCAGGCTCTATAGATAGTAGGCTATGTATTTAGGGGGGTTACCTATGTGGCATTCTCTATAGATAGTAGGCTATTTATTTACGAGGGTTACCTATCTGGCAGGCTCTATAGATAGTAGGCTATGGATTTAGGGGGGTTACCTATGTGGCAGGATCTATAGATAGTAGGCTATGTATTTAGGGGAGTTACCTATCTGGCAGGCTCTATAGATAGTAGGCTATGTATTTAGTAGAGTTACCTATGTGGCAGGCTCTATAGATAGTAGGCTATGTATTTAGGGGAGTTACCTATGTGGCAGGCTCTATAGATAGTAGGCTATGGATTTAGGGGGGTTACCTATGTGGCAGGCTCTATAGATAGTAGGCTATGTATTTAGGGGAGTTACCTATCTGGCAGGCTCTATAGATAGTAGGCTATGTATTTAGTAGAGTTACCTATGTGGCAGGCTCTATAGATAGTAGGCTATGTATTTAGGGGGGTTACCTATGTGGCAGGCTCTATAGATAGTAGGCTATGGATTTAGGGGGGTTACCTATGTGGCAGGCTCTATAGATAGTAGGCTATGTATTTAGGGGAGTTACCTATCTGGCAGGCTCTATAGATAGTAGGCTATGTATTTAGTAGAGTTACCTATGTGGCAGGCTCTATAGATAGTAGGCTATGTATTTAGGGGGGTTACCTATGTGGCAGGCTCTATAGATAGTAGGCTATGTATTTAGGGGGGGTTACCTATCTGGCAGGCTCCATAGATAGTAGGCTATGTATTTAGGGGGGTTACCTATGTGGCAGGCTCCGTAGATAGTAGGCTATGTATTTAGGGGGGTTACCTATGTGGCAGGCTCTATAGATAGTAGGCTATGTATTTAGGGGGGTTACCTATGTGACAGGCTCTAAAGATAGTAGGCTATGTATTTACGAGGGTTACCTATGTGGCAGGCTCTAAAGATAGTAGGCTATGTATTTAGGGGGGTTACCTATGTGGCAGGCTCTATAGATAGTAGGCTATGTATTTAGGGGAGTTACCTATCTGGCAGGCTCCATAGATAGTAGGCTATGGATTTAGAGGGGTTACCGATGTGGCAGGCTCTATAGATAGTAGGCTATGTATTTAGGGGGGTTACCTATGTGGCAGGCTCTATAGATAGTAGGCTATGGATTTAGAGGGGTTACCGATGTGGCAGGCTCTATAGATAGTAGGCTATGTATTTAGGGGGGTTACCTATGTGGCATTCTCTATAGATAGTAGGCTATGTATTTAGGGGGGTTACCTATGTGGCAGGCTCTATAGATAGTAGGCTATGTATTTAGGGGGGTTACCTATGTGGCAGGCTCTATAGATAGTAGGCTATGTATTTAGTGGGGTTACCTATGTGGCAGGCTCTATAGATAGTAGGCTATGTATTTATTTGAGTTACCTATCTGGCAGGCTCCATAGATAGTAGGCTATGTATTTAGGGGGGTTACCTATGTGGCAGGCTCTATAGATAGTAGGCTATTTATTTAGGGGGGTTACCTATCTGGCAGGCTCTATAGATAGTAGGCTATGTATTTAGGGGGGTTACTTACCTATGTGGCAGGCTCTATAGATAGTAGGCTATGTATTTAGGGGAGTTACCTATCTGGCAGGCTCCATAGATAGTAGGCTATGTATTTAGGGGGGTTACCTATGTGGCAGGCTCTATAGATAGTAGGCTATGTATTTAGGGGGGTTACCTATGGGGCAGGCTCTATAGATAGTAGGCTATGTATTTAGGGGGGTTACCTATGTGGCAGGCTCTATAGATAGTAGGCTATGTATTTAGTAGAGTTACCCATGTGTCAGGCTCTATAGATAGTAGGCTATGTATTTATTAGAGTTACCTATATGGCAGGCTCTATAGATAGTAGGCTATGTATTTATTAGAGTTACCTATGTGGCAGGCTCCGTAGATAGTAGGCTATGTATTTATTAGAGTTACCTATGTGGCAGGCTCCGTAGATAGTAGGCTATGTATTTATTTGAGTTACCTATATGGCAGGCTTTATAGATAGTAGGCTATGTATTTATTTGAGTTACCTATGTGGCAGGCTCCGTAGATAGTAGGCTATGTATTTATTAGAGTTACCTATATGGCAGGCTCTATAGATAGTAGGCTATGTATTTATTAGAGTTACCTATATGGCAGGCTCCGTAGATAGTAGGCTATGTATTTATTAGAGTTACCTATATGGCAGGCTCCGTAGATAGTAGGCTATGTATTTATTAGAGTTACCTATATGGCAGGCTTTATAGATAGTAGGCTGTTTGGGCTATTTGAACACTATTGATACTGTCTAGGAGATTTAGTTACTGTATTTGGCATCCCCCCTTTATAGACAGTAGGTTGTCGGCACATTATTGTTAGTATCTTCAGGGGATTTAGCTCCCTGGCAGGCTTCAGAGACATTATGTTGTCCACACATTACTGATAGTAGCTTTTGGAGATTTAAAGGAGAACTCCAGGCTGGGCGATGTTTTTGTAAAAGTGCCGGGGGGACTGAAAGAAATAATGTGCTCTCACCTCCCCGACTCCAGCGCTGATTGATGCCTCTTACTGCCGCTCCGGTCCCCGGCCGCTTACTGGTCTGAGTTGGAACCCAGGTTGTGACATCTCAGGGCCGCTCAGCTAGTCAGCGGCCAAGGCAGGACCCTGTTATGGCCACTGACTCTCTGAGCGGCCATGACACATCACAACCCAAGGGACAGGCTTGGTGGTACAAGGCATCAACGCTGAGAGCCCATTATTTCTTTCAGCCACAGATTGAAGGTCTGGATTACACGAGTCGATTATCAGTAATGCGCATTCCTAGGAACAACCCTAGAACCTCTAGCGAGCAAACCCCCCCCCCGCTCGGCAACTGATTGCTTCTTTTAACCAACAGTAAAATTTATTGCCCACACATTTCTCTGTGTAAGCGGGAGATATGCGGCCGATAACAATGGATGTTGATGGACGCACGATTTGTCGCTTCTCGTAGAGAGTGACCAGTGCTCGCTTGCATCCGTGCACGGCCGTGTAAAAGGACACTCACTGCCAGAAGATTACCGCCACACTATTGGTAATATCTATAGATCAGGGATGGGGAACCTGTGGCCCTTCAGCTGTTACAAAACTACAATTACCATCATGCTCGTGGGCCGAAGGTTCCCCATCCCTGCTTCAGCTGGTTTGGCCAGCTAGCGGCCACCATAGATTGTAGATTCAATACTTTTTACTCCGATCCCCCATCCCTTCCCGATATCATATTTCACATCCTTCAATGAATTTAATGTCTGATGCGAAACATTCTCCCGTCACCGTGATAAATTTAGAGGCGCAGTTTTTGTTCTTTTTTTTTTCTTCTTCTAAGAATCCTTTAGTATTAAAAATAAATATGCGAGATAAAAAGGTTGTCAATGTGACAGAGAGCGGAGAGCACTTCAGAAATGACTGAAACCAGCGGTAAAAATCTCTCCAGTCTTCCATGGGTTTATTTAATGGGATTAGCTGGAATCCTGCACATCCAGAGGAGCTCACGTGAAAAGCACATTCTGTTTCATTAAGACAAAAGATATGACCAGGGGTAACGCGAGTCACATTGACGTGTCGGGAAAGAAACGTCCTCCAGAGCTACCAGGGAGACAAGAGGGAAGCTGGCAGCTTTTGACTCTGCACCGCTCGGAGATACAATCTGACACAGTGGAGCAGTCACAATGAGATTTATACAGAGAGGATAGATGAGAAATTACACGCTGGATATGAAAGCTTCACTCCGGGGATCGCAATAACTGTATCCCCTCCATGACCCATGGCAAAACCATGTGTGACTGCCAACACGGATCGAGACGCTCTGTAGCCGGGCGTGCTGCCGAAGGTTAACATAAATGACACAAGGGGAACGGCATGGATACGGCCGGGGCAGGGCCCCATCATCAATACGGAACGACATCTGACTGCCCTGGGCACAGAGATCTCAGGGCATGGGTGGTACGCTCAGAGGCGCTGACGCATTTCAGGGACTCTCTATATACCTGATGTCCACCGGGTCGAATGCTTTAAGCTACGAGAATGAAAAGATGTATTTCTGCTTCTATAGTTGTCGTTATTACAGAAGGGTTTAGAACCACGAGTTACAGAAGTGTTAGAAAAGCCAAAGCTTAAAGGGAATGTGCTATCAGAAAATGACTTTTTAGCAATGTCTTTTCTAATCTTCCATTTTTCTATCTATATGATAAAATAATCCTCATGTCTCGCAGTTCTCATTCTCACCACTGGGGTTAAAACTAAGCTGAGACTTCCTGTTGTGTCTGTGATGATAAGGAGGAAGCTGCCGTAAAGTGATCTGTACAGCATTGCAGCGTCATGTGACACCAGTAGATAGAGGAGACAATAGCAGCTCCCTGGGAAATGACCTCTGCACAGGTCACAGAGCACGCTCAGTAATGTCTCACATTCATCTCAAGGGGACAGAGCCTGTTTATTGCCGTCTATGTTCATGAGGCTTGCTGTAAAGCATGTCACTAAATGCTGTTAAGAACAGCTCAGGCAATATGGCCGCCCCATAACAATTGAAATTAAGAAAACAGAAACCAATTAGAATAAAAGAACAAGTTTTAGTACCTGACTCTAATCAGCAAAAGAAAATCTAGGTGACACATTCCCTTTAAATAAGCATGGAGGGATTTGAATTCTGAACACTGAAATGATTTTTTAATCCTGTCTATTTTTTCCCATGATGCCTCATCCTATGCAGAGAGAGGGGGCGGAGTCTCATCACACAGCTGATTGGTGGAGTCCGGTTTGGTAACACTCATAGTGGTTGGCATCCGTTCTGAGGAGCTCTCTGACTGTCACAGTGAATGTTTTAGAAAGATTTTATTGTGATCAGGAAGCGATTTGACCTGAAATCACAGCCAAGGAGTTTTATGGAAACGTGAAGACTCCGGGATGTGTTCACGTGTTTTTGCAGCAATTTTCTCAAATCGCTGTGAAAAAGATTATTATAATTTTGGGGATAAAGTAGTACTATTCTGCCTCGCTTTTCGGAAAAATCACAGCAAAAAAAACAGACGAAAGCTGTAAAAATGTCACAAGTGAGCAGGCGAGGTGGATACTGCTTATTCTGATTCCATAGAAAGAGCAGCAGCATAGACACAGAGAGCTGGGCGGAGTCTGATTGCTGATGATGTCATCCTGTAGTTCCCAGGAAGTCAGCTGATTTAGGGCAGACCACACCCTCGGACACATTAAACACTGTGATTTCCTGTGGGCCAGGCTTCTGATCACATGGCAGTCTGCTGTATGGCGGATAAGACTTACCTGTGACCACCTTGGCACCTGTAGCCACATGACTCAAGTGTTGCCCATTTTGACAGATATATAAGTGGATACTAGGCGACATGGAGGACTGTTGCTTGCAGATTGAGCCACTATCTAGGCTTGGAAACACATGGCCGCTTTGTACCACAAACAGTGCCACTCTCGTCTTCAGTTTGGATGCGGTATTGCAGCTCACTTCCGTTGTAGTGAATGGAGCTGAATTGTAATAACACACACAACCTGAGAACAGGGGTGGCACTGTTTTTTTGAAGAGCTGTGCTTTTTCTAATACTGGATAATTTCTCAAAGGGATTGTTCACCAAAAACATTTTTCTTCCAAGTCACCTGGGACCAAAAAGTGCCAGAGATTTTTAATTTATTTCTATTAAAAAAAAAATCTCCAGTCCTCCAGGACTTATCATCTGTTGTATGTCCTGCAGGAAGTGGTGTATTCTTTCCTGTCTGACAGTGCATTCTGCTGACACCTAAGAGCAGGAGAGGTTTTCTATGGGGATTTGCTGCTGCTCTTCCGGACATGGACAGAGGTGGCAGCAGAGAGCACAGTGTCAGACTGGAGGGAATGCAACACTTGCTGCAGGACATACAACAGATGAGTACTGGAAGACTAAAGATTTTTTTTATTAGAAGTAAAATACAAATCTCTATAAATTTCTAGCCCCAGCTGATTTGAAAAAAAAATTCAGGGGTGAACAACCCCTTTAAAGGAGAAGTCCGGCGAAAATTTTTATAAAAGTATTGTATTATACAAACCCCCAATATACACTTATTACGGGAAATGCTTATAAAGTGTTTTTTTTTCCTGCACTTACTACTGCACCAAGGCTTCACTTACTGGACAAAATAGTGATGTCACTTCCTGGATAACATGGTGATGTCACTTCCTGGATAACATGGTGATGTCACTTCCTGGATAAAATGGTGATGTCACTTCCTGGATAAAATGGTGATGTCACTTCCTGGATAACATGGTGATGTCACTCCCTTGATAACATGGTGATGTCACTTCCTGGATAACATGGTGATGTCACTCCCTTGATAACATGGTGAGGCCTTGATGCAGTAGTAAGTGCAGGGAAAAAACACTTTATAAGCATTTCCTGTAATAAGTGTATATTGGGGATTTGTATAACTTCTGGGGGCCAATACAATACTTTCATAAAAATTTTCACCGGACTTCTCCTTTAACATTGGCCGTGTATATTTTCTGTGCTCACAATTCCATTGAATCCTAAAGCCGTACACTTTGGATGCTACAAAGAGCATTAGTGAAAGGCCAGAAACGCGTTGGTTCTGCCGCTGCTGATCTCCTCCGGAATGTTCCCTTCAGTCTCAGAACGTTCCATCACTCGGCTTCCTTACTCTAAATCGGAGGTTTTTTTTCTCCCTGAGACGTCGGGTTAATCAATGTGATATTTCGGAGCCAGGTACAAGGGCTCTCAGAGCTGTTTGTTACCGACTTGTTAGCACTCGGCTTAATTTGGAAAATTTGTATGAATGTAATTATGAACCAATCATTACAAGAATAGCAAAGAAGGGAGGAAATTGGTGAAATCTTCTCCTCAGCGGGAGAGACGTCCTGATTGCCCCTGATCTCATTCACCCCCATGCAGAACTTTTGCTTCACCTTCCCAAAATTATACTCCTTCTAATTAAGTCTTTCTCGGCAACTTTCTGCAGCAGTATAGAATTACGAAACTTACCGCAACGCCGTGAGAGGGGAAATCTCCTACGGTTCATGGCCCCCTGCTGGGAGACGCATGGTGTTACAGCTCTTAAAGGGGCTATACGAAGATTTAAGGTTAACACCTATCAACAATATTGGTGGAGGTTTGACCACCGATTACGAGAACGATGGTCCCTTGTCCGATAAGTGACTAGAGCTTGGCCCATTCCATTTACCCTTTATGGGGCTTTCAGGCATGGTGGAGTGCTGTAGGAACATTGGGAGCCAAGTTGGAATGAAGCCTAGAGCTGATACCAGAAGAGTAAGTCAAGAGAGTAAATAAGTAAATGGAGACTTAAAGGGGCACAAAAAAAATCAGCTGGTGTAATTCTGTTCTATTTGAAAATGTCCAGTCTGCCAGTACTTATCAGCTGCTGTATGTCCTGCAGGAAGTGATGTATTCTCTCCAGTCTGACACAGTGCTCTCTGCTGCCACCTCTGTCCATGTCAGGAACTGTGCAGAGCAGGAGAGCTGGTCTTGCTGCTGGATTTGCTGCTGGTCTGGACAGTTCCTGACATGGATAGAGGTGGCAGCAGAGAGCACTGTGTCAGACTGGAAAGAATACACCACTTCCTGCAGGACGTACAGCAGCTGATAAGTACTGGAAGACTGGTGATTTTAAAATAGACGCAAATTAAAAAATCTCTATAACTTTCTAACACTTGTTGATTCCTTTGTACCACTTTAAGTCTCCATTTACTTGTCTACCTTGTTGATTTACTTTCCTGGTATCAGCTCTTTAGCTTCATTCCACTTTAACTTGTAAAAGTCAGTAACCAGGAAAATGGACTACAAGTACCAAGGGACAAAACCAGACAGAAGGACAGGTAGAAAGAGATGAGGGAACCATCTTCACGAGTCATGTCAAACTCTGGCCCGCGGTGCCATTATTTTTGGCCCGCCAGGCAATTCAGAGTTTGAATTACATCTGGCCCAACATGGCTACTATAAACAAGACTATTGGGTAGGGCTGGCTACTATAAACGAGACTATTGGGTAGGGCTGGCTACTATAAACGAGACTATTGGGTAGGGCTGGCTACTATAAACGAGACTATTCGGTAGGGCTGGCTACTATATGAGACTATGGGGGAGGGCTGGCTACTATATAAGCGACTATCGGGAAGGCTGGCTACTATATAAGAGACTATCGGGAAGGCTGGCTACTATATAAGAGACTATCGGGAAGGCTGGCTACTATATAAGAGACTATGGGGAGGACTGGCTTCTATATAAGACTATGGGGGAGGGCTTGCTACTATATAAGAGACTATTGGGGAGGGCTGGCTACTGTATGAGACTATGGGGGAGGGCTGGCCACTATATGAGACTACAGGGGAGGGCTGGCTACTATATGAGACTATGGGGAGGGCTGGCTACTATATGAGACTATGGGGAGGGCTGGCCACTATATGAGACTATGAGGGAGGGATGGCTACTATATGAGACTATGGGGGAGGGCTGGCTACTATATGAGACTATGAGGGAGGGCTGGCTACTATATGAGACTATGGGGAGGGCTGGCCACTATATGAGACTACAGGGGAGGGCTGGCCACTATATGAGACTACAGGGGAGGGCTGGTTACTATATGAGACTATGAGGGAGGGCTGGCTACTATATGAGACTATGGGGGAGGGCTGGCTACTATATGAGACTATGGGGGAGGCCTGGCTACTATATGAGACTATGGGGGAGGGCTGGCTACTATATGAGACTATGGGGGAGGCCTGGCTACTATATGAGACTATGGGGGAGGCCTGGCTACTATATGAGACTATGGGGGAGGGCTGGCTACTATATGAGACTATAGGGGAGGGCTGGCCACTATATGAGACTACAGGGGAGGGCTGGTTACTATATGAGACTATGAGGGAGGGCTGGCTACTATATGAGACTATGGGGGAGGGCTGGCTACTATATGAGACTATGGGGAGGGCTGGTTACTATATGAGACTATGAGGGAGGGCTGGCTACTATATGAGACTATGAGGGAGGGCTGGCTACTATATGAGACTATGGGGAGGGCTGGCTACTATATGAGACTATGGGGGAGGGTTGGCTACTATATGAGACTATGGGGGAGGGCTGGCTACTATATGAGACTATGGGGGAGGGCTGGCCACTATATGAGACTATGGAGAGGGCTGGCTACTATATAATACACTATGGGGGAGGGCTGGCTACTATATGAGACTATGGGGAGGGCTGGCCACTATATGAGACTACAGGGAGGGCTGGCTACTATATAAGACTATGGGGGAGGGCTGGCTACTATATAAGAGACTATGGAGAGGGCTGGCTACTATATAAGACACTATGGGGGAGGGCTGGCTACTATATAAGAGACTATGGGGGAGGGCTGGCTACTATATGAGACTATGGGGGAGGGCTGGATACTATATAAGAGACTATGGGGGAGGACTGGCTACTATATGAGACTATGGGGAGGGCTGGTTACTATATAAGACACTATGGGGGAGGGCTGGCTACTATATAAGAGACTATGGGGGAGGGCTGGCTACTATATAAGAGACTATGGGTAGGGCTGGCTACTATATAAGAGACTATGGGAAGGAATGGCCACTATATGAGACTACAGGGGAGGGCTGGCTACTATATAAGACACTATGGGGGAGGGCTGGCTACTATATAAGAGACTATAGGGGAGGGCTGGCTACTACATGAGACTTTTGGGGAGGGCTGGCTACTATATGAGACTATGGGGAGGGCTGGTTACTATATAAGACACTATGGGGGAGGGCTGGCTACTATATAAGAGACTATGGGGGAGGGCTGGCTACTATATAAGAGACTATGGGGAGGGCTGGCTACTATATAAGAGACTATGGGAAGGAATGGCCACTATATGAGACTACAGGGGAGGGCTGGCTACTATATAAGACACTATGGGGGAGGGCTGGCTACTATATAAGAGACTATAGGGGAGGGCTGGCTACTATATAAGAGACTACAGGGGCGGCTGGCTACTATATAAGAGACTATGGGGAGGGCTGGCCACTATATAAGAGACTTTGGGAAGGGCTGGCCACTATATAAGAGACTATGGGGAGGGCTGGCTACTATATGAGACTACAGGGGCGGCTGGCTATTACATGGGTTGGGGTTTAATCATATCATAGCAATTTATCATGTCATTTATCATAGTGTACAGCGCTGAGAGACGCACACCACTGACTTTGTCCAATTTTTTTATTTGGCCCACTCTGTATTTGAGTTTGACACCACTGATCTTTACCATTACAACTGCAGGCAAGCCGTGGTCTGTGTATAGTACTTAGTGTTGTAGATCCATATAGAAAGCATTTTATGAAAGCAAAGCCCACTGCTGCCTTATATTTATAGTGTACTTATAGTGTGACGCTTCTGCTCGTCAAGGGACACGACTGACGCAAGACCCGTCGCCAACTCACGAACCCTGATGTACTTTCCTGCCAAAAATAAAATCATGACTGGTTCAGTGTCATAGTGTGCAGTCTATTTCTTCTCTGCAGTCACTGTGTGTGGTCTCTTCCTTCTTTAAAGTTACTGTGTGCAGTCTTCTCTGCATGAGCAGGTGCTGTGTGCAGTCTTCTCTGCCCGAGCAGGTGCTGTGTGCAGTCTTCTCTGTCTAAGCAGTTACTGTGTGCAGTCTTCTCTACCCGAGCAGTTACTGTGTGCAGTCTTCTTTGGCTGAGCAGGTGCTGTGTGCTGTCTTCTCTGCCCGAGCAGTTTTTGTGTGCAGTCTTCTCTGCCTGAGCAGTTACTGTGTGCAGTCTTCTCTGCCTGAGTAGGTGCTGTGTGCAGTCTTCTCTGCCTGAACAGTTACTGTGTGCAGTCTTCTCTACCCGAGCAGTTACTATGTGCAGTCTTCTCTGCCTGAGCAGTTACTGTGTGCAGTCTTCTCTGCCCGAGCAGGTGCTGTGTGCAGTCTTTCTGCCTGAGCAGTTACTGCGTGCAGTCTTCTCTACCCAAGCAGTTACTGTATGCAGTCTTCTCTACCCAAGCAGTTACTGTATGCAGTCTTCTCTACCCAAGCAGTTACTGTATGCAGTCTTCTCTGCCCAATCAGTTACTGTGTGCAGTCTTCTCTGCCCAATCAGTTACTGTGCACAGTCTTCTTAAACATTGATGGCCTAACCTGAGGATCAGTTGTGCCACCTCCTGCCCTTGTTGTCCATGTCCTGGAGACTTGGAGCAGGGGACATTGGGCGTGCTCTGTATGTCTGGATGATAGACCTGGAGCAGGGGACAGTGGGTGTGCTCTGTACTCCTATTATTTCTCTGTTGAATCAGTATCCAGCATCCCCGACTGCTCTATAACCCGCGGCCTCCATGACACACTGTGGACATCACGTAGGGCAGCGGCTGCTGAGTTATCAGGACGTTCTCACAGGAGCCGCTGTCTTGTATCTTCCTAAGTTATTGTGCTCCATAATCTTCCAGCAGAGGCCATATATCTGGAGCAGACAGGATCCCGCACCACACAGCCCGGCTGACATTGCACTTTTTTTTTTTTTTTTTTGCTTTAAAGAGATCTTTTATGTATGAAAAAGGGAAATTACATAATAAAACCAGCAGGATTTAAGACTGGAAGAGAACGAGCGGCCGTGGTTTATTGCATGTCTGTACTGTCAGTATAAGGCAACCGCATACTGAAATACTCCGTGCTGCTGTGCCGATGTGCAGATGTGCCCACTGTAAAGTAGTAATGCCTCCTATGTGCCCCCTAGTAATAGTGCCCCCACACAGTTGTCAGTGGAATGACCTATTTAGGATCCTGTGACCCGGTGCTGACAGTTTGTGTGTATACAGGTATCTTGCTGTATAGTGGTCTGGTTGTGTTATACAGCCATTCATCTTCATACTATTCCAGCATCACAGAGGGTCAACTAGCTGTACCGCAGCACCTGCACCGCACTCTCCGTTCCATTGCTGCAGCCATGTTTCAGCTTCATTCATCATTCCTCAGCAGAGTATTGCAGCCCCGCGTCTCCCTGAGCCAACAGAGTCATTCAGCCTTAATTTACACGGCTCGGGGCTGTATAAACTGCAATTACCATCGCTGCGCTGAAATGTAATCTAGGGTGAATTCTTGGGAAATAAGTTTATTATGCGGCTTAAAGGGGACTTGTCCCTCCACCTCAGCATCGACCTCTAGACAATGCTAGGGGTCACCTTCAATTTATGAATCGATTGGTCTTATGCTGCGTTTACACGAAACGATAAATGGCCCGACCGTACGATTAACGATGTCGGAGTAACGATTTTTTTTCATAACGGTCAGCGTTTAGACGGTATGATATATCGTACAGAAAATTCGTTTTGCGATCGCTTAAGCCTATCTCACACATTGGTTAAATCAGCAAACGACTGTTCACACGGAACGATCTGCAAATTTTTTTTGATCATTCGCTGCGTTTACACGTACGATTATCATTCGAATTCGATCGTTATCGCGCAAATTTTTTTTATAAAAGATCCAACGTTCTGCACTCAATATGTTTGTGATATATCTTTCCTTGTATCTATCTTATCCTGATATGTTCCATGGATACAGAGCTTCAAATCGCCTGCATAGACATAGAATCCATAAAATTCTGGCTGCTTGCGGTCACCACTGGGTGGAGCTCACAAGTGTATACAGCTCTTATTGGTCACAGTAATAGAGTAAGCCCCTCCCTTAAGGAGACAGATTTTTATCATTTATGTATCTATGTATGGACAGGCTTAGGCACAGAATAACACATCTCCCATTAGAATTTTAGATCTGTTTAGCTTTAGTCCCTCCAACAAGGAGCCAAATGTTGTCATCTGTGCATGGGCGGTATTCATCAGAATAACACATCTCCCATTAGAATTTTAGATCTGTTTAGCTTTAGTCCCTCCCATAAGGAGCCAAATGTTGTCATCTGTGCATGGGCGGTATTCAGCAGAATAACAAGGCTCCCATTAGAATTTTAGATCTGTTTTGCTTTAGTCCCTCCCACAAGGAGCCAAATGTCATCTATGCATGGGCGGTATTCAGCAGAATAACAATGCTCCTATTAGACCAAGAGAATTGTGGATCTGTTTAGCTTAGCTCCTCCCACAAGGTATTTGACACAAAATAACAAGGCTCCCATTAAAATTGTGGATCTGTTTAGATTTTGCTCCTCCGACAAGGAGCCAAATGTTCTCATCTATGTGTGGGCGGGATTTGGCAGAATAACAATGCTCCCATTAGAATTGTGGATCTGCTTAGATTTTGCTCCTCCCACAAGGAGCCAAATGCTATCATTTATGTATTTATGTATGGGCAGGATTTGGCACAGAATAACAACTCCCATTCGAATTTTGGATGGCTTTAAATTAAGCCCCTCCCACAAGGAGCCAAATGTTATAATGTATGCATGGGCGGTATTCAGCAGAATAACAAGGCTCCCACTAGAATTTTGGATCTGTTTACATGTAGCCCCTCCCACTAGGATCCAAATGTTTTCATCTATGCATGGGCGAGATTTGGCACAATAACAAGGCTCCCATTAGAATTTTGTATCTGTTTTGCCCCTCCCACAAGGAGCCCAATGTTATTGTCTATGTATCTATGTATGGTCAGGATTTGGCACAGAATAACAGAACTCCCATTTGAATTGTGGATCTGTTTAGATTTATAGGATCAGTGAAACAAATGGGTCCATTACGGCGCGGATCTAATGCAGACATCCAAGCTTTAATGTGCATCTTCCATTCTCATTTACACTCGGCACAAACAATTACATAAGCGAGCACCTTCAGTAAGATTTATAGCCGGTGCTGCCATTGATCTGCACACTACAGCAAAATAAAGGTTAATAAGCTCTCCGGATGAATATTTAGTGGATGTCTCAAAGAAGAAGCCCGGAGCCCTTCTCACCAGTCACACTATATCAGTATGTAAATGGCCCGATGCCATTAGGTGATGTCGGCTAAACCGGTTAGAATTGATGTTCCCGAGAAATGTTCGTCATGGTGAAAGCTCAGTAAATGTCAGCGGGATGAATGCCGCCGGCTGGTAGGTTGGATGAGTCACCGGCTCAACGAAGCTGGGAAAATTTTGATTATACAGAAATATTGGTATCCTCAGGGGTGGAGACTTCTGTCAGGGGGAGGTCTCCCGTACAGAAGATGATGGGGCCAGTGGTTGCCTCATTACTGAGAGTATCACCAGAAATTATTACCGTATATTCCGGCATATAAGATGACTTTTTGACCCCAAAAAATCTTTTCAGAAGTCCAAGGTCGTCTTATACGCCGGGTATTGTCGCCCCATGCGGTGGGGGGGCTCAAAAATGATCGCATCCCCACCGTATGGGGCGACCACTAAAAAAAAAAAAAAAACAATTCTACTCACCTATAACCCGTTCCCGGCTGCCGCACGTTTCCAGTCCCTTTCCGTAAGATCCTGAAGCCTCTGTCATTCTCCCGAAGCTCTCCGGGCAGCCGAGCATCTCCAAGCTTCTCCAGTGAGACACTAGGCTGCCCCGGAGAGCTACGGGGACCTCCGGCGCAGGCAATATACGTCACACTGCCCGCGCCGGGAAGGGGTCAAAGGTGAGTTAATTGTTTGTTTTTTTCATTTAACTGCAGTTAACCCCTACCTCACCGCAACAGGGCTCCAGTTAGTAAAACCTGCTGTGGTCAGGCAGGGGTTAACATTTTCCAGCATATAAGGCGAACCCCTGACAATCTTCTTGAAAGTCAGGGGTTGTCTTATAAGCCCAGTCGACTTATACGCCTTATAGATGAATGCATTTTTGTCTGATAAGATATATTACAAATTTACGAAAATTTCTTTCTGCTATTGATGTGTGCAGAGTTTGTTGAAAAAAAAAAAAAACGAGTACCCCAGTCCGAAATAATCGCCCACCCCCAGTTTCCACGACTGATTTACTGCCCTATGGGGAGAGTTGGGCTTTTCCTTGCCATACGCCAAGGGCGCATTTTTGTAAGTTTTGCCCTTATCTCAGGATAGAATTTTCTCCTTGAAGTAAAAAAATTTTAAAATATTTTCAATTTTTTTCTTTTCAAACTGTTGCTTCCGCACAGCGTTTACTGAGGACTATCTAGATGTGATCTAAGGATCGTCGTGAATGGGGTTTGGTGATTACCATCGGGCTTACAGATCCTCGCTCCTTCCTTGAAGGCAGCGGGTAGAGCCCAGACATCTCGGAGCTGTGAGCCATGTTTGATTTTCCATTACGATAAAGTAATAGAGCCGCGTATTATACGCCCTGCCTAAATGGTTTCACCCCGAGTCAGCCGCGCTGTTGTTGCCGAGACCAAACGTAATAATTACACAAGGTCCGAATGTTAAAGCTGCGGCTATAAGTGACAGATGTAGCCTTCAACCGGCGGCGGCTCCACGGAAGGCGGATTTGTGTGTTCACGTAAGACGCGGCCGGGGCACAGAGGTTGATTGCACTTTCCAGCTGACACTTCACATGATGGTTTTAAAGCCATTCACCGACTCTTAAAGTGACAGTGTGCAATTTCTTTTTGCTTTTCATTACACTTAAAGGTGACGTCCACTGTGTTGAATTATTGGCAAATCTTTTTTTAGGCCAAAGTCGCTCCTTTTATTAACTAAAATTGAAACGTGATTGACAATAGTGACGTGTCGGCCAGATCAGGAGGAGTCAGGTCCTAAGAGTCTAAGGTAGGGCAATGTATCACAACTGTTGCAAGGAAAGATTGAATGGGAACCAATCAGATTCCACCCCTGCTTTTTTTTATTTATTTAAAAGTAGCAACCTTACTGGTTGCCAGGGCAACAGCTTCATTTTTTTCTTTGCATCAGTTGTAGTGTATTACACTGCTAACTAAGAAATCAAATCACTGGTTCCAAACCTGTTGGAAAACTACAACTCCCAGCATACCCTGAAAGCTGAAGAGCCACAGGTTGGGGATCACTACTCTCTATTATGGCTGATAGATAAGGGTCCTAATCGGGACCCCCTTCTACATAGGCTGGGTTCACACTGCGTTATTTGCAGTCTGCTTTTTCACAACTAATGTATGTGTGTTCATCTGTTTTTCCATTGACTTCCATTATAAAAATAAAACAAATTAAAAACAGGTGAAAATGCATCCGTTTTTTAGCATATACAGAAACGTGGTCAACCACGTTTTTATGTATGTTTAAAAAAAAACTCATGCATTTTAATCCGGTTTTTATTATTGATGTCAATGGAAAAACGGATGCACACACATACAACAGATGAAAAAACAGACTGCAAAAAACACAGTGTGAACCCAGCCTTATACTCAAAGCAGATTTTGAAAGTGTCTCACACCTGCCCGCAGGTTGCATCTGATATTGCAGCTCAGCTCTATTGATTGTATTCAGCTGCAATACCACACACACCCTGAGGACAGGTGGGGTGCTGTTTCTGAAATATCCAGAAATACTCAGCTCCTTATCACCTCCGCAGCCTCATAGCTGCCCTCTCTCCAATTATATTCTTATTGTAAGCGTCTCCGACCACTCACCTTTACCTGTTTTCAGATGTACTCACTGTTACCTGTTACATAGGACTGCAGGTCACATCTACTACATGATCTGTACTCAGAGATATCACTTTGTTATCTGTGGTGTTACATAGGACTGCAGGTGACATCTACTACATTATCTGTACTCAGAGATATCACTGTGTTATCTGTGGTGTTACATAGGACTGCAGGTGACATCTACTACATGATCTGTACTCAGAGATATCACTTAATCTGTGGTGTTACATAGGACTGCAGGTGACATCTACTACATTATCTGTACTCAGAGATATCACTGTGTTATCTGTGCTGTTACATAGGACTGCAGGTGACTACTACATTATCTGTACTCAGAGATACCACTGTGTTATCTGTGGTTACATAGGACTGCAGGTCACATGTACTACATTATCTGTACTCAGAGATATCACTGTGTTATCTGTGGTGTTACATAGGACTGCAGGTGACTACTACATTATCTGTACTCAGAGATACCACTGTGTTATCTGTGGTTACATAGGACTGCAGGTCACATGTACTACATTATCTGTACTCAGAGATATCACTGTGTTATCTGTGGTGTTACATAGGACTGCAGGTGACAGCTACTACATTATCTGTACTCAGAGATATCACTGTGTTATCTGTGGTGTTACATAGGACTGCAGGTGACAGCTACTACATTATCTGTACTCAGAGATATCACTGTGTTATCTGTGGTGTTACATAGGACTGCAGGTGACTACTACATTATCTGTACTCAGAGATACCACTGTGTTATCTGTGGTGTTACATGGGACTGCAGGGGACATCTCTTCCACTCTCTGTCCTGTAAGTTCCCCTCTGCTACATCTGTACGTTCGCTGTGATTTATGCCTTGTGTGTGCAGGATACAATAACATGTAGTAGTAGTGCAGACAGGCGCAGTGAGGATGCTGCAATGGTGATGATTGATTGCTCTCTTCTCCTGCAGATGTGAGCTGACAGGCGGCGGGTGCTGTAAAGTGCAGGCGGTTACCTGTGCTGCCTGCTCCAGTACACAGCCGACACTCGCTGCCCCGCACCATCTATCAGCTCTCTGCTGGGGGCCACTTGGTATTTCTCATGGTAACCTCAGCATGCTGGCATTTTGGGATGGATTTTTTTTTCCATTTTCTGTTATGGTATCAGTATGTGCAGAAGCTACACGGGCGAGCGAGCGGGGACATTTCACCTACACGGGTGTAGTGCTGGGGGGGGGAGGGGGGAGGGCGGTGATTGGGGTACAGGATTAGAACTCCACCACCTACATAATCATACATAGTCACTTTGTAACGGACAATTCTGCCACTTTCTGATCTGTTAAGGGGAGTGATCATCTAATGATCCAATATTAAAGGTTTCTTATAGTGGCTGCGGAAGATAATGAGTTGCTGGGCTGTGTATATATATATAATGGTATGCTGGGCTGTGTGTATATATATATATATATATATATATATATATATATATATATATATATATATATATAAATAATGGTATGCCGGGCTAATCCATTGCAGGTATAATCTGGGCATCCGGGCATCTGGATCAGGTATAATCTAAGGGGAAAGAAATATACAGCTCGAATGCGTCGGCTGTTTTAAAGATTTGCTACCTTTATATATGTTACAGGAGGAAGAATGGAAAGAGAGGACATGATGGAAACCTTTATATATGTTACAGGAGGAAGAATGGAAAGAGAGGACATGATGGAAACCTTTATATATGTTACAGGAGGAAGAATGGAAAGAGAGGACATGATGGAAACCTTTATACACTCACCGGCCACTTTATTAGGTACACCTGTCCAACTGCACGTTACCACTTAATTTCTAATCAGCCAATCACATGGCGGCAACTCAGTGCATTTAGGCATGTAGACATGGTCAAGACAATCTCCTGCAGTTCAAACCGAGCATCAGTATGGGGAAGAAAGGTGATTTGAGTGCCTTTGAACGTGGCATGGTTGTTGGTGCCAGAAGGGCTGGTCTGAGTATTTCAGAAACTGCTGATCTACTGGGATTTTCACGCACAACCATCTCTAGGGTTTACAGAGAATGGTCCGAAAAAGAAAAAACATCCAGTTAGCAGCAGTTCTGTGGGCGGAAATGCCTTGTTGATGCCAGAGGTCAGAGGAGAATGGGCAGACTGGTTCCAGCTGATAGAAAGGCAACAGTGACTCAAATAGCCAACCGTTACAACCAAGGTAGGCAGAAGAGCATCTCTGACCGCACAGTATGGCCAACTTTGAGGCAGATGGGCTACAGCAGCAGAAGACCACCCGTTACTAGCATGGTGTACCTAATAAAGTGGCCGGTGAGTGTATATGTTACAGGAGGAAGAAGGGAAAGGGGGACATGATGGAAACCTTTATATATGTTACAGGAGGAAGAAGGGAAAGGGAGGACATGATGGAAACCTTTATATATGTTATAGGAAGAAGGGAAAGGGAGGACATGATGGCAGGGCCGTCTTTCCCATTGGGCAGGGTAGGCGGCTGCCCGGGGGCCTATCACTCATGGGGGGCCCCAGTGGCTGTCGCCTACCCTGCAGAAAGGGAAAGACCAAAGGCGGGCTGGGCCGGGGGACGTGTGTCCCCCGGGTCGGTCTTCCTCACCATTAAGTGGGGCGCGACCCGTGGCCGACCCTCTGCTGTAGTTGAGACTGAGAGAATAGCGCGGCCAGCTGCCGCGCTATTCCCTCAGTCTCTTCCGGGCCTCAGTGATCCCACAGGAGCCGCAGACGTGCCGCACGCAGGCACGTCTGCAGGCACCTACATCAGGTCCCCAGCGGTGACATCACTTCCCTGACGCGCCGCTGAGGACCTGAGAGCGGAGAGAGGAGCCACCGTGCTGCAGCAGCAGGGAGAAGCTGCTGCAGACTGAATATCCGGCCCGAGGAGAGGTAACTTGTATTTTTTTTTTTTTCTTATAAAACCCCTTTCACATGTGGCCTTATGGGGGGGGGGGGGGGCTATTCTATAAGGGGTGGATGCACAGGGGGGGGCTATTCTACATAGGGGGATGCACAGGGGGGCTATTCTATAAGGGGGGATGCTCAGAGGGGGGGGGGCTATTCTACATAGGGGGATGCACAGGGGGGCTATTCTATAAGGGGGGATGCTCAGAGGGGGGGCTATTCTACATAGGGGGATGCACAGGGGGGATATTCTATAAGGGGGGATGCTCAGAGAGGGGGGCTATTCTACATAGGGGGATGCACAGGGGGGCTATTCTACATAGGGGGATGCACAGGGGGGCTATTCTATAAGGGGGGGATGCTCTAAGGGGGGGCTATTCTACATAGGGGGATGCACAGGGGGGCTATTCTATAAGGGGGGATGCTCAGAGGGGGGGCTATTCTACATAGGGGGATGCACAGGGGGGCTATTCTACATAGGAGGATGCACAGGGGGGCTATTCTATAAGGGGAAGATGTACAGGGGGCTATTCTATATGGGGGGATGTACAGGGGGGGCTATTCTATATGGGGGTATGCACAGGGGGGGCTATTCTATATGGGGTGATGCACAGGGGGGCTATTCTATATGGGGGGATGTACAAGGGGGCTATTCTATATGGGGAGATGCACAGGGGGGGCTATTCTATATGGGGGATGCAGTGGGGGGGCTATTCTATATGGGGGGATGCGGGGGGCTATTCTATATGGGGGATGCAGTGGGGGGGGCTATTCTATATGAGGGTACGCAGGGGGGCTATTCTATATGGGGGGATGCAGGGGGGGCTATTCTATATAGGGGGGAAGCAGGGGGGGGGCTATTCTATATGGGGGATGCACAGGGGGGCTATTCTATATGGGGGATGCACAGGGGGGCTATTCTATATGGGGGATGCACAGGGGGGCTATTCTATATGGGGGATGCACAGGGGGGGCTATTCTATATGGGGGATGCACAGGGGGGCTATTCTATATGGGGGGATGCACAGGGGGGCTATTCTATATGGGGGGATGCATAGGGGGGCTACTCTATATGGGGGGATGCAGAGGGGTCTATTCTATATGGGGGGATGCAGAGGGGTCTATTCTATATGGGGGGAAGCAGGGGGCTATTCTATATAAGGGGATGCACAGGGGGGCTATTCTATATGGGGGGATGCAGGGGGGGGCTATTCTATATGAGGGTACGCAGGGGGGCTTTTCTATATGGGGGGGTGCAGGGGAGGCTATCTTATATGGGGGGATGCGGGGGGGGGCTATTCTATATGAGGGTACGCAGGGGGGGGCTATTTATGGGGGATGCAGAGGGGGCTATTCTATATGTGGGGATGCAGGAGGGTATTCTAATTCTTTTTCCCCACATGGGTCTGCACAGCACAAGGTTAGGGGGGAGGGGGATGCGGGGACTTGATCTTGGGGGGGGGGCAGTCCACAGCCGTGCCCAGGGGCCCATAGTTTTGTTAAGATGGCCCTGCATGATGGAAACCTTTATATATGTTACTGGAGGAAGAAGGGAAAGGAGGACATGATGGAAACCTTTATATATGTTACAGGAGGAAGAAGGGAAAGGAGGACATGATGGAAACCTTTATATATGTTACAGGAGGAAGAAGGGAAAGGAAGGACATGATGGTTCAGGAAAAAAGTCTAAGTTTTTTTGGGGAAAGATCAAAATCAACATGAAAAAAAAATATTTTATTAAAAGAGTAGTAGATGCTTGGAAGAAACTTTCTAAGATGAACTTATAATATAAGGATGGACTGGGGGTGGGGGTCCTTTCCCTTGATGGCATTGGGGACTCTCTCATACAGGGCATCGGCATTGATCAGCACACAATACTGGAGGCTTTGAATACATTTGGGTTTTACAATGGGAGCGGCCATGTTACCACAGAAATAACATAGTGGAGCGGTTCTTTGTGCGCCATGGCATTCAGACTCTTCCCGCATTCATCTTATCCATGTTCGCTGTTTGTATAAATCGATTTTCATTGATTCTTGGGAGGCAAACAATGGCTAATATAAAAACACTCGAAACGTTTGGAAATGTAGAATAACAGGTGCCCCCCCTCCCCCCTCAGCTTCCTGGAGGCCGGGGATGACATCATTCATTATTAGCAATGTCAATGCTACAAGTATTCAAGGATCCTTCCATTCTCTACCTGCTTCATTCACTGATTCACTTAAAGAGATGTTTCCATGGGCTACAAATCACAGGATGTATATAGAATCCCTGGTACTAACATGGTGCCTCACTACACGGCTCGGTCACGGCTGGGATCTCTAGTTATAGTCACCCTGAACCTTATGATTCATGGACAGAATACTGGAGCTTCAGTGATGACCGACACATACACAGATACTGAAATATAGAGTCTATAGATGGCATGTAAGATCTCTGGAAAGAAGAGCAACAGCCGTCATGGCAGTCATTGGTTGTCACCCACCATAAGTCGCCTGTATGCATGAACTGAATGCGGGAATAGCATATACAGTGGCACCTTGGCTTAAGAGTAACTTGGTTTAAGAGCTCACAGTTTTTCAAAATTGTGACTTGGTGTAAGAGCATTGCTTTGGTGTAAGAGCTCCCTGTACTGGGTGGGAGCATGAGCGGGGGAGGGATATGGTCTGCATAGCGGGGTCTACAGCTCTGTACTCTGACCCAGGAAGTCTCCCTCACCTTCCAAATCATAGCAGATACACTTCAGGCTGGGGCTTACATCAGGGGACAGGACTGTGGAGGTAATCTCTCCATAGCTGTAACCCCTCTCTCCCCGGATAGAGAGCGCTGCATGTATGTGCCCACATCTGCCCTGCTCATTCCTTCCTGCTCCCTGCAGTCTCTGTCCGCCCTTGTGTTTCCCATCCTCTCCATTACTGTACAGTAACTTATAATATCACATATTCTGCGGTTTCTGAATGTTTGTTTCATCTGTTTTACATGTTATTCAGAATAATAAATCATTATTTTTGGGGTGTAAAACCAATTGTCGGCCTATCAGTGATTTCTTATGGGAAAATGTGCTTTGGTTTAAGAGTGGATTTGGATTACAAGCGCGGTCCTGAAACGAATTATGCTCCTAATCCAAGGCACCACTGTACTTCCACTCATCAGCCGGCTGCCTTTTTAGTCAGTGCCGCTCCGTGACACCCTTTTCCAAGTGCTGGGAAAGCTGGATCCAGTCCTGAGAAACTTTTACAACTTATTACAGCTCATAGATGTCAATGGACAAACTGTACATAACTGAGGGATTAGGTTACAGCTGCTGTCCTTAGGAGTCAACGGAGAAGAGAGGAGGAATGAGCAGCTGCAGAGAAGACATTTTGAACTCACTAAAGGATCAGGTTATAGCTGTAGCCCATAGAAGTCAATGAAGAGGAGAAATGGAGGGAGCAGCTGCAGAGATGAAGACAAATTGCTGAGGGATCAGGTTATAGCTGCAGCTTATGAAAGTCAGTGGAGAAGGGAAAAAAAAGGGAAAAGCTCCAGATAGACATACAGAGAAGTAGGCCCATTATTTGTTGACTGAGATATCGGGTTATAGCTACGGCCCATAGAAGTCAATGAAGAGGAGAATCAGAGGGATTGGCTGCTGAGATGAAGACAAATCACTGAGGGATCAGGTTACAGCTGCTCTCCACAGAATGGAGAGAAGAAGAGGGAGCCGCTGCAGAGAGAGAGAGACACACAGAGATAAAGATAGATTATGAACTCACTGAGGGATCAGGTTATAGCTGCAATCCATAGAAGTCAAAGGATGGGGAAAAACATAGAGATGCTGCTGCTGCTGGTAATATTTCTAGTTTACAGCAACACCACTTCGTCTCTGTCAACTGTGTATGGTAGACATCGTAGCAGCTAGCCCCCACCCACCATGGAGCTGAGCTCAGAGAAAACTGACAATTAGAGAAAACTGCTGATAAATGTACACATGACAACTTCTTCTAAAAGTCATCAGAAATGTCTGCCGTAGCCCCCTGTGGGGGGCATGTAGCAGCTGAGCCCCCTTGGATACTCATCTGTGCTGGTCTCGTGGTATAAACGTGACCATGAGGTTTATACTTCCAGCTGACTACTCTCTCTGCATTCGTTCTACCATGATTTTACGATTGTTTTTATTTTTGCTTTTCTGAATCTGGGCGATTGGCCCTGAGAGCTCGCGGTTACATCAGCCCTCGCCGCACGACAACGTAAACACAGTCCTTTGACGTCTATTCTGTGAGAAGCGCGTTTTATCTAGAATGGAAACATTGTGAACAACAAGACGTTCATCTTATTTTTTTGTGTGTTTTCAGTTTTTTTTTTTTTTGTTCTTGCGCTTCCATGGCATCTCAGAGCGACAATATGGCGCAGCAGGGAGCATATTAAAGAGCGAATGAACACACCTTAATGCACAGTATGTCGTACATTCTCATTTGTAGGGTTCAATAGCATGGCAAGTCTATTATGCAGCATAAAAGAGGCACTTTGTAGCATTCTGCAGTTGCCCGGCGCATTTTCTCTGTCTAGACCACGCGTTTCAGTGTTTGGGGGGGATATCAGACGGGATGCACACAATGGCATCTGTGCGGAGTAGATAATTACGGCTCAGGCGGCTCTGTATAACAGCTTTGCTGGAGGTATCCTGCGAGTCAGCGCTGTGATGTTTCGAAGATCACACATAATGGCGATTATCATCTTTTGTGTTTTGCGAACGTTTCATCTGTGATAATAATGATAGCGCCGCAGATAGATGCCAGAACGTGGCCAAGGAACAATACTCCCATACAATCGCCACATACGCACTGAATAGATACGTAAAATCAACAAAACAGATTCTGTTTGCGAAAATTTATTTGCAAAAAAAAAAAAGATTGGAATTTTCTTTCATCTTCCAGCATAGTCCTGGTACTAGCATCATCAAAGAAGTCCAACACAATGTGATGGTTTGGGGGCGGCAGATGTCTCCTGTGAGCCAAACCTGCTGATCTGGGTGGGATTGGATGCCCGTCACATCCCCCATTACCTCTCTATTTCCTGTTATCTGATTTTTGGCTGCAAAAGTTATACCGTAGAGCGCCTGTGTACATAAATAAGTAAATTATTAATATTATTATTTATTTATAAAGCGCCCTCACATACAGAGCCCTATACCAACATACAGCGACCAAATAATAACAACACACAGTCACCAAATAATATCAACATACAAGGACCAAATAATACAAAAATACAGTGCCCAAATAATACCAACATATAGGGACCAAATAATAACATCATACAGTGGCCTAATAATACCAACATACAGGGACCAAATAATACCAAAATACAGTGCCCAAATAATACCAACATACAGTGACCAAATAATACCAATATAGAGTGACCAAATAATACCAATATTGAGTGACCAAATAATACCAACACACAGTCACCAAAAAATACAAACATACATTGCCCAAATAATACCAACATACAGTGACCAAATAATACCAACATACAGTGCCCAAATAATACCAACATACATTGCCCAAATAATACCAACATACAGTGCCCAAATAATTCCAACATACAGTGACCAAATACCAGCTACAGTGACTAAATATTACTGCTATACAATTCATATTAACATTCATGCCATCAAAGGCAACTCTTCGGTAGGGTTAACCGAAATAAATAGGTTGTACACCCCAAAGGATGGCCATGCCAAATGGATAAAGTCACAAGACTACTTGAACCTTAGTGAAGAGAAGACCATAGATTCCTGAACCTAAAAGGGGTAAGGCAGGTGAGTTTGTGTTCCTGTAGTGTCCCGGTATGGGTGTGCCACTAAGTCTTATACCACCTGCTGAAAGGTAACTCTGTCAGGTGTCACACTCTGGGATGATGGGTGCCTTTCCGTACCATTATCACTTAGTGTCTGACTCTCCTCTATATGTTGAGCACAGCTGAAGGTTCAAGGGTTAACTGTTGCTTTGCTCTCGTCACTATTTAACCAATCACTGGTGCAGGTTCCTCACACACAACCCACCTATTACACTTCTTCCTTCTCCTTTCCCTAACACTACCCCATCAATAGGAGGTTAGACCTGGTCACCCCTATAGTGGAGTTGGAGAGAGACAGAGACATAAGACTAAAGAGAGAGAGACTGAGCAACAGAGATGCCTTGCTGAACCCAAAGGTGGGGTAGCTGTCACCTGAGTCAACCTTCCCTATGCCTGGGATCCTCAGTAGGACAAAGGGCCTAAGTCGAAGTATCCTACTGGTAACTGCCCAACTTCCTTGGGTAATCTTCAGGAGTTAGGGTCCTATTCCACGGGCCGAGGAGGGCCCAATCAACGATGTAAACGAGCGGTGATCTGCTAGACCTATTGGACCTATTCCACGGCCGATGATCGTTGAGCGAGGACTGCAGGGACATCGTTACCGATGTCCTTGCAGCCCTTGCAGCATCATACATTACCTGTCCGGGCTTCTTCTCCGCGCTATCTTCAGAATGGCCGGTCAGCTGACAGGCCACACTCGGCGGCGGTCCCGGCCTGTGATTGGCTGAGCGGTCCGTCAGCTGACCGGCCATTCTGAAGATAGAGAGCGTGGGACCCGGGGATGAAGACAGAGCGGAGAAAAAGCCTGGACAGGTAATGTATGATGCTGCTAGTCAAATCGTCGGTCGCCCGCCATGCACTGCTATTCAACAGTAGCGATGCACAGTGGGGGGAACGATAATTTTAGGTCTGGCCCTAAATGAACGATCAGCCAATGACACGATCATCGGCTGATCGTTCTCTCTATTTCACTGAACGATAATCGGCCGAATCGGGCCAAATGGGGCCGATCCGGCCGATTATCGTTACTGTGGAATAGGGCCCTTAGCTTCACCCAGTTGTTCAAGCCTGGGACTTGTGCTGCCAAACTTGACAGTCTCTGGGCTGGTTTGTCAAAAGCCGGCCTCCCATTTCTCTCTTTCTCTGCTAGCCATGAGTACAAGGATTTCCGTATGTCTGGGGGTGGGTATCGCCACTCCTCGCCACCATGATGAGTGCCCCATTGAAAACACCAAAGCCCTCCTGCTGTATACCACTTAAGCACCCCAGGCCACAGCATTTCTTTTTAAGTTTACAGCACACCAGCAGAATATAAAATAATGCTACTTTTTGGAATACCCTTTTAATTTGACTCCTTACATAGTATTAGAAGACCCATCGTACTGGATAAGACTGTGCCGTAATGCATTGAGGAATTGATGGGCGGGAAAGTACGGCCAACAAGATGAATAGCAGACCATTGCAGAGATGAGGAAGAATCCTTCTTGTTTATGATGGTATCAAGGGTATAAGGAGGCCACATGAGAGGCTTCGGATTCCTTCATGTAGAGCAGTCATATTTCTTTTGAGCTAGAGCAGTAAAGGGGTTGTCCTATCATTACAAATCATTCCCCATCTTCAGTCTCCTGTCAGAATGGAGCAGTGGGACCTGTGAGTGAGTTTCCGTTCAATTCATTCTCTATGGGGGTTGCTGGATGATGCCGGGTACGGCATTTAGCTATCTCTGCGGCTTCTGTAGAGAACGAATGGAATGGAAACACAAATACGGGTCTTGCCACTCCATTCTGATGGGAGACTCTGGTCCTCCTCCTGGAGTTTACAGGGTTCCCAGCAATCGTGCCCCCCAATCAGTATCATGACAATAGAGGATAATATATAATTGTGAGACAATCTTTACTGCATTAACTAATATTGCAAGAAAATTCATGATAATGGAGAGGATTGTGTTCTGTCTAGTGCTGGGTCTTCAGGGGCGGGGCAAGTTCTGAACCTCTGTGTCATGTTCTGCCCCTGCAGACCTTACTCTAGACATGATCTAAGGTTAATTTCACCAAGTCTTCCTTTGAGATATCAATAGTTGCATTCTACTCTACTTTTCTCTTGCGTATTAGTATGCGTTGGGTGAAACATGCCCATTTTGGTAGGACTGGCCAACCATCTTGCCTCCTGACTCTCCGCCAATAGCAGATGTGGTGAATAAGAGGGATTTTAAGTGCCTGCTTATTTCATCACCAGGAGAAATAATCTGCCACTAGAAGAGTCTGGCACTGGCTTTATTGCCGCCATGCAAATGTATCAGGAAACCACGAGAAATCGCCATCTTCCAAACAGTCCAACCATTGGCTTGTTTTGACTATGCTTCCAGCTCTTCTATGGTCCTACCAACCCCTTGCCTGTATCCACCCTCAGTAGTACTTTCTGATATTCCTGTGGTCTTTGTATATGTACCTCCAAACCGTTCACATTTAATCTTGTTCTACCTCCGCTAAACATTATCCATGGAATCAGACACTGGACCAACATGGACTTCAAAGCTCCGAGGTCAGTCAAGTAGCTAGACCTTGACCCAAACCACAGTCTTAAGAAGGATAATGTTTTTGGTTCTCTCCCTTGTTAACACAGGAACCAGGTCATTACACGGTATTCTCTAATGGTGATATGTTGGTGGCCACGTCATTACACGGTATTCTCTAATGGTGATATGTTGGTGGCCACGTCATTACACGGTATTCTCTAATGGTGATATGTTGGTGGCCACGTCATTACACAGTATTCTCTAATGGTGATAAGTTTGTGGCCACGTCCTCGTCATTACACGCTATTCGTTCATGTTAATAGGTTTGTGGTCACAACCATGTCCTTACATAGATAGGTTTGTTTCCACGTCGTTACACTGTATTCTCTCATGGTGATAAGTTTGTGGCCACGTTCACATGGTCTTGTCTCGTCTCATGGTTATAGGTTTGCGGCCACGTTCTCGTCCTTACACGATATTCTCTCATAGTGATAGATTTGTGGCCTTGTCCTTACATGGTATTCTCTCATGGTGATAGGTTTGTGGCCACATCATTACATGGTATTTTCTCATGGTGATAGGTTTGTGGCCACGTCATTACACTGTATTTTCTCATGGTGATAGGTTTGTGCCCACGTCATTACACTGTATTCTCTCATGGTGATAGGTTTGTGTTTACGTCATTACACTGTATTTTCTCATGGTGATAAGTTTGTGGCCACGTTCACATGGTCTTGTCTCTTCTCATGGTTATAGGTTTGTAGCCACGTTCTCGTCCTTACACGGTATTCTCTCATATTGATAGGTTTGTGGCCTCGTCATTACATGGTATTCTCTCATGGTGATAGGTTTGTGGCCTCGTCATTACACTGTATTTTCTCATGGTGATAGGTTTGTGGCCACGTCATTACACGGTATTCTCTAATGGTGATATGTTGGTGGCCACGTCATTACACAGTATTCTCTAATGGTGATAAGTTTGTGGCCACGTCCTCGTCATTACACGCTATTCGTTCATGTTAATAGGTTTGTGGTCACAACCATGTCCTTACATAGATAGGTTTGTTTCCACGTCGTTACACTGTATTCTCTCATGGTGATAAGTTTGTGGCCACGTTCACATGGTCTTGCCTCGTCTCATGGTTATAGGTTTGCGGCCACGTTCTCGTCCTTACACGATATTCTCTCATAGTGATAGATTTGTGGCCTTGTCCTTACATGGTATTCTCTCATGGTGATAGGTTTGTGGCCACATCATTACATGGTATTTTCTCATGGTGATAGGTTTGGGGCCACGTCATTACACTGTATTTTCTCATGGTGATAGGTTTGTGGCCACGTCATTACACTGTATTTTCTCATGGTGATAGGTTTGTGGCCACATCATTACACGGTATTCTCTCATGGTGATAGGTTTGTGCCCACGTCATTACACTGTATTCTCTCATGGTGATAAGTTTGTGGCCACGTTCACATGGTCTTGTCTCTTCTCATGGTTATAGGTTTGTAGCCACGTTCTCGTCCTTACACGGTATTCTCTCATATTGATAGGTTTGTGGCCTCGTCATTACATGGTATTCTCTCATGGTGATAGGTTTGTGGCCTCGTCATTACACTGTATTTTTCTCATGGTGATAGGTTTGTGGCCACGTCATTACACGGTATTCTCTCATGGTGATAGGTTTGTGGCCACGTCATTACACTGTATTTTCTCATGGTGATAGGTTTGGGGCTCCCAGCCTTGATACCCAACCTATCTACAACCCTGGTGGCTGCTAGTCTCACCCAAAGCTCTGTGCTGCTTGGTTTACCAATGCTCTTTCTTGTAGTATTAGGCTATGTTCACACATTGTATGACGGTACTGCAGTACCGCCTGGATGATCTAAACTGCAGTTGAATTCGGATGCAGACAAATCCGTGCACGCCCGCATCCAAATTCGAGTGGAGTGTGCGACCGGAGCCGCTTGCTCCATAGTGTGCGCTGACAGATTTTCTGCGGCCGCTATTCAATAAATAGCAGCCACAGAAAAGTGACATGTCAGTTTTTTGCAGCTGCGCTAGGGGTCCCAGCCAGAGCGTATACTATGTGGGTAAGGGATTAATCATGGCCGTGTTGCAAATCGGCAACAACGGCCGTAATTGTTATGTGAACATAGCCTTACTTTGCATCTGTTACTGTGGCTTAGAACAATAGGTCAAAGGGGTAGTTGACAAAGAAAATTCTTTCAAATCAGCTGTTTAAAGAAAGTGAGAAAAAATTGTAATTTACTTCTATAAAAAAAAAAAAAAAAAATCTCCAGTCTTCCAGTACTTATCAGCTGCTGTGTGTCCTGCAGGAAGTGGTGTATTCTCTCCAGTCTCACACAGTGCTCTCTGCTGCCACCTCTGTCCATGTCAGGAACTGTCCAGAGCAGGAGAGGTTTTCTATGGGGATTTGCTGCTGCTCTGGACAGTTCCTGACATGGACAGAGTTGGCAGCAGAGAGCTCTGTGTCAGACTGGAGAGAATACACCACTTCCTGCAGGACATACAGCAGCTGATAAGTACTGGAAAACTGGAGATTTTTTTAATAGAAGTAAATTACAAATCTGTATAACTTTCTGATATCAGTTGATTTGAAAGAAAACAATTTTGGTGAACAATCCCTTTATTCTAAAATATCCTTTTTTTCTTTCAGACTCTCAGAAATCCTTGAACGAGTTATTTTCCCCTCCTGCGTTCCCCTGACTTACTAGCGAAGAACACAATACGTTAATGTCAATCCCTTCTCTTGTAGAGACCTTTATCCGCGGCACTCTTACACTGTAAATAATGCTGTTTTGTTAAACCCCTTCTTATTGTGGCGGGCAGGGGGGGGGGGCTTCGGAGAAATGCCGGCTCATCGATCCATTGTTGCAGCCAGCGTCTCTGACATCTCTCTTCCTGTAATGAATACATCTTTTGCATTATCATATTCATTTCTACAAGGGAGAGCCATGATTAATATGCCCTGTCTCTTCTAAACAAACATATTGCAGACCCAATAATACCCGGCCCGTGTCATTAGAAGGAGACTCGCAGCCCTGCGTATCCGGCTAAATGCGCTCTCTACGACAGTAAGATGGATGTTCTCCACTTCACGGGAATAGTGCGATGAACACGAGAATATGCAAATACATGACATGCTGGGAATTGAGCTCTGTCAACAAGTCATATGTCGTATAGACACTCAATGCCCCCGTGCACCCACTGTTATATATCTAATCCGGAACTCTGTCCATAAAAGCTGCCCACATAGTCAAGAGCTTTATTTGTTGCATGAACCATACACTAAAACAGGCCCACCTTCATGGTTAAAGGGGTATTAGACTCAAATATAATATTTGATATGTTTTTGCCTTGGTCCAAGTTCTACCTCGATCATGGTTTAGAGGGGAAGACTGATGCTGGGCCAAATATTATTCGGGGGTGGGGGAACATAAAACAGAAGCCATATTCACCTATCCTGGTGCCTGCGCAGCGCCGCGTCACGCTCCTGGACCCCCCCAGTTGCTTTCTTAGCTCCCCTCCAGCTACGCCATGACTTGGTTGACAGATGCCCCACTCAGCCAGCCAATGACTGGGGTGGTAAACCGCTGCAGTCACTCATTGGCTAAACGGACTAAATCCCACCAGCTTGGGACGTTCAACCTGGGTCGTGACGTAACCCAGAAGCTGGGAGAAGAGAACACCCGAAGGATCTCTGCATACATATAGGGACATCTCAGAGTGCATAAAAGGATATCTCTGCATGTATATAAGGATATCTCTGTATGTACGTATATAGGGACATCTCTGCATGTATATAAGGTCAAGAAGAAGAGGATTCATACCAAGCTGTACAATTTTTGTCAAGGGCTTATTTGACAAGTAGACCTATTGGATTGCTATTGATTTGGTATAGGGCTAAACTGAGGATGGGAGGTATGGACTTTTCCAGATTCCTAACCACTGAGTGGTCTCCATACACAGAAGGTACCAAGGCAATAGACAGAAATTGTACTCGGAGGTCATGGTAGGCAGAAGTTTTGCAAGGCAAAACGTTGGGACTGAGTGAATTTTTTCTATATGCGGTTAACAAGAATGCACAACTTTGCAAAGAATGGGAACTAAAGAGACTTTATTGGTAGGTGCAGAAGGATGGTGGAAGGGTTCTTCTGAAATATTTCATAGTTGGACAGTGGTTGGAGAATAGCTGCATTAGCACACAATGGCCCAGCACGTACAGTATGTGTGGTAGATGAGAACAGAGGACCCAGGAGAGCCGTAGCTAAGGACTGTGTGTGGAGGCAAATGGTGGCGCTGGGTTAGACTGGTTGATAAAGGCAAGAGAGCCTAAGGGTACAAACCCACTTGACGTATTTGCTGCGTGAATCAGTCTTAAAAATAAGCAGGCAAAACGCAGGTTGACTTTATACAATTGTTCTGTGTTAAAATACGCAATTACGTATTTTTGAAGCGTGAAGCTTGTTGTTAGCAAAGCATCAGTTGTTAACAACCTGTGCGAAAAACGCATGTAGCTTCACGCTTCAAAAATACGCAATTGCGTATTTTAACGCAGAACAATTGTATAAAGCCAACCTGCGTTTTGCCTGCTTATTTTTAAGACTGATTCACGCAGCAAATACGTCAAGTGGGTTTGTACCCTAAGCGCGTTCTTTCTGTTATGCAGAACTTATTCTGTATGTATATATGTGAATAAATCCGTGTTCAGGTTGGGTGAGTGCCGGAAAATTATTTTTTTGTATTGACTATTTTTCCTCCTGGCACCCCCTACCCAGAGTGCCGACCAATATTCCCTATTGCTGCGTTAGACAGGTCCTGACATAGTGTTCAGTATGTTCTTCCCTCGGACCTGCTTACCCAACCTATATCTGAACTTCCAGGAGTTCAGAATTCCTTATAATCCAGCAAGCATGCCAGTTTATTGGACTCCTATAGACTGCAGTAGTTCCAGTTGCCTCTAGCTCCGATGTGCGTTGGATCTTGGAGATTCGCTTTGCCCCCATCACCATATCCCTCCTACACCGCAGCTTATTTCATACACAATCCACCACTATTTATTTCACATTACTAACATTTTGATATCGACTCTGACATTCCGTCTGGTGTCAGAATCTTTACACATAATATACTGCCCCATCTGGTGCCGACACTCTCTATACAGCGCGGCCAGACATCTGCCGCTAGTTTTTTTTTTTTTTTTAATAAAATATACCGCCCCATCTGCTAATAATATTTCTTACCTTTTTTATGCGTTACATTATACGAGGACACTACTGCCAAAAGTCGTAACTCCTTGATCTTTACCATGTAGTCTGCTCCAGCGAGATCCACTGCCGTGGTCTATAGGAATGGACTGCCCTTCCCCATGATGAATCTTTATGAGAAGAGGCTGGTAGGGTACGACCCGTACTTCAGGTGCTGGATTTCAACAATCCATTCAGGTACATGGCTAGGGTAGTGAACGTAATCTTTGCCTTTGGAGAAGGGAGGCCGTGGTGCAGCTTAACACAAGACCAGATGATCCTTTATGAGATCTCACTCCGGAGGTCTCAATCTTGAGACCGAGTCACAAGTGATTCTTTAGTCCACCTCACTTTTCCATTGAAGAAATAGACTCTTTATAGATGTCAGCTGAGGTTTGAATGTGATTTTCTTCGGCAATCCTAAATAACGGAGAGGGGTTACATACTTTACATAATAGACCTACCACACTGGTCTTTACAAGGAAGCTGTCGGCCAAATGTTTGTTTTTTCCAATAGTGTCCCATTCATCCTGTATGCTAATACTTTTATTTGTATTTGGATTGAGTTGTTAGAATTCAACATATCCGATTGTTACCACCATACACATTAGTTGGTCATTCTATTGAAATCAAGGGTGTAGGTGACATGGCCTACTTTAGAACCATGCTGAGAAGATAAAGGGCATGGGCACCTTTAAAGAGGTGCAAAGGGCTGTTGCCAACAACTTACCACATCAATGTTACCATTTAAAGGCATCATTGCCAACCATCTTTTGAGGCCGCATGATCAATCGTTGGGTCGCCGAGTTTTGGCTATACCACGGAAGATGGTGGAAGACACCTCTTCAAGATCTTGATATATGAAGCTCAATGAAAAGTGTCCAAACAATAAAAAGATGCCCCCTTCCCGTAAGTGGTTTCCCATGGAAATTGGCAAGAATTATTGACTGGCAAAGGAAGACAAAAACGACTAGAAGAGGGAGCACGGGAGAAGGTCATGTGGTCAGATGATACCAAAGTAGAACTTTTTGGTATCAATTCCACTCACCGTCTTTGGAGGAAGAAGATGGATGAGTACGACCCCAAGAACACAGTCTCAACCATGAAGCGTGGGGGTGGAAAAATCATACTCTAGGAATTCTTTTCTCCAAACGGGACAGGATGAGTGCACCGTATTAAAGAGAAGATGGATGGGGCCATGTACCATGAGATTTTGGCCAACAACCTCCTTCCTTCAGTAAGAGCAGTGAACTCTTCCAGCATGAAAACGAAAATTTAACATGTCCGATTTTCAACACCATACACATTGGCCAATCCCATTGAAATCAAGGGAGTAGACAACATTTATCGAAAAGTTTCATGTTGAGTAGATAGGTGACATGTGCACCATAAAAAGGGAGCAAAGGGCCCATGCCAACAACTTAGCACATCAATGGTAGGTAACATTACTAACCATCCTTTGAGGCCACATGAAACATGTACAAACAATAAATAGGTGCCTCCTCCCCGTCGTAAGTGGTTTCCCATGGAAATTGGCAAGAATCATTGAGTGGCAAAGGAAGTTGAAAGTGGCTAGACCAGGTTTATGAGATACACGAGAAAGCATTGGAGGAGACAGGAAGATGAAGTGCTGTTGGCAATCTCTTCTTCATTTTACAGACATGTTTGTCCCGATGCCGACGGCCGCAAACTGCGAGTAAGAGCAGCAAATAAATCAGGAGAAATGTTTTTATTGGCACAGCGAGGGGTGAAGATATTGGCCCCGGACACATCAACCTTTCATTGAGATGAATCACTTGCCATTTAGAAATCATTGGGAGACATTTCAATATAGGAGGAAATTAGTAATTAGGTCTAAAGACTGAAACATTGTGTCCTGGGCAGGATTTATCATCCGGTCACCCAGAAGGTAGGGTATTAGCCACGGCTGTAGAGCGCTGTATACCGCACTAGTGCCAAAAACTCAGGGTCCAGGCCTCCTTTAATTAACCTTGGCTATATTATCCTATATTATGTAGAGTTGGGTACAGACGCATTGGATAGTGAAACAATTTTCATCATTTTGCTCTTGGATGCCATAACAATGGGTCTGATCTGCATTTTCTCTATTTTTATGGCATATTAAGGAGATTAAAGGTCTTGAGTTTATTCCAAGTGTTGAATTTGCATTTGGTAGCTGTTCATTGAAACTACTTAAAGGGGTAGTTCACAAAAAAAAAAGTTATTTTAGAAAAACTGGTTCCGGCAAGTGCCAGAGATTTGTAAATGTCTTCTATTAAAAAATATCCAGTTTTCCAGTACTTATCAGCTGCTGTATGTCTTGCGGGAAGTGGTGTATTCTTTTCAGTCTGACACAGTGCTCTCTGCTGCCACCTTTGCCCATGTCAGGAATTGTCCAGAGGAGCAACAAATCTACATAGAAAACCTCTCCTGCTCTCCAGACTGGAAAGAATACTCCACTTCCTGCCGGACATACAGCAGATCTATAGGGGTCCTTGTCAAGCTGAAGTCAAAAGTCCATCCTGTTGGCTTCCATCTAGCAGTTACATCTTGGAGGCTTCCCGCTGGGAGTAACCACAATATCCCTCTGTATGCCCTTGCAATGGCGGCTTATATCAGAGATATACAGGATCCTTTGGACATACGAATCCAAGATAAACTTATATCAGAATCATAGTAAAAGAAGAGTATGATGAAGGAAGGAAGGGTTATGACCTGAAGTGTATGACCTATCAGCCATGTTGAAGGCAGTGTCATGGCTTGCTGGTGTATGGAGGCCAGGTGAGCTAGGTCAGCGGTGTGTATGGATGATGTGACTGCCGAAAGATGGAGTAGGATGAATTCTCAAGTGTCTACCAGACGTTCTGCTCAGATTCAGTCAAGTGCTGTAAAAGTGATAGGACGGCTCTTCACGGTGTAGATGGATAATGACCCGAAGCATAGGAAAGAAGCCACACGAGAGCTTCTCGAGGCAAAGAGACGGAATATTCTTTTATAGCCCAGTCCGTCATTTGACCTTAATCTGAATGAGCATGAAGGCAGAAAGATAAGGAAATAAGTGGCGAGATAAGGCGCCTGCAAAAAGGTGGTGAATGGAGATGAGCGCAGATGGAGCATGCTCGACTCCGATCGTTCAACATTCCAGAAGAAGAAGAAGTTAGATGCCGCCCTAGGAAGTCCAGGAAAGAGTGGATACAGCCTATAGCCATCAGCTCTATCGATCGGACTGCAGCATGCTCCAGTTGTTCCCTTCTCTAGTGGTGAAGGATCTGAAGGACGGAAACCCAAGACTTTGTTGATGTCCATATTCCAGATCTCCCACAGACATTGACCACAACATTTTTGCATCCAGGTAACGAAAATAATTCCTATAGATATCACATTGATTATTAGTCTCATTACATTTTCTGCTGTATTAATAATCAGTTTTCTGCTAGAAACCATCAGTAGGTAGGCCAGCGCTGCCAGTAACCATTATAATGGAGAACATCTGGGGAGCCCAGCAAATAGTGTCTGACATGAAATTATACACTCATGTCTTGTATGGGGCATTGATGCTGTAATAGCCGAACCGGTGTCTATGACGGTGTAGTGGAGCAGAGCACGGCCGGGGAGGGCCGTGTTCTTCCCTCCGTAAGTCAGCTGTCTCAGTTTTGAAGCTGTGTTCACTTTCCTTCAAAATGACGGCCGTTATTATTGGAAGTCATTTACCAACAAGTAATGTCTGTCGTTTTGAAACCACAGATGCTGTTATTACATAAAAACGTTCCGTTGTTAAAAAAATAATGGCCGTTAAATGGCGGCCCTCATAAAAACGGCCATTATTTTGAAGGTGTGTAAACATAACCTGACGGTCTGATTCTTTGGTTTTCCTTGACCGAGCATACTTCCCGAGAATTTAGGGCTGCACCTTCTTATACAAACTGGAACCATGGAGTGTTTATGAAGTCTGATTCAATAGTAGATGGAAAGGGGCGAGGGAAGACAGGGGCCACACCTGAAGAGCATAGCTTCTGACCTCCTTTAGTCGACCTTTGCCCCTGATACCCAGCTAATCCCCCTCCGTGGTCTGGACAAGTGCTGCCACCTCTGTCCATGTCAAGAACTGTCCAGAGTAGTAGCAAATCCCCATAGAAAACCTCTCCTGCTTTGGACAGTTCCTGACATGGACAGAGGTGGCAGCAGAGAGCACTGTGTCAGACTGGAGAGAATACACCACTTCCTGCAAGACATACAGCAGATAATAAGTACTGGAAGACTAGATTTTGAAATAGAAGTAATTACAAATCTATATAACTTTCTGTCCCCAGTTGATTTGAAAACAATTTTTCCCCCCTCTGGAGTTCTCCTTTAAATCCCTGACACCACCACTCAGGACTGTGTGTCTTCTCTGCAGCACACCCTGTGGTCAGATGTGGTATTACAAGTTAAACTTATGAATTGTTTTTGAATGTCACCTTATTATTACTTCCATCACAAAGTTCTCATAGTAACAAGAAGTACACAAAGTCACGGAAGCCCAGAGCGTTAGGCCCTGACGTATCCTGCATCTCTACTGTTTACTTTAAGATCTCTTTTTAAGTCTGTCCGTAAACTCAGCAAGTCATTGGACCATCTGGCGTAGACTCTGCAATCCCCAGCACATGGTTATTAATAAGGTGCGAGATGGTCGGGGTTCATTATATCTGTCCCAGCGGCGTTGGCGCACACTTTGCAGATATACGGTATATGATTTATCCTCTTCTTATAATCTCCATGTACATATGGCGGTGGGGCGGCCCATGCTCTGGGATCTGTGTCAGGACCTGATGAGAGCTTCCTGGCCGCCAGTGCTCCAGGTCAGGAAGTTTTCACTTTTAGAAGACTTTTACCTGGAGTCATGTGACCCGTGGTACAGCCATACTCTCCTGACATACAATGTATTATTCTTGATGCTTTGGATTACTATGTATTACCATATGGGTGCGGATTCACTTTGCATCGGAAAATTTGCAGAATTTTCATACCGAAATCCACAATCCTGGAAATTTATAGCAAATTTTTTATATTTTTTTTACCCGGTTAAAGGTGTACTCCAGCGAAAAAAAATATTTTCAATCAACTGGTGTCAGAAAGTTATATAGATTTTTCATTAACTTCTATTTCAAAATCTCCAGTCTTTCAGTACTTATCAGCTGCTGTATGTCCTGCAGGAAGTGGTGTATTGTTACCAGTCTGACACAGTGCTCTTTGCTGCCACCTCTGTCCATATCAGGAACTGTCCAGAGCAGCAGCAAATCCCCATAGAAAACCTCTCCTGCTCTGGACAGTTCCTGACATGGACAGAGATGGCAGCAGAGAGCACTGTGTCAGACTGGGGAGACTACACCACTACATGCAGGATATACAGCGGCATAAGTATTGGAAGACTGGAGATTTTTAAAAAAAACAAATCTGTATAACTTTCTAAATAAAATTTAAAAAGTTCTGAAAATTCTGAATACAGTTTTAAAAACTACGGGAGTACCCCTTTAATTTTTATTGAAAACTAATGGGACATTGTTTGGAATTAGAACTCAAGCAGAATACTCCTCAAAATTCATGTAAAATATCATGGTGTGTAAACAGCGCCACCACTGTCCTCTGGTTGTGTGTGGTATTACAATTCAGCTCCATTCACTTCAATAGAACTGAGCTTCAAAACTGCACCCAAACTGAGGACAAGAACGGTGCTGTTTCTGGAAGAAAGTGGCCGTGTTTTCCAGACCCCTTTAAATGTACAACGTTACGGTACCAATAATTGCGACGCCCGGGTTCAGCGCAGTAAATTGTCAGCACTACCGGCAGCTGCTGGGGTACCTGTAAGAGCACCCCAAAATTTTAGCAAATAATGTAGAACAGATAGATTCCGCTCTCCTGTGTCTTGTATTAGTGACGGCGCCGGCGACGTCCTATAAAGCGTAGTTTTTGTTTTGGCCATTAAGAAGCGATGCGGCCCAGAAGATTAAGCGTCTTCCGCCTCGTGCCGGAGTTTGACAGACTGATCAATCGGCGGAGACGAGGTGAGTAAAGCTTGTAAGTGTCTCCCAGCGTCCTATGGAAATGCTGCCGCTCCGGTAATAAGAAGTGACTGCGGCTTTATATTCAGGACGCAGATCGTGTTCCCGCGCTCGCCGCTCGCCGCACAATCCAGACTGACAGAATCCATTACACAGCCGAGAACTTAAAGAGAAGCAAGAGACGGCGAACAACCTGCTGCAAGACCGCCGTCCTCCCCGCCCGGCGGAAAATTACCAATCTGATGGTGGCAAACACCTTATTATGCAAATAGTCCTCAAGTGGAACACTCAAATTGGCGCAATTACCTCGCTGTGTTCTCGCCGCTTTTTCCTCCATCGGATAAGTGAATGATGGATTGCCTCGTTTTCTCTTCTCAGACTTCCATCGGACGGCCAAACAAATAGTCAAAGAGGAAACTTTCTACCTTCATGTTCAAAGATTGTGGAGAGTGTCTGTACTTCACCACACATTTTATGCTGCCATAGACGTGAATGGGAAAGACACATCCCACCCAAACCCAGATCCTTTATTGTCCTATGTTTGGTCCCATGACAGCAATACCTTGTAATAATAAGACTGGGAAATTAACCCTTAACCCCCAGCTGTGTAAAATAATACACAGCACTGTTGAAATTGTTGGAAAAAGTAGCAAAACGCTCCAGCACCGGCAAATACAGGTCTACTCGAAATACTACTGCTACTACTACCACTGTTACTAGTAGTACTACTATTACTACCACTACTACTGCCACTGTTACTACTACCACTGTTACTAGTAGTACTACTATTACTACCACTACTACTACTACTACCACTACTACTACCACCACCACCACTACTACCACTACTACTACTACTACCACTACTACTACCACCACCACTACTACTACTATTACTACCACTACTACTACTACTACCATTGCTGCTACTACTATTACTACCACTACTACTCCTACTACCACTACTACTACTATTACCATTATTGCTGCTACTATTACTACCACTAATATACTATTATTTTTATTACTGCTGCTATTACTACTACTGCAAGCATTTCCACTGTTATTGCTTCTACCACTATTGTTATTACTACTGCTAGTACTATTACTGCTATTGTTACCACTGATATTTCTTCCCCCAAATTACTATTATCAATATTTCTACTATTACTTCCACTATTATTATTAGTAGTAATAGTATTGCACCTACTGCCACCACCACTGTTACCCATATTATGGCTCCCACTATTTCTGTTATCTCTGTTTATACTACTACCTCCACTATCACTATTGTTATCATCAATGTTACAGTATGTTTACATCTGAGTAATAGGCCGCGTTCGTGGTATACGTAGGTTTACAGGCAGGATGACGTCTGACAGTGCCCACTCCCCGTATTTATTGATTACTATAGATGTTTCAGATTCTGCACGTACCAGGGTCAGAGGAGAAATGTCACATGATACAGCAGAGGTTAAAAGATGGAAACAGAGGTGCAGCCGCACGGCAGTGAGGTAGTGCTGTGCAGTGTAAAACGACACAAACAGATGACATACACAGCACTGCTACATATGTACAAAGACAACAGTTCAGCTCTCCACCTCTGCTACTGGATCCAGCTCTGCTACATTACTTCCTCTAGCTCTGCTACATTACTTCCTCTAGCTCTGCTGCATTACTTCCTCTAGCTCTGCTACATTACTTCCTCTAGCTCTGCTACATTACTTCCTTTCTCCAGCTCTGTCTACCTCCCAGCTGTATGCAGCTTTGCCCCCTGTGTTTTACACTGCAGCTCTGCTTTCCCAGGATCAGATAACACTAACCTCATTAAGCATCCAGTATATGTTATTACTGCAGAGCGCTGATACCGGAGGGGGGGAGGTTACATGGTGTCACCTGCATCATATCCCCAGGGAAGGGACCTGTCACTCCCCCCCTCCTCCTCAGGTGCATTTGGCGGTTAATCATTGTACCGTAACAATTGCATATGGTAACAGGTTTATGGCTTCTGACTGCGGCGTCCAATTATCTCGTATTACCGTCTTGATTGTTGCCCAATTAATGTCATCTCCAGGATGTCAGATGTGAGGGGACGGCTGATATAATAGTTTCATTACACGCCGAGGTTCACTCCTGGGGATGATATTCCTGATGAATATTATCTGCTCCTCGACGAGGTGACGCTAAGCGGGTGATGACATAATCGCTGAGTGTTCCTGAGAAGGAAGAAGCGCTCCAGGTGTAACAGTCTCTGACTGACCAATTAGTCTGTAACCAATCCACCTCTAACTGACCAATCAGTCTATAACTGACCAATCCACCTCTAACTGACCAATCAGTCTATAACTGACCAATCCACCTCTAACTGACCAATCAGTCTATAACTGACCAATCCACCTCTAACTGACCAATCAGTCTATAACTGACCAATCCACCTCTAACTGACCAATCAGTCTATAACTGACCAATCCACCTCTAACTGACCAATCAGTCTATAACTGACCAGTCTCTAACCAATCAGTCTCTAAGGGCCCTATTACACGACACGATAATCGTCCCTATCCGGCCCATTATCGCTCTGTGTAATAAACACAGCGATCAGCCGATGACAACAATCATCAGCTGATGGTTGATATAGGTTTGGACCTATAATTTTTGATCGCCGACCGCTCGTCGCTACGTGTAAGAGCGGTACGCGGCCGCCGGCTGACAATTTCCAAACCCTATACATTACCTATTCATGCTGCAGGGCTCCTCTTGCGCTTTGCTTCTCCCAAGGTCCCGCACGCTGAAGCTGTACGGGACCGCCATGGCCAGTGATTGGCTAAGCGGCCTGTCAGCTCAGACAGGCCGCTCTGAAGCTGCACCGCGTGGGACCCGGGGAGAAACAAAGCGCAAGAGGATCCCTGCAGCATGGATAGGTAATGTATAGAGTTTAAGCAAAGGCTGCAAGGACATGGGTAACAATGTCCATGCAGCCCTTGTTAAACGATTATCGGACCGTGTAATAGGCCCACTAAAGAAGCGCCAATCTAGCAGATCAGCGCTTGTTTACAGTTATTATCGGGCCCCCATCAGGCCGTGTAATAACACCCTAACTGACCAATCAATCTGTAACCAATTAGTCTCTAACTAACCTATCAGTCTCTAAGGGTGATATTACATGGCACGATTTTTCGGCGATTAACTATAGACAATCTCAAACAACTGCCATGACAAACGATCTTAAATCGTTCACCCTATTTCACAGGACAGTGATAGTTACTTACGGTCGTTCTTGCGCTCGTCCTTTCCTGGCTGATAGACCAGGGAACGACCGAACAATGTATTATTACACCGAACAATTTGTGAACGATCAATTATAAAAATTGGTTCAGATTCCATCAATCAACAATTTCTCGTTGGTCGTTTAATCGTTGCCTGCTTTTACACAAAACGATTATAGTTTAAATCAGAACAATCTAAACGATTTTTTGAACGATAATGGTCCTGTGTAATACGGCCCAACTGACCAGTCATTCTCTAACTGACCAATCAGTCTCTGACCAATCTCTAACTGACCAATCAGTCTCTGACAAATCTCTAACTGACCAATCAGTCTCTGACCAATCTCTAACCGACCGATCAGTCTCTGACCAATCTCTAACCGACCGATCAGTCTCTAATTGACCAGTCATTCTGGAACTGACCAATCACATGCCAAAATTTAAATTTAAATCTCCTCCTCAAGGTCACTTCCTGTTGTTCTTATTCAAACAATCTACAGTTTTTATCTAACAGAACACCTCCCTGACCCCACCCAGCTATTTCCTTATTCTCCCATTGTTGAGGCCGGCCATGTTTTTTGCACAATGATTGTAAGTGGCACTCAAGCAAAATTGGTCTAATGCAGTTACTGGTTTGTTGAGCTCACGTGCCCACAGTATACGGAGGCTTCTTGCAGCGGCCACATCCCTTACAAAGCAAGATAGGAGAAGGGATGTCTAAGACCTAGTGCACACTTGACCCTTTTGACAAGAGCTTTTGATGAAAAACTTAGGGCCCTATCATACGGAAAGATTATGGTATGAAAGGTTGTTATATCTCTGGGATTTAATCTTTTGTTGTGTATGCAGGAAACGCTTGAACACCTAACGAAAATTTGTTCGTATGTTGATGATTGTATCTTTTGACCCGGCCATAAAATTATCATTAGTTGTTCACAAATCTTTTGGTGTATGTAAACATTGTGCGTTCGTAAGAATGATTATTCGTTTACTCATGGAAACAAAGATCAAAAATCTGCACCAAAAATGCATGTCTAAAATCTTCACGTTCCATGAGGATATTCCTAAAAAATCTACATAGGATTTAACTGGAGCATGCGCAAGATCATTTGGCATGTTAATACCAGTGGCTGAAGAAGTTGGATGCGGCCCTAAGGAGTCCAGGAAAACATGGATACAGCCTATGACCTAGACAGTATCCATAGGTCTACATCCAACTTGTTCAGCCACTGGTATTAACATGCTGAACATTCAGACTCGAGCATGCTGGGGTCACATTCATCTCTAGTGCACAACCCATTCCATACTAGTTGATGTTTGCACAGTGTTGAGAAATTGCAGTCACATCAAGGCAGCTCTGGTGCTCAATGGGGCACAAAGACCCCTCAACCACATGAGAAAACCCCAGTATTATAATTGGCCTATAGTGGGTAGGGACCTTTCTTACATATATTGTTACACGTTGCACCACTGCGTGTATGAGTGACCTAGCCCTGGCCTGTTTTAGTGACATCATTATACCTACACCATGACATCACTAAAAGGGATTGTTCAGGGTGAAAAACCCTGAGGCAGGACCATTAAAGACCAGCAAATTCTGCTATTGGGGCCTTTTTCTTTTTTTATCATTGTGACTCTCAGTGTATTGATATTGGTGTGTAATGCAGAGTCACTAGGGGTTCACCAAAGCAAGAGCAGGTCTCTTCTGGGTCAAAAAGAAAGATTCTGAAGAAGGTTATACCCCCCTAATATATCTACCTGTTGTAAAGGAAGATAGGATTAGGGGCGTCTCCATTGCTTTATCTTTAAGATGTTTCCTCTTTTTGTTTAGAATTTTTGTAGATTGAATGAAGCCAGGTGATCAGCTGATCGTCACTGGTTCAGGAGAGATCAGCTCTACATTCCACCCCTTTGAGCAAAAATGGGGAACCTTTAGCCCTCCAGTTGTCCAGTCCATTAACTTTGGCTGTCCAGGCATGATGAGAAATGTAGGGCCAAAGGTTCCCCATCCGCACCATAGAGGGACCTTCTCTATGACTTTGGGTCATTATGGATAAAGGTTTTTTTTATGAGATTGATGCTTTTCTTGAAAAATATAATACTACAAGTTATGGCCACTAGATTTTATGTGAGACAACCTTGATCCAGGGATTATTCTGATCGCCATTAGAGTTGGGAAGGAACTTTTCTCCCTGTGTTGGGGCAATTTGCCATCTGCCTCATAAGGGTTTTTGCCTTTCTCTGGATAAACACAGTAGAGTTTCTGAAGGTTGAACTTGACGGACTCCTCAAATACTATTAGTTTGTAATCAGTCCACCATAAATCCTCCTCAAGTCTCCCGTTACTTTGGCGCATATAAGGCCAGGCACGAGAATTGGGTTAGGGGATCTTTTTAGTCCCAGGCATTCCCTGCATAAGCCAGTCCTTAGGTTCCAACTTGTCATTCATAAAAGCCGACGTCACTCATCCGCGAGTCTTCCCGAATGTCCTCCTATCAATGAGTTCAAGACCGGAGGGATAAGGAGATGCTAAACGCTTATCACTTAAAAATGCCTGAGGAGCCGCGATAACAAAGTCGCTGATTAGAAAGAGTTACAGGATAAATAACTTATTCTCCAGCCCTTCTTTCATGAGGGATTCGCCGCTTAATCCAGAAAGTCACCGTCCTCCCTCGGACTGATAAAAGCCTTTCATATGGCAGCGCTTCACGTCTAAATGGTAATTTTTTTCAGCTGATGGAGCAATTCTCGAAGCCTTTAAAGAGATGACTGCGAGAAAGAGAGAACTTATATGTGTTCAATTATCTAGCAGGATGAAACACTTTCCTCCGTGAAATCCGGGATTACTAAGGATTGGCTGCCCTAAATACCTCAATACTGGGGACGTAGAGAGAAGCGGACCACCCCACCGAGAGGACCAGATCCCTAACCCCCTAACTATCTCTTCTAGGGGAAAACCCCAATCCTAGTCCCCCATTACCATGAGTACTAAGGTGTGGGAGACCTGGTCTTCGGCAATCTCTGTCCATTTGCTCCAGATTTCCAAAGAGACTAAAACCTTTTTGGAAATTTGAGAAGTTTTCTGAAAATGTTCCTTCTAAAATGTGGATCTAGTAAAGGAGTGTTGTGAAGCCACAAAATCCTCAGGGCATGATAGGACTTCTGGTTTACAGTTACTCCAGTCACTAATATCATTGGGGTATACTGCGGGAGACCACAGGTTTCTGCTACAGTAGCTAAAATGCCCAATTGAAGGTACTGTCAAATGGTATAGAGTGCACTCCTCTCTCTAAGGTGCATTCTTCGTCTATAGATGGTGATAAACAGGTGGCACAGAGTTCTGGTGGTGGCCAGTCTAAGGGTAAAACACAGGATCAGGTTGGGCAATGACATTTTTTCGTTATATTACTATCGAAAAATTATGTGGTTACAAGTTATTGATGCAACTGCAACACAACCCGATCATCTGGTTTCATCCTTTTCCAGTTATTGCAAAACTACATATCCCATTATGCCGGCACACTAGACACCCTTTGTCCAGGCATGATGGCATCTGTAGTTTTGCCGAAGCGTGGTAGGATGTGCATCACTGTTCTACAACAACACTGTCCTCCTTATGGCTGTCATACATCTACTCTCCCAGCATGATACTGCACCACAGGTCAGATTCCTTCCAAAGTCTTCAAAGGTACTTTCGTATACTCTGGATTTTCCGTGCACAATTTCATCCTGTGTAAAAGCACAGTGACACGGAAGTCTACTGCAAAATGAAACAATTTGGGTTCTTCCACCTGAGAATAATCTTTCCCCTTGTCCTTAGTGGAGAAGTCAAAATCCACAATGAATCACTGACGGTTTCTGTGCTGCCAAAAATCTTCACCAAAATCTGCATGATTTGTTGCTGATTTGCCACATTCTGCAGCCTTTGTGTCTCCTTTGAGTTTATCACATTAGTAGTAGTAGTTGTGTGACGGCCAGGAATTGGAGAATGCCAGGTCCTGGCGGCACCACCATCCCCGACAGAAGCTGAACCAGAAGAGCTCTGGAGTCACGGCGAGGTTCACCGATTGTTTGCCAAATCATAATTAACACGAGCAACAACAACAAACGTTCATCGTCCCCGAAATAACTGCACCGCGAACAGGTGGTGACCTCATCATAGTATCACTCAGCAGCTGTAGAGGGGATTTATGGAGACGGATGTCCCCTGCACTGTAGCTACTGCTGTGGAGGCAGAACCAATTTAGAGGTGACATAAGGTTTATTGTCTCCCGTCATAAACATCGCACATTACAGATTAACATTCTCATCCTCAACATGGCCGCAATATGAGCAGAAATCAATCCCTCCGAGCAGGCAGATAACCAGTCATGGGGCAGGGTAGGGAGGGGGGTGCTGAAATTGCAGAATATCTAAGGAGCTCCTGTCATCACTTTATGACCTTCGGAGGACATTTTTATTTAAAGGATTCCTTGTCCCAAAAACTGAGCTGGTTCTTAAAGGGGAATTATCAGCAGATTAGACAAATCTAACTTGCTGGTAGCTCCCTATTGTGCACGGGGCGCGGAGGAGGAAGGCATGTCTCTTACCTTACTCCTCAGCACCACTCCCGCACTGTTAGCAGTCCTTGGTCTGGACCACTGCCCCACCCCCATAATGATAGTCAATGGGGCGGGCAGGCCGAATCGGCCCTATGGGGGGGGGCAGTGCTACACTGCTAACAGCATGGGAACGACGCAGAGGAGGAAAGTAAGAGACATACCATCCTCCTCGGGGCCCCATGCACAACGGGGGTATCAGCAGGTTAGATTCGTCTAACCTGATAGTTCCCCTTTAATGTACTTGGAGCTTCAAATCCCTGTTACCTAACCACAAAATAACTTTATGAACTTAACAAAAATTTAATTGTACATTTACTTTAGACTATACCAAGCGCCCACTTGGTGAAGACTAGTCCTTCAGGGGTGTAACTAGGGGGCCGGCTGATGGGTGTGGGGAGGGAGGAGCACCAACTCTGAGGCCCCTCCCCTGAGGAATTTACCTAAAGAATCTGATAATATTTGTAACTGTCTCTCTTGTGTGTTTCAGAGACGCGCCCGGAAGGTGAAGTGTTGTCTCATCTCCACCGGACTCTTTGTCGCCTTGGTGATTATAATCATCATTGTCGCCTCCGTTAGAAACTAGCCTGACATGAGGACTTCTCCGCGCCGCGCTCCCCGCCTGTGGTATCTCTTCTAGTATCTCAGCTTTCCTATGGCTGCACTGTGATAAGCTATGACCTCCTACTGGTGACCGAGCACACTACATATTTATGCCTCTACTTGTGATGTTTGCATTGAAAATAATAAAAAAAGATAAAACCTTCATAGTCTCAGTCACAAAAGTATCAGGAAAATCACAGAAAGACGGAACTCACACCATCTACGGAGCAGGTTAGTCTGGTTGGGTGATGTCATTATGATGTCACAGTGAGTGCAGTGAGGTCACAGTCTGTGATTGGATGGTGATGTCACAGTGAGTGCAGTGAGGTCACAGTCTGTAATTGGATGATGATATCACAGTGAGTGCAGTGAGGTCACAGTCTGTGATTGGATGGTGATGTCACAGTGACTGCAGTGAGGTCACAGTCTGTGATTGGATGGTGATGTCACAGTGAGTGCAGTGAGGTCACAGTCTGTAATTGGATGATGATATCACAGTGAGTGCAGTGAGGTCACAGTCTGTGATTGGATGGTGATGTCACAGTGAGTACAGTGAGGTCACAGTCTGTAATTGGATGATGATGTCACAGTGAGGTCACACAGTCTATGTAGCAGGTTAGGATTACAGCCAGCGGACAGTCTTTATGTGAGGCTCAGCCACATGGCAGCACACACCGATCAGTGACTGATGCAGTGACAGGGTTAATGCTCCAGGGCTGAGCTATAAATTACTTATCCTGGGTCACCGCCTGCATTTAACATAAAACTCTCTGTGCTTCCTGCTGCAGGCGGCGGCCATGTTTGCTGACCCGTACTCTATAGTTACCTCATTAGTGATTCCATAGACCAATGTTATAGTAATGTAATGTGCCAAGTTATATATTATCTCTGAGAGCACTTAAAGGGGCAGTGACTGTAGACAGCTATCCTCATACTACAGACCTCAGCTGCTGTAGAACCTCACACTACACCTCAGCTGCTGCAGAACCTCCTACTACACCTCAGCTGCTGCAGAGCCTCATCATACACCTCAGCTGCTGCAGAACCTCATCATACACCTCAGCTGCTGCAGAGCCTCATCATACACCTCAGCTGCTGCAGAACCTCCTACTACACCTCAGCTGCTGCAGAACCTCCTACTACACCTCAGCTGCTGCAGAGCCTCATCATACACCTCAGCTGCTGCAGAACCTCATCATACACCTCAGCTGCTGCAGAACTTCATCATACACCTCAGCTGCTGCAGAACCTCATCATACACCTCAGCTGCTGCAGAACTTCATCATACACCTCAGCTGCTGCAGAACTTCATCATACACCTCAGCTGCTGCAGAACCTCATCACACAACTCAGCTGCTGCAGAACCTCATCATACACCCCAGCTGCTGCAGAACCTCTTCTCTCTCTCTCTCTCTCTCTATATATATATATATATATATACTCCAGGTAAGTGGTTATCACAGGGTTAATAAGAGCATTTGTTGTCTGCCCAGGGTTGAATGTAATAGAAGTATAAAGTCCCTCATATATTCAGATGTTTCTATAATATCACTGGCTAATTGGTGTCTTTACTATTACCTGTGCGGGGCTAATCCCTCAGAGCTGAACTCCTACAGCTCTCATGTCAATATGAGGTCTATACTGAGTAACACATCGAAGAGCCAACATGTTTGACACCATCCTTTATGGCTCTATCTGCCACAACTTTATCAGTGTTGTTATAATAAGATTATGTATCTATCTGCGTGTACTGGAATCACTGTATGTGGACGGCAGGAGCCAGGCTTGGAGTTGTGAACACATTTGTCTAATGTTCAGTTTATCCTTAAGCATCGAGAGCGAAGATGAAGAAATCAATCAAGAGTGGAGAAGTAACTGATCACAGCCGGCACCAAAAATACACAAATATAGATGTATACAGTGCAGACTGCACCGCCGGCAAATCTCATCTCACCATTGTTATATATGAGAAGACATCATCTCCAGCGAAGAGAACAAGTCTAATCATGTGACCAACAATACTATACAGGGGTTATAGTACATAGGGAGCAGTATTATAGTAGTTATATATTCCTGTATATAGGAGCAGTATTATAGTAGTTATATTCCTGTATATAGGAGCAGTATTATAGGAGTTATATATTCTTGTATATAGGAGCAGTATTATAGAAGTTATATATTCTTGTATATAGGGGCAGTATTATAGTAGTTATATTCTTGTATATAGGGGGCAGTATTATAGTAGTTATATTCCTGTATATAGGGGGCAGTATTATAGTAGTTATTAACAAGAGAGGAGGAGTGGATCGCACCGCCCTCGCAATCTCCGGCAGCCGGATTCACAGGAAAGAGACCTACGAGGTGACACCACTGTGGCCACTGGACTCAGGGTGCTCCGTATAGGCAGTAAGGTAATACACAAAAACAAAGTCAAAGATACGTGCACTCACCGATGTAGTGTGCCGCTGGGGTACTTTAATGGAGGTTACATCCAAACGTGCAGGGAGGGGGGAGTGAAGGCAGGTGTATTCTCAGGTGTAGACAACAATTGTTTCACGTGTTCCCACGCTTCTTCCGGTCTACGGAATGACGCCTTGCCACTAAGGAGGTGCTTAAATACGTATAAGTGAAAGTGACACAAACAGATTAAAATACAAGTTAAACAAACGGAGCAAATTCATTACGCTCGTTTAACCCTAAAGGACCTAGTGCATGTAACTTTGAGATCCATAGAGTCTCTTTGCGTAGTAGGATCTATGGATCTCAAAGTTACATGCACTAGGTCCTTTAGGGTTAAACGAGCGTAATGAATTTGCTCCGTTTGTTTAACTTGTATTTTAATCTGTTTGTGTCACTTTCACTTATACGTATTTAAGCACCTCCTTAGTGGCAAGGCGTCATTCCGTAGACCGGAAGAAGCGTGGGAACACGTGAAACAATTGTTGTCTACACCTGAGAATACACCTGCCTTCACTCCCCCCTCCCTGCACGTTTGGATGTAACCTCCATTAAAGTACCCCAGCGGCACACTACATCGGTGAGTGCACGTATCTTTGACTTTGTTTTTGTGTATTATAGTAGTTATATTCCTGTATATAGGAGCAGTATTATAGTAATATTCTTATATATAGGAGCAGTATTATAGTAGTTATATTCTTGTATATAGGAGCAGTATTATAGTAGTTATATTCCTGTATATAGGGAGCAGTATTATAGTAGTTATATTCTTGTATATAGGAGCAGTATTATAGTAGTTATATTCCTGTATGTAGGGGCAGTATTATAGTAGTTATAGTCTTGTATATAGGAGCAGTATTATAGTAGGTATATTCTTGTATATAGGGGCAGTATTATAGTAGTATATTCCTGTATATAGGGGCAGTATTATAGTAGTTATATTCCTGTATATAGGAGCAGTATTATAGTAGTTATATTCCTGTATATAGGGAGCAGTATTATAGTAGTTATATTCTTGTATATAGGAGCAGTATTATAGTAGTTATATTCTTGTATATAGGAGCAGTATTATAGTAGTTATATTCTTGTATATAGGAGCAGTATTATAGTAGGTATATTCTTGTACATAGAGGGCAGTATTATAGTAGTTATATCCCTGTATATAGGAGCAGTATTATAGTAGTTATATTCTTGTGTATAGGAGGCAGTATTATAGTAGTTATATTCTTGTATATAGGAGCAGTATTATAGTAGTTATATTCCTGTATATAGGAGGCAGTATTATAGTAGTTATATTCCTGTATATAGGAGCAGTATTATAGTAGTTATATTCCTGTATATAGGAGCAGTATTATAGTAGTTATATTACTGTATATAGGAGCAGTATTATAGTACTTATATTCTTGTATATAGGAGCAGTATTATAGTAGTTATATCCCTGTATATAGGAACAGTATTATAGTAGTATATTCTTGTATATAGGGGGCAGTATTATAGTAGTTATATTCTTGTATATAGGAGGTAGTATTATAGTAGTTATATTCTTGTTTATAGGGAGCAGTATTATAGTAGTAAATTCTTGTATATAGGGGCAGTATTATAGTAGTATATTCTTGTATATAGGGGTCAGTATTATAGTAGTTATATTCCTGTATATAGGAGCAGTATTATAGTAGTTATATCCCTGTATATAGGAGCAGTATTATAGTAGTTATATTCCTGTATATAGGAGCAGTATTATAGTAGTATGTTCTTGTATATAGGAGCAGTATTATAGTAGCATGTTCTTGTATATAGGGGCAGTATTATAGTAGTTATATTCCTGTATATAGGAGCAGTATTATAGTAGTTATATTCCTGTATATAGGAGCAGTATTATAGTAGTATGTTCTTGTATATAGGAGCAGTATTATAGTAGCATGTTCTTGTATATAGGGGCAGTATTATAGTAGTTATATTCCTGTATATAGGAGCAGTATTATAGTAGTATGTTCTTGTATATAGGAGCAGTATTATAGTAGCATGTTCTTGTATATAGGGGCAGTATTATAGTAGTTATATTCCTGTATATAGGAGCAGTATTATAGTAGTATGTTCTTGTATATAGGGGCAGTATTATAGTAGTTATATTCTTGTTCTATCAGAATATAATAAGTGTATAGCAGGTTATTGTTTCAGCGTCTGATGGTAATAGTAGTCTGGTGCAGAATCTCAGTTTGGCTCCTTCCTCCCATCATGTCCTCCGCTGCCCCATATATAATCTTAATGAATGCTGTTAACAATGTCTGACATTAATAGTTTTGTTCCTCAAATTCCTCGTGTCCCTTCTTTCATTTAATCAATACCAACAGAGAGAATTTATTTACTTTGCCTTATTTTACTATCTTGCCTAATGGCCATAAAATGCGCTTGTCTATTTGTTGGCGCGACTTGTCCTGAGAGCAAATTGCTTTATGTTTATTTTATATTTCCGAGGCATAAATATTGCATCATCTCAGTTCCTTAAGAAGACTCATTTAAGTAAGTGTGCGGGTTACAGTGTTTTATGTCTCTTATTAACAGCCCTGAACAGAGCACTTCAAGGAATTAAAGGCATAAAGGGGAGCCGGGGAGCGATCTGTTATAATGTCACTTTCTACATTTCTATTGAAACTTCCTCGCTGAGAATTGATGCTTTGTTATTCTGTCATGTTGGAGAAAGTTGAAGCTTCCCGCTGACCCCATTATGGGGTCACCCTTTACCAGTAGGGGCTCTTACTATGTCTATGTCTCCCCATAGCCTTCCTCTCTTTACACTGATTGCACATAACTTACAGGCTTTCTCTCTCAGTAACCCCCGCTGTCTTGATCTTGCAGTCTTCTCATATTTCATGTTGCCTTTTGTGTCATAGTGAGACATTCTCTTATATAGCAGGTAGATGTGGACTTGTGTAGGAAGAATTTACTTTAGTAACTCAAATTTTCCTTTAAAGGGGTTTTCCTGCTTCTATTTCATCTCCTTAGTTGGGGGCTGTTTTCAAAACTTATACAAGGCTGCGTATCCTAGAGAGGCAGTCTAATGTATAGCAGGTAGATGTGGACGTGTATGGGAAGAATCTCCCTTAGTAATGGAAGATTTCCTTTAATGGTGCGTTCACACCTACAGGACCTGCAGCAGATTTCATTTAAATAACGGAACACAGCATCAAATCTGCTGCAGATCCTGTAGGTGTGAACGCACCCTAAAGAGGATTTCCTAAACATACCTTGTGGATCATGTGGGGTCTTACCAACTAGAACAAAAGGACTTAAGCCTGTGTATATGTGGAGGCAGTCTCCTGTATAGATGGTAGATGGATTTAAATGGGTACAATTTCCCTGTGTTACCTGATTTTGTTTCTGCTATATTACAGATATTGCCTGTCCATCAGGAATGCGGCAATCTAGCAGAGGGGTCCTAAGACAAGCCTGTGTATCATATGGAGGCAGTCTCTTGTATAGCAAGTAGATGCAGACTTTAACTGGAAGAAATTCCTTTATCTAATTTTTTCATTATATTATGTATATTGTGGGAATTAGCGTCACAAGTGGTAGGCACAAGCAGGCTTTGGATGCAACTAAAAATGTTTATTGATAACAAACCAGAAAAAAAAATAGTCCAGCATGAGGCTTTTACAGCAGCCGTTCCAGCTTCAAACACAAAGCAGTTGACTTTCAGGAACATTAATGGTGCGTTCACACCTACAGGATCTGCAGCTGATTTTCTGCAGCAGATTTCAGTTAAATAACTGAAATCTGCTGCAGAAAATCAGCTGCAGATCCTGTAGGTGTGAACGCACCCTAACAGAAAGCATATACACACCACCGTGAAGTTATGTCCTCATTCAGACCAGCAGTCTGTAGCTGCTCTGTTGCAGGGCTTCTCTCTCCAGCTCCTGTCTGCCAGATTCACTGTGGATCAACTGACTCCCAAACACTCTCAGCAGGTTGTCTCTCCACACCTGATGCACCAAGTCAGAGGCTTTTAAAAAACCCAGTAAAGCCTGGACCGGAATATGGGAACAGCCTCCCACCCACGCTACAGCCGTTCCAAGAAAGACAGCCCATTTTAGCCGCACAGCAGCTATACTAAATAGCAAATGTCAGTAACCTATAGTTACTGACCATGAACTGCTGTCTTTCCCCCACAGAGTCCCAGGACCTCTGTGGCACATACATTGTAGTTCTCCTGCTGCAATTCAGGTATGTGGAAAGTCTGGGATGTACCAGCGGACTGGCAACCCTGAACTCCCTGAAACTTCCATACAGAGCACAATAACCTGCTTGGCACATATCTACCTTCCACTATTCTTCCTGCTGGTTGCCTACAATATGCGGAGTCTACCCATCTACCGTAGTAGAGGAGGGCTAAAATAAGTTTGTGTATCATGTTGAGGTAGTCTCTTGCACAGCAGGTAAATGGTTTGAAAAGGTTAAGGTCAAGTAACGATTTTTTTTTTTCCAATTTCTTAGAGACATTGCCTATCATTGGGAATTTAACCTTTACATTTATTGGAGGAGGCTTAAATAAAACTGTGGATCAGGAAGGCAGTCTCCTGTACAGCAGGTAGATATAGACTTATAATAAATAAGTAAAGGATAATGAAACCATAGCTGCTTTCTTCCAGGAACAGCACAACGTTTTTGTACCTATTATGGGGGCTGCTATTCTGCCTGAGCTATTCTATAAATATTTAGAGATATGCTTTACAGCAAACCCCATAGACCATTGGTAACAATATACAGGGCCTGTCCCATTCAGATGAACGAGAAAGGCTTCTGGGCATGCTCATTGACCTTTGTAGAGGTCAGGAGGACGCCAAGTTGTGAAAAGAAGCCGCTGAGTGAAACTCTTTATAGTGCTGTCACCTTAATTTTAAGCCTAGTGGCCAGAATGTTAACTACATCATTTTGGGAGTATTGTATAATATAGACAGTAAAATGGGGAATTCGTAGAAATTATGTTTAACATAAAAACTTGGTTTAAACAATGTCATTTTTTGATGACACATTCCCTGTGTTATAGAGCCAGTCTCTTATATAGCAGACTTAAAGGGATAGTCCCATCTCACCTAATATAGTTATACTTAAAGGGGTTATCCAGTGCTGCAAAAACATGGCCAGTTTCATTCAGAGACAACGTGACCCTTGTATCCAGTTCAGGTGCGGTTTGCAATTAAAGGGGTTATCCAGCACTACAAAAACATGGCCACTTTCCCCCTACTGTTGTCTCCAGTTTGGGTGGGGTTTTGAAACTCAGTTCCATTAATGTAAAAGGAGCTTAATTGCAAACCGCACCTGAACTGGACACAACAGTAGGGGGAAAAGTGGCCATGTTTTTGTAGAGCTGGATAACCTCTTTAAGCTCCATTCACTTCAATAGAACTGAGCAGCAAAACCCCACCCAAGCTGGAGACAAGAGTAGTGCTGTCTCTCTCAAAGAAAGTAGCCATGTTTTTGTAGGTTTTGTAGCTCTGGATAACCCCTTTAATAATAATAAATAAATATTCTTGCAAGCAAACATGCCTCCTTCTCCTGATATGCTGTTCTTTCCCTCCCATGGTTCACCACCGACCACCACTCTGCTCTAAAAGCAGTGATCTGAATTGTGGGTATATATAGCTATTGTATACATACTGAGATAATATGTGTGTATATATATATATATATATATATATATATATATATATATATACATATTAGTATATATACTATCTCGCTATACATCTACATTATAGCTATTTATATATGGCAGCCAGAATGGTGGTTGGTAACCTCCTAGACAATGAGCTGTCAACAATGGGAGGGAAAGAGCTGAATATTAGGAGAGGAATACAAGTTTGCAAAATGATTGTATTTGCAGAAATACTTAACTTAGCGAGTTCTACAAGTATATTAGCTGAATATCCCTTTAAGGGGCTGACTTTTTATGTATGTCTGAAATCTCTTATTTGAAGGTTTTTTTCACCAACAATATTGGAAGGGTTTTACTATTGTAAGCGCTCTATAATTTGTCAGACAGTCAGCAGACAATATAGATTATGAGTCGGTGGTCGGGGATCGGTGGTGGTCTGACCGCTTAGTGGAGGAGGTCCTGACCAGTCCTGTATCGGTCACTGCAGTAACGTGGAGCAATGTGTCCAGGAGCAGCTCCACGACTAGCGGAGAAGTTTAGTGTGTGACTCTATAAGTGAATGTATTATACATGCAGCATCGGGCGAGTCCAGCATTTTGCTTACAGCAACTGAATATATTTAAAATTGCTGAATTATTCATTGCAAAGTTTTAGATTATCAAAGCCGAAGTGAATACATATGTATGGGGCAGCTCCGCGGCCGGCGATCTAATGTTATGTGCTAAGGCTGAGCACTCAGTGTAAACTTGTTAGATCTCCAGGTTAAAGGAATTCACCGAATGTAGTAGTGATGGGGAGAGCGCTAATATCCGCCAGGTGTGGGTGGGAACACTTGTTCTTTGATTTCGCCCCGAGTGCTGGATATTAAACTCCGCTTCGAAGACTTGGCCGAGCAATGTGAACAACCAGTGGACCCAACCTGGAAATGATGAAAGGCTCTCCATCTGTGCAGAAGAATACTGAATACTGACTCTGTGAAAAGTTTTCTCAAAAGTATATTTCTACCTTAAAGGGGTATTCCTGCCCCGCTGAAAACCTGTTAAGCTGGGGTGGGGTTAAGACTACAATAAAAATATACTTACCTAACTCCAGTCCAATCTATGGATAAGCAGCACAATGTTGCGAATAGTTTTCAGGTGCCAGGTGCCACCACAGACTCTTGAGGCTAAATCCCATGGAATCGCCCACAGCACATCCAGTGAAATGCAATTGTAAAATTTATTGCATAGTGATGCAGCACAGCAAACAAGTATTGAGCAACGTTTCAATGGCCTCATTACCGCCTTTATCAAGCTTGATAAAGATGGCGTTGAGGCTATTGAAACGTTGCAAAATTTGCTGTGCTCCTACCTATCTCTCTCCTTCCTATCTATTATCTATCTCCTATCTATCTATCTATCTCCTATCTATCTCCTATCTATCTATCTATCTATCTCCTATCTATCTCCTATCTATCTATCTATCTCCTATCTATCTCCTATCTATCTATCTATCTATCTCTCTCCTTCCTATCTATTATCTATCTCCTATCTATCTATCTATCTATCTATCTATTTTCTATCTATCTCCTATCTATCTATCTATCTATCTATCTATCTATCTATCTATCTCCAATCTATCTATCTCCTATCTATCTATCTCCTATCTATCTATCTATCTATCTATCTATCTATCTCCTATCTATTATCTATCTATCTCCTATCTATCTATCTATCTATCTAGAAAAAAGACAAATTTCAGCGGCACAGCTCCTGTAATGCGATGGGCGCCAGCGGCCCGAGTCCCGATCAGGACCGATGCACATAGCAGAAGACAGTCCACGGCACACCAGGTAAAGATGAAAAAGTAGTAGTGTTTTATTCACAGCATAATCATATTACAGCACTCCAGTGACGCGACGTTTCAGCAGCCTCGCGCTTGAAAAAGGCAGCGCGAGGCTGCTGAAACGTTGCGTCACTGGAGTGCTGTAATATGATTATGCTGTGAATAAAACACTACTACTTTTTCATCTTTACCTGGTGTGCCGTGGACTGTCTTCTGCTATCTATCTATCTATCTATCTATCTATCTATCTATCTATCTATCTATCTATCTATCTCCTATCTATCGATCTATCTATCTCCTATCTATCTATCTATCTATCTCCTATCTATCTTCTATCTATCTATCTATCTATCTATCTATCTATCTCCTATCTATCTATTATCTATCTATCTATCTATCTATCTATCTATCTATCTCCTATCTATCTATCTCCTATCTATCTATCTATCTATCTATCTATCTATCTATCTATCTATCTATCTCCTATCTATCTATCTCCTATCTATCTATCTATCTATCTATCTATCTATCTATCTATCTATCTATCTATCTATCTATCTATCTATCTATCTATCCCCTTACATGAGTTTGCCGCCATGTATAAAATAGATGTGTACTGGGTAGAACATTCTTGCATCCTCCATACAGCGGCTCCTGTGTGTTGTGTTTCTACCATATTACCAGCAGACAGGAGAATATATTTCTCCTTTAAATGCCGTAATGAGGCGTGCGGATATTAATGAGCTTACACAGACGTAATGAGGCAGTGTGTGTTTCTGCTGACTTGCATCTGCAAATATATACACCATCCATGTATCACACTGTGCAGAACATTACATGGACTCGTAAGTCAGTGCATTACTGTTCCTATGGAAGGGAAGGTGCCCGATATCCAGAGCATGTAAGAGGCCGCGCTCATCTCTGCTTTATGGGGTAAATAAAGGTAACGGGGCTGAACCGGCCCGGTCGGGTGATCTGCTAATATGTTCCATTAATGCTGACGATTATGTCAGATAATTCATATGAAAGATCCAACCATAAACCTGCAAGACTGAACTGGTGGATTGTGTACAATAACTAATCAGGCGCTAAGTGGTGAATGATCAGCCGGTACAGTCTACGCTCCTAGATTCAGCCAATGCTGATCACTTTCTCAGTAGACACTTCTGGTGGCGGCTTACCCCCATGACGACAAAAAGATTGGGCAGTCAAAACCCATCACGTCCAACTCCCCCGTATCCACTGAAATCACCTGTTGGGGGAGAGACGGAAGGCCCCCATGTTACAACCTCAGCCCTAAAAAAAAGTTCCTCTAGTCAGGAGAATGAGAAAGCCCATGAAAGTTAAAAAAAAAAAGCAGAATGAAAGGTGGGTGCGAGAACATAATAAACAATGTATACTTACCTGTCCCAGTGCCTCTGTAGCGCCACTCACGGGCCTCTTTGGCTAGAAACCGGGTACATCATGTACCTGTCTGAGTGACTGCCCGATGTCCCGGCCTAGTCACTGATCGGCAGAGCGGGCAGTTGCTCAGCCATGTACATGGCGTTGCAGCTGGAAGAGCTGCAGGAGCGGTCAGCTGGACCCAGAAGCGGCACTACGGGGCACAAGGAGAGGTAAATAAACTTTGTTTATAATGTACCTGTATTCTCTTTCCATTCTGCATTTTTTTTATTCTTTACAGGACTTCTTCTTTATAAAGGGCACCCTCCTCATTCATAAAATTACATTGCTATGTGGAGTCGGTATATATGAGCTGTGTACGGACAGTAGAAGTTGATAGCAGAGCTGCACTGCACATTGGATGTTCCTGCTGCCCTCTCTTTCTTTAAGTAAAGGGATTGTCCAGGATAAACTGATAATTGGAAATCCTGTTGGGGCATTGGGGACATGTGATCTATACTTACCTGTAATGCTTTCCTGCAGTTGCCACACCTCAAGCCGCCTGTTATCTATACTTACCTGTCCTGCTTTCCTGCAGTTACCATACCTCAAGCCGCCTGTTATCTGTCCGTGTTTTGGAAACATCCAGTGATGCCCCCTCCCTCTGGATATGGTCGGTCACCATAGACACTATAGGATCTAAGCTGACCGGCCATTTCTGGAGGAAGCGAGACATCACAAAATATTTTGAAAACACTTACAGCAATGAAGAATGGGCCTCCAGGGGATGCAGGACAGGTAAGTATGTATCACTGACATGTCCCAATCACCAATTTATCCCAGACAACTGCTTTACGTTTATCCAATGTCGTACCCAGTGCTACAGACAGTGAGGTTTGGGTACAACATGGGCTAAGAGAAATATTGAGAGCTTGGGATACAGCCAAGTGCACATTGTAGCTCTGCCATTCCCAGCTACTGTCCGTACACAGCTCATATATATGGACTTCACATAGCAATGGTTTTCACTGCTCCACTGGCCACCTTCAGGGGATGAGGATCCATATTCCAATGAGTCTCAGCTAATAATCTCCCTCCAATGATTGAATAATGTGAGATCCCTCAGAGGATCCATAGAGGGGAGGGCAGCATTGATGACATTCACTGACCATAGAGCAAATACTTACGGAATGACACAATGAGCAGCTCAGTGATAAAGGGAACGTATTATCCGGAAATGATTGATTGTGTAAAGCCGGAGTGTATATTTAACATGTTCTTGTTCAGGAGTTTTTTCTAAGTTTCTATTTGCTTATATTATAGAATTTTCCTGAAATCTTGCAGTTTTCATTTAGCAATTGCTCAGGCAATATGGCCGTCCTTTAGCTGGGGCAAGATATTGGTGTAGCCAACACAGTGGCCAGGTTACACTAACACACGACTTTGAGGTAGAACAGGTGTAGGTGTCCAGAACTTAAACAGGTGAACAGTGTACTGAAGAATTCAGTACAATTCAAAATATATATTGCAAAGGCTTGGCAAAAATGTGCAATATACCCAAAAAAAGAATCCTCTTTCTCCCGGTGGACAACACAAATCACTTGAGCTGGATGTTAAGGTGTATAGATATATAAGCTTGTGGACTTGGGTTTAGCTTGTAGATTAGGTTAGGTTACGTTTGGCTTGTAGTAGATTTGTAAGGAAGGCTAGGGGGCTACTTAGGGGACTTTGCCTAGGAAGTAGCAGAACTTTGTCAGAGTGACCTTCTGCCAAAAAAATCGTGGAGAGCCAGTTCTTGTAGCACGGGCCCCAGGTGTAGCAGGCCAGTCAAACTCCCTTAAGATGACAGAGCGAATACCAATGGAGTACTTCGGCTTTAGTTGCACTTTGCTCCACTGCACACAAATCCATAGTTGTAGGAATGTCCTGAATTGATAGAAGAATAGTCAACTCAGACGTAGGCAAGATTGACCCTTAGTGGTAGTTACCCCATCTTACGCTTTAGCACTGCATAATAGAACAGAAACACCAACTACCTAGAACTCCTCTCTATAACCACCTCTAGACTAGAAGACCAGATACCCATCAGAAGTGTGAAGTTTGCTGTGTATCATTATGGAATAAATTCCCCTACAAGTTTAGAACAGTTCGGATGTGCCGCGGAGTATTTTCTACACTAGCTGACCTACAATCTTAGTCTGCTGGCAACCTTTTGCTGGTTTATGTTGTGCTGCTTCCATTTCGCAGATAGATAGATAGATAGACGATGTTGCAAGCAGATGAAGCTAAACCACCTCCTCCTGTATGGATATGTCTCTCGATAAGTGATGGGAGGAGACCAGAAAAAACGCCATGATGTTGTTTTTGCTCCTTGTCTGTGTGTGCACCCCTGGTGGACATGATGTGTATTGCAGCCTGTGGATGGATTTCCCAATGTGATGGAATTTTGATTGAATCGAAGTGGTTGGGTGGACACCTCTGTACATGTCATGGTTGGCGGCGTCACTCTCGGCCTTGCGGCGCCATCTATCCGTAGAGATCAATCCGGATTGTGATGTCTTAATGATCTGTTCCCAGAGACGAAATGGTTTTGACTTTTAAGTAGTTTGAAATCTAGAGATTAGTTGTGGGAAGGAACGCATCCAGATAGCTGTGATTACTCCAAATCGTCTTCCCGTGTTTGATGTTTATTTTTAGAAGGGTGAATTATGGGGATTCTTGCGGCTAATCCTGCATATAAAGTGTGGCTGGCTGTAGTGGGGGCCGCCGCACGCTCCCCCGCTCGCTGTACACTCTTGACATTCCGCCTACTTTGGCACTTTGTTAAATCTTTATCCGGTTAAAGCCGTGCTGAGAGAGCTGCCCAATATTTCTGGAATTTGCATTGCCAATTCCTTCCCATGTCTGAAGCGGCGTTCTTATCATCAAATAGCTGTACAGCTTTATTATAGGAAGGGCGCCGAGTTAATGAAATTGGCATTAAACATGTATCAGCGTTTTGCAGGATTACAAAGAGGGGGAAAAAATTCTAAGCATTAAAATATTGAAGATGCGGAGTAGCGGGTGCGGCGAGGACCTTGGCGGCTTCTCTACGACTAATGTAGTGCCGCCATCCTGACTGAGATAAGGGCCGGCTATTCTCAGGAGACCTCATGTATGGGCCCATCCTATAGTCCCAATATACCCCCAGCCAGATGCCATATGGTGGCGGTATACTCTCCTTATATTGCTTATAGGGGAAGAGCAATACGGCGGCACATTCTCAGCTGACTGGTCCATTATAAGGACCCATAGAGGCTTTATTCATGAATCATTGAGATCATTACATGTTCAGACTGGATCCATAATGTATACTAGAAACAACTGTATGTATGCCAATGAACACCCATTCCTTTTAATAGGTTGAACGTTGCCTATTAGTGACTACATGTCTGGAACATATGATGTGACGCATACAAAATTACTGTTAACGCTGTTCTGCTGTACGTCCTGCAGGAAGTGGTGTATTCTCTCCAGTCTGACACAGTACTCTCTGCTGCCACCTCTGTCCCTGTCAAGAACTGTCCAGAGCAGCAGCAAATCCCCATAGAAAACCTCTCCTGCTCTGGACAGTTCCTGACATGGACAGAGGTGGCAGCAGAGAGCAATATGTCAGACTGGAGAGAATACACCACTTCCTGCAGGACATACAGCAGCTGATAAGTACTGGAAGACGAGATTTTTAAACAGAAGTAAATAACTTTATATAACTTTCTGAAACCAGTTGATTTGAAAAAAAATTTCACTGAAGTTGTTGTTTTTTTCCCTTTTGTTTTGGTTATGCCCATACAGCATGAGCAGCACACTATTACATTAGTCTCTATTTGTGGTGCCCACCTCCTCCATTTATTCTCAGCCTAAGATGGTTGGATTGGGTGTCTTGGAGGCTGTCTCCATTTTTAGAGCGTCTAATCGCCACCATATAATAAAAATTGTGATACCTTCAGCCACCACTAGGGGATCTCACTGCATACATAATGCATAGTAATAAGACACTATAGAGGTGAATGGAGCTTAAGAGTGGTCCATTCTCCAGGCAGAATAGCTCATGCAGTACCACTTTTTACCATTAGGAATCAATGCAACAGCGCCTCCACCTTTAAATCAGAAGAATAAAAAGATTGATCTTTAATTTACAATCAAAATAGAAGAAAACATTTGTTAGAAATATAGGAATGGCCACATTTATGCGTGTGACCCAGACTAAAAGACACCTATATTTCAAAAAGTGTAGGAACAATCCCTTTAAGGATTTGAAACCTTTAATGGCATTGCCTATTCCTATAATCAGGAACCAGTTTTCAGGCTGACTTCATCACGTTAGGTAAGTCACGTTAGGTGTAAGCACCAAGCGGCAGGGACGGATTTAGACGGAATGTGGCCCTGAGCAAAGTTAATGATGGGGCCCTAAATGGTGAAAAATTGTAGCAACAATTTAAGGTCCCCATACATCTTCCACCTATGTCGTCGGTACCCCCTGCTCACGAAGGGTTCATCCGTCAGTATAAGGTGTCTGGGTTCTCAGGACAGTCCTCTGACAGATGATCGCAGTTGATATGGGGGGTCAGGCGTGATGGAAAATCATCGCTAACCTCTTTGTTCTCAAAGAGATAAGCTGCCATCAAGTGTCGCCGGCAGTGACTTCCCCCTCCCCACAGAGAACACAGGAATTCTCGGCTGTACTAAGGGTCCAAGTTTTTCCCCCATATAGTAGGTATCCCTCTGTAGGTAATTCCCCTGCTAACTCCCCCCACCCAGTAAAGTGTATCCCCCAATTTAGGTGTACCGCGCTAGTGGTAATCTCCCTGGTAGTTAACCCCTGTAAGTAGTGTCGCCCAATAAAGGAGGCCGCCAACTCTAAGTAATGCCCCTATTAGTAAGTGGGACCCTTTTCTCAGCACATAGCATTCCCATGATAGGCATCTCCTCTGGTAGTTAAATCCCCCCCCCCCCCCATGTACGCCTTTCACTGTGAGTTAGCCCCCTCCAGGGATAGTTATGGGAGTAATGGAAGGTGGGGGGTACTGTATCATACATACAGGATCCCCTCCCCATATACTGTTTACTAGGCCTTGAATTGGGAAAGGGAACTTAACTTTAATGCAGTACCCCCCTCCACCATATACTGTCCTGGTGCCCATACAGATCCCCTCCCCCCTCTGTATGTATTGACATGAACCGCCCTAAACAGTATATGGTACAGGGGGATACAGTATCATGGGGATGGGGGGTACTGTATAATAAAGATGCCTAAGACTCCGCCCACCTATGATCACAGGCTCCACTCCTGTGACAATACTTTCCACCTACCCTACCAATCGCGACCCCTATCCCCCCAACCTGGCTTTTATTTACCTGCCATTTCCGGGTTACCAATTGTCTTCCTCTTTTCTAGGCTATGGGCGGTCCTCCTCTTCTACAGGCAGTGGGCGGTCCTCCTCTTCTCCAGGTGGTGGGCGGTCCTTCTCTTCTTCAGTCGGTGGTTGGTCCTCTTCTTCAGGTGGTGGGCGGTCCTCCTCTTCTCACATTGTTGGGCGGTCCTTTTCTTTTCTAGGCCATGGGGGGTCCTCCTCTTTTCCAGGTGGTGGGCAATCCTCCTCTTATCCAGTTGGTGGGCTGTCCTCCTCTTCTCCAGGTGGTGGGTGGTCCTCCTCTTCTTGAGGCGCTGGCGGTCCTTCTCTTCCCCAGGTTGTGAGTGGCTCACCACTTCTCCAGGCAGTGGGAGGTCCTCCTCTTTTCTAGGCAGTGGGTGGTCCTCCTCTTTTCTAGCTGGTGGGCAGTCCTCTTCTTGTTCAGGTGGTGGGCAGTCCTTCTATTCTCTAGAGGATGGGCGGTCTTCTTCTCGAGGGGCTGGGTGTTCCTCCTCTTCTCAAGGTGCTGGTGGTCCTCCTCTTCTCCAGGTGGTGGGCGGTCCTCCTCTTCTCAAGGTGCTGGTGGTCCTCCTCTTCTCCAGGTGGTGGGTGGTCCTCACGTGGTGGAGCAGGAAAACTGCAGAACCATACTATAACAAAGGTAGGGATCTCCTTGGGGGATGGGAGCCCTGGGCAGATGAGGATAGATACCAATGGCAAAAGTTTGTTAACATACAGTAAGCTATAGACAGAGCTCTCAGCCCAGACTGTGGAGTAGGGAATGGAATGATCCAGAATAACCTGTAGCCTGCCCTGATGGTGGAGGAGCTGGGGGGGGGGGGGGGGGGGGGAGAGACTTGGCTTTCTAAAATGAATTGCACATTTCTATGTAATGAAAGTAGCGAGTAATAAATGTTCTGCCGGTCTCTGAAAATTACATTAATAGCAAAGAAATTCTCCAGCGAGGAGGATAAACCGGGACACACGAAGAAAGCTCCAACAATGGCAGCTGCTCCTGTACTGACCTCCTGACTCTACAGAAGGCGACAACTGCGCCAAAACTCATCCCATGTTCATCATCTCCACATCATAAACCCGATCACTAACTGCACAGAAAGAAACCGTAATATAACTAACGTCTGCGATACTGTACAGAGACTACAAAAGATACTGCGGCACAGAGCAGAGAGTACAGTGTGTCCCCATTACTGCACACTAAGTATAAGCCAGATATTATTATATATAGGAGCAGTATTATAGTAGTTCTATTCTTGTATATAGGAGGCAGTATTATAGTAGTAATATTCCTGTATATAGGAGCAGTATTATAGTAGTTATATTCCTCTATATAGGAGCAGTATTATAGTAGTTATATTCTTGTATATAGGAGCAGTATTATAGTAGTTATATTCCTGTATATAGGAGCAGTATTATAGTAGTTATATTCCTGTATATAGGGGGCAGTATTATAGTAGTTATATTCCTGTATATAGGAGCAGTATTATAGTAGTTATATTCTTGTATATAGGAGCAGTATTATAGTAGTTATATTCCTGTATATAGGAGCAGTATTATAGTAGTTATATTCCTGTATATAAAGGGCAGTATTATAGTAGTTATATTCCTGTATATAGGAGCAGTATTATAGTAGTTATATTCTTGTATATAGGAGCAGTATTATAGTAGTTATATTCCTGTATATAGGAGCAGTATTATAGTAGTTATATTCCTGTATATAGGTGCAGTATTATAGTAGTTATATTCTTGTATATAGGAGCAGCATTATAGTAGTTATATTCCTGTATATAGGGGCAGTATTATAGTAGTTATGTGGCTCAGGGAAGAAACAGAGTGCTGCACATCACACCCATGGCTGATACTAGTGCCGCTTGGCTAAATAAAAAACACATCAGAATTTTGTGTATGAATTGATCAAGCCATACTGCCCCATGTACCTCGTGCCGGTATCTGATACACATGGGTCCCTACACTAAGTCCACACCGTGCCAGTCAGTGGCCACCAACCCCGCAGGCGTGCACAGCCAGGGAACGGGGGCCATGGGACGGCCCTGCGACCCCCATGCCACAGGACCAGACCCAAAAACACCACACCAGAACCCGGCCAGCACCGCCGGCGGAGAAGGTCGCCCCCAAGCAGCACAAGTCTGGATGGTGAGCGCAATACCTTATCCAGACTTGTGCTGCTTGGGGGCGACCTTCTCCGCCGGCGGTGCTGGCCGGGTTCTGGTGTGGTGTTTTTGGGTCTGGTCCTGTGGCATGGGGGTCGCAGGGCCATCCCATGGCCCCCGTTCCCTGGCTGTGCACGCCTGCGGGGTTGGTGGCCACTGACTGGCACGGTGTGGACTTAGTGTAGGGACCCATGTGTATCAGATACCGGCACGAGGTACATGGGGCAGTATGGCTTGATCAATTCATACACAAAATTCTGATGTGTTTTTTATTTAGCCAAGCGGCACTAGTATCAGCCATAGGTGTGATGTGCAGCACTCCGTTTCTTCCCTGAGCCACATTTTGTTTCTCTCTTTTCTCCGTGTTTTGCACTCCTCCTGGTGAGACCCACATGACCGCAATTAGCAGGAGACACCTGAGGGCACATGGTTTTAATCCCTCCTGTTTTTTTCCCATTCTGTTTGCTGCAGCTATGGTGAGCGCAATACCTTATCCAGACTTGTGCTGCTTGGGGGCGACCTTCTCCGCCGGCGATGCTGGCCGGGTTCTGGTGTGGTGTTTTTGGGTCTGGTCCTGTGGCATGGGGGTCGCAGGGCCATCCCATGGCCCCCGTTCCCTGGCTGTGCACGCCTGCGGGGTTGGTGGCCACTGACTGGCACGGTGTGGACTTAGTGTAGGGACCCATGTGTATCAGATACCGGCACGAGGTACATGGGGCAGTATGGCTTGATCAATTCATACACAAAATTCTGATGTGTTTTTTATTTAGCCAAGCGGCACTATTATCAGCCATAGGTGTGATGTGCAGCACTCCGTTTCTTCCCTGAGCCACATTATAGTAGTTATATTCCTGTATATAGGAGCAGTATTATAGTAGGTATGCGGTTCAGGGAAGAAACAGAGTGCTGCACCTCACATCTATGGCTGATACTAGTGCCGCTAGGCTAAATAAAAAACACATCAGAATTTTGTGTATGAATTGATCAAGCCATACTGCCCCATGTACCTCGTGCCGGTATCTGATTCACATGGGTCCCTACACTAAGTCCACACCGTGCCAGTCAGTGGCCACCAACCCCGCAGGCGTGCACAGTCAGGGAACGGGGGCCATGGGACGGCCCTGGGACCCCCATGCCACAGGACCAGACCCAAAAACACCACACCAGAACCCGGCCAGCACCGCCGGCGGAGAAGGTCGCCCCCAAGCAGCACAAGTCTGGATTATAGTAGGTATATTCCTGTATATAGGAGCAGTATTATAGTAGTTATACGAAACAGGAGAAATAGAGACTGGGGCACTCACCAATACTTCCAAGCTGTAATGTCTTTATTCCGATAGACTGCAATCCATGATAGAGGGAGGACAGAAGGGGGGCGCCAGGGCGCCAGCCAGTCCATCTGTCCTCCCTCTATCATGGATTGTAGTCTATTGGAATAAAGATATTACAGCCTGGAAGTATTGGTGAGTGCCCCAGTCTCTATTTCTCCTGTTTCGTATTGCACACTCTACTTGCTTTTGTCTGGGAGCACCACAAGTACAAGTACACGGGTACCTAGGCTAACTCACCACCGTGTCGGTCAGCGACCGCCACCCCCGCAAAGCGTGCATACCACATTCATACTTGTGTTTTTTGGGGGCAGCCTTCCCCGCAGGTGGTGCCGGCCGGGTTTTGAGGGGGCACTTTAGGTTTGGTCCTGTGACATTGGGGTTGCAGGGCCATTCGATGGCCTCCCTTCCCTGCACGTGCACGCTTTGCGGGGTGGCGGTCGCTGGCCGACATGGTGGTGAGTTAGCGTAGGAACCCGTGTGAACCAGGGGACCTGCACGTGGTACACGGGGCTATTATGGTTTGATCAAATTATATACCGACACCCTGAGGATTTTAAAATAGGCCTAGCGGCAGCCATATGTGGTATGTGCGGCAGCTCCTCTCTCTCAATGTCGTGTATTATAGTAGTTATATTCCTGTATATAGGAGCAGTATTATAGTAGTTATATTCCTGTATATAGGAGCAGTATTATAGTAGTTATATTCTTGTATATAGGGACCAGTATTATAGTAGGTATATTCCTGTATATAGGAGCAGTATTATAGTAGTTATATCCCTGTATATAGGAGGCAGTATTATAGTAGTTATATTCCTGTATATAGGGAGCAGTATTATAGTAGTTATATTCCTGTATATAGGAGGCAGTATTATAGTAGTTATATTCCTGTATATAGGAGCAGTATTATAATAGATATATTCTTGTATATGGGGTACAGTATTATAGTAGTTATATTTCTGTATATACAATATATCTGTTTGCTGTCCATTACCTGTTATACATCAGGAGTCTGGATGGATTCCATAGACATCTATCCATAATGAAGTTCCTTTGGTTTCGGCCATGTGAAGCTTTTGAAGAAAAGTCTCTAAAACAAAAAAGGAAGACAGAGATGAAAGGAAAATGACTTGTGAATCAGGTATTTTTAGGAACAGAAATACAATAGATTATTATTTTTTTAAAGCAGAAAAAATGACATGAAATGATTCTGACTGTGAAAATAATATGTTGATTTTCCCCCTAGATGCTTGTGCCGATCTCGTTCAGTACTCGTCTCTCCGCTCCTCTCCCTCTTCCTGCTGTGTAACCTTTTTAGAATTAACGAAAAGAGGATTCACGTGGCGGCGCTGATCTTCCTGTCCGTCCGCGAGGATGAGCGCTCGGTGACTCATAGAGCAGGTCGTGTGGTCTTCAGTGCCACCTTACAGGGAATAATGTTGGATTTACATGGGGAGATATCTGCCGGTAGATGATAAGTGTCGGGGGGGCTGGATCCATCCATCTGACAATGTTATAGAAAAGTTCTATATACGAAAAAAAACATCTCTTCTGCTTTTCATCGTCCACATCAAGGGCCAGCTGGAAGTCTTTGATGTCATTGTTTTCTGATGTTTCTCTTCCCACCAATCCTTGTGGTCTTGACTCATTTTTGCAAGGTGCAATGAAGGGAATTGCAAAACTACAATTCCCATCATGCCTGAGCAGCAATTGGCTGTCTAGGCATTATAGGAAATATAGTTTTGCAACAGCTGGAGGCAGAGGTGTAACTAGAAATGGCTGGGCCCCACAGCACACTGTTAATTGCCAAACGTTTTTCTTGTGTGGGGGGCCATTTCAATGTAATTGGCCCTGTACACATTACTGTCCCCAGACCCGCAGCATGGCTTTAGGGGTCCCAGTCACTTGTACTGACAGGCGGGGGTAAGACACTTTCCTGCGTCCTGTCGGATAGTCTTTCTTTACATAGGGTCTGCTCTCAGGCAGGCTCTATGCAAAGATCGATGATAGAACTGATCTCTGCTATAGCATAGCTCTGTATATGCAGCCAGTCCTCACCCTCTATCAGCTCCTGAGCTCTCTTCATAGAGCTTTGACGATGATGTCGTAAATGTATGCCATCTATCGTAAAGTGACGGACAGGCATAGCATTTATTTACATCATCCATTGTTAAGGGGTTAAAGGGGATCTCTGATAAAAAAAAAAAAAATTTTTCCTATCAATTGGTATCAGAAAGTTATGCAGATTTGCAGATTTGTAATTTACTTCTATTTAAAAATCTGGGGAAGGGGTAAGCTGCAGCCAAAGAGCTCTGGCAGCAGCTCATCTATCTGAGAACAAAGAAGTTGGGTATGTTCCGCCAAGATAGGTATAAAGTACATGGGGACCTTAACCCATCATATTTTCTCGAAAACCTGTAACAGGAAATGGGTTTGTCCAATCTTGAGGACCCCTTTAATAATCATTGTGAACGGTCTATGTTTGCCTTTTAGGGGAGCCATAGTCGCTCAGTAGGATACTGCTGCCATCCTGGAGCCATATACTAAACCAGGTGATGATCTAGATGACACATTCCCTTTAAAAATTATAAATCCAACAGGGGGAACCAATGGCCATCTTAGTGTAGTCCTCCATCAGGGGCTTAGGAAGCATGGAGCTCGCCTTTTTCCATCAACATCTCCCTATTTAGACAATGCTGTGTAATGCTTCATTTCACCTGTGGTGGTGTGGTGGCGCTGTTTGATATTTGCCCCTTCATAGATTTTAGCCAATCATTGGGATCGCAGCAGTTATATAGTCTGCTGTACAAAGTGCTCAAACTCAACTCAACTCCACTCAAACATAACTTTTAATATGTTGCTGCCCATGATGAGACTAACAATTCCTTCCATACCTGTTATTATCTATTAAGTCGCCTTCCCCCAGTTCTGAGCTGCTGTTTTTTGCTGAAGACACAAAAATCTATGTGTGAGCTTTTCTCTCTGTCTCCTCCTCCTCCCCAGCTGAGTCAGCTGATATAAACAAATCCCTTACTGGCTGTATCTGCAACTTTGTAATGTTGGGAGGGTAAATCAACAATCAAGTGAGTTTATCAACAACTTGACCTCAGAATAACCCTCCCAGCATTACAAAGAAGCTACAATGTTGCAGATACAGCCTGCCAGGGACTTGTTTATATCAGCTGTCTCAGATGGGAGGAGGGAGAGACAGAGAGAACAGCTCACACACACGTTCTTGTGTCTTCTGCAGAAAGAAGCAGCTGAGAACTGGGGGAAGGAGACTGAATGGATAATAACAAGTATGGAAGGAAATGTTAGTCTCACCATAGGCAACAACATATCAAAGGTTTGAGTGGAATACCCCGTGTAATACTTGTATTATTGTAATAATTGTATTATTATAATCTCCGCTCTCTATCATACTTTACTTGCACATCAACCTCTTTTCTCTCCCCATGAATCAGTAATACCACGACACATAACGCCTTCCCTTACATGCCGCTATCCATCTCTATCACGGGATTGTGGTGGCGGCGTGTACCCGTGTAGGCGGGGGAATACAATATAAAAAAAAAAAACAATTAAAAGGCTACAAGGACAAAAAGTGTTCACCATGCGTTTTTATAATTGACTTTGTTATCTGATTTATCGACCGGCTATAGTCTCCCGCGCCGCATCGTTCTGCTCTGCAGTTTTGGTTCAGTACATTTACACAGAAAAGATATCTACTGAGACCACCTTCTGGCGTCGCTTCCCTCGCTCTACATGGAGGAGATTTATCAAAGCCGCGGCCCGGTGGACTCTTATTAACTGTGTGATTACATAACCAGAACAAACTTCACTCCATGAATGGAAGAATCCAATTTAGATGTGTTCTGGATGTTACACCTACCTAGTATATACAGTACACAGCATGTCACACGCTGATCTACTGATCAACATCACCCACACCCACTCCTGAGCATAGACAGATTCTTAAGGAGTATGACTGTGCTGGTATATTATTATTATTATTATTATTATTATTATTATTAATTACCACCAGTAATTTATTCCTAAACCCCTTAAAGGGTAGCTTTAAGTAAAAATCAAATAATAATAATAATAATAATAAATAATTCTTTTAAATCACCTGGTATAAGAAAGTTATACAGATTTGTAAATTACTTCTCCACTCTTCCAGTATTTATTAGCTGCTGTATGTCCTGCAGGAAGTGGTGTATTCTCTCCAGTCTGACACAGTGCTCTCTGCTGCCACCTCTGTCCATCTCAGGAACTGTCCAGAGCAGGAGAGGTTTTCTATCGGGATTTGCTGCTGCTCTGGACAGTTCCTGACATGGACAGAGGTGGCAGCAGAGAGCACTGTGTCAGACTGCAGAGAATACATCACTTCCTGCAGGATGTACAGCAGGTGATAAGTACTGGAAGACTCGAGATTTTGAAATAGAAATAAATCACAAATCTATGTAACTTTCTGAGACCAGCTGATTTAAAAGAAAAAAAAACATTGCCAAAGTGCCCCTATAAAGGGGTTCTCTGCTTTTTTCAGACAAAACTTGTTAGAAGGATCCTATAACAATAAGCTAATCCCCTCCTGAGACCCAAAGAGATCAGCTGTAATCTGTGCGGAAAGCTGGCAGTGATCAGTTTTCCTGTAGCGCCACCACAGGGGAAGTAAAGTATTACACCATGCCTCTTCACATCGTTGGGCTGTCTGTGTAATGCAGGACAGGACGGGCCCTCCAGAAAGAGGGACACACTTTGTAGCCGCTCTTCACTCTGTTTTTAATTTTCTAAGAGGCTGGGTTTTCTAAACGGAACAGCCTCTTTAATTGGGTTTTCCAGGATTCGTACAACAAAGCAGCTTTCTTAACAAAAAAACCAAAAAACAACAGCGCCCCCCATGTCCTCAGCTTTTGTGCGTTAATACGACTTTAGTCATTTTACTTCAGTGGAACTGTGCTGCAAAGACAAGAGTGGAGCTGATCCAGTTATATTTTTGTAATCCTGGAGAACCCCTTTAAGAGTTTTTTGTAGAACAACTTATCATTTCTATTCATACTTTTTGTTTTCAATGATTTTGCAGGGACAATTTTTTTCTTCCATTGACTTTGTGATTTTGGCGACAATGTGAAAGCCCTTGTTGGATCATTGCCATAAATATTCTTGTGTCTTCATAGAAGCACGGAGCTTAGCTTGGTCACTGAAGAGGTGATATTTTATTCATTCTCCAGAGGCCAAAACCCATCTAAAGTGTCTGTCTTGGTTGTAGACCACAACTGTAATGATTATTCAGAAGTAGGAAGAGCAAAAAAAAAAAAGTCAGATTGGTGATCCTTGGCTCCACCATAAGGTTATTTGTGAATCATCTCATCATTGAACATAGTGGCAAATGATTGGCCCAAAGACTTCTCCAAAAGGGGACATCTACTACTGGCACTTTGGGCTATAAGTGTTTATCTGAGGTCTATGGAGCATCCTCTAATGCTTTGGTAGATGAGTTCAACTCTAGTAGTTCTAGTAGTTCTGCTGAACCCTATGGGCTCTATAACAGTCCTGCTATTGTTGTACACCATCGGAGGATCTTTGTTTGTGAGCCAAGGTGACCCTGGTTCTTGGAGACTGTGCCAAGCCATTCCTGGTATCCACCATCTCTAAAGTCCATAGGTCTGCATTATCAAGTCACTGAGATTTCAGCATGGCTATTTAAGCCAAAGAGTGGAGTATTAAGAGTCATTGAGTGACCCTTGTAGTGTATGTGGTCCATTTTTGCCTTTCGGATGTCTATATATATGTGTGTTTTCTCCTGATCTTTGCTCATTTGAAGATATTTGGAAACAATCTATTCCATATTATTATTATTAATATTATTATTATTAGGGTCCATGATTCCACTGAATATGAGACTATTGACACAACGGTGAAGATTAATGAGTTTTGTTCAAACTTGGACCGAATATCCAAGGAGGCACCAAGTTTATCACAGTAGCCCATCCTGTACCAAAAATTTGGTGCATCTGTGGACCTATTAACCTGATTGGCTTACGTTGCTCCAAAATTTTTGGGCAATTTTGTTACATTTTGCAATCACTTCCCTTTACCCCGTAGCCAATGGGCCCACCAGGAACATGTTGGGCTGTACATTACTGCCCCTTTTGCTGATGAATAACTCACAAGGTGGCAGGAAGCGTGATGTCACTGGATGCTAAAACACAGTATGCCAAATTTTACCCAAATTTTGATTTAGGAACATACGCCAGTGGGAGTTTAAACAGAGAGGAGTGAATCAGCCAAACGTTTGGGTTTGCACAAACCTGAACAATTGGCATTTGAATTCCTCCGCCTGGCTGCATCCACCTTCTCTAGGCAGAGAGATACAAATGCTGCTTGTTCTGGTTTTTGTGAACCCAAACTTTTGGCATGTTTGCTAATCTTTATTTTTAAACTTTGCAATCTGTTGGATGACTGATCGCCAGGAGGAATGACCTGAGGGTCTCTAATCATTGGAGTTGTAGTGTGCTCGAATGGTGACAGCTCCAACCACTGTCTAAGGGCCTGCGCTCAGCAATCTCCATCACTGGCACGGCAGTGAATAGAGCAGTGGCCGTGCACATGTACTAATGCTCCATTTACATGGGGAACTTATAGACTGCCAGATAGCTGGGCGATAAGTGATGATTTTAATGGGAAAACCCCTTTAAGTAAACCTGACCCATTACATGTTGTTTATACCATAGAGATCTCCATTCATTCACCGTAATAGAGGCGAGCGGCCGCTGTGCATACAATTACTCCACTCCTCTCATTCCCCATCTGGTTGGGATGTTCTAAAGGAATAAACAATGAGGGTCTTTGAATTCTGCGAGGGGGGGATAGGGGGGCACATGGGCCTCGGCTTATGGGTTAGAAGGTAACATGTTTATCTGGAAAGAGCAGTGTATGGAAAACACAGCGAGCCGAGCGGAATAAGACAAGGGAGCCGCCGAGAGGGATCGATACCAATGTAAGAGAGAAAATGACAATCGATAATGAGCCACCTGCTCCAGGAAGCTTTGATTCATCCCCAGCCCGTAGTGATAAGACTCCTATCAGATCTCATCCACCTGCCGTCTATAGAGACAAATTGTCACCAGGCTGCAGTCAATGATAGACTGGAGAAAAACACCTCCGAGTGGATACATGGCCCAGCCCGCCAATCATTCCAGGGGGTCATTTACAATCACGGAGAGATATAGAGCGTAATTGGTAACTATGGGCTTTTCCATAAAGATGATGAGAGTTACCAACCGCGAGAGACATCAATGGAATTAAAAGTGGCCCTTGGATCATCGTAACAGCGCTCTCCTCTCCGACATGCCGGTGCTGTGGAAATAGAGTATTACATGGCAAACATTGATGGAATCAAGATGGAATACATGGAAGGACGATGAAGCCCCTCTAAGGCTGTGTGTATACAGGACAGACTTACCAGTGCAAAATGTACAAGAATTCTATGTTTATTATATACAAACCCCCAAAACATAAACACGACATCACTATCACTATGCGTACAGCTCCATCTGTTTCATTCCAGCTCAGCTGCATCCATGTGTTGTATTACTGTAACTGGGTCATGTGATCACCAACCTGACCCACAGAAAATCACAGTGTTTAATGTGTCAGAGAAAGTGGTCTGTCCTGGGTCAGCTGACTTCCTGTGAACTATAGGATGACATCATCGCCTACCAGACCCCTCCCCTCCCCACCTAAATCTGTCTGTATGCTGCTGCTATCTCTATGGGATCAGAATATATTGTAGTTATACACCTCTCCCGAGTCCTGTTGCCTTTTTGTTGCTTGACCAACATAGAGGGAGGCTGTACGAGTAATCCCTGGATCATTTACAAGGCACTTTGCTATATTGGTTCATTGGCTGCACATCTCCTAATAGACAAGAGGGATGAATCAATCCGCTGACATGTATGTTGGTTAGTAAACTGATCACTGGGCCTATCAAAGAGGGAAATATCCCCTTTTTCAGATGATATTTGCTTCAATAAGAAGAAAAGACATAATCATGGTGTAGTTACTTAAGAAGACTTCACTCATGTTTAGATGCAGCATGATACTCGAGTGTAGAGCAGGGATGAAGTGGAAGCTACTAGACAGTAACTCCAGCCAGACCACAAAGGGTTAAGTTTTGCAGAAGAGTCCTTGCACAGCTATTCCCTCTTCTCCTTAGCCAGTTTTATCCTTAAAGTCATGGAAAGGTTCTTTAGAGTTGACTTGCTGTCATAATGTGCAGTGGAGACCATCTTGAGTAAAACTTTGTGAACCTTCGCACGGTGCCATGATCACCGCAGTCTCCAGCCAGATCTGTCTTTACATGAAGATAACAATTGGAAGAGGATTTTAGCTTGGGTGGCATACAAGAGTAATTTGGGACATACCTGAATTTTATGAAAGTTTGTTTCAAAATGGCACACAAGTGCATTACAGCAAAAGTGCACCATGCTGCCAACCTGTTGCCATAATTCTCTACTGTGGTTTCACTTTAATGCAGGGCCGGAAACACAGGGACAGAGATGCAGCTTTCTAATGGACTTTTCTGGTGCTGCTTTTGATGTTTTTTTTTTGTTGGGGGAGGGATGCCGCAAAATGCTCGAAGGAGCCGCTTCAGCCATAGAATGTAATGTGACATTAAAAATCACTTCTTTACCATGGCAGTTTTCGCTGCAAAAGATCCACAATATTCCCGCTAGTGTAGCTGCCATAGTTTACCTGTTTTAACGCGGTCCGCTTAAGGTTCGGTTTGGACAAACACGAATTTTACGCCAAAGATACACAAACTAGCAAAAACCAAACTTTTGAAAAGTTCGTTCATCTGTAGTCATCAGTTCTAACCTGGTATACAACGTTCTTAGATCCCCCTTCTCATAGATGCCGTCTGAGAAGAGGTAATGTGACCAAGGTTCTATACATCCTTGACTTGTGACCTACTAACAGTGGTAATACAGAGCAATGTTAAGTGTTGCCCATAAATAATACCTCAGTATATGTATTATTAATAGTGTGACAAGCAAAAATGACAGTGAATATTAGTTAGACCCTTTGAGATACCTCAACCACACAAATACGTTTCCAGCTTGGACATGGGTACCAGGACACAGCAAATGCATCCTGGTCAATGCTTTACTTCCCCTGTGGTGGCGCTGTAGAGAAATTAAACACTTACAATTATCTTTTATGTTCCATTATTTCCTTAGATTTCAGGATTTAGAGTCTGAATCTGTACCTCAGCCCTGTGGAGGAGCTGTATGCTCTGAGATGGAGGTGCAGGCAGCAGTAGACAACTGGCTTTTCTTGTTCTATCACTCGAATAATAGGAAACTTGCCTTGAATAACAATCCTAGAAAGAAATGTGTTTATTGAAGGGACTGATAACAACTGAAACCGATGCCCCAACTCCAAGATTCCTGATTATGCATACAAGACAAGAGTCAAGGCTACGAGATAAAGCTTGTCACCAGGGCACCCGAGGTGACGAGAGGGAAGTGTTGAGAAACATGAACCGGGGCTGTCAGGAAGAACATAATGATGTCCGGGGGCAGCGACCCGGCCGCACATCCAGCCAGCGGCATCCTGACCACAGGAGCTATCATACAAAGTAATTTCTATCGGGAGGAATGAGCAGCTCGGAAGCTGAGAAAAGACTGTAAGATATTATGTTCCTGCAATCAAAATGTGTTTTTCCACCTGAGAGAATAGTCTACAACCCGGTGCAAAAACATTTCACGTCTTGTAGAAAAAGGAAAGCAAAAAAAATGTTTTTGTGGGATCCTACGGGAGCTCGGATTCTGTCCAGTTCTTCCAATCCATATAAGAATAATACTTTGTACCAGAAACACAAAAATAGCGGAATGGATCCTAATGAATTCTCTTTTCTGGTCAGAAATATATCATAAGTTACCCGATGGGCCACAGACTGTTACACATGGTTGACAGGGATGTATCACAGGAGATTTCTTTCCAGGACAAAGAAAGTTTATTGCGCAACCCATCATCTAAGGGCGATATTCCACCGGACGATTATCGTTCGCATAATCGTTAACGATTAACAATCTCTAATGACCGATATTGCGAGAGACCTGAAAACGTTCTCTCATTTCCATGGAACGATAATCGTTACTTATGATCGTGTGTGCGATAGTTTTTTCCTCGCTCTGTGAACGACCGAACAATGTCTTATTCAATGCGAACGATTTGCGAACATTTTGCGAACGAGCAATGATAAAAATAGGCCCAGGTCTTATAAAGCGATCAACGATTTCTCGTTTGGTCGTTAATCGTTAACTGCATTTCAACCAAACAATTATCGTTTAGATTTGAACGATTTAGCGATAATCTGAACGATAATTGTCAGGTGGAATAGGGCCCTAACTCTTCAAAGTCAGTTGGATGGAGCCGGAGGGTGGGTCACATCAAACCAGTTCAGCCATAGTGTTGAGTGAACCTGTCCAAATGTTCGATCTTTGACTAGAGAAGTTGCATGCAGCCTTAGGCTGGGTTCACACACAGCATATTTGAGGCTGTATTTGTGAGGCTGTATAGCAACCAAAACCAGGAGTGGATTGAAAACACAGAAAGGCTCTGTTCACATAATGTTGTAATTGAGTGGATGGCTGTCATTTAATGGCAAATTTTTGCTGTTATTTTAAAACAACGGCTGTTATATTGAAATAATGGCAGTTATTTACCGTTATATGACGGCCATCCACTCAATTTCAACATTGTGTGAACAGAGCCTTTCTGTGTTTTCAATCCACTCCTGGTTTTGGTTGCTATGAGGACCTGACTTGAGGACCAAATACAGCCTGAAATATACGTAGTGTGAACCCAGCCTTAGTAAGGGTACAAACCTCCTTGACGTATTTGCTGCGTGAATCAGTCTTAAAAATAAGCAGGCAAAACGCAGGTTGGCTTTATACGATTGTTCTGCGTTAAAATCCGCAATTGCGTATTTTTGAAGCGTGAAGCTTGTTGTTAGCAAAGCATCAGTTGTTAACAACCTGTGCGAAAAACGCATGTAGCTTCACGCTTCAAAAATACGCAATTGCGTATTTTAACAACTGATGCTTTGCTAACAACAAGCTTCACGCTTCAAAAATACGCAATTGCGTATTTTAACGCAGAACAATCGTATAAAGCCAACCTGCGTTTTGCCTGCTTATTTTTAAGACTGATTCACGCAGCAAATACGTCAAGTGGGTTTGTACCCTTAAGGTTGCCAGGAAAACATGGATACAGCCAATGGCCTTTGGCTGTATCCATGTTTTCCAGGACTCTCTAGGGCGTTTGGTAGAGATGAGCGAATCACTCAGAAATTCGTTCCGCTAAGTTCGCGAATATTCGTACAAATTCAGGAATCTTCACGAATCGCATGCAAACAAATCTCACACTGAACAATAGTCGTTAGTTACCATCGTTATAACGTTCGTTACTATGATCGTTTACGCCAATTGATCCCATCAAAACAATGAAGAATGTGGAATTAAACTGAATGATTAATGAAATAATGTGGAATTACAGCGAATGATTAGCGAAGCGAATCAGGCAAATTTGTGAATCTTTACAAGGCAAATTTAACGCCAAATTCGCTGCAAATATGAATTTGTCAGATTCGCTTCCATCATCTCTAGTGTTTGGTATTTGGGTTTGGATAACATTGCCGATGCATGAACATTTAGACTGGTTCACTTAACACTATTAAGAAGGACATGTGACCAGAACGGAACACAGTTGCGAGGTTTCACCAGGTCTCACAAGTTCTTACATCAGACTTTTTCTTTTTTGGACACGAGGTACTGTAGGATGAAGCCCATGACAATACATCCATGCTGCCATGCTGCCATATGCCGTCCCTTGGTCCCTGTAAGGATATTTTTCTGCGGGACCTTCACAGCTGGTTTCAAGATGATGGCTTTGAGGAGTAAACCTCGGGGACTGCACATCTGCTGGATCAGCCCAAGATTTCGCCATCATCTGTTCTCGGCGGCTCACCTGGATGATGCAGCACCAAACAAACCAATATAGTGTGTCCATTAAGGATCTACGATTATCAACATGACACAAACATAACAGAACGAACCTGAGAGGCACGAGAACCAGGGCTATAAATAAAACAAACCAAGAACATTTTGTAGCTTTCATGTGTTTATTGAAAAGTTTTTGCATCCTGAGAGGAACTGAGACTCTTGAAATCTCAAGTGCTGATAAAGGGAAGGCTGGTAAAAGCTTCCTCACAAACCTGTTTCTCTGGATCATTTTTACTTTATTTTACCTTCCACTTACTGTAGATATAAGAAGGTCTGACTGGTCTGGTGTACGAAGAAAGAGCATCTAATGGAGATAGGCTCGGTGGTCTGGAGAAGAGACTTCTAGGGGAGAAACATAGACGCCTATGCTAGGGGCAGCTGTTCACTTTAAGGACTCTTCAAAGAACTATGGCTCCCTCTCTGACTAGAATCATAAAGAATTAGGGTCCTATAAGACTTATCGATTTTTAACAATTATCGATAAATGATCGAAAAAAGATTCTTATTGTTAATCTGAAATCGTTCCCAATATTACACAGAACTATAGTCGATAGTTACGATTGGTACTACGATCGTTGGATGATTAGTGAATGATTAACGATAATTCTGGTGTCAGCACCAAATGAACGACGAGCGATTTCTCGTTAATTGTTTGATCGTTGCCTGCATTTACACTAAACAATTATTATTTAAACTGGAATGGTATAACGATAATTCATATCGTCCTGTGTAATAGGGTCCTAAGGGTCCTATTACACAGGACGATTATCGTGCAGAAAATCGTTATATAGTTCAAATTTAAATGATAATCGTCCTGTGTAATTGCAGACAATGATCGAAGAATCATTTGTGTGTCGTTGATTGTTGATTTAGGTCTGACCCTAAAATCATCGTTAATCGTTTGATAATTGTTCGCTGTAATTCCACATTCGTTCAATAATCCTTCAGTGTAATTCCACATCGTTCCTTCATTTGCTGGGACCAGATGGAGTATACAATCTTTGTAATGATCGTAACTAACGACTGTTCTGTGTAATATGGTGAACGATTTCAGGTTAAAGATAAAGAATCTCGTTTGCGATCGTTTATTTTTAATTGTTAAAAATCGCTTAGACTAATAGAACCCTAAGTCGAAAGGCTTCTTTACTGCCGGACCTATGAAGCTGTGGAATAGTCACCTCCAACAAATGTTATTAAATAACATAAACACTAGTACAAAGGTAAAAACTCATACTATGTTGCAGCCACACAACAGGTATACATTGTCAAACTGTGATTTGTTCTGTTGGACCTATTGAGTGTGATGTAATAGTGGTTCTCCCACTATTCCCATTGCGGCAGGTGAGTAATGCTTTAGTTACTGGGAGGATCAGGCAGGTGAGTAATGCATTAGTTACTGGGAGGATCAGGCAGGTGAGTAATGCATTAGTTACTGGGAGGATCAGGCAGGTGAGTAATGCTTTAGTTACTGGGAGGATTGGGCAGGTGAGTAATGCATTAGTTACTGGGAGGATCAGGCAGGTGAGTAATGCTTTAGTTACTGGGAGGATTAGGCAGGTGAGTAATGCATTAGTTACTGTGAGGATCAGGCAGGTGAGTAATGCTTTAGTTACTGGGAGGATCGGGCAGGTGAGTAATACTTTAGTTACTGGGAGGATCAGGCAGGTGAGTAATGCTTTAGTTACTGGGAGGATAGGACAGGTGAGTAATGCTTTAGTTACTGGGAGGATCAGGCAGGTGAGTAATGCTTTAGTTACTGGGAGGATCAGGCAGGTGAGTAATGCTTTAGTTACTGGGAGGATCGGGCAGGTGAGTAATGCTTTAGTTACTGGGAGGATCAAGCAGGTAAGTAATGCTTTAGTTACTGGGAGGATGGGGCAGGTGAGTAATGCTTTAGTTACTGGGAGGATCAGGTAGGTGAGTAATGCTTTAGTTACTGGGAGGATCAGGTAGGTGAGTAATGCTTTGGTTACTGGGAGGATCAGGCATGTGAGTAATGCTTTGGTTACTGGGAGGATCAGTCAGGTGAGTAATGCTTTAGTTACTGGGAGGATCAGGCAGGTGAGTATTGCTTTAGTTACTGGGAGGATAGGACAGGTGAGTAATGCTTTAGTTACTGGGAGGATGGGGCAGGTGAGTAATGCTTTAGTTACTGGGAGGATGGGGCAGGTGAGTAATGCATTAGTTACTGGGAGGATCAGGCAGGTGAGTAATGCATTAGTTACTGGGAGGATCAGGCAGGTGAGTAATGCATTAGTTACTAAAAGGATCGGGCAGGTGAGTAATGCATTAGTTATTGGAATGATCAGGCAGGTGAGTAATGCTTTAGTTACTGGGAGGATTGGGCAGGTGAGTAATGCATTAGTTACTGGAAGGATGGGGCAGGTGAGTAATGCTGTAGTTACTGGGAGTATCAGGCAGGTGAGTAATGCTTTAGGTACTGGAATGATCAGGCAGGTGAGTAATGCTTTAGTTACTGGGAGGATCAGGCAGGTGAGTAATGCTTTAGTTACTGGAAGGATGGGGCAGATGAGTAATGCTTTAGTTACTGGGAGGATCAAGCAGGTAAGTAATGCATTAGTTACTGGGAGGATTGGGCAGGTGAGTATTGCTTTAGTTACTGGGAGGATGGGGCAGGTGAGTAATGCTTTAGTTACTGGAAGGATCAGGCAGGTGAGTAATGCATTAGTTACTGGAAGGATGGGGCAGGTGAGTAATGCATTAGTTACTGGGAGGATTGGGCAGGTGAGTAATGCATTAGTTACTGGGAGGATTGGGCAGGTGAGTAATGCATTAGTTACTGGGAGGATCGGGCAGGTGAGTAATGTTTTAGTTACTGGAAGGATGGGGCAGGTGAGTAATGCTTTAGTTACTGGGAGGATCAGTCAGGTGAGTATTGCTGTAGTTACTGGGAGGATCAGGCAGGTGAGTAATGCATTAGTTACTGGGAGGATCAGGTAGGTGAGTATTGCTGTAGTTACTGGGAGGATTGGGCAGGTGAGTATTGCTGTAGTTACTGGGAGGATGGGGCAGGTGAGTAATGCTTTAGTTACTGGGAGGTTCGGGCAGGTGAGTAATGCTTTAGTTACTGGGAGGTTCGGGCAGGCGAGTATTGCTGTAGTTACTGGGAGGATAGGACAGGTGAGTACTGATTTAGCAGATGTGTTTGTGAGGTCCACAGTAAGTCACTATACACTGAGATGAACATATATCTTTCTCAAGAGGAAGATGAGAAGTAAATAACAGAAGAGCCAAGGGCCACCTCTTCTATGATCGATCCTTCATGCCACCTGATCCCTTTCTCAGACTGGACATGTTCATACATTCAGCCTTATTGTTACTGCCATCTTCCTGTTCCAACAGTAAGTACATGTGGGTGTTCAGGTCTAATGGCGCCATCTGTGTCAAATCATTACTAAAAGGACAATAGAGACAAAGAGCACCTCCTAGTGTAGAAGTCAAGAATGAGATTCCTGCTGTTGTGCTCTAACCTTATGTGATTGTGCAAGGAAAGATACGACTGTATGAGGTGCTTAGATTGTAACATCCCCTTCTGCAACCTCCATGACATTACCTGTAGAATCAAACTAACCCCTGGACCAGGCTGCAAGAAGAGACTAGGGATGAGATGGGGAGCCACGCTGAGGAATAGGGATGAGATGGGGAGCCACGCTGAGGAATAGGGATGAGATGGGGAGCAATGCTGAGGAATAGGGATGAGATGGGGAGCAATGCTGAGGAATAGGGATGAGATGGGGAGCCACGCTGAGGAATAGGGATGAGATGGGGAGCAATGCTGAGGAATAGGGATGAGATGGGGAGCCACGCTGAGGAATAGGGATGAGATGGGGAGCAATGCTGGGGCCTAGGAATGAGATGAAAAGCAATGCTGAGGAATAGGGATGAGATGTAAGCTATGCTGGAGACTAGGGATGAGATAGGAGCCACGCTGAGGAATAGGGATGAGATGGGGAGCCACGCTGAGGAATAGGGATGAGATGGGGAGCAATGCTGAGGAATAGGTATGAGATGGGGAGCCACGCTGAGGAATAGGGATGAGATGTAAGCTATGCTGGAGACTAGGGATAAGATGGGAAGCCATGCTGGGAACTAAGAATAAGATGGGGAACTGTGCTAGGGACTAGGGATAAGATGGGAGCCATGCTGGGGACTGGGAATGTGATGGGGAGCCATGTTGAGGACTAAAAATGACATAGGAGCCATGCTGGGAACTAGGAATGAGAAAGGGTGCTATGCTGGAGATTAGGAATGAGATGGGAATCATGCTGGAGATTAGGGATGAAATCCAAGCCATGCTGGAGACTAGGAATTAAATGGGAGCCATGCTGGGACTAGGCATAGGAACAGAGTCATAACAGGGATGGTAAATGAGAGGAGGAGACCAATAATTTGACACCTAGTAAAAATGTTTTGTTTCTTTTGTTCTTTCAATAATTGTGTCTATTCCTACTGAATTCTGCAGACCTGTTCCTATGAGAGGACCCTCACATTTTCTGTGCTTATTTGTGTGGTCAGCTTGTCTCACTGGATGTGTATGTGCTTATGGCATTAGAGTTCAGCCATCATATAGGTCTCAGTGCTGCCCCTGCTGGTCAGTAGCAGCAAATGCCTTTTCATTAGGGGCTCAGAACATCAGATACTAATACAGAACAATGGATCGTAAAAGATAATATGAACTGGAATAAATGGAGAGGTAAAAATATCCACTACCACGTTCCCGCAGGTCTAAATCTGCAAAGACGGAGGATGAATTAGAGCAAAAGGGATTTATGCTTTAGGGTTCCATAAACACTTAAAAATGGAAAATTTGTGCAAACAATTTGTCAGAGCAGATGTCACTAACGTGCAGGCTTTACATTTTCTTTATCTTTCCTAGAGAAAATCTAGCCGGAGGGCTCTACAGTATGGATCAAGGATTTCATTAGGAGCCGTCACTAACAAGAACCTACAGAGAGTGCTGGAGTCAAACGCAAGTCCTCGCCACTCTTCAAGCCATTTTAACTAATTTGGTTCCCAGATTAATTTTCTGTTTTTTTTATTTAATTTTTAGAGAAAAGAGAATTTGACAGAATCTTCTCCTTTTTGACACCATCTATATGGATCTCTAATCTTTCCTACCTATTCATTTTGCCATATCATCATCATATTCTTTTACACTCTTTATCTATGGCAGAGATGGGGAAGCTTCATCCCTCTGGCTGTGGGAAAATTACAGTTTCCATCATACCTGGACAGCTGTAGCTTTAGCTTCGGCTGTCCAGACATGATGGGAATTGTAGTTTTTTTCACAGCTTGAGGGCCAAAGGTTCCCCATCCCTGATCTACGTTGACCACTAAAGATCAGGGAACTGTGCCATCCGCAGCCAGATTCATTCCAAACTTTGCAGAAAGTTCAGTTCGCTACCAAACTAAACTTTCTGCAAAGTTCAGAGCGGTTCACTCATGTAAAAAAAAAAAATTAACATTCTCACCTGTCCATGATCCCTGGTGTCTTCTGGTCCTGTCCCAGAGTCTTCTGCGGTGAAGGTTCGCTCAGCCAATCACAGGCTGACTAGGATGGGGCAGCATCATGGCCTGTGATGGGCTTAGCGGACTGTTACTCTAGTCTCTCGAGTGACAGCCCGCTCAGCCAATAACAGGCCGCGGTGCTGTCCTGTCCTAATTAGACAGGACCGGAGATGAAGGACCCTGAGGAAGCGCAACCATGTAAGTATAAGGAGCAGCCTTTAGAAACCACATTAAAACAGTTAAAAAACTGCAGGGGTTAAGCTGTTTTAAGCGGTTCATTAAAATTAAGTTACATTAAAGTTCGTCGAACCCGCTGACCCGAACTTTTGAAAGGTCCACTCATCTCTAGTGACCACCTTCTAATCTCCCATCTAAAGCTTCTCTCGTGCTGCTTCTCGTCTTTGGGATGTTCTTTTATAGGACTCTTAGAGCCCATGTCCACAATCCCAGACCCTCCTGTTCTTCTGTTACTCCACGCCTTACAGTATCTTCGTCCTCATCACAGAGAAATCCCCACTTGATGGCTTCTCAATTTAACTCCATTCAAGTGTCCATCTTACATCTTCTTGTGCGTTCATGTTGACCTCATGGGCAGGGAAACAAATCCCCTTGTATCTGTATCGGCCAATTTTAATGTGTATTGTGGGCTTGGGAACAGGGCATATGAACATAATGATCATATTGTGTACATATAATACTGACATTAAGAGCTGAGATAATACCAGTAGTGTTGAGCAACCTTCAGAATAGTGTCCAAGTCCGACCACATGTTCAAACCCCAACGTTCAGCAGTCAACACCTGGGAAAATTGGATGCTGCCCTAGGACTTCACAGAAAACATGTATACTGCCATAGGATCCCCAGAACGGCATCCAACCTTTTTCTGACGCTGAATTGAATGCTGAGTGTTTGGATTTGGCCATGTGGTCAGACCCGGAAACTATGCTGAAGTTCACTTAAAACTAAATACCTGCACAGTGATGTCTTTCCTCAGTTTCAGAGTAGGTAGTTCCTATGGTCACGTTGTGGTATCCCACCACTGGTGCTGTCTATGCCAGCTTAGTAAGGGCCCTATTCCACAGGAACGATAATTGGCCGAGTCGGCCCGATTCGGCCGATTAACACTTGGTGGAATAGAGAGAGCGATCAGCCGATGATCATGTCATCGGCTGATCGTTCATTTAGGGCCAGACCTAAAATCATTGTTCCCCCACCGTGCATCGCTACGGAGGAATAGCAGTGCGCGGCAGGCGACCGACGATTTGAGAAGCGCAGCATACATTACCTGCAGGGCTTCTCCTCCGCTCCGTCTTCCTCCCCGGGTCCCGCGTGCTCTATCTTCAGAATGGCCTGTCAGCTGACGGATCGCTCAGCCAATCACAGGCCGGAACCGCCACGGCCTGTGATTGGCTGTGTGGCCTGTCAGCTGCCTAGTGTGAATGGTGTTCTAGGAGAGCTGACCAAATTTGTCTTTTTTTCTGTGTTCCAGATGGGGGGAGTGGCTACCTCTACTTGGTCGTGCACTCCACCCATCCCACCCAGGTGGTGTAATTACTTTTGCCGGTATAAGACAGATCTTGCATGCACAGAGCATAGGCATATTTCATGCCATGGAGAGGCCATAGTATAGTGTAGGACTGCCCCGGTATGAGGCCACCGTAACGTGGTGGAGTAGTTTACACAATTTGCAAATGGTAACCAAGAGCCTCATTATTTTTGTGGGAATTTTTTTTAGCAGTTGGGGGGGGGGGGCTGCTTTTAACTATTTTCATGTCTGTAGTGGGTCTGTATCTTGCCATTGCGGTGAGCTGTGTCATCCTTTTGTGTTTTTGTTAATTGTTTTGTACCATGTGTTATATGCTGACCAATCTGAGGTGCTTGTTCTTTTCTACCCTATCTCTTTTTCTCTCTCTCTCTCTCTCTCCAAAGTAGGACAAAGCTACCGTGCAAAGATCCATGTGTCCTACTGCGCAGCGTAGGACCACTGGGAAACCTTGGAAGTCTGCTACACCCAGATAACCGACGACTGGGTCTCGTATCACCCACTTAGGATGGGTATCCCGCAACTAGGGGGCATAAGGCAGTTTACAGCCACTATAAGCATCTGTCAGTACAAGATTATATTTTTACTTTATTATAAAGTATTATATTTTATCTATCGGAGGGGACTTTGGTCTACTCTGTTAGCACCTGCACCTACACACCATTGTATACTTTGGTTATCCTCCCCTTTCTGTGAGTGGCGGTACCAACAACCTGAGTGGGTCCATTACCACTCCAGGCTAAAGTGAAAAGTGCCAAAGTGACACTACACCCCCCCCGGAGGTTACTGACCATAGGGGCAGCTGAACCAACCCCACAACGTGAAATAGTGGAGACCAAGCTGCAGAAGACAAGGATAGGTGAATATAATGTGTTTATTATTTCACACCACCCCCTGCTGTCCTGACATATTTATTTTGCCAAGACAAGAATGAGGAGATTACTTACATTCAGTGCCCCAGTCTTACAAACTTAAAACCAACTGTGTAGAGGATCATCTTGTTAAAAGGGAACTCCATAGAAAAAAAATGTTGTCAGATCAACTGGTGTCAGAAAGTTTTACAGATATATATTACTTCTATAGATATAAATTACTTCTATTTAAAATCTTCAGTCTTCCAGTACTTATCAGCAGCTGTATGTCCTGTAGGAAGTGGTGAGAGCAGTGGTCTCTGCTGCCACCTCTGACCCTGTCAGGAACTGTCCAGAGCAGGAGAGGTTTTCAATGGGGAATTGCAGGACATACAGCAGATGATAAGTACCGGAAGTCTTGAGATTTTTAAACAGAAGTAAATTACAAATCTATATAACTTTCTCACACTAGTTGATTTGAAAGAGAAAAAAAATCTAAAATTTTCCCATTGTGTATAATACCGTCATATAATCTGCATAAAATACTACCGCTATACAAACTACATGAGGAGGAGGTTTCTATACACACTGGGGGTGGGGTATTTTCCTCTTTGTTCCCCCACATCATACAGCCCTCGTAATGTATCGGTTACATCCCCCTCATCTCCGTCTCTCTTGCTCGGTGTTTCTCATAGCTTTGATGTTAGAGGCTCGTATAAAATCGCTGCAAATTATAATGAATTGTCCTGTTTAAGATTCACTATTATTTATGCTCCATATGTGCACCAATTCTCGGCAGCCATTTATAACAGTCAGATTAATGGCAACCATTTTATGAGAATAAATCTAAATAAAAAAAAAACAGAGCCGAAGACAGAAGAACTGAATACTGTAATGTTTGTGGCGCGGGGGATGGAGGGCGGGGGGAGGGGCGGTGGCGAGAGGTCACTCTCTTAATTCAATTACTGTATTCATTAACCAAGAAAACAAAAAGTAAAAATAGCAACAAAATAAAAAAAAAAATAAAAAAAAGTTTTCCGAGTAAGTGGCATTGAGAAATGCAGATATTACATCATGGGGCGTAAGAGACATATGGGAACTGTATGGCCCGGGGGTGAAGAGGAGACGACAGGCAGTAAGTGTAGCTCACAAATATTCAGGAACGTGTTCATTCGAGTTAATTACAAAGGGAACGTTATTTTCATTTCCTTCGCCCGGAGCGTCCGGAACAGATCAGGACTCATTAATTCACTTAAACATTCACGGGGACGAAGCCGCCACAGATTCTCCATCAGCCAAATCATTCTTTAATAACAATACCCCCCCCCCCCACGTCCATTTCACCAACCTGCATCGGGGCCGGAAAAACACATAAAACATCCAATTCTTACAGAGATTATTATTGTTTTCTGCATCTATTATATTGGTTTGGAGCAGTCTGCCCCGTATACCTTTATCTGCCCTTATACAGATCTGGCTCTCCCTTCATGCTCTCTAACTGTTGTACAACCACAAGCTTCCAGTGTCGTCATATATAGTCTATGTGGCTGTAAGTATGTGGACACCTGACCGTTCCTGGTTCAAACCCATGGCCGTTAATATGGAGTCTGGGCTAGAGATAGCGAACCTCGAGGGCTCTGCATTTGATGGTGGCTGGAGAAGTTAGATGCAGCCCTTGAGAGTCCTGGAAAACATGCGTACAGCCATAGGCCATACCTATGTTTTTCAGGACTCCCTAAGGACTACCCTGTTTCACTGAAAATAAGACCTAGTAGAGGTTTAGCTGTATTGCTAAATAAAAGGGCTTCCCCGAAAGTAAGACCTAGCAAAGTTTTTGTTTGGAAGCATGGCCGCCGCACAGAACACCAGGACATACAGCTGTGATTCTTTTTAGCCCACCGCTGTTGTCCCCTACCATCACTGTCTGTTGCGGAGCAGCTGCATGCAGGACATGAAAATCGTCACCTGCCGCCAACTCCAATGTTTCTTTCCATGGCTGTCACTTGTAAATGTGCAGGCAAGGCATTAAGAGGCCTGTCGCCTGCCACCATCCACATTTTCCCCTACCGCCAGATGTAGAGCTGCACACAGTCTGCCGTTATCACACCACCTGCTGTGCTGTACGAGTGTGCTATGGTGAGCTCCCTCTGGTGTGCAGAAGCCGCCATACTGTACACTGTCCCCACTGTGCTTTACGAGTATGCTATGGTGAGCTCCCCCTGGTAGCCGGAGGCAGCCATATTGTAGGCTCTGTCCCTGCTGTGCTGTATAAGTGTGCTGTCGTGAGCTTGCCATGGTGACCGGAAGCTGCCATACTTAACGTGGGCCCTGCTGTGCTGTACCAGTGTGCTGTGGTGAGCTCCCCCTGGTGGCCAGAAGCCACCACACCATACACTGTCCCAGTGTATACGCTCTGTCCCTGCTGTGCTGTATGAGTGTGCTTTGGTGAGCTCCCCATGGTGGCTGGAAGCCGCCATACCTTACACTGTCCCTGCTGTGCTGTACTAGTGTGCTGTGGTGAGCTCCCCCTGGTGGCTGGAAGCCAACATACTGTACGCTCTGTCCCTGCTGTGCATGTGACAGGTGAATTCTTCTTCATGGGAAAATAAGACGTGCCCTGTAAATAAGACATATCGCATCTTTGGGAGCAAAAATATAAGAAGCTGTCTTATTTTCGGGGAAACATGGTACACCCAACTTCTTCAGCCGCTGGTAATAACATTCGGCTAATCTCTATCCTGGATGCGATCTAGCTGTGGGGATGCACTGGGACTCCTCTTTTTCATGGATTCCACAGATGTGAAATCAGTTTAAAAAACGTCTCAGCACGGATGGTATGAATAGATGCATAGGATTCAATGTCCCCTAGGATTGTCCTTGGTCGCCGATCCACAATCACAGACAACTTTGCGAGACGTGTGAACATGGCCTAAGAAATGTTCTTATAACCCATGGTCCTGGACCAGACGTGTCCTCTATCCGGCACTGACTCCGGCAGATCGATGGTCCGCAGCCACAATTGCAGCAATGTAAAAGTCATTTCCATAAATTCCGTCTTTTTAAGAACATCGTGTAACGTCGCCCACCGGTAACATTTTAGTTTTTCTCAATCAGCCGCTATAAATGTTGTTCCCAGATAGCAGAACTCTTGGCATCAATAATTTAGTTCTTCTCCGCCATCAGCTTCGTGAGTGTCGCCATGTAAGTGTTTGTTATGTACAAGGTTCAGAAATGAGCAAATCCAGTAAGGATGAATAATTTACCGTCTGCTATCATTGTTACTATCTGTATTCCTGAAGGTTTATGCACAGAACATAAAATATGGATGAGGAGAAGTAAATTTAGACTGGCATTATTCCACTTCTGCAATGTAAGCTCCGCCCCTGAGCTGCTTGGGCCACGCCTTAAATCACAGAGAGACGCCCATGCTTTAGCAGGGAAACGCCCACTGTTAGATAAACCTCTTTATTTTGGGAACAGCAAAGACAGATAGATTCTATCTCCTATCTATCTCCTATCTATCTATCTATCTATCTATCTATCTATCTATCTATCTATCTATCTCCTATCTATCTCCTATCTATCTATCTATCTATCTATCTCCTATCTATCTATCTATCTATCTATCTATCTATCTATCTATCTATCTCCTATCTATCTCCTATCTATCTATCTATCTATCTATCTATCTATCTATCTCCTATCTATCTATCTATCTATCTATCTATCTATCTATCTCCTATCTATCTATCTATCTATCTATCTATCTATCTATCTCCTATCTATCTATCTCCTATCTATCTATCTATCTATCTATCTATCTATCTATCTATCTCCTATCTATCTATCTATCTATCTATCTATCTATCTATCTATCTATCTATATCTCTCCTATCTATTATCTATCTATCTCCTATCTATCTATCTATCTATCTATCTATCTCCTATCTATCTATCTATCTATCTATCTATCTATCTATCTATCTATCTATCTCCTATCTATCTATCTATCTATCTATCTATCTATCTATCTATCTCCTATCTATCTATCTCCTATCTATCTATCTATCTCCTATCTATCTATCTATCTATCTATCTATCTATCTATCTATCTCCTATCTATCTATCTATCTATCTATCTATCTAGCTCCTATCTATCTAGCTCCTATCTATCTATCTATCTATCTCCTATCTATCTATCTATCTATCTCCTATCTATCTCCTATCTATCTATCTATCTATCTATCTATCTCCTATCTATCTATCTATCTATCTATCTATCTCCTATCTATCTATCTATCTATCTATCTATCTATCTATCTATCTATCTATATATCTCCTATCTATCTATCTATCTATCTATCTATCTATCTATCTATCTATCTCCTATCTATCTATCTATCTATCTATCTATCTCCTATCTATCTATCTATCTATCTATCTATCTATCTTTCCATATGCAAATTACACCTAGCAATGATCTGGTATTTGATTGGCTGTCTGCTTTCTTTATGACATCACAAAAAGACATACATGAATGATAAGGTATCACTGATCCCAGAACTCTTCAGAGTTGGAGTAGGAGTTTAGCTGTATCTCCCCCTCCCCTCCCCCACCCTATGCTCAGCCCTCTGTGCCCCCCTAAGCCTGATGTCCCCCAAATCTCACACAATAGAGAACTTACATTGGGGAGTGATCCGCTAGATCCATAGAAACACCAAGAAGCCGCACTAAAACATCATTTCTTCTCTCTTCCTCAGGTTCTCGTGATCGCTACAATGTCTTTGACGGTAAGGGCCTGTTCACACTGTCCCAGTCTCTATGTATCTCCACTGCAGTCACCAGGACACCATGGGGGAGATTTATCAAAGGGTGTAAAATTTAGACTGGTGCAAACTGCCCACAGCAACCAATCACTGCTCAGCTTTCCTTTCAGCACTGCCTAAAGCTGAGCTGTGATTGGTTGCTGTGGGCAATTTGCACCAGTCTAAATTTTACACCCTTTGATAAATCTCTCCCCATGTGTCAGCCTGTAGGGGGCGCTGCACCCATCACAGCCACATTTACTTCCTCCAATCTCCACAATTATTCCTATTTCCTGGGATTTATCCTGCTGTCCTATAGTAAGATGCTTCTCACTGCCCCTAGCAACCAGAGCTCCCATAGCAACCAATCACAGCTCAGCTTTCATTTTAGCAGAGCAATGTGAGAAATGAAAGCTGAGCTATGATTGGCTGCTGTGGGCAACAAGGAGACGTCTTACTGCCCAATAGAAGACACTGATATAAAATCCTTCTGCACACACTATATATCTGCACACACTGGCGCCATCTAGTGGTGCCAATCATGGGGCATATCCTGCTGCACAAAGATGCCACAGGATGTGAAATGCCTGCTGGAGAGTCGGTCAGTGCGCTCCTCCCCGGGGGTCTCTAAAGCTTCTTCATGTCAGCTTTCTTCTTGTTATTCCTTAGGATAAGATCCTTCTTCTGTTGCTGCTGCCGTCCAAACATTGTGGACTAAACTGTGAGTATACAAGACAGCACATTGTCCTACACTTACACAGTTAGAGTGCTACTGGTTTGCACTTAGGCTAAGTTCACAACAAAAAAAAAAAAAAATTTAATAATTATCCTTCACCTCTTTGCTTCACATCATTGTTTGGTGTCTCTCTGCTCCATACAGATTTATAGAAACTCGGGCATCACCATCTGGCATCACCATCTGACATCACCATCTGACATCACCATCTGACATCACCATCTGACATCACCATCTGGCATCACCATCTGACATCACCATCTGACATCACCATCTGACATCACCATCTGACATCACCATCTGGCATCACCATCTAGCTTTACCATCTGACATCACCACCTTAACATATCTGGCATTACCATCTAGCATCACTTCTGGCATTACCACCTATAACATCTGGCATTACCATCTTTACTACCTGCCTATAACATCTGGCATTACCATCTTTACCATTTGCCTATAACATCTGGCATTACCACCTATAACATCTGGCATTACCATCTTACCATACCTGGCACCATCCTCTCCGCATCTGGCAGACACTGCTTACAGTATACTGTGCTGAATATACATTGTACAGTACTGGCCCACAAATGATGACTGACAGACCGGGTACATACACATGTACTGGAATTCCTGCTGCGGTTTAAAGTTACTTAACCGGAATTCCCCTTTAACTATTGGTTATCAATAAATCTTTATCTTCAGCTGCATTTTGTGTTACTTCCATTGTTGCTGCTCATATTAAAATTATTCGGATCATGTAAAACAGGGAAGGGGCAGGGTCGTCTTTCCTATGAGCAGGAGGGTAGGCGGCTGCTCGGGAGGCCATCACTTTTAGGGACGTATTAGATGGCTTGATATTTAGGAGCAATGTCAGTTCTATTATGGGGGGGGGGAGGGGGCGAGGAGCAGCTAAAGATCGTCCGGGTGGCGCATGGAAAGCAGCAGTGGTCTGATGCTGCCGCTCCTATTACACGGAGCCATGGCCAGCAGACCGTTGCTATCGTTATCGAGACTTTGGTTCATGCAGAAAGGTAACGATCAGCTGACATCCGGCATATTTGCTGATCCTTGCCTTTTTTCATGAGCTATTACACCAAAAGATTATTGGCCGGAACAACTGGTTATTGGCCAAGTAGGGCTGATAATCACCATATGTAATAGTACCCATAGGGCGCCCCTCTGCTCTCTGAACTGACTGACAGACAAAGCAGGGATGAGCAATTCGCTCCTCTGTCTGTCAGTGTCATTCTCTCTTGCTAGAATGTGGCCACGGCCTGTACCGCAGGGACCTGTCTTCCCCATCCACCCCACCCCTGCCGCTCTTACTAGAGGCCGCGCTTCATAAATCCCTGCGACAAGAAGCTGTCAGACCCATGCACCACTCTATTGTATCATCATAATGTGTGTGCGCCGGACGGGGTTTCAAAAACAACGAGAGAGTATCGCCTAGAGCAGGGATAGGGAACCTTCGGCCCTCCAGCTGTTTCGAAGCTACAATTACCATGATGGGAATTGTAGTTTTTTGCACAGGGGCCTTATGTAGCCTGTGTCCACCCCTGGTATCTGTGCTGCGCTGTAGGGCCCTCCCGAGAAACCAGGACACATGTAACGGGCGTACATATGTGCGCACCTTGAAGGCAGAAAGGTGGAGATACGAATAGGTTATGGGGGCCCAAACACATTTTTTGCACAGAGGCCCTCTGCAGTCTGTGCCTGCCCCTGGATAGATAGATAGATAGATAGATAGATAGGAGAGAGGGTCCAGGCGTCCCTTAACTCACTGAGACAAGAAAATGAGCAGCTCAGAGAGGAGATAACCAAACTAAAAAGACTACATCTGCCCCAAAACCTAGAGGGATACCCACAAAATGCAGATAAGACCACTAGAAATGTACCAACATATGCCGTAATAAACAATCCACCCCCCCGCAAGGAAGTCAAGAGAGACCAGCGACAAACACAAGGACCCCACCCCCAATCACAGTGACAAAACTCAAAGAACCCCCCTAACACAGGAGAACAACCCGACTGACACCCCAGAAACCCCCCGGATACAGAGAACACCTGACATCAATAAACCACCAGGCCCGGACATCGTGCTACTCATAGACTCCAACGGGAAGTACCTCAACACACAGAGACTCTTCCCAGGGAAACTGGTCACAAAAATCCGCTGCTCGACAATAGCACAAGCAGCAGAAGTGATCAATAACCCATATTTTACCGACCCCAAACACCTCATCCTACACACCGGCACAAATGACCTGCAGCAGGAGAAGACTGCAGAAAGACTTACACAGCTAGCCAAAGCCACCCGACAAAGATTCCCCAGGTCACAAATAATCCTGTCTGCCCTGCTCCCAAGACAAGACATTTCCACCTGTGTAACCGAGCAGATTAACGCAGAGCTGGCCGCCAGTATCTCCTCAATACCCAACACTAAACTGGCTGTACACCGGGATATCACACCCCAACACCTGTATGACACCAAACACCTGGACAAACAAGGAGTAAGCAAACTGGCAAAAGAATTTAAGGACATAGTACTAGTAAGACCCCAGAGACCCCAACCAAGCCAAAGTCCTGGAAACAGATGCCGAAACACAGAAGGCAACTACCCCAGACCCAGTCCACAGCGATGGCAGAGGTGGAGGAAAACAGCGGTCCCACAATGGCAGCACTGCACAACAGAGGGCAGCAGCATGGCAGAGATAAGAAACCTGCTCAGCACACTATGTAAGAAACTAATGTGACCCCTCTAACACAAGCTGCCACGTCCGATGAAAAAGCAACTCATTACAAGGTATAGCGACTGACAATGACGTCCCTCATTATCAGTAGCTGGAATATCCAAGGATTAACTTCCTCAGCCTTTGGATCCAAAACCAGTGATCCAAACTTCAAAGAAAGACTAAAAACTGTTGACATACAAATCCTCTTAGAGACATGGACCCGGGCAGAGTCCCTAGCACCCATCGGCTACAAGGAATTCTCTGTCCCTGCCCAGAAAAACAAAAGTACCAAACAGGGCCGTCGCTCAGGGGGCATAATGATCTGGTACAAGGAAGAGCTGAAAGATCACATGACAGCAGTCAAACGGGGGGACAACCACATCTGGATTAAAATAAGCAGCTCCATCCTTGCTTCACACTATGACATCTACCGGTGTGCAATATACATCCCCCCAGCTGAGTCCCCCTACCACAACCCAGACATCTATGAGGTCCTACAAAATGAGGCTACCCAATTCCAGTGCCAGGGCCGGGTGCTGATCTGCGGAGACCTCAACGCCAGGACAGGTGTGGAAAAGGACTATGTCACCTCCGATGGCAACACATATATCCTAGGCGGCGACTACTACTCAGACTCCACACAGACAGTACGGAACAGCTATGACAGGACTGTTAACCAAAGTGGGAAAAAAGTGCTGAACCTGTGCCGGAGCCTGGGACTGTACATCATGAACAGGCGTATCAGGGGCGACTGTTTAGGTAGATTCACGGTAAACTCCCACGTGGGCAACAGTGTGGTGGACTATGCCATCACAGACGCAGACCCCCAAAACATCAACGCTTTCATAGTCACTCCGGACACACACCTCTCAGACCATAACCAGATCCTGCTGTATATGAGATCCACCAAAAGAGCATCCACACAGCCCTGCCAGACGGGTCTCTACAACCTGCCACCATCCTTCAAGTGGCGCAGACAATCTGCCACTAAATACACCAACGCAACCAATCGAGTGGAAATCAAAGGGATGCTCGAAAACTTTCACAGCACTCCCTATCAGCCAAACCAACAAGGGGTCACTCTGGCAGTGAAGGACTTTAACAAGATCCTGTGTAGAAGAGACCCTCTAATAAAGCGTCCCAGAAATGGTTTGACAAGGAATGCAAGGCCCTACGTCACTCCCTAAGGACAGCCTCAAACAAAAAGCACAGAGACCCCAATGACAAGACTGCGAGGGAAGCCTATGACACCCTACAGAGGAAATACAAGCGCACCCCCAGAGAAAAAACAGAGCTACCTCTCCCACAAGATCCACCAGCTGGAGGACTCCCTCCAGGACAACTCATTCTGGGAGACCTGGCATCATATCGGCACAAAGCCCAAGAAAAACTCTCTCCATATCCAAAATGGCACCATCTGGCTCAACTACTTTAGGGACCTCTACAAAATCATCCCTGAAGAAGAGCAAACCCAGGAACAGAAAGAAATAACCACAAAATTGAGGCACATGGAAGAGGCAATCAAGGACTTCCAGACCCCCCTGGACCGGCCAATCACCACACAGGAAATACAGGAGAACATCACTCTACTCAGATGCAGAAAGGCCAGTGGTGCTGACGGCATCCCGCCCGAGATGCTGAAATACAGCCCGCCAGACATCCACGCTGCACTGGCCAAACTGTTCACCCTCGTCCTGAGCTCCGGACACTTCCCACAAGACTGGAACCGAGGCCTCATAACCCCCATCCATAAAAGTGGGGACAAATACGACCCAGCGAACTACCGTGGTATCTGTGTGAGCAGCACTCTGGGGAAGCTATTCAGCGGCATCATCAACAGAAGAGTCCTCACCTTCCTCATACAGCATAAGGTCCTCAGTAAAAGTCAAGCCGGGTTCATGCCAAACCACCGCACCACCGACCACATCTACACCCTGCACAGCCTCATCAAGACCCACGTCCACAACACCAAACAGGGCAAGATCTTCTCCTGTTTTGTGGACTTTAGGAAGGCGTTTGACTCAGTGTGGCACCCGGGCCTATTTCTGAAACTCCTGCAGAGTGGAATTGGAGGGAGGACGTATGATGTCATCAAGAGCTCATACACTGGGAACCAATGCAGCGTGAATGTGAACGGCAAGAGGACAGCTTATTTCCAGCAGGGCCGAGGAGTCAGACAGGGCTGCAGCCTGAGCCCAACGATCTTCAACATCTACATCAACGAACTGGCTGCAGCTCTGGAGGACTCCTCAGCCTCCGGCCTCCTCCTGCATGACCGTGAGGTGAAGTTCCTGCTGTACGCTGATGACCTCCTGCTGCTGTCCCCCACAGAGAGCGGCCTCCAAGAAAGCCTGTCAGTCCTGGAGAAATTCAGCAATACATGGGCACTACCCATCAACTCTAAGAAGACCAAAGACATGGTGTTCCAGAGGAAGGGTCAGAAAAAGCCTCTATCTCCTCCTTCACACTAAACGGGTCAGCACTGGAGAACACCAGCAGCTACACGTACCTGGGCCTGGAGCTTAACCAATCAGGGAGCTTCAAGTCTGCCATAGAGGTCCTCAAGGGAAAAGCCAGCAGAACCTTCTATGCCATACGAAAGCAACTGTACCACCTCAAACCAACAGTGAGGGTTTGGCTACAAATCTTTGATGGCGTCATTACCCCAATCCTGCTTTATGGCAGTGAGGTTTGGGGTCCGGCCACTTACCCAGACCAGTCAAAATGGGATTCAAGTCCAACAGAGACCTTTCATCTGGAGTTCTGCAAGTACCTCCTCCAGGTCCATCGCAGCACCTCCAACATGGCATGTCGGGCAGAGTTGGGCAGGTTCCGCGGCACAGACAGACATACAAGCCGCGGGAGAGCCGACTGTGCCTGCACTGCGAGCAGGGAGACCTGGAGGATGAGGCCCACTTCTTGCTACACTGCAGCAAATACTCATCCACCAGGGTCACCTACTTCCAGAGACTCTCCACCATCATCCCCCAGGGTCACCTACTTCCAGAGACTCTCCACCATCATCCACCAGGGTCACCTACTTCCAGAGACTCTCCACCATCATCCCCCAGGGTCACCTACTTCCAGAGACTCTCCACCATCATCCCCCAGGGTCACCTACTTCCAGAGACTCTCCACCATCATCCCGGACTTCACCTCCATAGATGAGGAGAGGAAACTCTGCATTCTGCTGGGGGAAGAAGAGGCCACCCTGGAAGTAGCGGTCCAATACGTCTCCACCTGCCACCAGCTGAGAGGATTATAAGATACCATGGACTGTATACACCCTATGATCCCCCAATCCTGCCCCTTACCCCATATCCACCCTGCTCCCCACATGACCCCCGCCCTTCCCCCCACACCCCATCTATTATACTCTGATGCTTTGGCAATGCTAAATGTTTATTTTGGACCTGCCAATAAAGCTTTTTTGAATTGAATTGATAGATAGATAGATAGATAGATAGATAGATAGATAGATAGATAGATAGATAGATAGATAGATAGATAGGAGATAGATAGATAGATAGATATGAGATAGATAGATAGATAGATAGATAGATAGATAGGAGATAGATAGATAGATAGATAGATAGATAGATAGATAGATAGATAGAAGATAGATAGATAGATAGGAGATAGGATATAGATAGGAGATAGATAGATAGATAGATAGATAGATAGATAGATAGATAGGAGATAGATAGATAGGAGATAGATAGATAGATAGATAGATAGATAGATAGATAGGAGATAGATAGATAGGAGATAGATAGATAGGAGATAGATAGATAGGAGATAGATAGATAGATAGATAGATAGATAGATAGATAGATAGGAGATAGATAGATAGATAGATAGATAGATAGATAGATAGATAGATAGATAGATAGATAGATAGGAGATAGATAATAGATAGATAGGAGATAGATAGATAGATAGATAGATATGGGATAGATAGATAGATAGATAGGAGATAGATAGATAGGAGATAAATAGATGGATAGATAGATAGATAGATAGATAGATAGATAGATAGATAGGAGATAGATAGATAGATAGATAGATAGATAGATAATAGATAGATAGATAGATAGATAGGAGATAGATAGATAGATAGATAGATAGATAGATAATAGATAGATAGATAGATAGATAGATAGAAGATAGATAGATAGATAGGAGATAGATAGATAGATAGATAATAGATAGATAGATAGATAGATAATAGATAGATAGATAGATAGATAGATAGATAGATAGTAAAAACTCCCCCAGACCATTTAATCCTTGTTGCACACAGATGTAGCTGAGCTGATTATGTCATTCAACTTTTTTTTTCATACAAAATCCTGATCTTTTTAGATCAACTGGTCCCAGCAAGTACCAGAGATTTATAATTTACTTCTTAATATCTTCAGGCACATGAAAAATAGCACTCTTGTAGATAGAGAAGAGCATGCTCACTGCTGCCACCTATTGAAACCTGTTCTCTGCTGCCTTTTATTAGGCGACTCTTCCTTTTGGAGGAGATGTTAATTGCCAGTCAAGTTTCAAGGCTTTTTAAAGCGGTACTCTGGCAATTTTTTTTCCTCTTTTAAATTATATGGTTTCAGAAAGTCTGACACAGTGCTCTCTGCTGCCACCTCTGTCCATGTCAGGAACTTTCTAGAGCCGCAGCAAATGCCCATAGAAAACCACTCCTGCTCTGGACAGTTCCTGACATGGACAGAGGTGGCAGCAGAGAGCACTGTGTCACACTGGAGAGAATATACCACTTCCTGCAGGACATACAGAAGCTGATAAGTACTGGATGACTGGAGATTTTTAAATAGAAGTAAATTACAAATCTATATAACTTTCTGACACCGGGTTATTTAAAGGGAAAAAAATCACCAGAGTACCCCTTTAACTCACAGACAATGTTCTCCAATAGGTGGCAGCAGTGAGTGAGATCTTTATCTACTAGAAGAGAGCTACTTTGCATCATTTTCCCTGTGGAGCATTGTGGGACCTATCAGACTCTGTACACCAGTTGGGCAGTCTCCACAGTCCAGAAACATTATACCATCTATAGAAAACAATAATCCTTGTATATAGAAAAGACAATGGTACAATAACATTATGCTACAGATGGAGAAGCATTCATCGCAACAGCCCGAATAACAGGAATGATGACTTGCCGACAAATCTCTGATAGATTTTGCTGCGTACAGTGTGAACCAGTGTCACCGCTTTGTCATTGGTTGCAATTAACTCTGCTCCATCTGTACAGCGAGGAGAACAGTCGGCACCCTGACAAGTGGCCCGTCCAATGTGTCTAGGCATTGTGTGCCCGGCAGATGCCATGTTATAGGAACGCATGTTCTCTGCTAATGATCTTGGAATACCGCAGTCTGAGGCTCGGCCGGTGACGGTGCCTGCCCCATGTAACCGCCAGGAGTGATGCAGGGTTATAAAAATCGATGGCCGCCATATAAAGACACGTTTTCCCTACTGTGCACTAAACCCCAATTACCCCTGTTATTACAAGTAATTGCAGGAGATATTTCCATCACATCTCTTTATGGCTTCAAAAGATTTGGAGACAGAAATCTCTTAAAGGGAAATTATTGTGCCTGTTTTTCTTACATTTTCGGCACAATATTATGGGGGTAGCCATCTTGGCTTAGTTGCCTCTCCAGTATGCGAGCAGCAGTTCAGAGATTTACTTCCCAGCAGTCACATGAATCCCAGTTTTCATCTTCCCCATGTGCTTGTGCAGTAACCTGGGGTTCCTAGGTGCGGTTAGCAGTGGGCTAGGTGTGGTGGTACCAACTAGACACTTGTTATGGTGACCGAGAATGGTATGTACACCCCCGGGTATACTAACACTGGGCTTTGTAGAAGTTAGAATCAGGTGTGTGTGGGTGCAGGTGCGGTGCAAAAATGATGAGAGTCCACCACTCTTTTTCTAGCACTTTCCCCACCAATAGGAGGTTAGTCCCGGTCACCCCTATTTAAGTCTCTTGGTTTCTGCTGGGAGGGTTGTTTTTTTTTAGTCTGTTGGTTGGAGTGGGAGAGAGACAGGAGATAGTTTGCTGGAGAATTGTAAGAGAAAGTCTGAAGTGCTAGATCCAGAAGTGGGGAAACTATCACCTGAGAAGAACCTTGCCTATGCCTGGGGCAACCTAATCTACAGTTATTCCGGACAATTCACGTATCCTGGATTTGTCTGCAGTGGAGCAAAGTGCCCAAGCCGACGAACTCCATTGATTCCTGCTCAACCTACTCGGGAAACCTTATGGGGTTAGCTACACCCAGTTGTTCAACCCTGGGACTCGTACTGCACTGGATTCTGCCGTCCGCCAAAAGAATTGACATGTCAATTCTTTGGGCGGATGGGGGAAGTCGCCGGCAAATTTTTATTGAGTCTAAGGAACGAGCAAAACTTCAAGCGGAGACAGCTCAGAAAAATCCGCTTGAAGTCTCCATATAAATTCCGTAGTGTGCACGTACCCTTAACCGGAATAACGATTTACTTAAGAAATCTTCATTATAATACAGTTGTAGATCTCACAATGTCCTTAACCCCTCAAGATTTTCCAAGCAGGAATCTGAGTTCATCGGCTTAGTCACTTTGCTCCACTGTAGACAAATCTTGGATGTGTGGATTGTCCTGAATAACTGTACAATAGCTTTCCCCAGGCATAGGCAAGGTTCTACCTCTGGGTTTAGCACTTCGTACTTTCTCTCACAATACTCCAATAAACTCCTGTCTCTCTTTAACTCCAACTAACAGACTAAACAAATCCACTGTGAAGTTATTGCTCTTACTTGTTAGGTTGAGCATTCCCTAAAGGGGTTTCTAGGCTTAGGAAAACATGGCCACTATCTTTCATAAACAGCACCACTCTAGTTCATGGTTTGGGTGTGGGGTTTTGCAGCTGAGTTCCATTAAATTGAATGTAGTAGAATTGCAGTACCCAGGGCCGGCTTCAGGTTTTTCTGGGCCCTTGGACGACAGAGCCTCAGCTGGGCCCCTCTGTGGAGCAAATCATGTGGCGATAGTAAAACAGCAGGTACTACAGAGACCCGGTGACCCGATACTGTAATGGCCTGGGCCTCCTCAACTGACATCAATTGCTGCAAATGGCTTCTGAACTCATCAGATCCAGCCCTTTAACTACGAGCACTCATCAGGAACATTTAGGGTTGTGATTGACAGGTCGAGGAGCCATCGGCCCTTCCGACTTCTCTTGTGGCCGCAGACAACATTCTGCCCCCAGCCACAAGAGGGCAGTAGAGGAAATGAGAAAGAGCCTGGAATGGTTTTTGGCGCTGCCAATAATTCTTCCACAATGAGTAGGTGTATACAAAGTCTAAAAGTCTAATTTATTGGTATAAAACTTGTAGAAATAAAATATTTTCAGGCAATAACTCTTTTCGGCAATCTGTTATTCCCTTCGTCAGATTGCACTTGGACTGAGACTATGTTAGTCCTACCTAAGTTCTACAACAGGTTCCGGGCCAGACATGAGCCCCAACCCAATGGTGACACATCTTTCTTTTAGGTTAAATTCCCTCCTTGTAAAAAACAAAAAAACCCAAGAAGCTTTCATACCAATGATGTGTTACACGCTAGGCTCCTTGCATTTGATTGCATAGACGCTTTTGCATTTTTCCTGGAAACCTTTGCGTGCTCTTACTGTATTCGTAGCGGTTTGTTATTTTCGCGTTCAGGTGTCTTTCCTGCTTGAAGGGATTAAATATTGAATTGTTCAGATTTGGAGAGGAGTCGTAGATTGGAATCAGCTGCCATCTGCATTAAACAGTCTATGATTATGGAAATCCCCGATTTTTCCCAGCAGTCGGGTGAAACAATTGAACGTGACCCGCGCTGTTGCTTTTACCTCGTAATAGAGGGAATATATATTTTTTCCATCATTGTACTTGTCAAATCTTGTTAGTATTGGAGACTGCGGCATTGTGCTGCTCACCTCGAGCCGACTCCAGCGGGATCACGGGAGGTTAGCTGCTATTACTGGCTGCACTTACTATACTGGTAGGGGGGAGGTATAGTCATCATGGGTCAAGCCACCATGGCCCCCTCCCCTTTATTCCGTGCAAGTGGTATGATCCTATATTTGCCTCCCCCACTTGTTTCCTAACTTTTTGACCCATAGTGAATTGGAGACCTGCAAAGATTTCCTTCCCCCATGATGGCGGGCTGTGGGATTGTGCTGATTGGATTCTTTGTCTAATCATTGGCCTTCAACTGGTCGGAATAAACTATTGGGATCAAGACCCACATCCAGCTAAGTCCATATGGTCGCCCTTGCCCCTAGTCCATCAATGTCTGACCTTTGGAACCCCTGCAGATCAGCACAATGAAGGCCATATGAACGCTGCAACCCTTTTACTGTTCTAATCAGTGGAGGTGCTGGATGGAGTCTGAACAGTCAATCACTGATAATCTATATGTAGGATAAGTCATCAATGATAAAAACCTGATAGTAATGGGCTGCAGGGGCTGTCAGGCCTGTTCTAAGGTATAGTGATGGGCTGCGGGCTGCTGTACAGTATAGTGATGGGCTGTGGGCTGCTGTACGGTATAGTGATGGACTGTGGGCTGCTGTACAGTATAGTGATGGGCTGCGGGCTGCTGTACAGTATAGTGATGGGCTGTGGGCTGCTGTACAGTGTAGTGATGGGCTGTGGGGCTGCTGTACAGTATAGTGATGGGCTGTGGGCTGCTGTACAGTGTAGTGATGGGCTGTGGGCTGCTGTACAGTATAGTGATGGGCTGCTGTACAGTATAGTGATGGGCTGCGGGCTGCTGTATAGTATAGTGATGGGCTGCTGTACAGTATAGTGATGGGCTGCTGTACAGTATAGTGATGGGCTGCGGGCTGCTGTACAGTATAGTGATGGGCTGTGGGCTGCTGTACAGTATAGTGATGGGCTGCTGTACAGTATAGTGATGGGCTGCGGGCTGCTGTATAGTATAGTGATGGGCTGTGGGGCTGCTGTATAGTATAGTGATGGGCTGTGGGCTGCTGTACAGTATAGTGATGGGCTGCTGTACAGTATAGTGATGGGCTGCTGTACAGTATAGTGATGGGCTGTGGGCTGCTGTACGGTATAGTGATGGACTGTGGGCTGCTGTACAGTATAGTGATGGGCTGCGGGCTGCTGTACAGTGTAGTGATGGGCTGCGGTCTTCTGTACAGTGTAGTGATGGGCTGTGGGGCTGCTGTACAGTGTAGTGATGGACTGTGGGGCTGCTGTACAGTGTAGTGATGGGCTGTGGGCTGCTGTACAGTGTAGTGATGTGCTGCTGTACAGTGTAGTGATGGACTGTGGGGCTGCTGTACAGTATAGTGATGGGCTGCGGGCTGCTGTACAGTGTAGTGATGGACTGTGGGGCTGCTGTACAGTGTAGTGATGGGCTGTGGGGCTGCTGTACAGTGTAGTGATGGGCTGCGGGCTGCTGTACAGTGTAGTGATGGGCTGCGGTCTTCTGTACAGTGTAGTGATGGGCTGTGGGGCTGCTGTACAGTGTAGTGATGGACTGTGGGGCTGCTGTACAGTGTAGTGATGGGCTGCGGGCTGCTGTACAGTGTAGTGATGGGCTGCGGGCTGCTGTATGGTGTAGTGATGGGCTGCGGTCTGCTGTACAGTGTAGTGATGGGCTGCGGTCTGCTGTACAGTGTAGTGATGGGCTGCGGGCTGCTGTACAGTGTAGTGATGGGCTGCGGGCTGCTGTACAGTGTAGTGATGGGCTGTGGGGCAGCTGTACGTGTAGTGATGGGCTGCTGTACAGTGTAGTGATGGGCTATGGGGCTCCTGTACGGTGTAGTGATGGGCTATGGGGCTCCTGTACGGTGTAGTGATGGGCTATGGGGCTCCTATACGGTGTAGTGATGGGCTATGGGGCAGCTGTACGGTGTAGTGATGGGCTATGGGGCTCCTGTACGGTGTAGTGATGGGCTATGGGGCAGCTGTACGGTGTAGTGATGGGCTATGGGGCAGCTGTACGGTGTAGTGATGGGCTATGGGGCTCCTGTACGGTGTAGTGATGGGCTATGGGGCAGCTGTACGGTGTAGTGATGGGCTATGGGGCTCCTGTACGGTGTAGTGATGGGCTATGGGGCAGCTGTACGGTGTAGTGATGGGCTATGGGGCTCCTGTACGTGTAGTGATGGGCTATGGGGCTCCTGTACGGTGTAGTGATGGGCTATGGGGCTGCTGTACGGTGTAGTGATGGGCTATGGGGCAGCTGTACGGTGTAGTGATGGGCTATGGGGCTCCTGTACGGTGTAGTGATGGGCTATGGGGCTCCTGTACGGTGTAGTGATGGGCTATGGGGCTCCTGTACGGTGTAGTGATGGGCTATGGGGCTCCTGTACGGTGTAGTGATGGGCTATGGGGCTGCTGTACGGTGTAGTGATGGGCTATGGGGCTCCTGTACGTGTAGTGATGGGCTATGGGGCTCCTGTACGGTGTAGTGATGGGCTATGGGGCTGCTGTACGGTGTAGTGATGGGCTATGGGGCTCCTGTACGGTGTAGTGATGGGCTATGGGGCTCCTGTACGGTGTAGTGATGGGCTATGGGGCTCCTGTACGGTGTAGTGATGGGCTATGGGGCTCCTGTACGGTGTAGTGATGGGCTATGGGGCTGCTGTACAGTGTAGTGATGGGCTATGGGGCAGCTGTACGGTATAGTGATGGGCTATAGGGCTGCTGTACGGTGTAGTGATGGGCTGTGGGGCAGCTGTACGGTGTAGTGATGGGCTATGGGGCTGCTGTACGGTGTAGTGATGGGCTATGGGGCTGCTGTACGGTGTAGTGATAGGCTATGGGGCAGCTGTACGGTGTAGTGATGGGCTATGGGGCAGCTGTACGGTATAGTGATGGGCTGTGGGGCAGCTGTACGGTGTAGTGATGGGCTGTGGGACTGTTGTACAGTGTAGTGTCGGGCTATGGGGCTGCTGTACAGTGTAGTGATGGGCTATGGGGCTGCTGTACGGTGTAGTGATGGGCTGTGGGACTGCTGTACAGTGTAGTGATGGGCTATGGGGCTCCTGTACGGTGTAGTGATGGGCTGTGGGACTGCTGTACAGTGTAGTGATGGGCTGTGGGGCTGCTGTATGGTGTAGTGATGGGCTATGGGGCAGCTGTACGGTGTAGTGATGGGCTATGGGGCTCCTGTACGGTGTAGTGATGGGCTATGGGGCTCCTGTACGGTGTAGTGATGGGCTATGGGGCAGCTGTACGGTATAGTGATGGGCTGTGGGGCTCCTGTACGGTGTAGTGATGGGCTATGGGGCAGCTGTACGGTGTAGTGATGGGCTATGGGGCAGCTGTACGGTGTAGTGATGGGCTGTGGGACTGTCAGGCTTGTGGTTAGGTTGCAGGTAGCAGGTTTGTCATCCCCGGTGCTTGATGAGCTGCGGTATATAACATAATTCAGGACATTTATTATTTATAGCTTTATTAATGTGCAGCTATAAAGCCGAACATGCAGCAGGTCAGGATGCTGCTCGGCTTCACTAATACAGGGCAAATAAGGAGTTTTTGATGAGCTTTTACACCCTGGCATAAAGAGTTATGGGAACAAATGTTCTCATCCATCAGGCGGATGACAGCAGAAAATTAGCTTAAATATAGCAGCAATATATTTGGGGAAAAATGCTTATTCTGCTGCTTTTAAGCAATGCAGATTAGGAAAGAGGATTATTGCATAAATAATGATCAGAGGCTTTTACAGATCCCCCCCCTCCCCCCACCCCCCCACCCTGCTCTCCTGTCGTACTAATTTCCTTCATCCAAAGGAATGACACCTTCTCTGTATGGAGGATTAGTGCGCTCTGGGGCCGACAACACCTATCGCTCTATATATTCATCATCTATCACACATACCCTGTAGAACCTGTGAATTGGTTGTCAGATTTCTAAGTCTTATTCCTATATAGATTTATATTGTTATGTCGATATATTATGTGCTGCTGTTATGGAATCATCACTTAGGCTAGTTGGGTGGGAAGAGGACCAGGAGATCAGACCCCATCACTTGGGCTTATATAATAGGAAGGTGACTAGGAGATCAGACCCCATCACTTGGGCTTATTGTAACGCCTGGAGTAGTGGATCCACTGGACCGTCACCAGCGATGGCACTAACCTCACCAGTGAGCGGAGTCTAAGGGGCCGCTGGTTTTCACCAGAGCCCGCTGCAAGGCGGGATGGACTTGCTGCGGCAGGCGACCCCCAGGTCGCTACCCCTGGCTTGGTTGCTGGCGACAGCAGGCGAGGCGTGGCAGGAGCAGTAGGCAGGAGATGGTACTGGCAGAGGTCTATAGGCGTGACCGCAGGTGACAGGCTGAACACAGGAACTAAAGTGTAACGGGGAAGCAGGAACCAGGAACAAGGAGTAGGGAGCAGGTAGCGGACAGGAATCAGGAACAACAGGGAGCTGGGCCAAACGCTATGGGAAGCATGTAGAGGCTCCAACACCTGTAGTGGGGCAGGGCTGGAATATATAGGGAGTGATTGGTGCAACTAACCAATTAGGAGCGCACTGCCCCTTTAAATCTGAGACAGCCGGTGTGCGCGCCCTAGGAAGCGGGGACGCGCGCGCCGGCCGGCACAGTGAGAGACAGGAGCGGAGGAGAGGTGAGGCGCCCCCAGGGGCCGAACTAGCAGCAGCGCCGGGTCCCTGCACAAGGACCCCGGCGGCTGCATGGGGCAGGAGGAGGTCGCGGCGGCCCGGAACACGGAAAGCCGCCGCGGCCGTGACACTTATATAATAGGCAGGTGACTAGGAGATCAGACTCCATCACTTGGGCTTATATAATAGGATGGTGAGCAGGAGATCAGACCCCATCACTTGGGCTTATATAATAGGAAGGGGACCAGGAGACCAGACTCCATCACTTAGATTTATACTGTATAATAGGAAGGGGACCATGAGACCAGACTCCATCACTTGGGCTTATATAATAGGATGGTGAGCAGGAGATCAGACCCCATCACTTGGGCTTATATAATAGGATGGTGAGCAGGAGATCAGACCCCATCACTTGGGCTTATATAATAGGATGGTGAGCAGGAGATCAGACCCCATCACTTGGGCTTATATAATAGGATGGTGAGCAGGAGATCAGACCCCATCACTTGGGCTTATATAATAGGAAGGTGACTAGGAGACCAGACCCCATCACTTGGGCTTATATAATAGGAAGGGGACCAGGAGACCAGACTCCATCACTTGGGCTTATAGAGTGGGAAGATAAGGTGACCAGACTCCATCACTTGGGCTTATACAATAAGAAGGTGACCAGGAGACCAGACATCATGACTTGGGCTTATAGAATGGGAAGATAAGGTGACCAGACTCCATTACTTAGGCCTATAGAGTGGGAAAAAGATCAGGTGACCAGATTCCATCAATTAGGCTTATACAGTATAATAGTAAGGTGACCAGGAGACCAGACTCCATCCCTTGGGCTTATATAATAGGAAGGTGACCAGGAGACCAGACATTGTCACTTGGGTTTATAGGTTGGGAAGGAGACAAGACACTATCACTTTTTAGAGTGGAAAGGAGACCAGGAGAACAGTCACCATCACTTGGGCTTATAGGGTGTGAATGAAAATAGACACCATCACTTGGTGGGGAAAAACCTTGAGATCAGACCTCATCAGTTGGGCTTATAGGTTGGAAGGAGACCAGGAGACCAGACAATATTACTTGGACTTACAGAGTGGTAAGGAGAACAGGTGACCAGCCACCATCACTTGGGCTTACATAATGAGACGGTGACCAGGCACCATCTCTTGGGATTGTAGGTTAGGAAGGAGACAAGGAGAACAGACACCATCACATGGGCTTATGTGGTGAAAAAGAGATAAGCAGACCACCATCACATGGGCTGCCATAATGGCAAGGTGACCAGGCACCATTATTTGGCCTTATTGGGTGGAAAGAAGATTAGATGACCAGGAACCATCACTTGGGCTTATAGGTTGGGAAGGAGACCAGGAGACCAGACCCCATCACTTTGGCTTATAGAGAGGAAAAAAAAGTCAGATGACCAGACTCCATCACTTGGGCTTATATAATAAGAAGGTCATGAGTAGGCTTGATCGAACAACGGAAAAAGCTAGGTTTGATCGATCTCGAACCTAGCCAGACCTTCCGCATTTGATTCCTGATGCCTTCACGGTCCGTGCGGAAGGAGGAGACAGCCCGGGTACCGCCTGGAATTGCGGGATTCAGCCTAGGTAATAGACTGTATCCCGGAATTCCAGGAGGTCCCCGGGATGTCTCCTCCTTCCGCACGGACCGTGAAGGCTTCAACAATCAAATGCGGAAGGTTCAGCTAGGTTCGAGTTTGAGTTGGGCTTATAGGGTGAGATGAGACCAGCGGACACCTAAGATATTAAGCTTGAGATAGATTTTCTGGTTGTAGAGTGGGAAGATGACAGGTTTGGGGTTAAAACTCCAGCGTCTTTGTTCCCATTCTTTACATATAGATTCCGTTACTATGTGACATTTTCATTGTCGGCTGGAGTTATGTTTCAATACCCCTTACAAATCTTTATAAATATACATTTTTCGAAGCAGCTTTCATTTAATCACCTCTAGAATGAACCGCTATGGGCATCTTGGGGCACTTTGGATTAGAGAACAGCTCCTTTAGCAAGAGCAATGCAGAAAAATCCCATCAAATCTGCCTTTCATGTGCCGGGAATACTTGTAGAGTGCAAAGTGCTTGGCAACTCTGTGATTCTGTGATGAATAAATGATAAGATTTTATATGATCCGATGAGATAGCAACGAGACAACTTTATAACAAACACTACACATTTACTGATACATTGTAAGTACAAATCCGAAGCCTCGGAAAATACAGACGGGAGGTAAAAAGCTCCGAAGACCAAGCGATTTCCAGTATTATCTCCGCTCCCAGCCAGTAACTTCCTATTAGGTTTATTTCATTTGACAGAGGCTGAAAGAGACAACTGAAGATAATTGGATCCGGAGATAAACGGCCGAGGAGTCTTGTTCTGACACCGAGACACTTGCAGCTAATCACATGATGCGCCAATGGGAGCCGCTCGGTTGTGGAGCGCACGGCTACATCCCTAATGTCTATTCACCAGCCGCTGCTTTTAGCCGTTTTCTTTTTTTAATACATTTGGCGGAAAAAAAATATGGAAATCTAATTGATAGGAATGTATTGGCTGACACTGAACTGAGGCTCCATCGACCCCTGTCTTCTTCCATCGCTAAAGGGATCATTGGGACGCAGATCTTAATGGGGACAACAATAAAAATAGATTCTGGAAAAATTTGAACTTGTCTTTTTCAATTTTTAATATATATATATTGTGTATATATATATATATATATATATATATATATATATATAATTTTTTTTTCAATTTTGGATGCCTTTACTAAATTGTTTTAAACTACATGAAAATGGATTGGTTCGTTCCAGTGATGTTGCCCTTTTGCGTGGGCTTTTATACAGTTCAAGGTTTTTCTGTCAAATCAACTGGTGACAGAAAGTGCCAGAAATTTGTAATTTACTTCTATTAAAAAGCTCAAGTCTTCCAGTACTTATCAGCTGCTGTATGTCCTGTAGGAAGCAGTGTATTCTCTCCAGTGTGACACGGTGCTCTCTGCTGCCACCTCTGTCCATGTCAGGAACTGTCCAGAGCAGCAGCAAATCCCCATAGAAAATCTCTCCTGCTCTGGACAGTTCCTGACATGGACAGAGGTGGCAGCAGAGAGCATTGAGTCAGACTTTCTTCAGAGTCCCCCTTTTATAAAAGTTACATTTTATAAGTAATAGTGACTGGGGAAGTAATCCGCAGCTGTTTTGTGAGCCTGATACTTGTCTATATATAGTGAATATCTATGATAGGAAGTTGGGTATTATTATTTAAGTTTTTAATTAATTTTAGGAACTCATTACAACGTCCGAAACGCGTTGCCGTTGCCGATACGTCTTCTGAGGCCTCACCTGGACGTCGCTGACATCCTCCCGCACTGGCATCTGGTTATTTATGTGGCGCGGTTTTTATACGGTAATAACTGTCAGCGCTTGGCCAGGAACACAGGTGGCTATGAGAATTTAATGAGAAGGCGCTGCTTTTATTCATCTCATTAATTTCAGGATAGAAGAGGAAATATATGTGTATTCTCTTCATTGTGGCATAGTCACAAAATGGCCGAATGCACGTCTGTCTGATCTGGCGCAAAAACAGCAAACCGCCATCCCTCACGTGGCGAGATCTGGGAACGATGCTCGTGTATTTTTTTGTTTTGTTTTTTATCTTTTTTCCCCTCCTTTTATTACAGACGAATTTTTACAAACCTCATAAATAAAAAGATAAATGTAGTTTACGAGCTGTAAATTGTCGCCGCTCCTCTGCTGCGCTGGATTTCTCCTAGCGGAAATATTTCATTTAGAAACAGTTCTGTATGCAGCAAACACGACGTGGAGTAAAAAGGAGATTAATTATTCTTTTTGTTTTTTTTGACACCTTTCAGCTTTGGCTTTTGTGCTCACACGAAACATATGGCCTTGTCATCTCTGGTCTAAATATGCATGGGTAATGCGCGAGGATCCTGGATGCCGTCAAGCAGCCGTACAATGCATCCCCGTGTTAATTAAATCAGCAAAAAAATGATGAGCGCTCTATGTAGACTGCAGCTCGTCCAACACGGAGAAGCACCTGCTAATTATCATACACAACCGGGCCAGGAGAGTCTAAGTGACTACAAAGAGGGGCAGCAAATACCAAACAAGTGACATAATCCGACACATGATACCTTACAATGGAGCAAAGATTTTATATCATATATTACCTAGGAGTGTCATTGGCTCAGTGTCGCCTCCTGCTGGGCAAATTACCATGAGCTGCCAAGCCGACTATAACAAGAGTTGCATACAACAACCTGGCTCACAAAAGAACTTTGTCACATTTCCAGCCTATTCAGCTCCTGGTCTAACAAACTAGAAGACAGGAGTATAACAACTATAATACTGCTCCTATATACAGGAATATAACTACTATAATACTGCTCCTATATACAGGAATATAACTACTATAATACCGCCTCCTGTATACAGGAATATAACTACTATAATACTGCTCCTATATACAGGAATATAACTACTATAATACTGCTCCTATATACAGGAATATAACTACTATAATACTGCCCCCTATATACAATAATATAACTACTATAATACTGCTCCTATATACAGGGATATAACTACTATAATACTGCTCCTATATACAGGTATATAACTACTATAATACTGCTCCTATATACAGGAATATAACTACTATAATACTGCTCCTATATACAGGAATATAACTACTATAATACTGCTCCTATATACAGGAATATAACTACTATAATACTGCCCCCTATATACAATAATATAACTACTATAATACTGCTCCTATATACAGGGATATAACTACTATAATACTGCTCCTATATACAGGTATATAACTACTATAATACTGCTCCTATATACAGGAATATAACTACTATAATACTGCTCCTATATACAGGAATATAACTACTATAATACTGCTCCTATATACAGGAATATAACTACTATAATCCAACAAGGGAAGAGGGTCTGAGTTAGCACCAGAGTCCAATGTTATGTCATGTACACCCGTGAGCTAGGACATGTATGGTAAGGATAATAGGCTTACGGTGTGCAGCATAGGGGTGCTAAGCTGTAACAAGAGTATAGGTAATCCAACGAGGGAGACAAAGAAGCTTGCACTCACCAAAAACCGCTGCGGTATAAGTCCGTTTATTTCGTCTAGATAGACCGAAGTGGGGAGGGGAAGTGGAAGCAGGGGCGTCCGGTGGCTACAGCTGTTTCACGTGACTGATCACGCCTCAAACTGTGACTGGGTAACACCGCCACACCAGTCCTGACCAATACCACCATACTGTGACTGGATAACACCATCATATCAGACCTGACCAATACTGCCATACTGTGACTGGATAACACCGCTATACCAGACCTGACCAATTCCACCATACCGTGACTGGATAACACCGCCACACCAGACCTGACCAATACCGCCATACTGTGACTGGATAACACCCCCATACCAGACATGACCAATACCGACACACTGTGACTGAATAACACTGCCATACGGGTAAATACAACCCTGCAGGTATACAGGACACTACAGGTATACAGGACCCCAAAACTATACACTACAAGTGCACGGGACCTCCACAAAACTATATACTACAGGTACACAGGACCCCAAAACTATATACTACAGGTATACAGGACCTCCACCAACTATATACTTCAGGTATACAGGACCTCCACCAACTATATACTACAGGTATACAGGACCCCAAACTATACACTACAGGTATACAGGACCCCAAAACTATACACTACAGGTATACAGGAACTCCACCAACTATATACTACAGGTATATAGGACCCCAAACTATACACTACAGGTATACAGGACCTCAAAACCATACACTACAGGTATACAGGACCTACACCAACTCTATAATACAGGTATACAGCACCTTCACCAACTCTATACTACAAGTATACAGGACCCCAAATATACTACAGGTATACAGGAACTCCACCAGCTATATACTACAGGTATATAGGACCCCAAACTATACACTACAGGTATACAGGACCTCCACCAACTCTATACTATAGTTATACAGGACCCTCAAACTATTTACTACAGGTATACAGAACCCCCGAACTATATACTACAGGTATACAAGACCTCCACCAATTATACACTACAGGTATCCAGGACCCTCAAACTATAAACTAAAGGTATACAAGACCTCCACCAACTATACATTACAGGTATACAGCACCAACTATATACTACAGGTATACAGGACCCCCAAACTATACAGTACAGGTATACAGGACCTTCACCAACTGTACACTGCAGGTATACAGGACCTCCCTCAACTATACACTATAGGTATACAGCCCCCCCAACTATGCACTACAGATATGCGAGACCCCTAAAAACTATACATTGTGGGTATACAGAACCCCTCCAACTATGCACTACAGGTATACACTAATTCCACTGATTAACTCAGATGAAACAATACCTTTAGCTTGGCCTCCTGGGCACCTTAGAACAGTGATTTTCAACCTTTTTTGAGCCGCGGCACACTTTTTATACTTAAAAAATCCCGGGGCACACCACCAACCAAAATGGCACAAAATGACACTAAAACAGTACATATTATACATATAGTTCACGGAGTTCACTCTTGGGGGTTTTAAATCAGCTTCTTATCACCACAAGAGCTGCTTTTTAAGCCCTCAAGAGTGACATATGCCGGGCAGAGATCCTTTCAATAAATTATTCATTTTAAAAAAAGTGAAATAAAAAAGGATAACCCCCTCATATATACAATCCCATGTAACCTCATACATACAGTGCCATGTATTCCCATATATATATATATATATATATATATATATATATAACAGTCCCATGAAAACTCATACATACAGTCCCACGTATATGAGCACATAATTATCAGCACCATATACTGTGGTGATGTGCACTGTATAGCCACAGTATATGGTGCTGATAATTATGTGGCTCATATAACTGCAGTATAAAGGGGTACAATGAGAAGTACTATGGCCATGAGGCCAGAGTACAAGTGCCCCCTGCTTTGCCCTCATACAGTAATAATGCCCCCTGCAGTATGCCCCATATAATAATAATGCCCCCTGCAGTATGCCCCCATATAATAATAATAATGCCCCCTGCAGTATGCCCCATATAATAATAATGCCCCCTGCAGTATGCCCCCATATAATAATAATGCCCCCTGCAGTATGCCCCCATATATTAATAATGCCCTGTGCAGTATGCCCCCATATAATAATAATGCCCCCTGCAGTATGCCCCCATATATTAATAATGCCCTCTGCAGTATGCCCCCATATATTAATAATGCCCTCTGCAGTATGCCCCCATATATTAATAATGCCCTCTGCAGTATGCCCCCATATATTAATAATGCCCTCTGCAGTATGCCCCCATATATTAATGCCCCCTGCAGTATGCCCCATATAATGCCCCCTGCAGTATGCCCCCATATAATGCCCCCTGCAGTATGCCCCCATATAATGCCCCCTGCAGTATGCCCCCATATAATGCCCCCTGCAGTATGCCCCCATATATTAATGCCCCCTGCAGTATGCCCCCATATATTAATGCCCCCTGCAGTATGCCCCATATAATGCCCCCTGCAGTATGCCCCCATATAATGCCCCCTGCAGTATGCCCCCATATAATGCCCCCTGCAGTATGCCCCCAGATATTAATGCCCCCTGCAGTATGCCCCCATATAATGCCCCCTGCAGTATGCCCCCATATATTAATGCCCCCTGCAGTATGCCCCCATATATTAATGCCCCCTGCAGTATGCCCCCATATAATGCCCCCTGCAGTATGCCCCCATATAATGCCCCCTGCAGTATGCCCCCATATATTAATGCCCCCTGCAGTATGCCCCCATATAATGCCCCTTGCAGTATGCCCCCATATAATGCCCCCGGCAGTATGCCCCCATATAATGCCCCCTGCAGTATGAGAATATGCACCAATAGTTTTAAAAAAAACAAAACAACAAACCATCATACTCACCTAATCGGCGCTGTGTGTTCTCCCTCCTCTTCAGGCTCCGTCCTGTGAGCCGCGGCGACTGAACCTCCGGCAGGCGTGATGACGTCACATCATCACGCCTGCCGGAGAGGTCACGTCCCGGCCTCCCATAGGCTGCTGGCATGAAGTGCCGCGGCCTATGGGAGTCAATGTCAGAGCAGGACGCTGACAGGTCCTGCTCTGACATTGTGCGCGATTGAATGTTTCGCCCGCTCACTATGTGAGCGGGCAGAACATCAATCCATCGGCATATCCCTAGAAGCTGCGCGGCCGCAGCTTCTAGGGATATTAAAGGGACGGTTTCTAATTTCCGACCGGGATCCCGCGGCACAGCTGGCGGGTTCTCACGGCACACCAGTGTGCCGCGGCACCCCGGTTGGGAAACGCTGCCTTAGAACAAATCTAATTAACACACTGACACTTTATACCCGGGCAGCGCCGGGTACATTTTCTAGTAACTACTATAATACTGCTCCTATATACAGGAATATAACTACTATAATATTGCTACTATATACAGGGATATAACTATTATAATACTGCTCCTATATACAGGAATATAACTACTATAATACTGCTCCTATATACAAGGATATAACTACTATAATACTGCTCCCTATATACAGGAATATAACTACTATAATACTACTCCTATATACAGGAATATAACTACTATAATACTGCTCCCTATATACAGGAATATAACTACTATAATACTGCCCCTATATACAGGAATATAACTACTATAATACTGCCCCTATATACTCTGGTGTTGATTTTTAATATAGGCCTAGCGGCATTAGTATCAGCCATAGATGGGATGTGCAGCCGTTCCACTCTCTCCAGTTCGTGTTTCACAGTTCTCCCTCTCTGAACAGCTAGCACTCCTTTATAAGACCCACATGACCAAAATTAGCAGGATATGTCTGTGCTCACATGTCTGGACCCTATGTCTTCCCCATTCTGTGAGAGCAGCTATGGTAAGTGTAATACCATATCCATACTTGTGTCGTTTGGGGACAGCCTTCCCCGTCGGTGGTGCTGGCTGGGTTTTGGTGGGGCTTTTTGGGTCTGGTCCTGTGACATTGGGGTTGCAGGGCCGTTCCATGGCCTCCCTTCCCTGCATTTGCACGCTTTGCGGGGTTGGCGGTCGCTGACCGACACGGTGTGGAGTTAGCGTGGGGACCCGTGTGGACCAGAGGACCTGCGCTGTGGTACACGGGGCAATATGGCTTGATCAATTCATATACAGACACTCTGGTGTTGATTTTTAATATAGGCCTAGCGGCATTAGTATCAGCCATAGATGGGATGTGCAGCCGTTCCACTCTCTCCAGTTCATAATCACTATAATACTGCCCCTATATACAGGAATATAACTACTATAATACTACTCGCTATGTACAAAAATAAAATAACACAAAGTTGTTGAATTGTATATGGAACCAGATGTGATAATAACATGATCCTAATGTTTGTTTTATAAGATATTTTATATGGTTCCGTTTTTTACGTTATTATTTATCAGACAGAACATAGGTGATTATTATGCAGCGCCCTGTGGTAATTATCATTATATACAGCAGGGTATGTGCCGGTGATGTTATAGGAGACGCATTGACGGGTTTGATTTTCTGTGGAATTGCTCAGCACATTATAGTGATTGTGTATATAGGATGGTGTGATGAGGGGTATTGGATCAGTATAGGACACGTATAGTTCAGATCATATGTGAGAACTCATTGCCTCCTTGCACGTTCCTCTTTGTGTATATCACATACGTATCGTGTATAATAGGACTGGGGATCATGGAGTATTAGTTAATGGATGTAAATTGTTACCGCACAGGGGGAAGCTGTAATTTTCCCTGCATGATAAATCTGTTACAGTGTAACACAACCCACCTCTCACGGTTAAGTGAATCGTAAGCTGGGGGCTTTTTCTGAATGGATTTGCTATAAAATTATAGTAAGATAAGGAATCTACAGATGAAGGGATATAAAGAGGTCATTGTGTTATTTGCTGCAATGTATAATTGCTAGAAAAACTAAGATTTTTGCATTTACAATTTATAATTTATATTTATAATTTTTTTTTTATAGCACAGAGTAACTAATAACACATACATTGTAGAAACAGACATGTTTTTACTGAGGACATTGAGCAAACATCCACAGGGCAGGGAGAAAAAGTGGATGAGTCTTTAAGTTAGGGTCAGCGTAAATCTCTCTGCGAGTCTGTCAGGTCCTGGCAGTTCACTGTCACTACATACTCGCAGCTGTCTGAACGACCGCTTTGTGTATGTTATTCTGCCGGCCCCTTAACCCCTTCTGCTGCCGCCCGGCTCCCACTCTGTATACATTACCTCTTCTCTCTGCACGGGGTCCCAGCGTCCTGCTCTCCCACCCAGCCAATCAGTGTGTTGCCCAGCTGCAGCCACTTATTGGCCGGGCGGGAGAGCAGTACGCCGGGACCCTGTGCAGCAAAGAGAGGTAATGTATACAGAGCAGGAGCGGAACGGGAGCGGGCGGCAGCAGAAGGGGTTAAGCGGCCGGCAGAATAACATGTACACAGCGGTCGTTCAGACAGCTGCGAGTATGTAGTGACAGTGAACTGCCAGGACCTGACAGACTCGCAGCGAGATGTACGTGTGAACTGACCCTTAAAGTGATACTGTCACCCCCCTCCCCTTACTCACACTTCATATTATTTCATCAGTTAACAGTATAAACTGGGCGGGGATTCATGGCAGTTGGGCACCATCTCCAGGCTGGAAAGAGGGCCTAACTGTCATGAAGCCCCGCCCAGTTGACACTGTTTTTGGATGAAGTGAAGCAGTTTTAGAGCAGAAAGAAGATGCAGACAAGTTTTATACAGGTATATATCAAATGTGGAGCCTTTAAGTTTGTGTATGGTGCAAAGAACCACCCATAGAGTATTGGGGAGGGGGGAGGTTTACAGTATCCCATAAATGATTTCTCCAAAAGCGGCACACATCTACAGGGCAGGGAACAATAGTAGATGAATGTCGTCTAAGGACCAAAAAGTGTTTCTATAAAGGAGATGGGATGTGTATTATGAGGAATCACCTAAAGCCGGTTTTCCAGACATTCAGCTCAACAATACATTTGTGTGAACCATTATTTAACAACTTTCATCAACTTATAGAGATGTATAATGCTGGAAAGGGGAGAGAAAAAAAAGAAGAAAGTTACATAGTTTTTTTTAATTGTAGAGAACAATCACATCACTTTTTTTTTTATTGAGAATCAATGTAGTAATATAGAGAATTCCAGTTCACCTTTTCTCTTTGCACTATGGATGTTTACATGAGTATTACATTGTATGTGTAGCTTAGTTAGGATTAGCAACTGCACTTTGTGTCTAAATTCTTCTTTGTCACAAGCTTTCTGCTTGGTGAATGAGAGCATTCCTGTTTATTATCCAAAAACTACAGGTCCAGTACTTGTTGTCTTGTACATGTAAAGGAGGGCCGGAGCGTGGCAGCAGGCCTGCGTGCAGGCCCGCATGACTGGGGCTTGTAGGCAGGACTTTGGTCACGTGCTGGGGGCCTGGGGGCGGGGAAGAGTTAATAAAAGGGCCGGTTTCCCGCCTCGGGAGTTGAGCGGGAGCCCTGACAAGTCGCACCTCCCCTTACCTACCCCTGCAGATCGGCCATGGCGGACATCGATGCCCTCCTGGAGCAGCTTCGGGCTGCTGCCGGCGGCGACCAAGGATGGCTGCAGCGGGGTTTGGAAGGTCTGTTGGCTGTGGCACCTTCTGCACCCGATCCCCCGTCTTTGGTGCCTCAGCGCTCGGCACGCAGGTCCCGGTCCGGAGCCTGTCGTGCCCAGGTCCCAGCGGCGCACGCAGAGCCCCAATAGGGACCCTCCGGTTCCGGGCAATCGGCGTTCCGCCTCCAGGCACCGGTCCCGGGCTGGGAGGAATCTAACCCGACGTCCGGGCCTCGCGGTGGTGTCCGGTCCTCCTCCTCCCAGCCACAGGGGAGGATCGGCCTCCGCCTCTGCGTCATTTATGAATTGGCTCCAGGCGTTTGCCATTATTGGGAGCGTCATTGGGGAAAAGGCACCCGAACATTGTTCGGCCCTTTTTTGTTACATGGATGCTATCAGCGAGGCTCATCGGGTGTACGGAGGTCAGGCTTGGCTCCGTTATGATGAGCAGTTCAGGCAGCGGAGGGTGATTAGGCCAGGCATAAAGTGGGATCATAAGGATATAGGGCTGTGGTTGAGAGTCATGGCTCCTGTGAGGTATGGTCAGCCCTTTCAAGCGGGGGCCGGCTCGGCCGGCCAAGCCGCTTCCTCAACATTGCAGAGTGGCCAGCAGGGCGGACAGAAGTCCGGTTTCTGTTGGCAGTTCAATAACGGGCAGTGTAAGTTTGGCACCAGTTGTAAGCTCAAACATGCCTGCTCGACATGTAATGCCTCTTCCCACGGGTCGGCGAGATGTTTTAAAAAGGGCAAGGGGAGGGTTGGAGGAGGTAGTGCTGGAAAAGGGGGTGACGCCGGTGAATCTAGCCGCGATGCTCCCGCATCTACTTAGATTCCTGGATAGGCAGAAGGCAGATTTGTTGTTACGGGTTTTTCGGGATGGGTTTGTGATTCCGGCCCCCGAGCACGTGGTGCCGCCTACGCTTAGGAATCTGAAGTCTGCTTATGTGCATGCGGAGGTTGTGTCTGACAAGCTGAGGAAGGAGGTTGAATTGGGTAGGATGGCTGGGCCTTTTGCCGCGCCGCCAGTGGCGGGTTTTGTGGTATCTCCCTTGGGTGTGGTGCCCAAGAAAGAGCCAAATAAATTTCGGCTCATCCATCATCTTTCACATCCCAGGGGTCGATTAATGATGGCATTGACCCGTAGCTTTGCTCCGTGGTTTATACATCGTCCGATGAAGCCGTGGGATGGGTGAGATGTTATGGACGAGGGGCGCTTATGGCCAAAACCGACGTGGAAGCGGCGTTTCGGCTGTTACCGGTCTATCCGGACAGCGTGGGCTTGCTGGGTTGCTACTGGGATGGGGATTACTATGCTGATCGGTGTTTGCCCATGGGATGTGCTATCTCATGTGCTTACTTCGAGACTTTTAGTTCGTTCCTTGAGTGGGTTGTGAGGGACAGAGCGGGGTTGAAGTCGGTTATCCACTACCTGGACGACTTCTTGTGCATAGGTCCTGCTGGCTCCCCAGTGTGTTGCACGCTGTTGGGTACGTTGGAATGGGTGGCTGGGTCGTTTGGGGTTCCTCTGGCCCCCGATAAAACAGAGGGGCCTGCTACGTCCCTGAATTTTTTGGGAATCACTCTTGATTCTGAAAGGATGGAGTGTCGGCTGCCGGAGAACAAGTTGGTGTCCTTGAGGCATGAGGTGAGACGGGCGCGTGGCCTCAAAAAGATCACGCTCAGGGACTTGCAGTCGTTGCTTGGGAGGCTTAACTTTGCATGCCAGATCATCCCTATGGGTCGGGTTTTTTGCCGGAGGTTGGCTGGGGCAACCTCGGGGGTGAGAGCTGCGCACCATTTTGTGCGTCTGACCAGGGAACATAGGGATGATCTGGCTGTTTGGGAGAGTTTCCTTGAACGATATAATGGGCGATCCATTATGCTGTCTGGTGTGGTGGAGAATGCGGACTGTGATTTATACACTGACGCGGCGGGGAGCGTCGGTTTCGGCGCTTACTGCCGTGGAGAGTGGTGCGCAGGCACATGGCCACCAGAATGGGAGGGCGTGGGGTTGTTGCGCAACCTCGCCTTTCTGGAACTCTTCCCGATTCTGGTGGCTGTGTCCTTGTGGGGGGACAGTTTTCGGGACCGGAAAGTGCGTTTTCATTGTGACAACATGGCAGTGGTCATGGCTATCAACAATTTGATGGCCTCGTCGCCTCCGGTGATACGTTTGCTGCGGCAGTTGGTGTTGGAATGCCTGCGGTTGAATGCATGGGTGGTGGCTGTTCATGTCCCAGGTGTTCTGAATTCAATAGCTGACTCTCTCTCTCGGTTACAGTTCGACCGTTTTCGTCAGCTGGCGCCCGACGCGGAGGTCAAGGGGATGGTGTGCCCGGGGCATCTGTGGAGTCTGGCCTTCGAGCGGCAGGGGGATTGATTCGTAATTCCTTGTCGTCGGGTACGTGGGCAGCTTATGAGGCGGCTTGGGGTTTGTAGTCTGAATGGGTGCGGTCATTGGGTGTTGGGGATAGTGAGGAAGAGAAGGTGGTGGCTCTGCTGTGCTGGTTGGGGCATGTGTCGGGGGAAGGCTGGTCGGTGGCAAGGCTGAATAGAGTTATGGCAGGGCTGGCGTTCGGTTTTAAGTTGAGGAGGATGAGGGATATCACTAAGGATTTTGTGGTTGGACAAGCGCTTAGAGGTTTTCGGAGGGGTAGGGTGACGTGGGATTCTCGTAGACCTGTTTCCTTTTTGTTGTTGGAGCGTTTGGGTGGGGTTCTCGATGTTGTGTGCAACTCGCCTTTTGAAGCGGTTTTGTTTAGGGTGGCGTTCTCCCTTGCGTTTTTTGGGGCTATGCGGGTGGGTGAGCTGGTGGCCCCTAGTAAGCGGGTGGCTGGCGGGTTGCTGAGGGAAGATGTGGTGCTTTATCCGGATAGATTGGAATTTTGGTTGCGGAAGTCGAAAACGGATCAGCTGGGCAGGGGGCGGCGTGTTATCCTGGGTTCGGTGCAGGGGGCAGTTATGTGTCCGGTCCGCTGTTTAGAGGCTTATCTGCAGGTACGCCCAAGGGTCGGGGGGTCGCAGTTGTTGTGTCATGACGATGGGACCCCCCTTTCTCGATATCAATTTACTGCGGTTTTTCGCCGGTGTTTAAATGTGGTGGGGCTGGATAGCGCCCGTTTTGCCCCCCACTCCTTCAGAATCGGGGCGGCTACTGAGGCGGCTGGATGGGGGCTGGAGGCTGATGTGGTCCGGCGCATTGGGAGGTGGGAGTCGAGCAGATATCGATCCTATGTTCATCCGCAGTTGCTTGTGTGAATCCCTAGGTTGTGATGGGGAAGAGGGGGATGCTGCTCTGAGGGGGGTGGGGGGTGTCGCTTGGTGCCATATGTTGTGGTGACTTTGTTTGTTGTTGTGTCTATCGTTTCAGGTGGCGGCCCCTGCTTGGTGTGGATATTGGGCCATTCTTTCGTGTCTAGGGGGGCCCGGCAGGCAGATATATGACCGGATGGCAGGCAGCTCGGGTTTCCCAGGGATACTGCTGTGGTGCGCTGGCTGGGCCTCAGAGGTATGGTCTGGTACCGAGTTCTTTCTGAGGTGCACCGTTTTGTTGTCCTGGACCGTGCCCCAGACGTCTCAGTCATACACGCAGGGGGTAATGATTTGGGTGTCCGCCCGATACGGGAGCTAATCAGGGACATACGGCATGATTTTTTGAGGCTTTGGGTGCAGTTTCCAGGTTTGATCTTAGTCTGGTCCGAGATTGTTCCTCGGACGTGCTGGCGAACAGCCAGGTCAGTTGACAGATTAAACAAGGCCCGCATAAAGGTTAATCGTACGGTGTCGGCATTTGTGGTTCGGAATGGGGGCTTGGCGGTGAGGCATGTGGATTTAGAGGACGGTAAAGGGGCGTTTTGGTTGGAGGATGGGGTCCATCTAAACGCTGTGGGTTCGGATCTGTGGGTGCTTGGCCTTCAGGAAGGGATTGAGAGGGCGCTGGTGGTGTGGGGCAACTCGCAGGCGGCATGAGGTGTCAAGGCCTGCTCGTGATGGTGGGGGAGGTCCTTGAAGTTGGTGGTAAATTGGTGAGGGATGGGTCGGGGCATCACAGGTTATAACTCCCCGCATCTCGTTTATGGTAGTAACTTGGTGCTCGGCTGGCGCAATTTTGGGGCTCTCTTCTGGTGTATCAACCGAGAGTTGGTGAAGTGTGGTAGCCAAAAGTTTGGCTTGGAGCCTCCGAGCCGGGAGGTGGACGGCTGGGGGAGGATAGTGTTGGTGAAGTCCCTAACTTGGGGCGCCAGTCTTTGTAGCTTCAAGGACCTTCCTTGCTTGAGTTGAGTATAGAGGTGTTTTATTATGTGCATGTTTTTGATATTCTGTGTATTTTTGTTATTTGTTAATAAAACATTGGCTGCTGTGGCCAAATTTATCCAATCCAGGTGTCGGTGTCCATTTTTGGTTATGGGTCAGTTGGTAAGTGGTAAAGGGGGTGGGAGGAGGGGGTGGGTAACTCGGGGTGGGGGCTGGTATTTCAATTTGGGAGAGATTAAAGGTTGTCTTGCTGCCTTTGGTGTTGTGGAGCCGGGTTACGGCCGGGCTTTACAATGCCAGAGTCATGTAAATGAGGATTTCCTTACCTGTACATCCCATGGAAGCCTGTTACCTATGCCGCTGAATAAATATATGTCATCACTTTTTGGGCTGGCTTTGTATAGCAGCTCAGCAGACTTCTGTGTTCCATGCAAGTATTGCCATCACAGTTTATGTAGAAAGGGGACCTATGGGGGTATCATACGCACTGACAGCCCATCACACATAGGAAGGGGACCTATAGGGATATCATGTGGACTGCCAGCCCAGTGTATATAGGAAGGGGGCCTATGGGGATATCATATGGACTGCCAGACCAGCGTATATAGGGTGGGGGGCCTATGGGGATATCATATGGACTGCCAGCCCAGCGTATATAGGAAGGGCAGTAGTGCATTATAATAGGGGCGTTTTGGGCGGCAGCCCGGGGCCCTGAGCTCCTGGGGGGCCCATAACCATCCAAAAAGACTTATACTTTCAATGGTGTACTGTCTCCAGGCTACACTTCCGCCATGATTTGCAAAAAATCACAGTTTTTTTATGGCAATTTTGCACAAATCAGGACATCATGACATTATCTGTCCTGTACTATGAACGCCAGGCTAGTGCCACCATAGTTACAGTGGGGGGGGGGCCCAGGCTTGGTGAACAGCCTATGGTAAAGTTAATCCGCCCCTGAGGAAGGGGGCCTATGGGGATATCTTATGGACTGCCAGCCCAGCGTATATAGGACAGGGGCCTATAGGGATATCATATGGACTGCCAGCTCAGCGTATATAGGACAGGGGCCTATGGGGATATCATATGGACTGCCAGCCCAGCGTATATAGGAAGGTAGCCTATTGGGATATCATATGGACTGACAGCACAGCGTATATAGGAAGGGGGCCTATGGGGATATCATATGGACTGCCAGCACAGCGTATATAGGAAGGGGGCCTATGGGGATATCATATGGACTGCCAGCCCAGCATATATAGGACAGGGGCCTATAGGGATATCATATGGACTGCCAGCCCACCGTATATAGGACAGGGGCCTATGGGGATATCAGGGCCGTTTCTAGCACCGTGCAGGCCGGGCCACTGCACGGGGCGCTGACAGCTAGGGGGCGCCCTCCCTCACCACACACACCATCAGTGAGTCAGTGACGTTCTACACAGGCAGCAGGCTTGGACTTCACAGCGCCCCCTCACACAGCACCTGGCTCCTGAGGCCTCCTTTTTGGCCTGTGAGTAAAGAGAAGAGGAAAATGGAGGCAGCAGGCACTTCCCACGTTCCCCTGCGGCTCTGCAGAGCATCCAGCACACAGGCAGCAGCTCCTGTGTGACGCGTCTCCTCCCCCGACCCGGCCTGCACACAGCTGAAGAGAGCATGTAAGTGCTGCTGCTGTCTGCAGGGGGAGAGGGGGGGGGTCACTGTGGGGGATCAGCAGTGTAGTGTTGGGGTGTGGGGGATCAGCAGTGTAGTGTTGGGGTGTATGTAATTGTGGGGTGGAGGGTGATGGGCAGCTTCTTACCCCACAGTCTATACTTTATCTTCCCTCTAACTTCCCATCATCCTTTTCCCTTAGCTCAGGAGCCTCTGCAGCTTCAGTCGGGAGGAGGGGGTGGGGGAGAGTTATTAGCATAGGACCTCTGCCTGTTGGTTTAACCCTTCCTGAACCCAGCTACAAAAAGTTACTCCACTATATTTGTGTGTAAAGAGTGTTTTGTATGTTATGTATAGTGTGCTGCTAATGCTCTATGTATGTGTGATATCTTATGTTATGTATAGTGAGCTGCTAATGCTCTATGTATGTGTAATGTCCTATGGTATGTATAGTGTGCTGCTAATGCTCTATGTATGTGTGATATCTTATGTTATGTATAGTGTGCTGCTAATGCTCTATGTATGTGTGATGTCCTATGTTATGTATAGTGTGCTGCTAATGCTCTATGTATGTGTGATGTCCTATGGTATGTATAGTGTGTTGTTTATGCTCTATGTATGTGTGATATCCTATGTTATGTATAGTGTGCTGCTAATGCTCTATGTATGTGTGATGTCTTATGGTATGTATAGTGTGCCGCTAATGCTCTATGTATGTGTGATGTCTTATGGTATGTATAGTGTGCTGCTAATGTTCTATGTATGTGTGATGTCCTATGGTATGTATAGTGTGCTGCTAATGTTCTATGTATGAGTGATGTCCTATGGTATGTATAGTGTGCTGCTAATGCTCTATGTATGTGTGATGTCTTATGTTATGTATAGTGAGCTGCTAATGCTCTATGTATGTGTGATGTCCTATGGTATGTATAGTGTGCTGCTAATGCTCTATGTATGTGTGATATCTTATGGTATGTATAGTGTGTTGTTTATGCTCTATGTATGTGTGATATCCTATGTTATGTATAGTGTGCTGCTAATGCTCTATGTATGTGTGATGTCTTATGGTATGTATAGTGTGCTGCTAATGCTCTATGTATGTGTGATGTCTTATGGTATGTATAGTGTGCTGCTAATGTTCTATGTATGTGTGATGCCCTATGGTATGTATAGTGTGCTGCTAATGTTCTATGTATGAGTGATGTCCTATGGTATGTATAATGTGTTGTTTATGCTCTATGTATGTGTGATATCCTGTTACATATAGTGTTCTATGCATGTGTGATGTCCATACTGTGACTGTGTAGTATACTAGTGTGTGTGTGTGTGTGTGTGTGTGTGTATGTGTGTGTATATATATATATATATATATATATATATATATATATTCACACACATAGTATATATAAATGTATGTAAGTACATATCTATCGATCTGTCTGTATATACTAGAGTTGAGAGAACTTAGGGTAGCTTCACATGTACCAGATTCGCAGCGGATTTCATGATGCGAATTTGGTAGTGTGATTTTCAATGGGGTTACATATCCGCAGCAGAATTTACATTCCCCTGCGAGTATGTAACCCAGCCCCTTTAACCCCCTGTTGCCCGCAGCATACATTAGCTCGGTCCGTCCCGCTCAGCCAATTAGTGTCCGGCCCGCTGCAGTCACTGATTGGCTGAGCAAGACTGACGGGAGCCTCACATGCAGCCACGGCACTAAGCAGGTAACGTATGCTGGGTGGCGGCGGGGGCGGTTAAAGGGGCTGTGTTATATACTTGCAGCGGGATGTAAATTCTGCTGCGGGTATGTAACCCCATTGAAAATCACACTACGAGGATTCACTGCGGATTTTGCTGCAAACTCACAGCATGAAATCCACTGTGAATGAGATAAGTGTGAAGCTACTCTTACAGTAAGTTCCAGAACCAGAACCGGATGGTGCAGCCTGGAAAAAAAAAAGATACAGCTACAACATCCGGTTCTGGTTCAAACTTACCATGGGTACATCCACCTGTACCACATTTGCAGTAGATTTCACACTGCAAGTTTCACAGTGAAATCTGCTGCGATGCTGATTTCTATTACAGTCTATGGCGCTCCATTCTTCCATTCTTGAGGCAGATTTTCATTCTGCTGGAAGAATGTATAGTGCCATAGTGAGGGGGGGAGCTTTTTTCAGAATTGCCCTGTTGCCAAAATGGCCTAGAAACTGCCCTGGGGGATATCATATGGACTGCCAGCCCAGCGTATATAGGACAGGGGCCTATGGGGATATCATATGGACTGCCAGCCCAGTGTATATAGGAAGGGGGCCTATGAGGATATCATATGGACTGCCAGCCCAGCGTATATAGGAAGGGGGCCTATCGGGATATCATATGGACTGCCAGCCCAGCGTATATAGGAAGGGGGCCTATGGGGATATCATATGGACTGCCAGCCCAGCGTATATAGGAAGGGGGCCTATCGGGATATCATATGGACTCCCGGCACAGCGTATATAGGACAGGGGCCTATGAGAATATCATATGGACTGCCAGCCCAGCATATATAGGACAGGGGCCTATGGGGATATCATATGGACTGCCAGCCCAGCGTGTATAGGAAGGTGGCCTATCGGGATATCATATGGACTGCCAGCCCAGCGTATATAGGACAGGGGCCTATGAGGATATCATATGGACTGCCAGCCCAGCATATATAGGACAGGGGCCTATAGGGATATCATATGGACTGCCAGCCCAGCGTATATAGGAAGGGGGCCTATGGGGATATCATATGGACTGCCGGCCCAGCGTATATAGAAAGGGACCTATAGGGATATCATATGGACTGCCAGCACAGCGTATATAGGACAGGGGCCTATGGGGATATCATATGGACTGCCGGCCCAGCGTATATAGGACAGGGGCCTATGGGGAGCTTTCTGGTCTTATGTCCGACTGATAATAAATGTGAGAATTTAGCCTAAAAGTTTATGACAATTGTATCCAGTGTGAGCAGTGCTCTGTAAGCGGAGCCCATCGGCAGCACCGCTCCCACGTCACTTCCCATTGTTCTGTATGAGTGTAGTCCTTTCCTCCCATTCGTGGCCACTAATTCTGAGCTCATATTTATGCTAATTGGATTATGTGAGCGGCAGAACACTATTCTCTTCTTAATCACTTTCAGATTGTGACAATGTCATTCGGCCTCATTATATACAATCGATATGTTCTATTCCAGGTCAGATCGATGGGGCGTAATTAATGTGCAGCCATTTAGAAAAGAAGTATCCTCCTATTCGTAAGGTACAACTTGTGTGGTTTCTTAAAGGGGAACTCTAGAGGGGAAAAAAAAGTTTTTAAATCAGCTGGTGTCAGAAAGTTATACAGATTTATAAATTACTTCTTTTAAAAAAATCTCCAGCCTTCCAGTACTTATCAGCTGCTGTATGTCCTGCAGGATGTGGTGTATTCTCTCCAGTCTGACACAGTGCTCTCTACTGCCCCCTCTGTCCATGTCAGGAACTCTCCAGAGCAGCAGCAAATCCCCATAGAAAACCTTTTCTGCTCTGGACAGTTCCTGACATGAACAGAGGTGGTAGCAGAGAGCAGTGTATCAGACTGGAGATAATACATCACTTCCTGCAGGACATACAGCAGCTGATAAGTACTGTTTTTTTTTTTTGTTTTTTTTTTTTTTTTAATGGAAGTAATTTAGAAATCTGTATAATTTTCTGCAGGGCTGGGACTGCCTCCGCCGCCCTCTACCCTCTGATTGCTGTGATCTGCCGAGTCACTCGGAGTCACGCGGAGTCACGCTTCATTTACACAAACATAAAAAAATTAGATAAAAAAACAAAACAAAAGGTCTGTGAAATCCTCAGCGTGACGCCCGGGTCCTATCATTACTCTCTGATCATTTCATCAGGTTCTCGGCTGATTCAATTTGCACAATATGCCTGTCATATCTTCATGTATAATTACCTCCCCCCCCCCGTCCTATTCTCCCACTAGTCGCTCATTTTGTCGCAGATGGAAGAGAAGAAAGCGCTTAAGGAACATTGGATGCCGTAAGAGGACGGAGGTTTCCTGCTGCGCCAGTAAAACTTAGATACCGATGTAGCAGAGCTGAGTTTAGTTGCAGCTGAAAGTGTGTTGTAAAGGTTGCACAGCGGTCACATGACCTTGACCCCCAACTGGTTTCCATGTCTGGTGTTCAGGGCCCCCGGAATATAAATTATGGACGACAACAAAGAAGAGCCAATACATGGTCACAAAACAGTCAGAATACTTAAGTTACTTAGGTTAGGAAGGTTTGGTTAATACCTTCTGGAATAAGCCTGGTGGTCTAGTGTATACTGGTGGTCTAGTGTATGCTGGTGGTGTAGTGTATGCTGTGGACTAATGTATACTGGTGGTCTAGTGTATACTTAGGGTCTAGTGTATACTGGTGGTCTAGTGTATGCTGGTGGACTAGTGTATACTGGTGGTGTAGTGTATACTGTGGACTAGTGTATACTGGTGGTCTAGTGTATACTTAGGGTCTAGTGTATACTGGTGGTCTAGTGTATACTGGTGGTCTAGTGAATGCTGGTGGACTAGTGTATACTGGTGGTGTTGTGTATACTGTGGACTAGTGTATACTGGTGGACTAGTGTATACTGGTGGTGTAGTGTATACTGTGGACTAGTGTATACTGGTGGTCTAGTGTATGCTGGTGGACTAGTGTATACTGGTGGTGTAGTGTATACTGTGGTCTAGTGTATGCTGGTGGACTAGTGTATACTGGTGGTGTGGTGTATACTGTGGACTAGTGTATACTGGTGGTCTAGTGTATACTTAGGGTCTAGTGTATACTTAGGGTCTAGTGTATACTGGTGGTCTAGTGTATACTTAGGGTCTAGTGTATACTGGTGGTCTAGTGTATACTTAGGGTCTAGTGTATACTGGTGGTCTAGTGTATACTGGTGGTGTAGTGTATACTTAGGGTCTAGTGTATACTGGTGGTCTAGTGTATACTTAGGGTCTAGTGTATGCTGGTGGTCTAGTGTATACTTAGGGTCTAGTGTATGCTGGTGGTCTAGTGTATGCTGGTGGTCTAGTGTATACTTAGGGTCTAGTGTATACTGTGGACTAGTGTATACTGGTGGTCTAGTGTATACTTAGGGTCTAGTGTATACTGGTGGTCTAGTGTATACTGGTGGTGTAGTGTATACTTAGGGTCTAGTGTATACTGGTGGTCTAGTGTATACTTAGGGTCTAGTGTATACTTAGGGTCTAGTGTATAGTGGTGGTGTAGTGTATACTTAGGGTCTAGTGTATACTGGTGGTGTAGTGTATACTTAGGGTCTAGTGTATACTGGTGGTCTAGTGTATACTTAGGGTCTAGTGTATACTGGTGGTCTAGTGTATACTTAGGGTCTAGTGTATACTGGTGGTCTAGTGTATACTGGTGGTGTAGTGTATACTTAGGGTCTAGTGTATACTGGTGGTCTAGTGTATACTGGTGGTCTAGTGTATACTTAGGGTCTAGTGTATACTGGTGGTCTAGTGTATACTGGTGGTGTAGTGTATACTTAGGGTCTAGTGTATACTGGTGGTCTAGTGTATACTGGTGGTCTAGTGTATACTTAGGGTCTAGTGTATACTGGTGGTCTAGTGTACCAGTATACTGACATACCACAGATACTCACCAGGCTCATGTCTCCAGAGCAGTTTTTGGCAGCAGCATATGACGAAGAATCCTGCTAAAAATATACAGTTTGTGATTTTCTACTGTTGGTTATAGACTATCTATGGATCGCTATCTCTTATAGACTATCTATGGATTGCTATCTGTTATAGACTATCTATGGATTGCTATCTGTTATAGACTATAGTCTATCTATGGATTGCTATCTCTTATAGACTATCTATGGATCGCTATCATTGTTGCTGATTGATACAAGGTTGCTACCTTGGGGAGCAAAAACTGCCACAACTACGTGACTGCATCTGAACTACTGTACACAGCAAGCTCCGTGGCTCATAGCTGCCTATTATATCTATAGCTACTCTGCCCATTGCTGTTCGGACATCACCCATTACAGACTTAACCCGCACTGCTGGTATCCAAATATTCATTTATTTATTTTCCCGCCAGGGCCCGGCGGCATTTTTACTAGTATCTTTTATTGTACTTTATTGTTTCCATGATCATTATATGTGATTTTTTATATTCTAATTAAATCAGCATTTTATATTGTTATTTTATTATGTTTCAATACTATATCACATAGGGCTGCTGTGACTTAGAGGACTATATAATTTTTGTTTACACTTCTTGGTACTCATATGCCACTATAGGTAGGGGCAGACTATATATTTTAACCTCAGTCATTTGCACTTAGACCTGTGAGCTGCACCACTTCCCCCCTTTTCACAAAGGTTGTTAGACTATTCACATACAGAATTGATGCCGCTGTGCGCTCTTCTCCAGTAGTATATAGCCCCCCTGTGCTCTCCCCCTGTAGTCTATAGCCCCCCCCTGTGCACTCTCCCCCTGTAGTATATAGCCCCTCTGTGCACTCTCCCCCTGTATTGTATAGCCCCCCTGTGCGCTCTCCCCCTGTAGTGTATAGCCCCCTGTGCGCTCTCCCCTGTAGTATATAGCCCCCTGTGCACTCTCCCCCAGTAGTATATAGCCCCCCTGTGCTCTCTCCCCCTGTAGTATATAGCCCCCCTGTGCTCTCTCCCCCAGTAGTATATAGTCCCCCTGTGCGCTCTCCCCCAGTAGTATATAGCCCCCCTGTGTGCTCTCCCCCTGTAGTATATAGCCCCCTGTGCTATCTCCCCCTGTAGTATACAGCCCCCCTGTGCTATCTCCCCCTGTAGTATATAGCCCTCCTGTGCTCTCTCCCCCTGTAGTATACTGCTCCCCTGTGCTCTCTCCCCCAGTAGTATATAGCCCCCCTGTGCTCTCTCCCCCAGTAGTATATAGCCCCCCTGTGCGCTGTCCCCCATTAGTATATAGCCCCCCTATGTGCTCTCCCCCTGTAGAATATAGCCCCCCTGTGCTATCTCCCTGTAGTATACAGCCCCCCTGTGCTATCTCCCCCTGTAGTTTATAGCCCCCCAGTGCTCTCTCCCCTGTAGTATACAGCCCCCCTGTGCTATCTCCCCCTGTAGTATATAGCCCCCCTGTGCTCTCTCCCCCTGTAGTATACAGCCCCCCCTGTGCTCTCTCCCCCAGTAGTATATAGCCCCCCTGTGTACTCTCTCCCCCAGTAGTATATAGACCCCCTGTGCGCTCTCCCCCTGTGGTATATAGCCCACTGTGCGCTCCCTAAGTAGTATAAAGGCCCCCCCTATGCGCTCTCTCTTTCCCATATAACATTTAAAAAAAAAAAACACTTATACTCACCTGTGTCCGGCGTCTCTCCTCTTCCCTCTTGTGGCCGCATTGCCGCGGTCCGCTCTCCCCTTGTCCTGGCGCCGGCGCAGTGACGTCACGTGCCGACACCAGGCGCAGAGTGCGGCCTCTTGTGACCGCTGTGGCGGCCAGTGAGGAGTAACTGACAGAGAGGGAGCCGATGGCTCTCTCTCTGTCAGTGCTGCCGCCGCACGGTAGATATGAATGCTCGTTACGAGCGCTCATAATTACTGTGCAGAGTGCTGCTAGCAGCAGGGGTCAGGACAGCTGGTCTCCGCGGTCCGGGTTAGGACCGCGGTCCGCCAGTTGAGGACCCCTGGTCTAGTGTATATTAGTTGTGTAGTGTATACTGGTGGACTAGTGTATACTGGTTTTCTAGTGTTTACTGGTGGACTAGTGTATACTGGTGGTCTAGTGCCCTAGTCCCATGAAGTCTAGAGAACCATTAAGGGGTAGTGTTGAGCGAGTACTAAAGTGCTCGTTTTTGGAGTCTAGCATTTTTCAGTGCTCCACTCGAGTAACAAACCCCATTGAAGTCAATAAGAGACTCCAGCATTTAACCAGACGCCTTGACAGCTTACCCCCAGAGTTGTAATGTGTCTTGCAGTAAGGGTTTGCCTTTTTCTATTCTAATTTTTTTATATTTCGTTTACACATCCCTTCAAGGGATAAAATATAGAAAAAACTGAATGAAATAATGCAACAGGTTAATGCGGCGGGTGGGAGATATAATTGAAAACCGTACAATTGATCAGTCCTTAGTTATTGGAGGTGTTTTGCCACGTTTATCCAAGCGCTGGAACGAGCGCTCTGCCCGACTAAGCTTGCTTGCTCAACACCAGGGTCTAGAACAAGGAAGGGATCAATGCCAGGATCCGTTTCTGGCGGTCTAGAGTTGGAAAGGGAATCCCTGAGTAGAAAGAGGATAAAGGAGTACTTCACTTAAGAAAATGTAACCTTGTTGAATTCCTACCCATAATCTAAGCTTGTTTGTAATGGCTTTCTATTAGCACATCCTGAATCACACCTTGAAGCTGTTCAAAATCCTCATTTCCTGCTCCACCTGATCCACTTCCTAGTCTCCAATCCTCTGCCAGGCAAGCTGTAACACTTCATGTGTAACCTCGCCCACCATTGACATCCCACCAAGCAGTGAGCACCTGGCCAAAGAGCGCCAGAAACAACAGAAAAGTGACAGCCTCCAGAGCAGTATAGGGAAAAGGAAACATAGTTGTTTAATCTATCTCTCTCGTTCTAATCCATCTATGTAGATTGATGGATAGATAGATCAGCTCAAAATACTCAGGGGGACTTGGTGAGTAAGGTTTGGGAGCATTTCATTTTTTAGCTGTTGGGTGCAATACCTCTTTAAAGCCAACAGCTCTGCTGGTCTAGAATAAGGGTCTTATTCCATGGGCCGAGGAGGGCCCAATCAACGATGTAAACGAGCGCCGATCTGCTAGATCGCCGCTCGTTTACTGGGCCTATTCCACGGCCCGATGATCGTTGAGCGAGGGCTGCAGGGATATCGTTACCGATGTCCTTTCAGCCCTTGCAACATCATACATTACCTGTCCAGGCTTCTTCTCCGCGCTGTCTTCATCCCCGGGTCCCGCGCGCTCTATCTTCAGAATGGCCAGTCAGCTGACAGGCCACACTCAGCCAATCACAGGCCGCGGTGGTCCCGGCCTGTGATTGGCTGAGCGCTCTGTCAGCTGACCGGCCATTCTGAAGATAGAGCGCGCGGGACCCGGGGATGAAGACAGCGCGGAGAAGAAGCCTGGACAGGTAATGTATGATGCTGCTGCTTCTCAAATAGTCGGTCGCCCGCCGTGCACCGCTATTCAACCGTAGCAATGCGCGGTGGGGGAACGATGATTTTAGGTCTGGCCCTAAATGAACGATCAGCCGATGACACGATCATCGGCTGATCGTTCTCTCTATTTCACCGAACGATAATCGGCCCAATCGGGCCAAATGGGGCCGATCCGGCCGATTATCGTTACTGTGGAATAGGGCCCTAAGGCAGCGATAATACTGGTATTTTTGTGGCCTTAAGAAAGGAAGAAGTTAATACTGGTAGTCTAATGTAGAATAGAGGTTATTACTACTTTCCTCCGGAGTCCAGAGTAAGGAAGGGGTTAATCACCCCATCTTGAGCAAAATAGGGGGTTACAATCAGTGTCTCTGCTGTAGGGCAGGAGTTAATACCAGCATCCCTGGTGGTCTAGAGTACAGTATGGTGGTACGTTTATATGGCGCTGGGGTTTGCCTCCTGACCAGTAAATCCCCTCCTCCCCCCACATTACTGATGATGACGAGTAGACGTCTTTTGCTGTGTGATCCTGACGCAGAAGACGCCTCCATGCTGTGATCTTCCCGCCACGTTCCTGGGGTGATAACGACACATAATCTACTAATACAACATATTAGTCCCATTGATGGATCTTCCCAATTACAGCTCATATTCCTCGGTGAAAATGCTACAATAAGTGGCCCAATAAACAATTATTATCCCCGCGCCGCTCTCCCCGTATATAGGATTCCTATCGTCTGCTACATTCATCATTTATAGGCTCATTAGGATTCTTTTACACAGAATTGCGCAGAATTTTTCCTCCGATTTCCTCGGCTTCCTTTCTGCTCCTGATTCTCTGACATTGACATCTTACGGTTTGTGAAATGTTAATGGGGAAAAACTAAAATAAAACTACTGGGAAAGTAGGTCAGGACTGGAATGGATGAGGCCGCTCAGGGTTCAGATGTATGTGGAGTGAGCAAATATGAGAGTATCTGGTGGGATTACATTGTAGATCCATATGCATCAGCGTTTCACATAATATTGATGATGGACCTGGGGGCCTTTTTGGGTACCATGGTTGGTACAGCCCATCATACCTCTCGTGCACCATCTCTACTCCATACTTATATGGCACTGTACAGTACAAAAGAATATAACAACTAATACACACCTTTGTGCAATCACCACCTTTGTCTCTGTGTGCACTTTGGCATAGGAAGGAATTGTCAACCAGTTGTTGCAGACCGCTTAGGGTCGGGCCGGCAGGTGGGCAGGGTGAGCCTTTGGGAGCCTAGTGCTAAGGCTCACTGTCATATCTCACTTGCCTAATTGGTCATATGTCTCTTACACCAGCCGTAAATCCCACCAAAAAGTAGTCATTTTGTGGCTTTGCTGTGCAGCCACAGGGCAGGGCTTAAAGGGGTAAAAGTTTTGTAAAAAATTAGATGCTGCTGGAACAGGAGGGTAAATAGATTAAAAAAAAGCTATACTTACCTAGCCCTATTCCCCCCCTGGTCCCCAGCAGCGCCCACTTGGCTTCTTCTGGTCCCTCAATCTTCTTCTGAGTTGAGTGCTCGATGCAGGATCTTCCGGTTTAGCCAATCACGGGCCGTAACGTTGTCTGGGCACCAGCAGAGACTGTGCGGGGATCAGAGGGGGACCTGGGGGTAGGTAAGTATGAATTTAAAAAAATAATTTCCCCCCTGATCTGGCAGCCTAGCGTTGGTTTTCCTCTTTTCTGCTATCAGCTCTATGTTGCAATTGTTCTAAAGATGACCCTCAACTATGTTCAGTTTTGCAACAAGTCTGGGAACCGCACACTTGGAAATCTGATGAAGATTAACCCCTTCCTAACATTTAATGCTATGAAGGGAGTATATAGCGAGCTTGGCTGACATCAACTGGTTAAACCCTAAAAGGGTTTGTCTGGAATAGAAGGATATTTCGCTATGCTGCTGGGGCTGCGGGGCACATGTAAGTGAGGCATGCTTACCTGTCCTGCTCTTCCGAAGATACCAGGTCCCAGGCCGTCTGCTTTCCGCCACTGTCAGTGATTTCAAAACATCCAGTTATGTGCCGTTCCCTTGGGAAATAGAAGCTCAGCCTAGACAATATTGAGTCTATGCTGAGCTTCTATTTCTGGTTGGAGTGGCACATCACCAGATTGCTGACAGTGCTGAAAAGCGGACGACCAGACAGCCCCTTTAAGTACTGCAGTGATGGCCCATCATGTAGAAAGTCAGGCAGATATAGGTCCCTGGTCAGGGGCGTAGCTAGGATTCATGGGGCCACATAGCAAAAAACTGTATGGGGCCCCATGAATCCTGTACACCCCCCCCCACCCCGGCCAAACACAGACAATGACGCACATATATACACACAGAGGCACCATTAACATATATACAGATACGCCACTGACGTACACATTATACTAGTGCTGATGTATACACCATGAATAGACTGTACACAGGGAAATCATCTCAGTGTAATAAGAAATGCTCAACCAGAAATAAAAGAAAATGCAGCAGATATTAGTGGTGGGTTCTTTTATTAGAGCCCAACATTAATAGAAGCTGCTGGAGAACATCTTTGGGAGCAAACCTGTCAATCACTTGAGACACTACTGATACACACAAACACACATATACACCAGTGCTACAGACATTGCTGACATACACACATATATATATACACCAGTGTTACAGACATTACTTACATATACACACATATACACCAGTGTTACAGACATTACTTACATATACACACATATACACCAGTGTTACAGACATTACATACACACACACATATATACACCAGTGCTACAGACATTGCTGACATACACACACACATATAGCCCCAGATACATACACATACTGACATATAAATATATACACAGATACATATATACACACACTGACATGTACATATACCCACAGATACATATATACACTCACTGACATATACATATACCCACAGATACATATATACACTCACTGACATATACATATACCCACAGATACATATATACACACACTGACATATAAATATATACACAGATACATATATACACACACTGACATATACATATACCCACAGATACATACATACACTCACTGACACATACACAGCACTTACAGCTCCCAGGCTTCCCCCTCCTCCTCCTGTAGTCCGGGCTGATGATCTTCACATAGAAGTATTGAGGACCTTTGGGTCATGTGACCCAAAGGTTCTTCATCCCTCTCCTGTGCCCTCTGGCAGGTCCTGCTCCTCTGTTCAGCCCGCTCACCCGGCACTACAGTGAGGGGGCTGAACAGTGCAGTGGGGGTCCCTCTTCCTCTCTGGACCCCTGGGGGAGCTGGGTACCTACCATGAAGGCAGGGCAGGCTTCCTTGGGCCCCTTTCCTGCAGGGGCCCCATAGCAGTCGCCTTCCCTGCCTTCATTGTAGCTACGCCACTGTCCCTGGTTACCCACCCTAAGCCATGGTGACAAGCAGTAAATATGGCAGCCGTGGGCCTACTGAAGACCCCTTGGCCAGCCATCTTTGTAATCTTGGTACACTCTGTTGAAAGCAGATAGTACTGCAAGAAAAAGTTACACTGCAATATACTAAAAACTGAAGACACTCGCTTGTCGGCTCAAATCTAAATATTTGCCATTAGCCGGACAATAGGAGATGTGCAACCAATGGCTGATGAACACTAGGGCCACAGGTTTATCGAGCCATGTAATGAGCTCTGTAAATGAGATTGGCGCTCATTCACAGCGCCACTCGGGACGGCTAATAGGGCCTTTAGACCTTCTTTATTGAAATTCTTTATTTATACTTAGAGGTTAAAAACAGGATCTATATGTGGAGGAGGCTGTGAAGCCAATGTGTCTCTCCATGTCGTGTAAGGTGCCTCAGGCTTCACCTTTTCTTCACCAGTTTCTCTCTACAGGGATGAAGATTTTTTATGACTCAGTCTGTAATTGATGGACAATGAGTATATTTCCATATTCTAATGGTCATTTATAGGAGAGATGGAAAGGAGCCTGGCATCCAATGGAGAAGAGGTTTGATGGTTCATTGAGTTTGACACCTATGACAGCATCAACATTGCATGGGGGTCATAGATGTCCAAGAAAGGTCCCACCTTCAGCCCAGTTCCTATGAAGAAGAAGTGAGTAACAACACAAACTGTCACTGGATGGCGGAACTGGACTTCACCTTTAGGACTTATGGTGGAGAAGTACAGAATAAGCAGTAAACAGTCACAAGGAAAACATAAAAACTTCAATATTAGTAGGTAATAAAAAGATTAGCCACTCACCATCTGAATATGACTTGGCCATGTATACCATTCCTTAAAGTGGACCTGTCATTATAACTTTCAAAATCTAAACCAAAAGTAGATGTGATATAAAGCAAGTTTGCAATTTACATTCATTATTTTATTTTTATTTTTTTTGTCATTGTGGAGAAAACAGCACTTCCTGTTTTCTGACTCTTTTTTTTTTTTCTCTCAAAGAGTCAGAAAACAGGAAGTCCAGTGTTTCCCAGGCCATCTGAACGCTCACAGGGAAGGCAGTCATGATTGATGGACACATTGAGCCGTGACTCTCTCTACTGGCCGAAATTCCTATGTTTAGTCTGTTTTTTTTTTTCAACCAGCACAAGTCAGAAAATCTGGCATCCGAAAAGTGGACCTGGATACAGTAAGTATAGCTGGTATATAGCTGCCTTTAGGAGACTGGACCTGGATACAGTAAGTATAGCTGGTATATAGCTGCCTTTAGGAGACTGGACCTGGATACAGTAAGTATCTGTGTTATATAGCTGCCTTCAGGAGACTGGACCTGGATACAGTAAGTATAGATGTTATATAGCTGCCTTCAGGAGACTGGACCTGGATACAGTAAGTATAGCTGGTATATAGCTGCCTTCAGGAGACTGGACCTGGATACAGTAAGTATAGCTGTTAAATAGCTGCCTTCAGGAGACTGGAACTGGATACAGTAAGTATAGCTGCCTTCAGGAGACTGTACCTGGATACAGTAAGTATAGCTGTTATATAGCTGCCTTCAGGAGACTGGACCTGGATACAGTAAGTATAGCTGTTATATACCTGCCTTCAGGAGACTGGACCTGGATACAGTAAGTATAGCTGGTATATAGCTGCCTTCAGGAGACTGGACCTGGATACAGTAAGTATAGCTGTTATATAGCTGCCTTCAGGAGACTGGACCTGGATACAGTAAGTATAGCTGTTATATTGCTGCCTTCAGGAGACTGGACCTGGATAAAGTAAGTGTAGCTGGTATATAGCAGCCTTCAGGAGACTGGACCTGGATACAGTATGTATAGCTGTTATATAGCTGCCTTCAGGAGACTGGACCTGGATACAGTAAGTATAGCTGTTATATAGCAGCCTTCAGGAGACTGGACCTGGATATAGTAATTATAGCTGTTATATAGCTGCCTTCAGGAGACTGGAAATGGAAACAGTAAGTATAGCTAATATATAGCAGCCTTCAGGAGACTGGAACTGGATACAGTAAGTATAGCTGGTATATAGCAGCCTTCAGGAGACTGGACCTGGATACAGTAAGTATAGCTGTTATATAGCTGCCTTCAGGAGACTGGACCTGGATACAGTCAGTATAGCTGTTATATAGTGGCCTTCAGGAGACTGGACCTGGATACAGTAAGTATAGCTGTTATATAGCTGCCTTCAGGAGACTGGACCTGGATACAGTAAGTATAGCTGTTATATAGCTGCCTTCAGGAGACTGGATCTGGATACAGTAAGTATAGCTGTTATATAGCTGCCTTCAGGAGACTGGACCTGGATACAGTAAGTATAGCTGTTATATAGCTGTCTTCAGGAGACTGGACCTGGATACAGTAAGTATAGCTGTTATATAGCTGCCTTCAGGGGACTGGACCTGGATACAGTAAGTATAGCTGTTATATAGCTGCCTTCAGGGGACTGGACCTGGATACAGTAAGTATAGCTGTTATATAGCTGCCTTCAGGAGACTGGTCCTGGATACAGTAAGTATAGCTGTTATATAGCTGCCTTCAGGAGACTGGACCTGGATACAGTAAGTATAGCTGTTATATAGCTGCCTTCAGGAGACTGGACCTGGATACAGTAAGTATAGCTGTTATATAGCTGCCTTCAGGAGACTGGACCTGGATTTCTGGTAAGTTTTTTTGTTTTACAGCATGATAACAAAAAACAAAAAAAGAATGTATATGGCAAACTTGATTTATTTCACATCTAATGTTGATTTAGAATTTGAAAGTTATAATGACAGGGACACTTTAAAGTAAGACTCCAGAATTTTCTTGCCCTCTCGACAAGGTCAACTCCTTTTTTACTTGAAGAGATACATATTTTTGGTGGATAAAGGTCTGCACAAAACCGAGGAGACATTTCAGAAAAGGGAATATAAAATCCTGACAGTTTTACTTCATTTGATTGTGTTTTTATGGCTGGTAAACGGGTTACCTGTGGAGATGGCAATAAATATTGCCTCAGATTTAGTCAGACCTCCAGTAAAAGGGCGAGATTTATAGTGTTTTATTGATTTCTTATGCTGGTCTAAAACAGGCCGGTTATTGAAATAAATTGACAGGTTTCAGTTCTTCTCCAGCTGATAACTGTCTTTTCTAATGATGGAAGAGGCGGCTGCACCACCTCAATATAAAAACTAATTTCCAATTTAGGATGCGTGAACACAGAAAAATAAAACTCAGATGACGATCTGTAAATCTGTGCCCCATTTAATACATAGTGGCATTTATACAGCTCCATACTGGGAAATTGACAGAATGTCTTATAACACTAAGAACAAAAAGAGAAGAAAAAAAAATGTAAAGACTTTATAAGACTTAGAGAATCTCAGATCTGAACCTTACAGCTCACTTCTTCCATAGTTCAAGTTTCATAAATCTAAAATAAAGTCAGACCCCCCCCCCCCTCCGTCATTTAATACTGAGCCACATACTGGGAAAAAGTAATCTAATGTCCCCTATGAGCAAGAATTTATTTACTATACTTTCAGCCTTCTATGTTTATAATATATATTATCTACTTTAGTACTGCTACTATAATACTGCTCCTATATACAAGTATATAACTACTATAATACTGCCCCTATATACAGGAATATAACTACTATAATACTGCTCCTTTATATAGGAATATAACTACTATAATACAGCTCCTATATACAGGAATATAACTACTAGAATACTGCTCCTATATACAGGAATATAACTACTATAATACTGCTCCTATATACAGGAATATAACTACTATAATACTGCTCCCTATATACAAGAATATAACTACTATAATACTGCTCCTATATACAAGAATATAACTACTATAATACTGCTCCTATATACAAGAATATAACTACTATAATACTGCTCCCTATATACAGGAATATAACTACTATAATGCTGCCCCCTATATACAGGAATATAACTACTATAATACTGCTCCTATATACAAGAATATAACTACTATAATACTGCTCCCTATATACAAGAATATAACTACTATAATACTGCTCCTATATACAAGAATATAACTACTATAATACTGCTCCCTATATACAGGAATATAACTACTATAATACTGCTCCTATATACAAGAATATAACTACTATAATACTGCTCCTACATACAAGAATATAACCACTATAATACTGCTCCTATATACAAGAATATAACTACTATAATACTGCTCCTATATACAAGAATATAACTACTATAATACTTCTCCTATATACAAGAATATAACTACTATAATACTGCTCCTATATACAGGAATATAACTACTATAATACTACTCCTATATACAAGAATATAACTACTATAATACTGCCCCTATATACAAGAATATAACTACTATAATACTGCTCCCTATATACAAGAATATACTACTATAATACTGCTCCTATATACAAGAATATACTACTATAATACTGCTCCTATATACAAGAATATAACTACTATAATACTGCTCCTATATACAAGAATATAACGACTATAATACTGCTCCTATATACAGGAATATAACTATTATAATGGTTCAGGGAAGAAAAAGAGTGCTGCAACTCACACCTATGGCTGATACTAGTACCTCTTGGCTGCATAAAAAACATCAGAATTCTGTATGTGAATTGATCAAGCCACACTGCCCCATGTACCTCGTGCAGGTATCTGATACACATGGGTCCCTACACTAAGTCCACACTGTGGCGGTCAGTGACCACTACCCCCGCAGGCGTGCACAGTCAGGGAAGGGAGGCCATGGAACGGCCCTGTAACCCCCATGCCACAGGACCAGTCCCAAAAATGCCACACCAAAACCCAGCCAGCACCACCGGCGGAGGAAGCTGCCCCCAAACAGCACAAGTCTGGATAAGGTATTGCACTCACCATAGCTATCAAAGATAGAATGGGACAGACAGGAGGGATTAAAACCATGAGCACTCAGGTGTCTCCTGCTAATTGCGGTCATGTGGGTCTCACCAGGAGGAGTGCAAAACACGGAGAAAAGAGAGAAACAAAATACGGTTCAGGGAAGAAAAAGAGTGCTGCACCTCACACCTATGGCTGATACTAGTACCTCTCGGCTGCATAAAAAACATCAGAATTCTGTATGTGAATTGATCAAGCCACACTGCCCCATGTACCTCGTGCAGGTATCTGATACACATGGGTCCCTACACTAAGTCCACACTGTGGCGGTCAGTGACCACTACCCCCGCAGGCGTGCACAGTCAGGGAAGGGAGGCCATGGAACGGCCCTGTAACCCCCATGCCACAGGACCAGTCCCAAAAATGCCACACCAAAACCCAGCCAGCACCACCGGCGGAGGAAGCTGCCCCCAAACAGCACAAGTCTGGATAAGGTATTGCACTCACCATAGCTATCAAAGATAGAATGGGACAGACAGGAGGGATTAAAACCATGAGCACTCAGGTGTCTCCTGCTAATTGCGGTCATGTGGGTCTCACCAGGAGGAGTGCAAAACACGGAGAAAAGAGAGAAACAAAATACGGTTCAGGGAAGAAAAAGAGTGCTGCACCTCACACCTATGGCTGATACTAGTACCTCTCGGCTGCATAAAAAACATCAGAATTCTGTATGTGAATTGATCAAGCCACACTGCCCCATGTACCTCGTGCAGGTATCTGATACACATGGGTCCCTACACTAAGTCCACACTGTGCCGGTCAGTGACCACTACCCCCGCAGGCGTGCACAGTCAGGGAAGGGAGGCCATGGAACGGCCCTGTAACCCCCATGCCACAGGACCAGTCCCAAAAATGCCACACCAAAACCCAGCCAGCACCACCGGCGGAGGAAGCTGCCCCCAAACAGCACAAGTCTGGATAAGGTATTGCACTCACCATAGCTATCAAAGATAGAATGGGACAGACAGGAGGGATTAAAACCATGAGCACTCAGGTGTCTCCTGCTAATTGCGGTCATGTGGGTCTCACCAGGAGGAGTGCAAAACACGGAGAAAAGAGAGAAGCAAAATACGGTTCAGGGAAGAAAAAGAGTGCTGCACCTCACACCTATGGCTGATACTAGTACCTCTCGGCTGCATAAAAAACATCAGAATTCTGTATGTGAATTGATCAAGCCACACTGCCCCATGTACCTCGTGCAGGTATCTGATACACATGGGTCCCTACACTAAGTCCACACTGTGCCGGTCAGTGACCACTACCCCCGCAGGCGTGCACAGTCAGGGAAGGGAGGCCATGGAACGGCCCTGTAACCCCCATGCCACAGGACCAGTCCCAAAAATGCCACACCAAAACCCAGCCAGCACCACCGGCGGAGGAAGCTGCCCCCAAACAGCACAAGTCTGGATAAGGTATTGCACTCACCATAGCTATCAAAGATAGAATGGGACAGACAGGAGGGATTAAAACCATGAGCACTCAGGTGTCTCCTGCTAATTGCGGTCATGTGGGTCTCACCAGGAGGAGTGCAAAACACGGAGAAAAGAGAGAAACAAAATACGGTTCAGGGAAGAAAAAGAGTGCTGCACCTCACACCTATGGCTGATACTAGTACCTCTCGGCTGCATAAAAAACATCAGAATTCTGTATGTGAATTGATCAAGCCACACTGCCCCATGTACCTCGTGCAGGTATCTGATACACATGGGTCCCTACACTAAGTCCACACTGTGCCGGTCAGTGACCACTACCCCCGCAGGCGTGCACAGTCAGGGAAGGGAGGCCATGGAACGGCCCTGTAACCCCCATGCCACAGGACCAGTCCCAAAAATGCCACACCAAAACCCAGCCAGCACCACCGGCGGAGGAAGCTGCCCCCAAACAGCACAAGTCTGGATAAGGTATTGCACTCACCATAGCTATCAAAGATAGAATGGGACAGACAGGAGGGATTAAAACCATGAGCACTCAGGTGTCTCCTGCTAATTGCGGTCATGTGGGTCTCACCAGGAGGAGTGCAAAACACGGAGAAAAGAGAGAAACAAAATACGGTTCAGGGAAGAAAAAGAGTGCTGCACCTCACACCTATGGCTGATACTAGTACCTCTCGGCTGCATAAAAAACATCAGAATTCTGTATGTGAATTGATCAAGCCACACTGCCCCATGTACCTCGTGCAGGTATCTGATACACATGGGTCCCTACACTAAGTCCACACTGTGGCGGTCAGTGACCACTACCCCCGCAGGCGTGCACAGTCAGGGAAGGGAGGCCATGGAACGGCCCTGTAACCCCCATGCCACAGGACCAGTCCCAAAAATGCCACACCAAAACCCAGCCAGCACCACCGGCGGAGGAAGCTGCCCCCAAACAGCACAAGTCTGGATAAGGTATTGCACTCACCATAGCTATCAAAGATAGAATGGGACAGACAGGAGGGATTAAAACCATGAGCACTCAGGTGTCTCCTGCTAATTGCGGTCATGTGGGTCTCACCAGGAGGAGTGCAAAACACGGAGAAAAGAGAGAAACAAAATACGGTTCAGGGAAGAAAAAGAGTGCTGCACCTCACACCTATGGCTGATACTAGTACCTCTCGGCTGCATAAAAAACATCAGAATTCTGTATGTGAATTGATCAAGCCACACTGCCCCATGTACCTCGTGCAGGTATCTGATACACATGGGTCCCTACACTAAGTCCACACTGTGCCGGTCAGTGACCACTACCCCCGCAGGCGTGCACAGTCAGGGAAGGGAGGCCATGGAACGGCCCTGTAACCCCCATGCCACAGGACCAGTCCCAAAAATGCCACACCAAAACCCAGCCAGCACCACCGGCGGAGGAAGCTGCCCCCAAACAGCACAAGTCTGGATAAGGTATTGCACTCACCATAGCTATCAAAGATAGAATGGGACAGACAGGAGGGATTAAAACCATGAGCACTCAGGTGTCTCCTGCTAATTGCGGTCATGTGGGTCTCACCAGGAGGAGTGCAAAACACGGAGAAAAGAGAGAAGCAAAATACGGTTCAGGGAAGAAAAAGAGTGCTGCACCTCACACCTATGGCTGATACTAGTACCTCTCGGCTGCATAAAAAACATCAGAATTCTGTATGTGAATTGATCAAGCCACACTGCCCCATGTACCTCGTGCAGGTATCTGATACACATGGGTCCCTACACTAAGTCCACACTGTGGCGGTCAGTGACCACTACCCCCGCAGGCGTGCACAGTCAGGGAAGGGAGGCCATGGAACGGCCCTGTAACCCCATGCCACAGGACCAGTCCCAAAAATGCCACACCAAAACCCAGCCAGCACCACCGGCGGAGGAAGCTGCCCCCAAACAGCACAAGTCTGGATAAGGTATTGCACTCACCATAGCTATCAAAGATAAAATGGGACAGACAGGAGGGATTAAAACCATGAGCACTCAGGTGTCTCCTGCTAATTGCGGTCATGTGGGTCTCACCAGGAGGAGTGCAAAACACGGAGAAAAGAGAGAAACAAAATACGGTTCAGGGAAGAAAAAGAGTGCTGCACCTCACACCTATGGCTGATACTAGTACCTCTCGGCTGCATAAAAAACATCAGAATTCTGTATGTGAATTGATCAAGCCACACTGCCCCATGTACCTCGTGCAGGTATCTGATACACATGGGTCCCTACACTAAGTCCACACTGTGGCGGTCAGTGACCACTACCCCCGCAGGCGTGCACAGTCAGGGAAGGGAGGCCATGGAACGGCCCTGTAACCCCCATGCCACAGGACCAGTCCCAAAAATGCCACACCAAAACCCAGCCAGCACCACCGGCGGAGGAAGCTGCCCCCAAACAGCACAAGTCTGGATAAGGTATTGCACTCACCATAGCTATCAAAGATAGAATGGGACAGACAGGAGGGATTAAAACCATGAGCACTCAGGTGTCTCCTGCTAATTGCGGTCATGTGGGTCTCACCAGGAGGAGTGCAAAACACGGAGAAAAGAGAGAAACAAAATACGGTTCAGGGAAGAAAAAGAGTGCTGCACCTCACACCTATGGCTGATACTAGTACCTCTCGGCTGCATAAAAAACATCAGAATTCTGTATGTGAATTGATCAAGCCACACTGCCCCATGTACCTCGTGCAGGTATCTGATACACATGGGTCCCTACACTAAGTCCACACTGTGTCGGTCAGTGACCACTACCCCCGCAGGCGTGCACAGTCAGGGAAGGGAGGCCATGGAACGGCCCTGTAACCCCCATGCCACAGGACCAGTCCCAAAAATGCCACACCAAAACCCAGCCAGCACCACCGGCGGAGGAAGCTGCCCCCAAACAGCACAAGTCTGGATAAGGTATTGCACTCACCATAGCTATCAAAGATAGAATGGGACAGACAGGAGGGATTAAAACCATGAGCACTCAGGTGTCTCCTGCTAATTGCGGTCATGTGGGTCTCACCAGGAGGAGTGCAAAACACGGAGAAAAGAGAGAAACAAAATACGGTTCAGGGAAGAAAAAGAGTGCTGCACCTCACACCTATGGCTGATACTAGTACTTCTCGGCTGCATAAAAAACATCAGAATTCTGTATGTGAATTGATCAAGCCACACTGCCCCATGTACCTCGTGCAGGTATCTGATACACATGGGTCCCTACACTAAGTCCACACTGTGCCGGTCAGTGACCACTACCCCCGCAGGCGTGCACAGTCAGGGAAGGGAGGCCATGGAACGGCCCTGTAACCCCCATGCCACAGGACCAGTCCCAAAAATGCCACACCAAAACCCAGCCAGCACCACCGGCGGAGGAAGCTGCCCCCAAACAGCACAAGTCTGGATAAGGTATTGCACTCACCATAGCTATCAAAGATAGAATGGGACAGACAGGAGGGATTAAAACCATGAGCACTCAGGTGTCTCCTGCTAATTGCGGTCATGTGGGTCTCACCAGGAGGAGTGCAAAACACGGAGAAAAGAGAGAAACAAAATACGGTTCAGGGAAGAAAAAGAGTGCTGCACCTCACACCTATGGCTGATACTAGTACCTCTCGGCTGCATAAAAAACATCAGAATTCTGTATGTGAATTAATCAAGCCACACTGCCCCATGTACCTCGTGCAGGTATCTGATACACATGGGTCTCTACACTAAGTCCACACTGTGCCGGTCAGTGACCACTACCCCCGCAGGCGTGCACAGTCAGGGAAGGGAGGCCATGGAACGGCCCTGTAACCCCCATGCCACAGGACCAGTCCCAAAAATGCCACACCAAAACCCAGCCAGCACCACCGGCGGAGGAAGCTGCCCCCAAACAGCACAAGTCTGGATAAGGTATTGCACTCACCATAGCTATCAAAGATAGAATGGGACAGACAGGAGGGATTAAAACCATGAGCACTCAGGTGTCTCCTGCTAATTGCGGTCATGTGGGTCTCACCAGGAGGAGTGCAAAACACGGAGAAAAGAGAGAAACAACTATTATAATACTGCTCCTATATACAAGAATATAACTACTATAATACTGCTCGCTATATACAGAAATATAACTACTATAATACTGCCCCTATATACAGGAATATAACTACTATAATATACACAAGTATATAGATGTGCTGGCACTATCAGCAAACCGTGGTATTCTAAGATTATTTGTATGTCCAGGTTAAGTGACCTGATGTGATAGTGAGCGTTGTGATCTCTGTTTACTGAGTAATCTCAGTACGGTGTCTGCATCCCAGTGGTGCTCAGCATGAGTAAGAAAACAGTTTATTCAATAAGCTCAAGCCTTTGAGTTAGACAGTAAAAACCAGCGGCACTCACTGGCTTAATGCAGTAATCGTGGTTTATTTACAAGATGTCATCATGCAGGCAACTTCAGGGCAGGTAGAGACAGGTCCAGGGGTGCTGTGCACCGTGGCTACAGCCGTTTCGCGGGCTAATTTTCCCGCTTCATCTGGCCTGTGTATCAGAGACCTGCACGTTGGTACATGAGGCAATATGGTTTGATCAATTATATACTAACTTCTGATGTTGGTTTTAATGTAGCTGAAAGGCTTTCGTATCCACCATGGGTGCGATGTGCAGCCATTTCTGTCTCTCCAGGCTTGTGCATTTAATGGCTTCTAATAGTTTCCCTATAAATAAAATTTTATAGAATTTTCTGTCTTTAAATCAATATACAGTGCCTTAGAATGTCTTCATGGTTTCTTCCCTATGTAATAGCCCCAGGATTTGATCAGTAGAGATGAGGGATGTGGGATGAAGATGACCTCCTATATCTTCTGTAATGGTCGCTCCAGGATCGGGATTAGATGAAATCGGATGATTGTGGATCTACAGGAATCCGGCTGTATACAGTTTGTATTTCCAGCTGTGTATCCATATGACTATAGATTATGTGATTATGTGTGAGAGTCCTTCACCAGAATTATTCCTGTCCTTTAGACACAATTTTGTTCTTTCCTCTAAATAGGTGCAGAATTCTCAGATAATTTTTTCTCTGTTGGTCCCAGGGCTCCAGGATAAGGAGGATGGAAGAATAGGGTTGTGTCTATGTAGTAGCCATGGAGGATCTTATAAGCAACCAGCTGGGTCTACACTAAGGCTGGGTTCACACTACGTATATTTCAGTCAGTATTGTGGTCCTCATAGCAACCAAAACCAGGAGTGGATTGAAAACACAGAAAGGCTCTGTTCACACAATGTTGAAATTGAGTGGATGGCCGCCATTTAATGGCAAATATTTGCTATCTTAAAACAACAGCTGTTATATTGAAATAATGGCAGTTATTTACTGTTATATGGCGGCCATCCACTCAATTTCACCATTGTGTGAACAAAGCCTTCTGTGTTTTCAATCCACTCCTGGTTTTGGTTGCTATGAGGACCTGACATGAGGACCAAATACTGCCTGAAATATACTGTGTGTGAACCCAGCCTAGTAATGACAGAAGGTTCGGAAACTCATTTAGGTTTTTCTTGGTCAAACGTTTTGATTCACGTCATGCCGAATGGCGAACATAAAAATGTCCCAGTTTCCTACAAAGGTTTTATTTGACACACAGATTTCCCAGAATGTCTCCGACACCTTTCAGGATCCTTAAAGCTAAAGATTGCTGGAATATTTAAGAAACTGTCTAAAGATTTTCTCTTTTTGAGGGATATTCCTGATGTTGTTCATACAAGTGCTGTGCCAGAAGCAATGTCTTAACAAGTCATTGGAATTTTTTTTTCTTTTTTAGGAGTAGCAAAAGATGAGACTGTGCATGGAGCCTCAGACTGAGGAAGATTGACACTCACCTGTGTTTCTTCCATTTTGTGATAATTATGGCAACAGTTGTCACCTTCTCACCAAGCTGCTTGCTTATTGTCCTGTAGCCCATCCCAACCTTGTGTAGGTCTACAATTGTCAGCTCTTTGGTCTTGTCCATGGTGGTGAGGTGGGCATGTGATTGATTAATTGAGTGCATGGGCAGGTAGAGAATTCAAACAAATGCAATTAATACAGGTAATGAGTGCAGGGAAGCAGGGCTTCTTAAAGAAAAACATGGGTCCTTTTAGACATTTCTTGACCATGGGGGCCACAAACGAGCACCAATCAGTAAGATAACACTATGTAACACAAGTTTTGTTCCCAGTTTTTTAATGTAATATTCCAATTGCCTATATCTAAAACAAATTAAAAATTGCTTACATTCATCATAAACTTCGCTTTTGTGACCACTGCAACAAAATTTATGAATTTTTATTATAGAAACAGACGATTTTGCATCTTCTCATTTTTGCAGTCAGACTAAGAAGACTATAGGCATTGCAAATTTACACAGATTACCAAAAACTGTTCAGAAGTGTGTGTTTTTCCAAGATTTACCACTGCAAATGAGATTCACGAATCAATCCCCAAATATAGTCGCCCATCATGTTCTCGTTATATTGTCCTTGGTTACGGCGTTCAAAGTTCATAATGGTGGAGGCCCTGGTGGAAGCGCTCACCTTGCTGCTCTGAATAAGCTCCCATGTTCTCTTTGAACCTATTAAGATGCGCATCAAGGATAAGGATTTTGAGTGACATCCTGCAGCCCATTGCAGCATAGTTCTTTATCAGAGTCTGGACCAGTTGTACATACTTTTCACTTTTATGATGTCCTAGGAAGCCGCAAACCACTGCGACAAAACTGTGCCAAGCCGCTCTCTCCTTCCTACTCAGCTTCTTGGGAAAGTCACTGCACTCTATGATCTTCTTGATTTGTTGCCCGACGAAGACACCAGCTTTGATCTTTGCTTCAGACAGCTTAGGGCCCTATTCCACCGGACGATTATCGTTCGCATAATCGTTATCGACTATCGATCTCAAACGATCAAACGACTATTGCTAAAGACCTGAAAACATTCTCTCATTTCCATGGAACGATAATCGTTACTTATGATCATATTTGTTATCGTTCTTTCTTCGCTATTGCGTTTGTATCTACAGCGAACGACCGAACAACGTCTTATTCAATGCGTATGATTTGCGAACGAGCAACGATAAAACGATAAATAGGTCCAGGTCTTATAAAGCGATCAACGATTTCTCGTTCAGTCGTTAATCGTTAACTGCATTTCAACCGAACGATTCGAACGATTTAACGATAATCTGAACGATAATCGTCCGGTGGAATAGGGCCCTTAGGGAAAAGATCTTGGAGGTAATTGAAAACTGTCCACTCCTAATCTAGAGCCCTGACAAATTGTTTTATGAGCCCCAACTTGATGTGTAGTGGTGGCATCAGTACCTTGCCTGGGTCCACCAGTGGCTCCCACTTTACATTGTTCTTCCCCACACTGAATCCGCTGAGGCCAGTCCCACCTGTGGTAGTGCGCTTTAGTATCCCAGCTGTCCCAAAGGCAAATAAAGCAAGGATACTTAGTAAAAACCACCTTGGAGGCCCATCAGGAATGACACCATTTTGAAATCTCCAATAACTTCCCAGTCGTACTCATCATACTTCAAGGCACCTAGCAACATCTTGACACTGCTGTATACCTCTTTCAGGTGCACCAAGTGAGCTACAGGAAGAGATGGATACTTGTTCCCATTCTGAAGCAGCACGGCTTTGAGGCTCTTGCATGAGCTGTCTATGAAGAGACGCCACTCATTCGGGTTAAGGTGATACCTATAGCCTCGAATAGACCGGCCACATTGTTGCAGAAGCACAGTCTGTCTTGATGACTGAAGAAGGCTATAGTGGCCCTATATAACTGTAGTTATACAGCTACCTACAATTCTGTACAGTACCAGAAAGTTCTAGATAATTCTGGACAGTTCTAGAAAAATCTTGATAGTTCTCACAATTCCAGAAGCTTCTTGAGTATCTTGAAATATGGCGAATATCCTTAAAAATAGATCAAATTAACAATATCATTGTGCTGACCACAAAAGCAAAGTTTAAAGGGAATAATTTTTTTTCTATTCATTTAGGGTACAAACAATGAGGAAAACACACTTAACAACTGGGAACAAAAAAAATTTTTGGAAAATTGTTACATGGTGTAATCAGTGGTCTATAATGTCATGGTATAAACATATCATTGAACAATAAAATTTTTGGTGGGATTAGTGGCCATGTCTCTGTGACCTGTCAAGAAAACATTTTTAAAAGTCAGGATCACTTCAATTTTTTTCCAGTGTAAACATGTGTGAGATACTGTGCAATAATATTTTTGGTTTCACATCAATTCAATTAAAAATACTCTCCAGTCGTTTCACGGGCTGATGTATAAGACTATGTTCACACTACGGATGAGACCGTCTGTTCCGTGACTCCGTCCGGGTCACTGAACGGCCGGTCTCAGCCCGGATCATCATGGCCGGTACTTAAGTACCGGACGGATGATCTTTCCTCTGTGGAGCTCTGTTTGCGGCGCCACATGGGAACCGTCCTTAGCGCATACGATGTGTGTACGCTTCGGCTGGGATCCCATAGCAAACAACGCTATGTTCCACCCCGCAAATCTACGGCTGTAGTTCTGCGGCGAGAACTACGGCCGTAGATTTACGTAGTGTGAACATAGCCTAAAACATGATTGATGCTAAGGAAAAATGTTTGGCGGAACTACCAATTAAAGGGGTATAGCCATCTGGATGTTTTTAGCCTCACAACACCTCTGGTGGCTGCAGACGGGCAGAGGGGGCTGAGATGTAGGTCCCAGAGATAGGATCCACATCTAAGGGCCTCTTATAGCATATCCTGTTTCTCAGATGGGTATGCTCCCTATACATTTATACCTGGATGTTATATACCAGCCTGTGTCCAAGTGGCGTTTTAAACAAAGTTACCAAAAGACATCATCGAAACACGGTCAGAGCTTATTCACACATTTTGGTAAAATTTTTGCTTATTTTTTCCCAAAATCATTGCTAAATACTAGACGTGAATAATCGCTTACACTTAGCTCCACTGCTTGTTAAAGTTCCTGGAGTCCACTACTTTCCGAAAAAAAAGATTTCTTCTGACCCAATAAAAGATTTCAAAAGATGCCGTGTAAGCTAAGGGTATTACTCCACAAAGCGATTTTTCAACGATTAACGATCTCAAATGGCCGCTATGGCGAACGACCTGAAATCGTTCACCCATTTACACCGAACGAGGATCGCTACTTATGATCGTTCTTGCGTTCGTCCTGTTGTTGCTACTGCATTCATCGCTACTGTGAATGACCGAACAATGACTTATTACCCGCAAACAATTTGAAAACGATCAGCAATAAAAATAGGTCCAAATTCTATCAAACGACCAACGATTTCTCGTTCGGATTTGAACGATAATCGTCCCGTGTAATACCACCCTGGCTAGTCCACCTGCAAACTTGGGTCCTATAGAGAAATATAAATATAAATTAGAGCGAATACTCAACTCCATACATTGTGTCCCCTATAATAACAGTAATTCCTATAACCTTTTCGTCTTCTCATATCTGGAGCCGATAAGAAATCTGTTATAACATTCCTAAAACCAAAATCGTTAAAGTCATTGTAACCAGAACTCGATGAACCTGGATATAATCTACGACTGTAACAGATGGATCCTCCCATCCCAGGACAGGACTCTGGGAGAGCAGATGATCTTTTTATGTCTTTTCTCCATAAACGTACTGCGAGGGACAAATAAAAGAATATCACCTAGAAATGGAAAACGATTCTCCGCTTCATGTTATATTAAAGTCTTAGAAACCTGCGCGGAGTCCGAATTATAGGACACGCCGTGTATATTCATCTTTACACTCAAGATATCTGGTAATTGAGAGAATAGAGTAAACCAAGAATTCTTCCTCTTTGTGGTCGACAGTTGTGTAAGGTAGAAACAAGGGAGACTAGTTCATAAGAAAAAGATGAGGGCACTCACCGCTTATGTGATCTTCTTTTTACTTCAATTCATCTCTTTGCGTGCATAAGTGATACAGGGTATACTGGGCTTTAGCGTGGACGCCAGACACCCACCGGATAGGTTAACAGCTGTTTCACGCGCATGCGTGCTTCTACAGGGTGTATGCACGCAAAGAGATGAATTGAAATAAAAAGAAGATCACATAAGCGGTGAGTGCCCTCATCTTTTTCTTATGAACTAGTCAAGTTTCTATGTACCTTAACTCACAGTGAGCACCAACCAGTGATCACCGATTTGTCTCTGTTCGTCCGTGGGACCCGAAAGTGTGGAAGCCTAGGTCCAGCTGTGCCGGTGGCTATTTGTCTGCTAAGTTCTGAGTGTGGTCAATCAAATACGAGGCCAAGGCAGTCATATATCAGGATGGAATCACAGATATAGGTCAGGGCAGTCATATATCAGGATGGAATCACAGATATAGGTCAGGGTAGGCAGATATAAGGATGGAATCACAGATATAGGTCAGGGTAGGCAGATATTAGGATGGAATCACAGATATAGGTCAGGGTAGGCAGATATTAGGATGGAATCACAGATATAGGTCAGGGTAGGCAGATATTAGGATGGAATCAGATATAGGTCAGGGTAGGCAGATATTAGGATTGGATCACAGATATAGGTCAGGGTAGGCAGATATTAGGATTGGATCACAGATATAGGTCAGGGTAGGCAGCTATAAGGATGAATATGCAAATACAGGTCAGGACAGATATAATTCAGGATGGGTACATAGATACAGGTAAGAATAGACAGGTATCACAGAGGATACACAGATATAGGTCAGGGCAGATAGATACCAGCATGGATACACAGATGCAGGCCAGGGCAGCCAGATTTCTAGCTGGGTATACACATACACAAAGTCAGGGAAGGCGGCAATCAGGAAACTAATAATAAACAGTTTGGGTGATGGGGGGAGGGGGGTGGAGCTTATTGCATATTGGTTTACACAGTTCCCATTGAATGCAATAAAAATTCCATCTTCAGCTCCTCAGCTCCCCCTAGAGGTGACTAACAGCAGTTAGACTTTTATCATGTAACTCCATGACTGTGTGAAGGGAAGCAGGGGGCTTGGAGCTCTGTATCAGTAATACCGAACGCTTATAAAAATCCATAATGAAAGAATCAGCACAGAATTGTAGATTTAACTATGAAATAATGTTAAAAAGAAAAAAAATGCTATTTAGTGACCTTCCCCCGCTGCCAGTTTTCTACGGACATGTAGCTGCCGTATTACTAGCCTAAGCAATCTTACCCCTGAGAAGTGGAGATTTCTTATATAACCGCACTGTAAATGTTACATCTCCGCTGCTCCTGGACCCGACATATGTTTATCCTAACTCCGCTGCAGCTGTTCTGGAGATTTCTGCAGCATTTCCTATGTATTTTTTACAGCTTAATGAGGCAGTAGCGTATACAGATGGTTAGGTAACAACTAAACGTTTAGGATCTGAACACAAGTGATGGTACAATGAGGAAAGGAATGATTGGGTTCAGAGAGGACGCTCAGCTTCAGCGCAGACCTGGTGAGAGTCTACAATGCAAGTGAATGGAGTAATGAGGGGAGCGGTCGGCTAGGGGGGCGCTAGATGAAGGCAAATCAGAAGAGTCATCGAGATAAAACTAACGTAGTACTGAAGCCCCTTCATTATTAGGATTGTGAGGGTCTGAGAGGTCAGGGGGCAGGAAGTATGGAGCCCATTACCGCCAGCAGGGGCACACGCCATGGTGTCACTCAGTATGTGCCGGACACCAGAGAGGGGGAGGATGGAGAAATGCTGGTGCAAAGAGGGGACCAAGATATTGGGAAAAACTACCTGAAGCCTGGACCTGGCTAATAGGGGAATTACATGCAGGGGGGACCTGGCTAATAGGGGAATTACATGCAGGGGGGACCTGGCTAATAGGGGAATTACATGCAGGGGGGACCTGGCTAATAGGGGAATTACATGCAGGGGGGACCTGGCTAATAGGGGAATTACATGCAGGGGGACCTGGCTAATAGGGGAATTACATGCAGGGGGGACCTGGCTAATAGGGGAATTACATGCAGGGAAGACATAGCTAATAGGGGAATTACCTGTGGCTGTGGGGGCCTCACTAAGGGTATTTTCACACTAAGGACTAGGCTAGGAATTTCAAGTGGAATCCACACTTTTTACGCATATACGACTTGAAATCCCCCACCCCCTTAAATATGTGCAGAGCAAAGTCCCATTGTGTTCAATGGGATTTCTGCTCTGTTGTTCACACGGCGGAATTTGAGGGTGGAATGTTCTGCTGCTGATCCGCTTTCCCCCAGAGAAATCCCATAGAAGTCATTGGGGCTTTGAATTTCCGCTTTTTCAACTCATGTTACGCTCAAATTCTGCACCTCCCGGAGCTGAAAAAGGGGAAATTTCAAGCAGAAAACTTTCCTCTTCAATTCCTCACCTACTCACACTAATGGGGGAAAATATCTACGGGGGGGCTGGTTAATGGGGGAAAGTATCAATGGGATTGACCTACCTCATGGGGAAGACTAGCGGCTGGGGAACCATCCTAATGGTGCACCTATCTAATAGGAAACAACCTTCAGAGAGGACCTACTTAATGTAGAATGTTATGTACTGGGGACACTCATCTCCTTAGTGTCTAGTGGGAGAAGACGGTAGCAACCTACCTAACAGGAGGGGGTCTACCTAATCCTCTTCAATCCACTTATCTGCTCACTTTACTGTGCATGACACCAAGATGGCCATTATATTCCCCTAACTGGTGTACTATAGGTAGAAGAAAATGAGCAGGTGCTGAAATAATGTAAATCCTAAAATTTATCGGGCAGGTTCTGCAAAGATGAGTAAATGTTAGGAAAAAACACATCCTGGCAGTCTGAGCTGGTTGCAGAGAAAAAGGAAAAGTGAACTACTGCAATCAGAGAAGATGCCTCCTTTAAGTCACTAGATGTAACTGCACTGTTATCACTTAAATAGTCTATGGTGTGAGTGAAGACTGCAAATACCTACCTAACAGGAGGGGTGGGGGCTACTTACTCTTCTGCAACCTACTTATCTACTCACTTTACTGTGCATGACACCAAGTTAGGATTATAACAAGTTGGGATAATACAGGTGGGGGAAAAGGAGCAGGTGCTAAAAAAATTATCTGCAGAGATGATTTACTGTTGGAAGAAAATATCCTGGGGGTTTGGAGTAGATAGAGAGAGAAAAGAAAAGTTAATAACTACAATCAGAGAAGACACCCCCCTGAGTCACTAGATGTAACTGCACTGTAATCACTTTTATAGTCTGTATGGTGTGAGTGTGAAACTGTGGCCAAGGTGTGGCAGCATTATTGATTGGGTTATCTGCAGGGATGTAGTTAATTTTTTTTATATATATATATATATATATATATATATATATATATATATATATATATATATATATAGTACTTACCTTCCTTGCTCCCTGCCACTGCCATTCAGGATCAGGAACTCACCTAAAGACTCCATATTACACATGTGATATCATAGGCTCTTAATCTCATCCATTAGCGCCCCCCTCAGGTAATTAGCCAGGTCCATTGTGTAGGTTATATTGGCCAATGTCTAGGCTCCCCGCCACCACCATTCTAGATCAGGAATGCACCTAAAAACTTTAGATTACACTTTGCGATAGCATAGGCTCTTCCACTCCATACAGCGGTTAGAGTAGTAGTCACCAAGACAGGAAGCCGAGCAGTTGCTAGGCAACCAGAACTAAACAGCCTCCATGCTATAGTATGGGTAATAAAGCGGCAATGTGTGAGGCATGTAACACTAATGACACGATATGTATGCAGCTCCCGCCGCGGAGCCAGGCTTTACATCTGAGGCTCTGACAGGAGGATGATTGGTTTGCAGTTCTGATAGAAGAGCAGAAATTGTCTATTTATGAGATTCTTATAATGCGGCAGAAGAAGAAAATAATCAGACTCGCGCATTATTGTGCGGAAACGAAATAACCGGCAATTTCACGCCGTTTCTCCATTAGCGAACCTGTTCAGCCATTAATATTATCTGTACGGCCAGCTGGACCGGACGCCACGTTACTGTTTGTTCTCATGTAAATGACTGGAAACATGTTTCCGACGTTGGCCGACACCAAAACGATTTCCCATTTTCGACGGTAATAAAAAAAAAAAAAAAAAGGAAAAAACAATCCTAAAATGAAATCTTATTTTTAGAAAATGCAATCGTGCAGCTGGCAGGAGAGGAGCAGAGATGTGAGGAGCCGATTAGGGAAGTGTCTCTTACTGAAGCTGTCAGCTGAAAATCTAACGCACCAAAATAGAAGCCTGCCGCAGATGGAGAAGAGCAGATTGATGGCCAGAACGGCAGAATACACGGCCGGAGCTGTAGACTGAGGAGCAGCCACCATGTGAAAACATTGCCGGAGAAGATTGGCGCCACTTGCCAGTGAACGCCGTGCAGTGTGGGATAACTATAATTAGGTTTTTACTGATACACAGCTCCAAATCCCCAGCGCAGTTAAGTGACTAAGAATAGGAGCTCAGTGTATACGGTGATTAGTGTATGGGATGACTGCTGATATACCTTTAATGGCGGTCAACTATGAGCCTCAATGGGAGGAGAATAACAAGCGCTGATCTCTGTGATCGACCCCTATTTATTGATCCTTGATTGCTCGCCCCTTAAATTTTACAAAAGAGGATGATGGCGGCCGGATAAGTATGATTTATAGATCCGATCAGCCAACGACCAAGTGTTTTCTCATTGTCGGCTGATCGTCGGCCTCTTCACATGTGTCGATTAGTTGGAATGAGCATTGTGGAAAACCAGGTACCAGGTAAAATGGTGGAATAGGATTAGAAATTCTACTAATAAAAACTGTTGCATTATCTAATGTAATGTATGTACACAGTGACCCCACCAGTAGAACAGTGAGTGCGGCTCTGGAGTATAATACAGGATGTAACTCAGGATCAGTAATGTAATGTATGTACACAGTGACCCCACCAGCAGAATAGTGAGTGCAGCTCTGGGGTATAATACAGGATGTAACTAAGGATAAGTACAGGATCAGTAATGTAATGTATGTACATAGTGACCCCACCAGCAGAATAGTGAGTGCAGCTCTGGGGTATAATACAGGATGTAACTCAGGATCAGTAATGTAATGTATGTACACAGTGACCCCACCAGCAGAATAGTGAGTGCAGCTCTGGGGTATAATACAGGATGTAACTCAGGATCAGTAATGTAATGTATGTACACAGTGACCCCACCAGCAGAATAGGGAGTGCAGCTCTGGGGTATAATACAGGATTTAACTCAGGATCAGTAATGTAATTTATGCACACAGTGACCCCACCAGCAGAATAGTGAGTGCAGCTCTGGAGTATAATACAGGATGTAACTCAGGATCAGTAATATAATGTATGTACACAGTGACCCCCATAAATAACCTCATAGACCTTATAGAAAACAAGTCCTGTATGTGCAATATTTGTAGCACAGATTATGATCAGTGTTGAGCGGACTTGCCGAATTGTTTGGGTTCGCTAACATTCTCCAAACCTCAACACTCGGCATTTGACTCCCGGCGTCTGTAGCAGCTGGATGCTGCCCCAGGGCTGCCAGGAAAACATAGATGCTGCCTATGACTTATGGCTGTGTCCATGTTTTTCAGTATTCTCCAGGGCGGCATCCAACTACTCCAGACACCGGGAGTGAAATACCGAGTGTTCCGGTTCGGAGAATGTTAGCGAACGTGAACAATTCGGCAAGTTTGCTCAACACTAATTATATGTTACTAAAAGCAGATATGTGGGTGCTCTTTATAGATTTGGGGTGGTAGCCCTCAGGGCTTCTCCGAGCCCAGAAGGAACCTAGCCGACAATGCCACAACCCATAATATCTCTCTGTATAGTGGTTTTAATTACATTCCTGCCCCTGTGTCCCGTACTGGTTTATGTAGATCCACTACATCTGAGGCTGCCATGTTATGTGCTATGAATAGATTCCCACCATGAGTTATTCCTGATTGTGGGCCTAAATCATGGTAAATCGGGCAACAAGGGAAGCCACGCCCCTTAGGCACCATTTGTGCCCTCCCCTTTGCGTGGCAACTTCTCCCATCTTATATCATCTAATAACCCTTTTTTTAATTTCTGTAGTTCACAAAACGATTCACAAAGATATCTATAACGATAGTGCTGGGATTATAAATAAACATATGGCTTTCCATATGATTCAACATACGAGATGAAAAAAAAAAGCGAGAAAAACCGAGTGAAGATGCGATCTGATCAGACTTATTTGTTAGTGGTGACCCCATCAATATGTGAGATCAGATACTTATGTGGTTTTTCTGATATTAGACATGTGCTGTAGAACATACGGCTCTAAGTGATGTGTAATAAGTTAAAGGACATGTAGATATTGGTTAGGTCGGGAAACTATCGAGAACTCGGAGTCCCTGCTCCAGTATGTTGTACTGATAGCGACCACCAATTATGTAGACTACCTCTCTGTGTACTTGGTTGGGTTCTGAGTACAGTCTCAAATGTGTAGACTGTTCTCTTGACAGTCCTTAAAGGGGTATTCCCGTATGAGAAAATTATATTTAAATAATTGTGCTGAACAATGCCAAAGGCAGAGGAGCTAGAGGCGTATATAACAGCTTATGCTAATTTGTTGTTTGGGGAGAGGGTCTGCTATGTAGAGCAATGTACTGCAGCAGCTCTAAATAGGTAAATGACAGGAGTGCTGGGGGAAGGGAGCAGGCAGGGTGGGAGGGCTGTGATTATCAGCAAAGGAAATGCAATGCTTTTTGCAATTTTTAGTAATAATTGCTCAACCATGAATCCCAATGATTGTCTGACATAGGAAGAGACCCACAATCACACAAGACATAGATTTTTTGTTGGTTTTAGAACTGGAACAAACAGTTAAGGATTTTTTTTTCACCGCTTTCTATACATATCAGGTGCTGTATGTCCTGCAGAAAGTGGTGTTTTGTTATCAGTCTGACACAGGGCTCTCTGCTGCCACCTCTGTCCATGTCAGGAACTGTCCAGAGCAGGAGAGGTTTTCTGTGGGGATTTGCTGCTGCTCTGGACAGTTCCTGACATGGACAGAGATGGCAGCAGAGAGCACTGTGTTAGACTGGAGAGAATACACCACTTCCTGCAGGACATACAGCAGCTGAAAGCACTGGAAGACTGGAGATTTTTAAATAGAACTAAATTACAAATCTATATAATATTCTGAAACCAGTTAATTTGAAAGAAAAAGATTTTGGTTGGAGAACCCCTTTAAAGTAGGCTAGTTGTGCTGATAGAAGGATGCAGCCTACTGGGCAGAGAACATGGACCTGAGATAGAGCTGTGTATAGTTATACTCCGGTTAATATCATATTTCCAGAAAAATTCCACAATCCAGTATATATGTAACTGTTAAGCCCTTGTGCCTCATCTGAGAACTATACCCAACAAGACTGCTGTGCCTCTCTATGGGAAGAAAAGTTAATTTAACATGTTGAATTAGGCTACAAACCCAGTTGGCGGGTCTGCAGCGAGTCCCCTCGCTATGTATTTGCAGATCCCAGCCCCATACTTTTAATGGCAGACAAACACATCCCTGCTGCGAGTTTGTCTGCAGCCCACCCCATTAACCCCCCGGCCGCCGGAGGTGATACTTCATTGATCCTGGCTCCGGTTTGCTTCAGCGGTTCCCGGTGTCTTCAGCAAGGTGAAGTATATGCTCCAGCCGCCCGCCCGCAGCCCATTTAACACCTCCCGCAGCCCCGGTCGACCGAACACTCCCCTGGGGGGGGGGGGCGATCGGGCGGCCGGGGCTGCAGGGGGGCGATTGGGGGGGCGTGCGAGCGATCGGTGCTGCGGGGGGGCACCCTATTGGGAATACCTCCACGTTGTGAACGTCCCGCCATCCCCTGCTTTAGCACCAGACACATCATCTCCATGCCTGTCTGCGGCTCTTTTCACCGGCTGTTTACGCAATTGAATTATGTTTTTTTTAAATGTATCAATAGAAAACAGAAAATCCTGCCGAAACACAACTGGACACATTAGTAATGATTTTTTTTCCCTTTGATTTTGGGTTTCCGTCCAAATATTAATTAAAGCAATGAGGCATGCGGCGCAGACAAGCTCCAGGAAAGTAACGCGACACAGATGGCTGAAGAAGCAACAAGGGATAAAGTTTGCTGAAACCTGGTATAGAAAATAGTGTGAATGCAAAACTCAATAAGCCAGCGGAGGAAACGCAGCGCGTTCACTTACTCCACTCCACTACTCCATTATTGTTCTTCAGCTGTCGGACAGATGCCGGCACATGGAGGTTCTGCTGCAGTCATGGCCTCGAAGGACTATTGTGGATCAGAGCTGAATTTTACGCTGTCTCGTAGCTACTGTCTCTGAATAATTACATGAGGACGTGATAGCTTTAATATAACAGATTCATCCTGTTCGTCCATGTGCTATAGAGGTCAGTTCACACCATGGTGGCAGAATACGTTCAGCAGGTGCACCAGAAAAATTCCTAGACATACAGTCCTAGGGTGTGCACTGAGTCAGATCTATTATACTATGTAAATATGTATAATGTATGCTGAATAGAGATGAGCGAATCTCGAGTACACTCAGGTTTGCCCAAACCCGAACACTCCGCATTAGATAACGAGTGGCTGAAGAAGTTGGACGTAGCCCCTAGGGAGTCCAGAAAAACATGGATACAGCCAAAGGCCATAGGCTGTAGCTATGTTTTCCCAGACTCCCTAGAGCTACATCAAACTTCTTCAGCCACCGGTATTCAAATCCAGAATGTTCGGGTTAGGATGAACCTGAGCTTGCTCATCTGTAATGCTGAACGTTTAACACAAACTGGTTGTGAAGCTAGCCCCGATCTTTCCAACAACCAGCCCCATCTCATAGACCTAGAGGTGAATAGAGGGTTGGAACTTTGTTTAGGATTCTCATCTCTTGACCAGAGTAGAGAGTGGCCACAAAGAGTGTCTCTTGCTTTGGAGGACCAGTTTCTGTCCTCCATCATAGGGACAATTTATCACTTTGAATGGACATGGTGTAATTGCTTCTTTTCCCCAGTGGTGGTGCTGCAGAGAAATTGAACATCTCCTGTCATGTTTCCCAAAAGATTGCTGCTGATCACTAGGGGTCCCAGCAAATTGCCCTTTTAGAAAGTAGGGATTCTTTAAAGCGACTCTGTACCCACACTCTGACCCCCCCCCCCCCAAACCACTTGTACCTTCGGATTGCTGCTTTTAATCCAAGATCTGTCCTGGGGTCCGTTCGGCAGGTGATGCAGTTATTGTCCTAAAAAACAACTTTTAAACTGGCAGCCCATGCCAAACGGAGTATCTGTGCCCTAACTTTGCACCACCCCTCCGTCCCTTCTCCCCACCCTCCTCATCATTAGGAATGCTCCAGGCAGATTGCCTACTATTCCTCACCTGTGGCAGACCGGCACATGGGCTGGATTGATAAGGACCTGTGCAATGTTCAGACAGGAGAAAATGTTCCAGTGGCATTCCTAATGATGAAGAGGGTGGGGAGGAGGGACGGAGCGGTGGTGCACAGTTAGGGCACAGATACTCCCATTTGGCAAGGGCTGCAAGTTTAAAAGTTGTCTTTTAGGACAATAATTTCATCACCTGCCGAACTGACCCCAGGACAGATGTTGGATTAAAAGCAGCTATCCCAAGGTACAAGTGGTTTTGGGGGGGGGGGGGGGGGTCAGATTGTGGGTACAGAGTCGCTTTAAAGCAGAGATCTACCAATGGGAGTCTACTCCCTTATGTATAAAACGGTGGTAGGAGAAGGTCTGTGGTTTTAGTGGATTCCTGATTTTCTGTCAGTAACTCTGCCCATCTGCATCAAAACCAAAGGACAGTGTGTTGTTCTCCAGGAGCCTGGCCCTGTACCAGTGACTGCCCTGTACTGATGCTCCACTGTGCTCCAAGCTATTGCTTCCTAAGCCACAGTAGGTGACCACTGCCACAGAGGGATCATTTTGTCCATGCTGAGAGAGTCATCATTCTTAAGCTCTCAAATCCGCAGGGGTACAATTGCTAAACCAGCGGTTGGAGAAGTGCTTCCTGCCTGTGTGCCCCACTGTAACCTTAGTGAAGTTGGATGGTGGGCTCTTACCAGTTTATCTCCCGGGGTCTGTGCTACTAAATCTGCCACTCTGCGTTCTCTTCCAGTAGTGATGGATTATTCTTAGCCACGAGTACAAGTATTCTGTTTCTCTTAAGTGTACATGACTGCTGCCAAAGTTGTTAGGACCCCTAACAATAGAGTGCCATCCATATTAGACAGGATACTCTAGGCAGCTCACCTTGTTAACTGTTACCTACTACAAGTCACCAGTCACCTAATCTTATCTTCAGTAACCAGAATTTCAAAAAAGTTTCATCTAGTATTTCTGTAGTCTTGGTAAGGGGACCAAATCTCAAGCTAAGGCATCAGTATTACTGTGACTGTGTTCTGTACTGCATCTTTAAGAAAGTCTCTGAATCTGTGTATTTAGGTTCCACACTACGGCAGTAGGAACACTTAAACGGGTATGTCTTGGTCCCTGGGAAAAGCCAACTACCAGTCTGAGCCCCGTGACAAGTGCCGCAGCGATACAACAACATCTAACTCCTGCCATGACACCTGCAGCCCCAGGTCACCGCACAGTCACAGGGGAAGAGATGTGGCAGCTTCCAGTCATGCTTGTCATATTCTTGTCCCATCCAAACTGGCTTTATTGACGACCTCATTGAATGGATATATGTCGGCATGTCAAGTGGTAAAGAAAGAACACACACCCTGCAATCCCCACAAGCTGGTGGGGGCAGCATTTTGGTCTGGGGAATTCCATGTGGAGCTACTTACAGCTGATTTGGATATAAATCCATTCTTGCACCCATACATACTGAGGGTCACCATTGGGGCGGATGGGATCTTCCAGCAAGACAATGCTATGTGTCACATGGCTAGAAATGTCCACCATTGGTTGGAAGAACAAGACCAAGACTTCCCAGTTGTGCCCTGGCTCCCTATTTCCTCAGACTCAAACCCTGTTGATCATCTAGGAGACCTGGATGGTGGTGTTGGCTCTATGAACCCTTCAGCAGCTGTGGGATGCAGTCAGCGTGGCTCCAGACACCTGTGACCCCCTACCATGACTTTATAGAGCCACTCCTGGCCGTATAACTGTTGTCCGTGCTGCACATGGCAGATAGTCTGGATATCAGCTGCTGGTTATAATAATAAGACTCCACTCTGTATATTTTTAAACTGAACAAAGGATCTTTGTAAGGTCATTTTCGCTCAGTGGTATATTGTTCAGGAGCGGGTAGCCTACATTTTCTCTGACCAGAGTCCCGCCATGTGAAAGACAACACATCGAGGTGAATTGATCAGTCTGGTCAACCTTACACAAACCGCTTTCATCTTATTCACATGGTGTAACCTTTTCATATCAGAGTCACCGAGGATTTTTCGATTACATTTTCACAAACTAGTCAGAATAGTTGAACTTTAGCTTCAAGCGGCTTTTATTGTAAAGTCAATACTCCTTTATGTGTCTCCAAATGCACAATTTTTTGCGCAGTAATTTGTGATTTGTTATTTATGAACGCGGTTCTGAAGACAAATAGTGATTAAACGCCCAAAGCAAAGAACGCTGAGCCGTTCCCAGTCAATACTCCACCGGAACAGTCATTGCTGGTTCTTGTTGTGTCTTGTTGTGATATTTTTGAATTTTGGAGATTACCAGTCGAGTTATTAAATTTAAATGTCAAATATTTGAAGGAACAAATTAAAATTCTAATATTCTAGCAATTTCTGACATTATAATTAAATAAGATTTTTTTTTTTACATTCGATTTTATGTTTATAGATCTTAAGATCTTATCACTAGAGATAACCAAATTGTTTATCTAGACGAAGCGAAGCACTTCGCTCCGCTCCCTGCTGCTCAGGGATGCCGGGAATAAATGGATTTAACTCTGGGACACTTCTTACAGTTTCTCAGGATTGGATCCAGCTTTTCTCCAGCACCCGGGGTGCAGGGGCAAGGCATGGAGCAGTGCTGAAAAGGCCGGCGGCTTGATCAGTGGATTGCAGATCAAACAAAACACTTTGCTTCGTTTAGATGAGTGATTTGCTCATCTCTACTCATCACCTTTTCACAGTAATATCTGATCGATAGGGATCCGATGGCCAGGACCTTCATCGATCATAAAAAACTCTTGTCCCCTGGGTTGTTGGAGTGGCAGTGTTCATTATGAGACTTCCGATGATAGACGAGTGATGCCATCTCTAGCAGTCCCATTGTGAGTAGTGTTAAGCAGACTTGAGGAAACTGTCCGGGTTCTGCAAGTTCTCAGAACCTGAACGTTCAGCATTTGATTCCTGGCAGCTAGAGAAGTTGGATACAGCCCTAGGGAGTCCTGAAAAACATAGATACAGCCTATGGCCTATGGCTGCATCCAATTTTTCCAGCTGCCAGAATTCAAATACTGAACTTTTGGGTTCAGAAAAGTTGCAGAACCCTGACAGTTTACTCAAGTCTGCTCTACACTCTTAGGGTGGGTTCAAACTACGGAATTCTCGCGGATAAACTCAGTGGAATTCCGTCGGCTGTCACTTCTTTCGGCGGATAGCGGAATATGCCGACCCATAGAACGGTGTCTATGGAGCCGGGGGAAAGGCGCGCGGCCTTGCGCGGAGTTTATCCGTGAGAATTCCATAGTGTGAACCCACCCTTAGGATGGGTTCACACTACGGAATCTGCGCAGATAAGTTCCGGCGGATTCCGTCGCTCATACCTGCTCACGGCTGTGCACATCTCTGCCTGTGCCATAGACACCATTCTATGGCCAGGCAGATTTCGTCTTCCGCCAAAAGAACTGACATGTCAATTCTTTCGGCAGAAGGCAGAATCCACCCGGCCATAGAATGTTGTCTATGGCACAGGCAGAGATGCGTTCGGCCATAAGCAGGTACGAGCAATGGAATCCGCCGGAACTTATCTGCGAAGATTCCGTAGTGTGAACCCTCCCGTAGCTAGTGAGTGGAGGGGGGGTTGGCATGCACGATGACTCCAAATCTGGCAAAATGAATTCCTCGATCAATGACCTTTCTCCAAATATTTAGTATCAATAAATAAATAAATGGCATCATGGGGAAAATCCAATAATTGTATTTGCCTGTGCAGCAGCCGCCTGGCCTTTTGGTGTTGCTCTTATTCCTATTTTATGGACAATAAGATTTGTGCTGTGTAATAAAGACAGCGATCCCTTGTAGGCAATATATTCAGTTAAAGCACAAGGAATTTCTTTGGGGCATTTATCTGCAAAAATACATCAATATTAAAGCACATCCCCAAAGAGATTAATTTGTGGGAAGCCATTTCTGGGCTCTAGCTTTTGTTGTAGCTTAAAACGTCTGAAAAAAATGTTAAAAGTCAAAAACGTAAAAAAAAAAGCAAAAAAAGATGGACAAAAATTCCCAGAGGCAAAAAAACTCTATAAAACAGATGTTTTTTCAACCTTAAACAGCTGGACAGGGGCATATTTGGCTGTGATAACAGTGAGAAACTTGATTAAATTCCTTCCCAGTTCTCATTTTTCTCGGTTTCTGGAACTGGAGACCAATGTGCCTTATCTGACAAGATCATTAAAGTGAGGCCAAGACATAGAAAAGAAATCTCACTTTTCTCCTTTCAGAGAAGTCACAAGGTTCCTGTCCACCCCTCCCCCCACACACAAGGATTTCACCTTTCCAGGGTGTCTGTGGTGCCGCGGTTCACGTCTTCATTTACTCACCTTCTCTAATGAGACCCGTTTCTCACCTTCTGGCTGCACTTCTGCAAAAGTGTTCATTTCTTTGTGCACTTTTGACCCAAATAACACAAATCCTCCAATAAACTGTAGATGAAGATGAGGTGAACAACATTTTAAGAGAAACCCAAAAAGCCTTAACCCCTCGATACCGCTCATACGTACGGAATTAATGACCAGATTTTTTTTAGTCATTTATTTCCTAGACTGGTAAGGTGACACCAAAGCCTTTTTGTTTTTGTTTTGTTTTAGCAGTTTTACAAACAAGTTTTGACTTTTTTGTATTCTGAATTATTTAGTAAATTAAAATGAGAGAAAAAATCATTTGTCAAGTTGTTCACCACAATTCAATTTTAATTCTTTACTCTGAGCTGCATCTAAGGAGGCTCATACATCCTATACAGCACCCCATCGGCAAGTTCAGGCAGTAGTAGTAGGAACACGTGAACATTTAGCCATGCCAACATGATCAGAAGTAAGGCTGTGTGTGGCTAAAACAGCAGAAAACCAGCTTTAAGGCAATTGTTTCTTAGGGAAAAAAAAAAAAAAAAAAGAAAAAAATGGTTCCAGATCTCTGTGGAGAAACATGGCCGGTCAGATGGTTACAGATCTCTGTGGAGACACATAGCTCAGTCGGAGGGATCCAGATCTCTGAGGACAAATATGGCCTGGTCAGACGGATCCAGATCTCTGTGGACAAACATTATTCTTTGAGAGGGATCCAGATCTCTGTGGACAAATATGGCCGGTCAGATGGATCCAGATCTCTGTGGAAAAATATGGCCAGTCAGATGGAACCAGATCTCTTTAGAGACACACTGCTGGGTGAGATGAATCCAGATCTCTGTGGGGAAACATGGCCGGTCAGATGGATCCAGATCTCTGTAGAGACACACGGCTGGTCAGATGAATCCAGATCTGGGGAAACATGGCCGGTCAGATGGATCCAGATCTCTGTAGAGACACACGGCTGGTCAGATGAATCCAGATCTCTGTGGGGAAACATGGCCGGTCAGATGGATCCAGATCTTTGGTGCACTATGCTAATGGGGAAGTCAGGGTTTTGATGCCTTTTTTCTGTCCGGTCTGAACAGTTCAAGCTGACAGAGAAGGTTCAATGTTGTCTGGAATATTTTATTGATGCATCTGAAGTTTTTCGTCTAATGTGCGACAAGAATTGTGACATGTGAACCTGTCCACACAAATTAGTATTCCTGCACCCTGTGAAATCTATGCTGCACTGTGTTGCTGCAGTTGTGATTAACAGGGGTCTAACAGGTCTCTAGATGGAGGAGGGGGGCTCTCTATATATAGTACAGTATATATGACTCAGATCTGTACTTGATTCAATGTGTTTTTGCTACAATTGATCTGGAGGCACCAGCGACTGATCCGGCATTAAGTTACACATAGGTTTTATAAATGAAATTGATGTCATAAATTTGGAGCTTGGCTGGCAATGTTATTTGTTTCTCTATGTAATTGACTCCCTATTTCTGATACATTGCCCTTTCATTGGCAGCGAAAGGAATCAATAACACATCAAATCACCTCCTTTTCCAGGAAAAAAAAATATCATAAACTGCAAAGGAAAAGAAGTTGCTGCAAACATCTATCATGTATCCGCTCAGGTCCAGGGATGTTCTGGAAGCTTCTCTCCTGTGACGTCTTGGATGGGGGGGGGGGGGGGGGGGGGGGGAATATTACGTCGATCACTCGCCAGTGCTTTGCATGTCGTTCTACAGCACATTGGGCATTTGTTCAATAATCAATAATCTCTTTTCCTATTCCTTTGCCCAATTCCTCCTCCTTTGCCCAAAGCACTGTGTGGTACAATCCTTCTTGATGGAAAGAGCTCTGCTTGCTGACAGTAAATGGGTGTAGGAGACTACAGTGAGGGGAACGCTGAGCGATGAGAGTCACTGAATAAATAGAAGCCCTGTCACAGGCCTGTATGTCCTGCAGGAAGTGATGTATTCTCTCCAGTCTGACACAGTGCTCTCTGCTGCCACCTCTGTCCATGTCAGGAACTGTCCAGAGCAGCAGGAAATCCCAATAGAAAACCTCTGCTGCTTTGGACAGTTCCTGACATGGACAGAGATGGCAGCAGAGAGCACTGTGTCAAACTGGAAATGTGGTGTCCCATCACGGGTGTTTCTGCTTTAAACACCTCTAGCAAAAGCCTTGTACTTCGAAAGTAAAGTGGTGATCAAGTTATGTATAAGTTTTGCCACTAGATGTCAGTAGTATGTATATTCCTGTATATATTGCACAGCTATAGTCTCCTAAGGGTTACTGTATTGTATTTTGTGATTCTGTACACCTATGAGAGATGCTTTTCTTTCTCTACCTATCTCTATTCTTTTCTTTTCTCTTCTATGCACTCTTTTCGCCACCACTCACAGAGGTTGTTACATACACCCTGTAGGGAGTAGTTACATGGAAAGAGGAAGTGTAGGTCCGAACTTACCGAAGTTTCTTTTTTATTCTCAGTGGAGCAAGACACACAGATCAGGCATCCCTGTTGAACTTAGCCAGGAGCCAGGCTCCCTGTCCAGGACAGACCATCTGTAGTGTACAGACACGTGTGGAGAACACAGAGATTTTTTTCTTAAAGCAACATGTATAGTCAAGATGCAGTGCTAAACACTTAAAGAAAGGACAAGTCAAAAAACACCCCAGCCCATGCCATGAACATCTCTAAAGGTGCAGGACAGTATCCTAGATTAAGGAACTGATCCGGATAGAGCAAAGCAGCCATAGTGAAGGCCTAAGTACTCTATCTCGCAGCGCAGGTGACCCCGGGACACGCTCAGACACTTAGCTCAACTGAGGTAACCAAGACTGGGGATTGTTTAACCCTTGTAGGACGGGTAACTCAACACTACGGAGCAGAAGGTGGTTATAGCAACAAAGGTCGAAACACGGGCACAAGTATTCTTCTTCTTTCAAGTATTTCTTCTCAAGCATCTATGTACAGATCCAGTTAGAGCAAGTCTGTACCTCTAGAGTCACTATTTATCCTGTATTACCAGAGAGTTGCTAGTAAAGGAAAGTTTATATATTCTACTGGGACTCCGTGATCGTTGCACCAGCACCTACACACACAGGCTACACCGTCCTTGGGTCATCTCTCCTTTCTGTGGGTTGCGGTGACGACAGTCTGGGTAGGTCATATCTCCACTCTGCATTAGCGTGATAAGAGCCCAAGGGACCCATCACAACCCGGCAGGTCACTGACCATTGGGGAGCAATATAGCCAGCCACACACTAAAAGCAGGTACAACATCACACCTGTGTGCTGAGTTAGCATTAGTGTCACGACAACATGTTAAGCTATAATCCACCGACCATCCACCATGTTTAATAAATCTGTTGCAAGACTGTTTATCAACCAAAGAAAAAAATGAGTGGATGGCCGCCATATAACAGTAAATAACGGCCATTATTTCAATATAACAGCCGTTGTTCTAAAATAACAGCAAATATTTGCCATTAAATGGCGGCCATCCACTCAATTTCAACATTGTGTGAACAGATCCTTTCTGTGTTTTTAATCCACTCCTGGTTTTGGTTGCAATACTGACTGAAATATACATATACTGACTGAAATATACGTAGTGTGAACGCAGCCTAAAGGGGAGCACCCTGTGTAAGGCACAGCTATATACACTCACCGGCCACTTTATTAGGTACACCTGTCCAACTGCACGTTACCACTTAATTTCTAATCAGCCAATCAAATGGCGGCAACTCAGTGCATTTAGGCATGTAGACATGGTCAAGACAATCTCCTGCAGTTCAAACCGAGCATCAGTATGGGGAAGAAAGGTGATTTGAGTGCCTTTGAACGTGGCATGGTTGTTGGTGCCAGAAGGGCTGGTCTGAGTACTTCAGAAACTGCTGATCTACTGGGATTTTCACGCACAACCATCTCTAGGGTTTACAGAGAATGGTCCGAAAAAGAAAAAACATCCAGTGAGCGGCAGTTCTGTGGGCGGAAATGCCTTGTTGATGCCAGAGGTCAGAGGAGAATGGGCAGACTGGTTCGAGCTGATAGAAAGGCAACAGTGACTCAAATAGCCAACCGTTACAACCAAGGTAGGCAGAAAAGCATCTCTGAACGCACAGTACGTCCAACTTTGAGGAAGATGGGCTACAGCAGCAGAAGACCACACCGGGTGCCACTCCTTTCAGCTAAGAACAGGAAACTGAGGCTACAATTTGCACAAGCTCATCGAAATTGGACAGTAGAAGATTGGAAAAACGTTGCCTGGTCTGATGAGTCTCGATTTCTGCTGCGACATTCAGATGGTAGGGTCAGAATTTGGCGTCAACAACATGAAAACATGGATCCATCCTGCCTTGTATCAACGGTTCAGGCTGGTGGTGGTGGTGTCATGGTGTGGGGAATATTTTCTTGGTACCAAGGGGCCCAAAGATTGCCAATTGAGCATCGTTGCAACGCCACAGCCTACCTGAGTATTGTTGCTGACCATGTCCATCCCTTTATGACCACAATGTACCCAACATCTGATGGCTACTTTCAGCAGGATAATGCGCCATGTCATAAAGCTAGAATCATCCCAGACTGGTTTCTTGAACATGACAATGAGTTCACTGTACTCAAATGGCCTCCACAGTCACCAGATCTCAATCCAATAGAGCATCTTTGGGATGTGGTGGAACGGGAGATTGGCATCATGGATGTGCAGCCGACAAATCTGCGGCAACTGTGTGATGCCATTATGTCAATATGGACCAAAATCTCTGAGGAAGCTTCCAGCACCTTGTATTTATGCCACCAAGAATTGAGGCAGTTCTGAAGGCAAAAGGGGGTCCAACCCGTTACTAGCATGATGTACCTAATAAAGTGGCCGGTGAGTGTATAGAGATTAAATGACCTCCTGTATGTGCAGGGCCAACACACAGGGCAAACACAAGTGTGTATAGTGGAACAAAATAAAGCCACTAATCTGCCCAGCAAACAATAAGTACAAGCCCAAATTATAGACAGAAGGAATGAGAAATAAAAATAGCCAAACACAGAAAGGAAGGGGGTGAGCACCAGCTACCACACTGACATCTTACCACTCTCCAGCACAGACAGCCCGACGTGCGTTTCGCTCACTTCATCAGGAGCTCCTACCGCTTTCAGACACATAGGGGGGCATTTATGAAGACCGGGGTACACGTATGCTGGTCTTATATTAGGCCCTGCCCCCTTTTCCCCAAGATTTTCTAAAAGGCGCACGCCTCTTAGTGAATCCGGCCGGGCCCCTGAACCCGGCGTACTAAATCTACACCTCACGCGTACGCTTCATAAATGTCCCCCATAGTGCTAGGAGGAAGTCCCCCCCCCTCGCATATTGCAAGACTAATGCTGGGTTTACACTGAACGATTATCGTTCGAGTTATCGCTATAACGATCGCATTTGAGCGATAATCGTTCCGTGTAAACACAGCAAACGATCAAGCGATGAGCGAAAAATCGTTCATTTTGATCTTTGAACATGTTCTCAAATCGTCGTCCGTCGTTCGCTAAATATTCACAGATCGCTTCGTGTAAACAGTCCTTCAAAGATTCACCCTATGTAAAAGATGGGCTTAAACGATCTTAAAAACGATCGCAATAACGACTTTTCTTACGAATCTTCTAACAATTTTTCTCCGTCTAAACGCTGATCGTTATAAAAGATGGCCGTCAGCCAAAGCTGGGTCACTGGTGCAGGTATGGAGATTTGTTGTAAAATGGAGTAGCCATTTTGGTACTGGCAGTGAACCACAAATCCAGTGGGATGAGAGACTTTTTAGAGCTATGTGGGCTGGGCCTTGAAGGGGTAGTGCGGCGGTAAAAAATTATTCACAGAATAACACACATTACAAAGTTATACAACTTTGTAATGTATGTTATGTCTGTGAATGGCCCCCTTCCCCGTGTCCCACCACCCCCACCTGTGTACCCGGAAGTGTAGTGCATTATACATACCTGATCCGTGTCGACACGCGTCCGCCATCTTGTGCCAAACGTCATCTTCGGCCGGCTGGCCCAAACACCTCCGATCTTCCCGAGTGCCGGCCGCCCTCTGCCGTGTCATCAGCTGCTCAGCCGAGGGCGGCCGGCACTCGGGAAGATCGGAGGTGTTTGGGCCAGCCGGCCGAAGATGACGTTTGGCACAAGATGGCGGACGCGTGTCGACACGGATCAGGTATGTATAATGCACTACACTTCCGGGTACACGGGTGGGGGTGGTGGGACACGGTGAAGGGGGCCATTCACAGACATAACATACATTACAAAGTTGTATAACTTTTTAATGTGTGTTATTCTGTGAATAATTTTTTACCGCCGCACAAAGCGAATGTACCATTAGGTACTGATTTTTACATCAATAGACCAGCGCCAACTTTTTTTGAACAGCAGTCTGGTTCTCACACGGTGGCGGTCTATTCCCGCTCACCGTCCTAGCCTGAAGCACTGAATGTGGGCCCGCCGGCCCCCAGTGTGATGATCTCCCCTCCACTCTATGACGTGGCTCCATTACAATCCATGGATCTGTGTCACAGAGGAGGCGGGGTTTCATCACACTGGGGGCGGGTGGGCCTGCATTTAGTGCTTCAGGATGGGACGGTGGCAGGGAATAGACCGGCACCATGCATCACTTTGGCACCGGCATCACCCCGTCGGCGCCAGTCTATTGATGTAAAAATCTTATATCAATGTACCTAAGGGTACATTTGCTTTAAGCCACAATGGTGTAGATCCCGGTAAATACTAAGGGTATGTCCAGGAATTGCCCCTTAGTGTAGAGCACCTTGAAGAGTAAAGGTGATCAAGTCTTCTCTCCTGTCAGTAATAACTCTCACCCGTCTTAGTCCTTGGTGAGCCGCCTCCTAATAATCTCCTCAGTGTCTCACAGTCGGTGGTCTCCTCTGGTGATGTTATCCTTACCACAGCTCACCTCCTACTCAGAGAATTCCTGTCACAGCTGCCGTCTTATAAAGGAGCTGATTAGCATAGCTCCACCTCTTTCTAGATGTTTCTCCTCACAGATGTAATACACTAAGGAGGCAGTTGGTGGTGCTGTTATCTAACTCCCTGTATGTATCAATGGTGACCCATCTGTACACCAGCTCCTCTCTATGATACACATTCTACAAATACATACTAATAAACATATACCAATAAAATACAGGCTCCATTCTCTGCCCAGCCTTATGGAAACCCACTTCAGTATCCTGCATGAGAGCTGCTAGCGCATATTCCTGAAGTGATATAATTGCATGCAGTGTAGACAATGCTCTGTGAGCTCTACAGCCTGGACTCCAGACTGATACATTATACATAGCTAGTCCTGCTCTCAGCTGTATCCAGTGTAGACAATGCTCTGCAAGCTCTCCAGGCTAATACATTGTACATAGCTAGTCCTGCTCTCAGCTGTATCCAGTGTAGACAATGCTCTGTGAGCTCTACAGCCTGATACATAGTACATAGCTAGTCCTGCTCTCAGCTGTATCCAGTGTAGACAATGCTCTGTGAGCTCTACAGCCTGGACCCAAGACTGATACATTGTACATAGCTAGCCCTGCTCTCAGCTGTATCCAGTATAGACAATGCTCTGTGAGCTCCAGACTGATACATTGCACATAGTTAGTCCTGCTCTCGGCTGTAAGCAGTGTAGACAATGCTCTGTGAGCTCTACAGCCTGATACATTGTACATAGCTGGTCCTGCTCTCAGCTGTATCCAGTGTAGACAATGCTTTGTGAGCTCCAGACTGATACATTGTACATAGGTAGTCCTGGTCTCAGCTGTATCCAGTGTAGACAATGCTCTGTGAGCTCTACAGACTGATACATTGTACATAGCTAGTCCTGCTCTCAGCTGTATCCGGTGTAGACAATGCTCTGTGAGCTCCAGACTGATACATTGTACACAGCTAGCCCTGCTCTCAGCTGTATCCAGTATAGACAATGCTCTGTGAGCTCCAGACTGATACATTGTACATAGCTAGTCCTGCTCTCGGCTGTAAGCAGTGTAGATAATGCTCTGTGAGCTCCAGACTGATACATTGTACATAGCTAGTCCTGCTCTCAGCTGTATCCAGTGTAGACAATGCTCTGTGAGCTCCAGACTGATACATTGTACATAGCTAGTCCTGCTCTCAGCTGTATCCAGTGTAGACAATGCTCTGTGAGCTCCAGACTGATACATTGTACATAGCTAGTCCTGCTCTCAGCTGTATCCAGTGTAGACAATGCTCTGTGAGCTCCAGCCTGATACATTGAACATAGCTAGTCCTGCTCCCAGCTGTATCCAGTGTAGACAATGCTCTGTGAGCTCCAGACTGATACATTGAACATAGCTAGTCCTGCTCCCAGCTGTATCCAGTGTAGACAATGCTCTGTGAGCTCCAGACTGATACATTGTACATAGCTAGTCCTGCTCTCAGCTGTATCCAGTGTAGACAATGCTCTGTGAGCTCCAGACTGATACATTGTACATAGCTAGTCCTGCTCTCAGCTGTATCCAGTGTAGACAATGCTCTGTGAGCTCCAGCCTGATACATTGAACATAGCTAGTCCTGCTCTCGGCTGTATCCAGTGTAGACAATGCTCTGTGAGCTCCAGCCTGATACATTGTACATAGCTAGTCCTGCTCTCAGCTGTATCCAGTGTAGACAATGCTCTGTGAGCTCCAGCCTGATACATTGTACATAGCTAGTCCTGCTCTCGGCTGTCTCCTGGGAGGGGGTCTCTGTTCCGGCACGTAGAGGTGGTCCCCAGCAGTGTAGTCTATGGAGTCTCTCTCTGCTCTATGAGGACAGATACAGTCGGCTTCCTGAGTCGTCACCTTTTAAGACGCTGGAGATGAAATGTATTTTGCTACTTTGGATTTTATTTCCTCCACAAAACAAACAAGTAAAAGTCACTTGATAAAAAGCGGCAGTAAAAAGCCGAGTGCAAAAGCCAGACGGGTAAAATGTCTGCAAATTGCGCTGAATAATAAAGCGGTAATGATGACATGTGCGGCGTGCTAACACAATGCTTTCGATTGGATATATCGAGTGGGCTGTGATTTAGATGGGGGTTTTGCTGTCCCGAGCGGTGACTACATATTAAGCAGCCGGAGGCAGTAAAGCAGCGCGGGGAAGTCAGCCGATCTCTGTGCCGCTAATTTATCCAGTGCAGCGGCTCACTAAGTGCCTCTCAATGTGATTTTAGGTGCCGTTGCTGAGAAATATGCCGCGTGCCATCCGGCGTTAGGAATACAGACGTGAAATATTCGCCGCCGACCTGCGCCGCTGCCAGGGGGAATAATTAGCTTATTTTTTATTTTATCAGAAAAGTTATTAGATTATCTCCGAGGCGGCTTGTAAACCTTTCAATAACACATTTTCTCTCCCGACATTATTTTTCCAGACAACGAGCTCGGCGCAAAGACGAAGGCGTGACAACCCCCTGCCCCCCCCCGCCGACAGCTGGTGGAAGATTCCTAATGGGAAAGTGGTGAATTTTAATGATAAAAAATGAGCTTATTAAAAAAGTGAAAAATTAGAAATAGTTTTTGAGTGGTCGGGGGCCGTACGAGGTAAAGAAGGGTTCAGATCAATCTATCTTACACAGAAATGCTAATTATTCCTTAAAGTGGTACTCCAACTAAAAAAAAAAAAACTGGTAAAAATCTCCAGTCTTCCAGAACTTATCAGCTGCTGTATGCCCTGCAGGAAGTGGTGTATTCTGTCCAGTCTGATACGGTGCTCTCTGCTGCCACCTCTGTCCATGTCAGGAACTGTCCAGAGCAGGAGAGGTTTTCTATTGGGGTATTTGAGGTGTTATTTTTATGCGTCATCGTCTGTACTTATTATTGGTATCTTGCTTGCATATATGCGACTTTTTGATTACTTTTTAATCATTTTTTTTCTGGATATGATGTGACCCAAAAATCTACAATTTTGTAATTTGTGCTTTGGGGTTGGTGCGCTTACACAATTTACCTTGTGAGATCAGGATTGGGATAGTTTAGTAGTTTGGACGATTCTGCATGTAGCAATACCAAATATGATTATTATTTTAATATAATAGGAGGAGGCGGGGGATTTGAACTTTTTATAATTATCATTATTATTATTACTATTATTATTATTATTATTATTATTTTTGTTGTTGTTGTTATTATTATTCAATATATTTTTTTACATGTATTTGTAGCCCACCAGGGGACCTCTAAGAGCAATACCATGATTGCTCAAAGTGATCAATTCAGTACATAGGTACTGCATTGATCAATTTCATCTACACTGCTATAGGCAACCTATAACAGTCCCAGAGTTGGGTCAGCATCGGGACATAGAAGAGGACCTGAGCTGTGAGTAGAATGGATCAGATTCCTGCGATCACCTTGGAAGACATTTAGAGACCATGTAATAGCATCCGTGAGGCGCCATGTATAGAGTGGGCTCACGTTCTAAGCCCTCTCTATACACTGGGCTGAAGGAGTTCCCTGCTACGACAATCCCTACTTGTTAGCAGGAATCTTTGATTATAAGCTCAGAAAAGTGTCCTCCTTCTCTGACCTCAGCAAGAAGTTGTCATCTATGGTGAAGTTTAGCAGTGTTCACTTTTCCTGCAGCTCCACCACAGGATAAATCATGGACATGGCATGGACACCCCTCAGCTCCAGAAATGATAGAATTTGTCCTATTTTCTGAATTCTGGCACGGATGCCCTCATAGAAATCTATGGGAGCATCCTAAATTCCGTACGCTTTTCGGTTACTCATCCAAAAATTGTCCGGGATTCAAATCTTTCAGAAGTCACCATGTACGTGTCCCTGTGGCTTATGTTAAGGTCAGGAAATACTCATCAGGAAGCATTTCAAGTGGCATCAGGAAACCATCAGTGTTTCTTGACAGTAAAAACAGAAACTTAGGGGAAAAAAACAATACTCGCCAGCTGCACGGCTCCGGAACGGTGCTCCCTTCCGGCTTCTCCCTTTCCCGGAGCTACAGCACTGGGGGGTGGGGTTGACTGAAGGCATAATGCCGCCTCCGGCCAGAAGAGTGATTGACAGGGCCGGGAGCAAATGGGTTCTCTCCCTATGAAATACAGCGCCCCATTTAGGATTAGGAGAGCATTCAGTTAAAGGGCCGGGCGCAGCACCCAGTGGCAGTTGCTAGGGTGCTCGTGCTTGCTGGGGCTGGCAAGCAGCGCATCCAGAATTCCAGACAGTTTCCGGAAGTCTTGATGCCAACAACCCTTCACCTCCCCCCCAAGGACTGTTTGTAAGATCCCTACTTTATAGCTCACTTTACAGTGTATTTGTTGTTTTTAATATCTCTGTTTACCTCTTTATATCTCATAGCTTTTATTGTGTATTTTGCAGCTTTTATTGTGTCTTTTTGTAGTTTTTACTGTGTATCTTGTATTGCCCTTTTACTTTATCACTTACGTAAACTCCATCCAGTCACTCAGCTATTATGTGTAAACCTATTTATTTGCGCATCTTAGAATCCACCATGAAGCAGTAACGTGTTATCATCTCTTCTTTGTAGCATCTTTACTCAAAATAAATATAATAATAAACCTAAAAACTATCATTTTTACTTTATTCAAAATGCATAAGCCCTCTAGCCATAATAAAAGCATCAGTACTATTCAGCACTATTCTTGTAAAAAAAAGAAAAACATTGGAAGCCTGAGGTGTCCCATTATAAGGGATGGATAACCCTCCGCAGATTCCGTCGCTTGCCCCGCCCACGTGCATCTATGGTCGGACAAATTCCACCGTCCACCAAAAGAATTGACATATAAAGGAGATTCACCGAGATTTTTTTTGGATCTGTTTAAAAACTGCAAAAAAATGAAATTTGATCCTAGAACTAAATTAAGTGTATTAGGTTTATAAGATCTATTAGGTATATTAGGTGTATTAGGGGTGTTAGGTGTATTAGGGGTATTAGATGTATTAGGGGTATTAGGTGTATTAGATGTATTAGGTATATTAGGTGTATTAGGGGTGTTAGGTGTATTAGGGGTATTAGATATATAAGGTGTATTAGGGGTATTAGATATATAAGGTGTATTAGGGGTGTTAGGTGTATTAGGGGTATTAGATGTATTAGGGGTATTAGGTGTATTAGATGTATTAGGTATATTAGGTGTATTAGGGGTGTTAGGTGTATTAGGGGTATTAGATATATAAGGTGTATTAGGGGTATTAGATATATAAAGTGTATTAGGGGTATTAGATGTATTAGATGTATTAGGGGTATTAGGGGTATTAGATATATAAGGTGTATTAGGGGTATTAGATATATAAAGTGTATTAGGGGTATTAGATGTATTAGATGTATTAGGGGTATTAGGTGTATTAGGTGTATTAGATATATTAGATTTATTAGGTATATTAGGTGTATTAGGTGTATTAAAGAGAATGATGGTTGACCTCAGGGAGATCAACCAAAACACTGCGGAGACACCATCACGTGTTTCTCAACGTCAGTCCTAGATTCACGTGATGGTGTCTCCGCTGTGTTTTGGTTGATCTCCCTGAGGTCAACCATCATTCTCTTGATTGCCCTTACTAGGCTTTGCCCCTGTTAGCCAGATTCCTACTCCACACTGATGAGGGGCAAATATCCCGAAACAGCTGTCTGTGGATGGATACCTTGCTTGGGTGGTTTTCTTGACTGGAGAACGCCTTTGGCTTGGTTGTTCCTTCCCGGAGAAAGGTCTGGCTAGCTCACTGACGTTGAGAAACACGTGATGGTGCCTTCACAGTAATTTTGCATATTAGGTGCATTAGGCATACCAGGGGTATTAGGCATAATAGATGTATTAGGTATATTAGGTGTATTAGAAGTGTTAGTTTTATTATGTGTATTAGATGTGTTAGGTGTATTTGTTGTATTAGGTGTATTAGATGTATTAGGTATATTAGGGGTATTAGGTGTATTAGGAGTATTAGATTTATTAGGTATATTAGGTGTATTAGGAGTATTAGATTTATTAGGTATATTAGGGGTATTAGGTGTATTAGGGGTATTAGATGTCTTAGGTGTATTAGATATATTAGATTTATTAGGTATATTAGGTGTATTAGGTGTATTATGCATATTAGGTATATTAGGTGTATTAGGTGTATTATGTATATTAGGTATATTAGGTATATTAGGTGTATTAGGTGTATTAGATTTATTAGGTATATTAGGTATATTAGGTGTATTATGTATATTAGGTGTATTATGTATATTAGGTATATTAGGTGTATTAGATGTATTAGATGTATAAGGTATACCAGGGGTGTTAGGTGTATTAGATATATCTGGGGTATTAGGTGTATTAGGTATACCAGGTGTATTAGGTATATCAGGTGTATTAGGTATATCAGGGGTATTATATGTATTAGGGGTTTTCCTTGTATTAGATGTATTAGGGCGTTCTTGATATCGAGGGGGGGGGGCTCCACATTTATTAATTTTACTCTTCTCGTCCTTCAGTTAATTAGTAACATTGTAGCCTCCAATCCGTTCTTGTATCTTTATCTCTTTATCACTTTTGTTGTTTTTGTCTGAGCGCTGATATTTTCTTCTCTCAGAATGAATTGCGAGCGTATGTTCTCCTAATCTTCCTGCTTTCCGGGGAATTCTTGCTGGAATTACATCTTTCTCTTTGTATAGATAGTTATACAATGTATCCTCCTAGTGGAACACTTTGTGTTGTTATCTGTGATATACTTTGTGTCCTGTGAACACCATTTTTATTATTATTATTATTATTATTATTATTATTATTATTTTTTTGCACCAAGCACTGCATCCCTAAATGACATGAAAGTCTATAGAAAAAAATGAAATGCATTACATGTAAACTAAAACTGTGTAGAACTTACCCAGTATAAACTTAAAGGGGTTATCCACCTAAGAGCTAAAAAATGAAGTGCTTCCAATCCTAGCTGATCTTACTCACCAAGTCCCCGTGAGTATTTTGAGCCATCTCCTGTCTTTCTTGCTGCTGCTGTTTCTAAGTATATACAAGATAGTATGCTACATTTCCCATCATGCATCTCCCTGATTGTTCCATTTGTGTACTCGCCTCCTTAGCTTTCTCTCCTGCCCACTGCTGTCATCACTATTGTACAGTAAGCACACTGTTTTTTTTCACAGATTTTGCATTATATGACCCCAATATGTATTCCATACTAGCTGATGATGAAGCAGAACTGACGTGGGCATGGTGTAGCTATGTGCTGCATAACGGGCATCTGTTTACCGGGGGTGGGGGGGGGGGGGGTAGTGTAGATTAAGATCTCTGCTTGCTGACTGTGAATGAAAGCATTTGATTTCCATTCAGACTCTAAGAACATCTATAACACTTGCAATATACAAAGCTGTGACACAAAGACAGGTACACATGCCTGTATTCACTGACAGCAAGCAGAGGTAGAACTATAACATTTCAGAAACCTGGGCTCAGGGACACAGTCCATAGAAGCAGCACAGGTGCATGGAGATCACATGTCCTGTGACTACAAAGGGAGGGGGGAAGAGGGAGCTGAGCATGGTCAGAGTGAACATAGAGAAAATGATTTTAGACGTCCAGAGTGGATAAGTATGAGAAATAAACAGGGGAAAGGGTGTAAGATAGGTTAGACGTAGGGGGGTATTGGAAAGGGGGATAATTAAGACTATTGTTTTTGTTACCTGGATAACCCCTTTAACCCCTTAACGACATCGGGCGTAAACTTACGCCCTGGCGCCATGGTACTTAGCGCATCAGGGCGTAAATTTACGCCCGATGTTTCCCCGATCGCTGCGTGTTCACACACAGCGGTCGGGGAAGATGGCCTGCTATAAATCATAGCAGGCCATCATAGCTTCTCGGCACGGGGGGTGGTTAACACCCCCCGTGCTTACGATCGCTGCTATAGGCTGATCAATTCAGATCAGCCAATAGCAGCGATCGGAACCTTTCCGGGTCATCGGTGACCCGATGACCCGGAAAAAAATGGCGGTCGGTGCTGTCCGAGGACGGCACCGACCGCCATTACTGTAAAAAGTAATGTTGATCGCCGTGCCACCGGCCCGATCGCCGTGAACCCACAAAATAGTAAATACCTGCCCTGGACCCCTCAGCTAGGTAGCCGAGGGGTCCAGAGCAGGTATTTGTACATTACTCACCTGTCCTGGGCTCCTGATCGGCGTCTTCCGGGTTCGCGGCGTCCTCCGTCATTCCGTTCGGTCTTCGGGTCTTTCCGGCGGTCCTCGTCGTCTTCTTTCGGCTATTTTCGGCTCCAGCCTCGTCATTTTCCGGATTTTGCGCTCTGCTGCCCCCTAGCGGCTGATATGTGTAATACACTTATCAGCAGCTACAGGGATATTCAGAATATAAAAAAAAATTATTTTTTTTTACCAAATTTTTTTTTTCTATTTTCCGCACCCTATCGCCGCTGAGTGTTGATCAGCATCGCACGAAAGTGCGCTGCTAATCAGCAACTCCTCCTTTTTGGCGTAGGGTGTTTTTTTCTATATTCTACTGCCACGGTCTGCTTATAAGTGCCGCACATTGCGGCATTTATCAGCAACTCCTTTGTTGGCGTAGGTTTTTTTTTTTATACTTACTGTAAAAAAACACGTAAAAAACACTACATTACACCACACTACATTGAATAAAGTTTGACACTACACCACTACATACCCCATATACTAGTCCCCGTATAAAGATGGCCCCCAGGGTGTTTTCGGCGTCAGAGGGATACGTTATTATTGCCTCCGACACCAAAACAGCCAGTGAGGATGAATGGGGGGATCCTTCTTTCCTCCATTCATCCTCATCATCCAGTGACGTGTCTGGGGGTAGCGTAGCGTACGCTGCCCCCCCAGACACGTCTTTTCCGCCAGTACCGTCCCAATAAGAGATGACGGCATGGTGTGAAATTCTACACACTCTGTGACAGTACCTCAGGGTAGACTTACAGATTTCGGGTACGTGCAAACTGCGGAATGGCGAAGGATAACCCTTTGTGCATTCCGCAGCTGGCACCCACCGGCGGACTGATGCGGGCGCATGTCTCCACCCGTGTCATAGACTCCATTCTATGCACGGGCGGAATCCGTCGTCCATCCAAAGAATGAACACGTTGGACGGAGAGCGGAATCCGCCCGTGCATAGAATGGAGTCTATGACACGTGTGGAGACGTGCGCCTGCATCAGTCCGCCGGTGGGTGCCAGCTGTGGAATGCACGAAGGGTTATCTGTCGCGATTCCGCAGTGTGCACGTACCCTTAGAGTGTATGTAGGAAGGGACACCCGAATCCAGCCCCCAGATGCCCCCTTCCCCCCCATCCTTGGAGTTAGTGGGGAGATCGTCCGGGAACTGATCTTCCCACTGCTGGATAAAGGTTACCACCTGTACGGGGATAACTTTTATACCAGCACCCCCTCTTCTGGTCCCTCGCTGCCCTGTAGCTTGCGGCACGATCCGAAAATATCAGAAGTAGTAATAGCGCCCTAATATTTAGCAGCCATGGAGCGGACCCAGCGCTTCTGGATATGAAGGACCCCGTATCGCACCAGGACAACATTTTCCAGGTGACGTCCCCCACACTGGAGAAAGGGAGACCCCAGAAGAAGTGCAGAGTGTGGGGTAACAGGGGGATCAGGAAGGACACCATTTTCCAGTGTGACACCTGTCCTGATCCCCCCGGCCTCTGCATACTGGATCGCTCCAAGGTGCACCACACGTCACTGGGGTTCTACATTATCTAAATTCTGTCCCTTATTCCTATTTCAGGGGTCACGTTGGTCCGGGGATTATTCTGATCTCCATTATGGAGTCGGGAAGGAATTTTTCCCCTGTGATGAGGCTACTGTCGTCTGCCTCACGAGGGGTTTTTGCCTTCCTCTGGATCAACACAGGTTGAATTTGATGGACACCTGTCATTTCCAACCTTATAAACTAATAATTGGCCTAATACCCCCAAATAAATTAGAATTGTCCCTTTTCCCCAGCTAAATAGGTATGGCCGCCATTCCCATTAGAGGAAGCCATGATGCAATTACAAAGCCTCTGTGCGGCCAGGACAGTAGAAACCCCCCACAAGTGACCCCATTCTGGAAACTACACCCCATAAGGAATCTAAGAAGGGGGGCAGCGGGGATATGGCCCCCTGGTGACGGCCACATTTGGGACGTGAAAATGAAAAAAAATTGTATTTTTTATTTTCTCGGCACATGTTCTACGTAAGTGCCCGTCACCAGTGGGGTCCATATGCTCACTGCACCCCTTGTTAGATTCCTTATGGGGTGTAGTTTCCAGAATAGGGTCACTTGTCGGGGGTTTCTACTGTCCTGGCAGCACAGGAGCTTTGTAATTGCGACATGGCCTCCATCCTCCATTCCAGCCTCTAAATGGCGCTCTGTCCCTTTGGTGACTTGCCCTGTGCCCATATGGCACATTATGCCCACATGTGGGGTATTTTCGTACTCAGGGGACACTACCCTACATGTTTTGTGTTCATTTTCTTTTTTAACCCCTTGTGGAAATGGAAAAATATCAAGGCTAGACCAACATTTAGTGTAATTTTTGTAAAATTTTTACTCTAAATTATTAATCTTGTCATGTTTTTTCATTTTCACAAGGGGTTAAAAGATAAAAAAAAACATTTAATGTGTAGAGCAATTTCCCCTGAGTACGGAAATACCCCACATGTGGACATAAAGCGCCATGCGGGTGCAGGGTGAGCCTCCGAAGGGAAGAAGCGCCATTTGGTTTTTGAAGGCTGGATTTGGATGGAATGGTTTTCGAGGGGCCATGTTGCATTCAAAAGGCCCCTGTGTTGCCAAGACAGTTGAAACCCCCCACAAGTGACCCCATTATGGAAACTGCACCCCTCAAGGAATGTAACAAGGGGTGTAGTGAGCATATGGACCCCACTGGTGACGGACACAAATGTGGAACAATGTGGCGTGAAAATGAAATATTACATTTTTTACACTATAATGTTGGTTTAGCCTTGAATATATCATTTTCACAAGGGGTTAAAAGAGGAGAAAAAAAACAAAATGTGTAGCGCAATTTCCCCCGAGTCCGTAAATACCCCACATGTGGACATAAAGCGCCATGTGGGCGCAGGGCAAGCCTCCGAAGGGAAGGAGCGCCATTTCGTTTTTGAAGGCTGGATTTGGATGGAATGGATTTTGAGGGGCCATGTTGCATTCAAAAGGCCCCTGTGTTGCCAAGACAGTTGAAACCCCCCACAAGTGACCCCATTTTGGAAACTACACCCCTCCAGGAATGTAACAAGGGGTGTAGTGAGCATATGGATTCCACTGGTGACGGGCACAAATGTGGAACAATGTGGCGTGAAAATGAAATATTACATTTTTTACACTATAATGTTGGTTTAGCCTTGAATTTATCATTTTCACAAGGGGTTAAAAGAGAAAAAAACACACAATATATGTAGAGCAATTTCCCCCGAGTCCGTAAATACCCCACATGTAGACATAAAGCGCCATGTGGGCGCAGGGCAAGCCTCTCAAGGGAAGGAGCGCCATTTGGATTTTGGAGGTTGGATTTGGCTAGAATGGATGATGAACGCCATGTCGCATTTACAGAGCCCTCGTGCTGCCAGGACAGTGGAAACCCCCCACAAGTGACCCCATTCTGGAAACTGCACCCCTCAAGGAATCTAACAAGGGGTGCAGTGAGGATATGAACCCCTTGATGACGGGCACATTTGTGCCATGAAAGTGAAAAAATGAAATTTTTCCCTTTCACGTCACATTGTTCCACATTTGTGCCCGTCACCAGTGGGGTCCATATGCTCACTGCACCCCTTGTTAGATTCCTTGAGGGGTGTAGTTTCCAGAATGGAATCACTTGTGGGGGGTTTCCAGTGTCTTGGCAGCACGAGGGCTCTGTAAATGCGACATGGCCCTTGAAATCCTTTTCAGTGAAATTCAGCTTCCAAAAGCCAATTGGCGCTCCTTCCCTTTGGAGGCTCGTCCTGCGCCCCCTTGGCACTTTATCGCCACATGTGGGGTATTTCTGTACTCGGGAGAAACTGCGCTACACATTTTTTGTCTTTTTTTGCCTCTTATCCCTTTAAGAAAATGAAAAATTGAAGGCTAGAACAACGTTTTAGTGTAAAAAATAAATTTTTCTTTTTTCACGCCATATTGTTCGGAAAATCTGTGAAGCACCTGTGGGGTCCAGATGCTCACCGCACCCCTTGTTACATTCCTTGAGGGGTGTAGTTTTCTAAATGGTGTCCCTTTAGGGGTGTTTTTTTAGGTTTTGACACCCCAGAGCCTCTGCCAACCTGAAGTGGTACAGTCAAAAATGACCAAATATAACGGAGGCGTTGAAATTCACTAGGCGCTCCCTTATATCTGAGGCTTGTGGTTGCGTCAAATAGCGCAATAGGGTCACATATGGGGTATTTCTATAAACTGCAGAAACGGGCCAATAATTATTGGGGTGCATTTCTCTGGTAATAGGTTTATAATTATGAAAAATATTGGATTACAATAAAATCTCTGCACAGAAAATTAAAATTTTCAAATTCCTTACACACTTCGCTTTTATTTCTGTGACTCCCCTAAAGGGTTAAAACACTTTCTGGATGTGCTTTTGCAGAGTTTGGGGGGTGCAGTTTCTGAAATGGGGTGCTTTGTGGGGCTTTCTAACATACAGGCCCCTCAAATACACTTTAAACCTGAACAGGTCCCTAAAAATATCTGATTTTGAAATTTTACTGAAAATTTGGAAATTTGCTGCTAATGTTTTAAGCTTCCTATCGTCTAAAAAAAATGAAAGATAGTTTAATAAATGCCGCCAACATAAAGTAGACATGTTGCTAATGCTATTTAATATATAATTTATGTGGTATAACCACTTTCTGTATACGCAAAAAAGTTTCAAAGTTGGAAAAATGCATTTTTTCACATTTTTTCACATTATTTGGTTTTTTTTCATAAAGATTTGTTATGAGTATCGACTCCAATTTACCAGAAATGTAAAGTACAATATGTCACGAGAAAACAATCTCAGAATCAGCCGGATAGGTAAAAGCATCCCGAAGGTATTAATGACTAAAGTGACACTGGTCATATTCATAAAATTTGTCTCTGTCATTAAGGCCATTTCAGGCTCTGTCCTTAAGGGGTTAAGTGCCAAGGCCATCTGTAAACAAGTGCTGATGATTGTTACTTTATGCAGTTCAAGAGTTACAAGTCTTAGGGAATGTCTGAAATTAATAAAAAATTTGAGAAATACATTTTTTCCCCCTTGAATGACTATTCGTGCCGCAGATCATCCTTCCAACCATATTACTGCGGCACTTCCCAACTTTTAGACTTTCTTTAACATATGCAAATAATAACAAGAATGTGAAACTTTGCTGATCCATCAAAAAGACCCAGGTTGCTGCTTCTTAGCCCAAACTAATTGACGATTTATGGGATAATCTGCTTCTCCAGCATGTTACGAAACTAATGGCGTTTTATGGTAATAGCTCGTATTGCTGTCAGGCAAGTTAATGGTGCGGAAAGATCATGAAACCTGGAGTGTTCTTGGAGAAAAAAAGAAGGGAAAAAAATCCTCTCTGGCTCCTCGCTGATCACTTCATGTAGTAACAGGTGGTAATGACGGTAATTTTATCGTGATGTGTCAAAGGAAATTTATTATAACAACCCAATGGTATATTAATAAGTGAATAGATGAACTGTAAATTTTATCATTATGAAAGGTGAGTGCCAGGGGCAATACTAGACTCTAGATACTGCCTGGGGCACCGGAGGACACTGGATGACCCCCGGGGTGGGGGTGGGGGGCGTGTCGGGGGAAACCACGGGGATAGCTCATCTCTCGTCTCACTGTAAGTGGTAATTCCTAGGACTTAAAGTGAACATTGCAAAAAAACTTGGTGAATTATGGAGGTCCTAGCTCTTACCGAGTGTGGACTCCGGGTAGCACATTCACAATGTACGCTGGCACCTGACCAAACAGAGAAGAGACCAATGAAAGTCCAGTCACATCAACATTTTTTCATAATAAATTAGATAAAATTTTAAGAAAAATCTGCAAATAATCTCTCTAAGGATTTTAATTAGAGATGAGCGAATTTATGAGAAAAGGTGGTTTCATGAGTGAAATGGGACATTCCGGGAGGTACGAGTACACCAGTCCTAAATAAAGCTCCACCCCCGGTTTCCTGGACTGATTTACTAAGAGACACACGCCTCTTAGTAAATCTGGCTGACCCTGCTCCTGGCTCAGGCATTTCATCAGGCAATCGGAGGATACGGCTGGTGTATACCACAGAAAATTTGCCCCTTGCCTGTGGAGTATATCATGGGTGCATTTTGATAAACGTCCCCCTCTGTACAGTCTGACACTCACCCTACAGTCATACCCCCTTCCATTTCCCCCTATCTTTATGCTACCCCTAAGAAGAAGTAGGAGACTGGTAGAACAGTGTGACTACAAATTCAGACTACAAAGAGTTTGCTGTAGTCTGTTACCATGGAAACTGGGAGAAGTTTTCCAGGATCGGATACAGCTTTTCCTAGCACCCAGAGAGTAGTGTCAAGGAGCGGAACAGAGTGGAAAAGCAGCTGGCTGATAAGTGTTTCACTGCGTTTAGACAGACGATTCGCTAGTCTCTAACTTTAATATACAGCATCCAGGTAGATCTATATGGCTCCATGGTAACAGACTATAGCAAACTGTGTGTAGTCTGAATTTGTAGTCCCACTGTTCTACCAGTCTCTTACCTTACTTAGGGGTAGCATAAATAAAGGGAGAAATGGAAGAGGGTATGACTGTAGGGTGAGCATCAGACTACACAGAGGGGGATGTTTATCAAAATGCGCCACTGGCGTAAGCCATGGAAAGGGCATGGATTCGCCCCTTTTCTGTGGCATACGCCAGCTGTATCACCTGCTCGCCTGATGGACGGGCAGGGGAAAGGGTGGGGGGCGTCAAGGTGGGGAGAAGGCATGCCCTCCTCCCGCGCCTGATTTATCTTGATTGAAGTTCTGTTGCACAATGCCTGCGCCAGGAGTAGGGTCAGATGGATTTATTAAAAGACGTGTGCCTCTTTCTAAATCAGTATGGGAAACTAAGGGTGGAGCTTTATTTAAGACCATATTATTCATACGCTAGTCTTGATAAATGTCCCCAGAATGTCCCATTTCACTTGTGAGACCATGTTTTCTCAAAAATTCTCATAACTTTTTCTTAATACTCTTCAGCAGCCCATAGACTTTGGACTGACAGCAAGCATGGTTGTAAGAGAAACAGATCGCTGATCTCAGGGAGACCAGCCAAACGATAACACTGCCGGCTGCTAGTGAAAATGCTCAATGCAGTGAAATCCTAGGTGCATTGCCCCCTGGGAAACATGAATATGCTAAAGAAGAGCCCGTGGAGCCTCATTAAAGAGTCTCGAAAAACAGGTCTAGCCAGATAAACAGGATCCAGCCAAGGGGCGGCTCCTGTAGGAAAACCACCAAAACCACCATATTAAGTGGCCCTATAAGTCAATGTAATGACAAGAGAAAAAAAAGGCCAGGTATCCATCCACATACAGCTGTTTCGGGGTGTTGCCCCTCATCAGTGTGGAGCAGGATTCTGGCTAGGTGGGAGCAATGCGTAGTAGAGCCATAAGAGAAACAGATTGCTGATTTCAGGGAGACCAGCCAAACGATAACACTGCCGGCTCCTAGTGAAAGCGCTTAATGCAGGGAAATCCTAGATGCATTGCCTCCTGGGAAACATGAATATGCAGTGCTCCACACTGATGAGGGGCAACACCCGAAACAGTTGTATGTGGATGGATACCTAGCCTCGGTTTTTCCCTTGTCATTACATTGACTTATATGGCCACTTAATATGGTGGTTTTGGTGGTTTCCCTACAGGAGCCACCCCTTGGCTGGATCTTTCCCGTAGGGATATCTGGCTAGTCCTGTGTTTCGAGACTCTTTGATGAGGCTCCACGGGCTCTTCTTTTAGCAAGCATGGTTGACCACATCTCCATTCTAGCTCCTTCAAAAATCAGCTGATGAAAACAAGTCCCTATCTACAACATTGTAGCTTCTTTGTAATGCTGGGAGGGTTAATCTGAGGTCAAGTTGCTGATGAGTTCACTTTTAGTAATTTTTCCTGTAAATACAAAGAAACTACAAAGTAGCAGATAGGGACTTATTTACATCAGCCATCGTAGAAGTAAGAGGGTTGGAGGGGGAGACAGAGACGACAACTCACACACAGATTTTTTTTTTTTAAGAAATCAGCAGCTGAGAACTGGGGGAAGGAGACTGAAAAGATAATAACAAGAATGAAATGAATTCTTAGTCTTACCATGGACAGCAACATATGAAAAGTTATGTTTGAGAAGAGTACCCCTTTTATATATTGGCAGAATCAGCAAGTTCAATGCACAGACCTCAGACTTGACCCCACTATACATTAAGACCTGAAACTGAACCCTCATAATAACCTGTGATTGAACCTTTCTCTTCATTTATCCCCAGACACACACAGTATTGTGTAAAGGTTTCATCAGGTTTGAACAAAGTGCAGCCCAGCTGTTCGGTAAATTGTTAATTAATGAAATGTATCATGTCTGAACAGAGAAAGCTAAACCCCATCAATATTCATTCATAACAGCATCAGTTCTTCTAGGAACAAAGTCAGGGATTTTGTAGGATTATAGGCAGGTGTATGATTAACCAGGTATAACGCACAGGTGATACTGATAATTATTGTCATGAGGCTTAGAACTGGGCAAGGAATAGCAAAACTCTGGTGGGAGGTCTTTTGTTTAGTGGATGGAGGAGAGAGCAAGACACAGAGATTTCTTCTGAGAGAGACTCTAGATAAAGATGCACTGCTAGAACCAAATATGGCGTAACCATCCTATGGGTCAACCTTGTCTAGCCTGGGATCCTTCTTTCTAGTCAGAAGAGTCTACAGAAAGATATTGATCCCCAGTAGGACAAAGAGCCTAAGCTGAAACACCCTACTGAACATCACTTGACTACCTTGGGAAGCCTTGAGGAGTTAGCTATACCCAGTTGTATAGGCCTGGGACTTATTCTACCAAACCTGGCAGTCACTGAGCTGGTTTGGCAAAAGGTGGTCTTCTCTTTCTACTGTGCTTCCAACCATGAGTACGAGGATTCTCTCCAGTTCACAAAGTCACTCTCTATACTATCCCGGCAGAGTACACTTCTACTTAGACAGGGTCAAAAGACGGCCTCCCTACTTCTTCTATTTTTAAGCCAAGTCACACTTCTCTCACCCTTTCTTCAAGTCGCTACCTCAGGCACGTTCTCCTAACTTGTATTGCACTGAAGTTCATCAGTAAAAGTTACCATCTATTCAAGTGTTGGGCTCTATGCTTATTTTTGCACCGCACCTGCACCTGCACCCACACATTGTGCTACCTTTTCAAGTGCCCATGTGTCCGGGGACACGTGCCCCAAAGAAAACAGCAGAGCCAACCTGCTATATTCCAGCTAAGCATCCTGGGTCATGACACATTCACTTCAATGGGACTGAGCTGAAAACCCAAACCCAAACTGAGGACAAGAGTAGAGCTGTTTCTGGAAGAAAGTAGGCAAGTTATTCTAAGTCTGGACAACTCCTTTAATGCAACAGATCAAAGACACATTGGGGGACATTTATTAATTCCAGAGTTTTTTGCGCCGGGCGTAAAAATATCCCAGCAGTTCTGACACTACAGAGATTTATGTAGAGGCGCACCAGAGATCTTGTGCGCACCAGTGTGTGGGCAAGGGAACCTATGTCAGCTCAAAGCTGGCGTAGGTTTCCTTATCATTTTTCTTTGTGAAAAATGATAAATGAAGCGGACCCTGAGTCCGCGCCCCCCCCCCCCCCCCGTTCCGCTCCCTCCACACCCCCTCCCCTTCCCACTGGCGAAGGTGGCGTAAAATGACCTGATGCAAATATTTTATCCGCAAAACGGCCATTTGCGAAAAAATTAATTTGCATCAGGCAATTTTACGCCAAAAAATACAACTATCTTGTTTGATACCTTTCCCCCATTATGTTTATTTTGACATAAAAAATGTCCAGCATTGCCATCAGCTCAGAAATTGTAAAAACCATAGGGAACCCAGTAATTTTATCCAATGTTCAGAGAAGTTTGGCCCGAAGTGTTTTCATAAAAGCAAACTATTGGCCATAACAAAATGGCGCTGTGGACTGAGGAGTCACAATGTAAAATATTTGGCTGTAACAGAAGGCAGATTGCTCACTGGAGAGCAGAACAATAAGGATGTCTGCAGGCAACAGTGAGGCATGGTGGAGGCTCCTTGTAAGACTACATTTTAGGCAAATGGAGTTGAGGATTTGGTCAGGATCAGATTTGAACAGATAATTATTAGTGATGAGCGAGCATGCTTGTCCGAGCTTGGTACTCGATCGAGTATTAGGGTACTCGTTACTTGGACGAGCATCTCGAGATACTCGAGAAAATCTCATCATCCGTTTCCTGTAAGTTTGGGCGCTATTTCTCAGCCAATAAACATGCAAGAGACTCTTTGGTACATCCTACGATCATGTGGGACCCATACATGTCGATAGCAGCGATTGGTTGGCCAGATCAGATGACCCTGCCATATAAAACTCGGCGCCAGCAGTGCTCGCTTCAGGCATGTGCTGGAAGAGATTAGGGACAGAGCTGCTGCTGGTCAGGGAGAGTGTCAGTGTAGGATTTAGCCTTCCAGTAGGCAGGGTATATACTAGCAATACAAACAAACAGACCTTTTCAGGGCTTCAAATCTTTTTTAAATTGTATTACTACAGACTGCTGGCTGGGACATGCAGTGCTGCTACCACGATTTCAGCAGCACACTGTGGTGATCGGCTGCTGGCAGAAAGGGGACATTAGGTGTTGCATACAGACCCCTAAGAAGTTCTCAGTAGTCAGTACTCTTTTTTGATTTTGTGGCTGGTGGTGCTGCTGTAGTACATTGTATTGCCAGATTTCTGTCTTTCTTACTCAAGCCATATTTAAGTTCACTACTGCTTGCACAGTGTAAAGGGGGTGTCAAAGAGTGTATAGGTACAGCCACCAACAGATTGTATACCACAGCCCCCCAAAAAACTAGTGGGACCACCAGTAAATTTTCTTATTTCTGTATTTCTTACTGGGGGCATATTCAAGCTCACTGCTAATTGCCCTGTGTAAGTGCTGCTATACACCATATAGCAGCACTTACACACAGACTCTATACGACTATCTCCAAAAGTAGTCTGAGTAATATATTTTCTTGGCTTGCTTTAATCTTGACTGTGCAGTGTCCATAAAATGGTGAAGCCCAGGGGGAAGGGACGAGGACGAGGGCGTGGGGTTCCAAGCGATGCAGTGGGCAGAGGCCATGATTCTAGGCAGGGTGACACAGCAGCACGCGTTGAGGAGGGAGCAGTGGCACACCACAGACATTCAATCCCTAGCTTCTTCTCGCAACTTACGGGGTCTCAGGGTACACCACTATTGCCAGGTCTGTATACAGACCTGTGTCTGTCTGCTGGCATAACATGATAACAAAACAAAAGAGGAAAAAAAAATATCAGACCCTGCTCAAACTAAAGAAAGAAATGACAATTCTAGTTGTTGGGCAGCACATAATTAGTAAGGCAGGACCTCAAGTGATAATCCCTTTGCATGAGACAATTGCCAGATCCTCAAGGAATTAAAACCAGGATGCCTGAGCCACATCAGTTCTGCAGTTATGTTGGGTATTATGCTGAGACAGCCATACCCCATGAACATTACATGATGCAGGGAATGTTACTCCAACTGCTACAGTCAAAGTCAAATTCAAATTCAAAATCAAAACATCGATAGGGGGGGGGTACAGGGAATGTTACTCCAACTGCTACAGTCAAAGTCAAATTCAAAAGCAAAACAGCGGTGGGGAGAGAGGTGGTAAGTCACATGATGCAGGAAATGTTACCCCAACTGCTACAGTCAAATTCAAAGTCAAAACAGTGGTGGATGGAGAAGACGGGAGTCAAATTATGGCGGGAATGTTACTCCAACTGCTACAGTCAAATTTAAAGTCGAAACAGCGGTGGGGGGAGAAGTGGGGAGTCACATGATGCAGGGAATGTTACCCCAACTGCTACAGTCAAATTCAAAATAAAATCCAATTTAACATCCTTGTCTTGTCCATTTCGAACCATATTTTCTGTGGATGTCATCTTACGGGTGTCCTCTGCCGTCTTTTCACTAGTACCTTCTACCTTCTTTGGATGTTGCTATGTTGTGTCAGGCAAAGTTTTTGGGTGGTTCATCATATGCTATCTCTGTTTGAATGGTTCCCTGTGTTCTCACTGCCATGCTGTGCGAGGCAAAATTTTGGGATGGTTCATATGCTACCTCTGTTTTAATCCTTTACTGTGTGATCACTGCCATACTGTAGCCCATAATTTGGCATAATAGTGCGATCAGGCAGCCTCAGAGGCATCCATGCATGCTGCCCCTGCTGTTTCCTGTCCATTTCCGTGGTGTTTTAATCATTTTCTGAGGTTGACAGGTTTTCACACGACGTGTGAAAATCTGGGGTACTGAGCCCCATTGAGGAGTCAACACAGATGGTCAGCGGCGATGCCGCCATCATTAGCCTCACCATCCCGCTGCTGTGTCTGCTTCAAACCTCCCTGCTCAGCCTGAAGTCTGAGACTTCGTCTCAGGAGACGGGTGAAGAACATCCTCCGCTAGATAGCCAGACCACCCTGACGTCAGTTTCTCACCGCGGAGAAGAGGATGAGGAGAAGGAAGAAGAGGAGGAAGAGGAGCAGACTGCTGCCGCGTCTGAAGAGGGTACCCAGGCTCAATCCTTAGTTGTTGAGCATGTATGGCCTGAAGAGGAGAAATTGGTGGAGGAGGAGGATGAAATTGAGCCTATTGAGGAGATGGAGTTCTTGCGTCTTGGGACCCTGGCGCACATGGCTGACTTTATGTTAGGCTGTCTTTCCCGTGACCCTCGGATTACATTTTTTTTTGACAACACAGATTACTGGGTGTTCACCCTCCAGGACCCTCGGTACAAACAACTTTTCCACTCTCATTCCTGCCAAAGAACGCAGTATGAGAGTGAATAAATATCCTCCTCTTCCTTCAATTCTCAGCCAACAGCCAAGTCTTCTTCCGCCATGCTGTGTCTGGCCTAATTATTGGGAGGCTTACTTGCTTCCTCACTCACTTCTAATGATTCTCTGTGTCCTCACTGCCATGCTCTGATGTCACTACGTCTCCGGAGGAGCTCGAGTTTCCCATTTAATTCAATGGGGTTCGTTACTCGAAACGAGCACTCGAGTATCAGGAAATATTCGTCTTGAGTAACGAGCACCCGAGCATTTTAGTACTCGCTCATCACTAATAATTATCCATCATACAATAGTATTTGATTGGCTCCAAAGTTATTCTGCAGCAGGATAATGACCACGAACATCCAATGTCATTAGGAATCACCCCGATCATAAAAAATAATATTATGCCCTCACAGACTATCCAATATGGCCCTCACAGAATATGATGATATGGCCCTCACAGACTATCCAAGATTACATGAAGAGACAGAAGGATCTGATCAGCGACATCCACAGGAGATCTGGGCTTATTTTCCAAGACGATGGAACAACCTCCCTGTGGAGCCCTCCATACATCATGTGTGAGGACTAAGAGGAATTAAGGCTGAAGGGCAAAGGTCACACCAAAATTGATTTGATATACTATTAAATTCTCTTCCGCCCTACACACATCTATAATGGAGCCCTGCTCCCCTACACACATCTATAATGGAGCCTTACTCCCCTACACACATATATAATGGAGCTCCACTGCCCTATGCACATCTATAATGGGGCCCCACTGCCCTACATACATCTATAATGGAGCCCCACTGCCCTACACACATCTATAATGGAGCCCTGCTCCCCTACACACATCTATAATGGAGCCTTACTCCCCTACACACATATATAATGGAGCTCCACTGCCCTATGCACATCTATAATGGAGCCCCACTGCCCTACACACATCTATAAGGGAGCCCCACTGCCCTACACACATCTATAAGGGAGCCCCACTGCCCTACACACATCTATAATGGAGCCCCACTGCCCTACACACATCTATAAAGGAGCTCCACTGCCCTACACACATCTATAATGGAGCCCCACTGCTCTACACACATCAATTATGGAGTCCCACTGCCCTACACACCTCTACAATGGAGCCCTGCTCCCCTACACACATCTATAATAGAGCCCCACTGCCCTACACACATATATAATGGAGTCCCACTGCCCTACACACATCTATAATGGAGCCCTGCTCCCCTACACACATCTATAATGGAGCCCTACTGCCCTACACACATCTATAATGGAGCCCCACTGCTCTACACACATCTATAATGGAGTCCCACTGACCTACACATCTATAATGGAGCCCCCTGCCCTACACACATCTATAATGGAGCCCCCTGATCTACACACATCTATAATGGAGCCTCCTGCCCTACACACATCTATAATGGAGCCCCACTGCCCTACACACATCTATAATGGGGCCCCACTGCCCTACATACATCTATAATGGAGCCCTACTGCCCTACACACATCTATAATGGAGCCCCACTGCTCTACACACATCTATAATGGAGTCCCACTGACCTACACATCTATAATGGAGCCTCCTGCCCTACACACATCTATAATGGAGCCCCCCTGCCCTACACACATCTATAATGGAGCCTCCTGCCCTACACACATCTATAATGGAGCCCCACTGCCCTACACACATCTATAATGGGGCCCCACTGCCCTACATACATCTATAATGGAGCCCCACTGCCCTACACACATCTATAATGGGGCCTCCTGCCCTACACACATCTATAATGGAGACCCACTGCCCTACACACATCTGTAATGGGGCCCCCTGCTCTACACACATCTATAATGGAGCCTCCTGCCCTACACACATCTATAATGGAGCGCCACTGCCCTACACACATCTTTCATGGAGCCTTGCTCCCCTACACACATCTATAATGGAGCCCCACTGCCCTACACACATCTATATTGGAGCCCCACTGCCCTACACACATCTATAATGGGGCCCCACTACCCTACACACATCTATAATGGGGCCCCACTACCCTAAGCACATCTATAATGGAGCCCCCTGTCCTACACACATCTATAATGGAGACCCACTGCCCTACACACATCTATAATGGGGCCCCACTGCCCTACATACATCTATAATGGAGCCCCCTGCCCTACACACATCTATAATGGAGCCCCACTGCCCTACACACATCTATAATGGGGCCTCCTGCCCTACACACATCTATAATGGAGACCCACTGCCCTACACACATCTATAATGGGGCCCCACTGTCCTACACACATCTATAATGGGGCCCCCTGCTCTACACACATCTATAATGGGGCCCCACTGCCCTACACACATCTATAATGGGGCCCCACTGTCCTACACACATCTATAATGGGGCCCCCTGCTCTACACACATCTATATTGGAGCCCCACTGCCCTACACACATCTATAATGGGGCCCCACTGCCCTACACACATCTATAATGGAGCCCCACTGCCCTACGCACATCTATAATGGAGTCCCACTGCCCTACACATCTAATATGGAGCCCCCTGCCCTACACACATCTATAATGGAGCCCCCTGCCCTACACACATCTATAATGGAGGCCCCTGCCCTACACAGATCTATAATGGAGCTCCACTGCCCTACACACATCTTTAATGGAGCCCCCGGCCCTACGCTCATCTATAATGGAGCCCCACTGCCCTACACACATCTATAATGGAGCCCCCCTGCCCTACACACATCTATAATGGAGACCCACTGCCCTACACACATATATAATGGAGCCCCCTGCCCTACACACAGCTGTAATGGAGCCTCCTGCCCAACACACATCTATAATGGAGCCCCCCTGCCCTACACACATCTATAATGGAGCCCCCCTGCCCTACACACATCTATAATGAAGCCCCCTGCCTTACACACATCTATAATGGAGCCTCCTGCCCTACACACATCTATAATCGAGACCCTCTGCCCTACACACATCTATAATGGAGCCCCACTGCCCTACACACATCTATAATGGAGCCTCCTGCCCTACACACATCTATAATGGAGACCCACTGACCTACACATCTATAATGGGGCCCCCTGCCCTACACACATCTATAATGGGGCCCCCTGCCCTACACACATCTATAATGGAGACCCACTGCCCTACACACATCTATAATGGAGCCCCCTGCCCTACACACATCTATAATGGAGCCTCCTGCCCTACACACATCTATAATGGAGCCCCACTGCCCTACACACATCTATAATGGGGCCCCACTGCCCTACATACATCTATAATGGAGCCCCCTGCCCTACACACATCTATAATGGAGCCCCACTGCCCTACACACATCTATAATGGGGCCTCCTGCCCTACACACATCTATAATGGAGACCCACTGCCCTACACACATCTGTAATGGGGCCCCCTGCTCTACACACATCTATAATGGAGCCTCCTGCCCTACACACATCTATAATGGAGCGCCACTGCCCTACACACATCTTTAATGGAGCCTTGCTCCTCTACACACATCTATAATGGAGCCCCACTGCCCTACACACATCTATATTGGAGCCCCACTGCCCTACACACATCTATAATGGGGCCCCACTACCCTACACACATCTATAATGGGGCCCCACTACCCTAAGCACATCTATAATGGAGCCCCCTGTCCTACACACATCTATAATGGAGACCCACTGTCCTACACACATCTATAATGGGGCCCCACTGCCCTACATACATCTATAATGGAGCCCCCTGCCCTACACACATCTATAATGGAGCCCCACTGCCCTACACACATCTATAATGGGGCCTCCTGCCCTACACACATCTATAATGGAGACCCACTGCCCTACACACATCTATAATGGGGCCCCACTGTCCTACACACATCTATAATGGGGCCCCCTGCTCTACACACATCTATAATGGGGCCCCACTGCCCTACACACATCTATAATGGGGCCCCACTGTCCTACACACATCTATAATGGGGCCCCCTGCTCTACACACATCTATATTGGAGCCCCACTGCCCTACACACATCTATATGGAGCCCCACTGCCCTACACACATCTATAATGGAGCCCCACTGCCCTACGCACATCTATAATGGAGTCCCACTGCCCTACACATCTATAATGGAGCCCCCTGCCCTACACACATCTATAATGGAGCCCCCTGCCCTACACACATCTATAATGGAGGCCCCTGCCCTACACAGATCTATAATGGAGCTCCACTGCCCTACACACATCTTTAATGGAGCCCCCGGCCCTACGCTCATCTATAATGGAGCCCCACTGCCCTACACACATCTATAATGGAGCCCCCCTGCCCTACACACATCTATAATGGAGACCCACTGCCCTACACACATATATAATGGAGCCCCCTGCCCTACACACAGCTGTAATGGAGCCTCCTGCCCAACACACATCTATAATGGAGCTCCACTGCTCTACACACATCTATAATGGAGCCCCCTTGCCCTACACACATCTATAATGGAGCCCCCCTGCCCTACACACATCTATAATGAAGCCCCCTGCCTTACACACATCTATAATGGAGCCTCCTGCCCTACACACATCTATAATGGAGCCCCACTGCCCTACACACATCTATAATGGGGCCCCACTGCCCTACATACATCTATAATGGAGCCCCCTGCCCTACACACATCTATAATGGAGCCCCACTGCCCTACACACATCTATAATGGAGCCTCCTGCCCTACACACATCTATGATGGAGACCCACTGACCTACACATCTATAATGGGGCCCCCTGCCCTACACACATCTATAATGGTGTCCTTCCTCAACTGCTGATTGGCCGAATAACATGCCTCGTGTTGACCACCAACCATTAAGCACAGCGTAAGGATACAACATGGATGCACAGTAAGAGAGAGAGGAAGGTAATTATGGCTTCCCCACCCCCACCCTTCTAGTTGCATTAGCTCCATTTGGAAAACCTACTCAACCTACGCTGTCACCATCCAATATAACCATTACAGACCAACCATAACCGATGGATTGTTCAGAAAATGGTGGTCTGAACTGCCAAACGTAAGGTCAGCTATAGATAAACCACCAGGAAACAAACTAGAAAAATCCTCACGCTTACATCTCACCCCTCAGGTTTCTCCAACTGCAGAAGAATACAGTGATTTCAGCAAAGTGCCGCCCCCCTAAAGCCGGCCTCCCTAGGCACCTGCCCACAAGAGCCTTGTTATAAATGCAACCCCAATCAAAGCCAGGCATCTATTCAACGTCCTCACTCAAGCAGAAAATTTATACAAGAATAGATTGAAACTCAAAAAACATAATTATTGGGTTGATGTCACAACACGCCTTCGGCCAACAATCTGTAATTTTGAGAAATTCAGGAAATGTTTCACTGCTCAGTTTTCATGTAGAATTTATATTCCAGCTTCCCCCCCAGTAGCACAAAACTGGAAACTGACATCTCTGTTTTTCTATTTTAATATTTATTATGTTTGCCTGTTGTCTTTGTCTCCTACGTGAGTTATATTTTTGTTAGAATTTTATGCTTGTATGCCCCCCCTCCCCCCCGTCAGCTACTGTATGTGGCTACAGAAAAATGGTGACTACAGATTTCTGCCTCGCAGTGGAGACTTAGGGGCCTCTGACTCTTATTAGGAGATCTGGCTGCAATTCAAACCTTCATCTCAGATATTATTCATGTTGCACGGTCTGGGCTGACCGTAGGAATTCATCGGATCTGGAAGAAGAAAGATGTTTTTTTATTTAAAATGAAAACTGATTATAAACCGGGATCAAAGCTTGTCTCTGTTCTCTTCTATCTGTTCTCGTCTCTGTTCTCTCGTCTTTGTTATCTTGACTCTATTCATACACAGGTTTCCTTCTAAATCACCAGTCCCCCGCAGTATTATTATGGCATTGCACTGTGGTCTTTATACCCTAATGGAGTATATATGGAGAGACCAAACTAGATCAGTTGTAATGAGGGGCGTAAATAGAAATGGCTGGGCCTCATAGCAACATTTTGATTGCCCCCCCCTTGCTTCCCGGCTGACCACCAAGCCATCATAACTTCATAATTGCAAGTGCTAGTCAGGAGTGCTTGCAGTTAAAGGGACATTTGCACAACCTGTGAGGCCATCGGACCCCCTTGATGCCCAGGGCACCCAGTGTATTGCATGAGTGGGCCCCTTGATGCGACGGTCCCCATAGCAGCATACAGTTGTTACACCCCTGGTTGTAATGATAGACCTGTGATGTCATCTTTAAAACGCAAAGGGGACCTGTCATTCGGGGGACTGGAGCAAAACGTCCTATACCCTGTAATGTCTGACATACTTACCATTCTGGTCTGGTCCATTCTCTGGATGCCGCTGCGGTCACAGAGAAATCGATGATTTATTATGCAAATGAACGCAGGTGACTCCATAGTCTGGCCTACTCTTCGTCTCCTTCGGCTTGATTGGCGTTCTTCTTCATCGTTTTCTTACTTCTTTCTTGCTCATTTAAATATTGAGTGGTAAAAAAAGAAGTGACAATTTCTCTGCTACAAGAGCTTTATTACAGGTTATTGGCCTTTTTGCCCTGGTCCCCTGTGTGACAGCTTCCCTTTAACTGATTCAACTTAACTTTCTTCCCATTTCTTTCCCAATCTCTAGCCATTAGTTTTCAAGCCCAATATGCAAAATATGGTTTATGGTTTTTTTTCATTTTTTTTTTTAACTTATTACTGGCTTAGTAGATAGTTTTATGGGATAGTTTCCCATAAAATTACTAACACTAACCTCCTTGAAGAAGTAAGTACTTTTTTGACTCAGAACACCTAAAATGATGCCATAGGATTAGGGTGGCAAAGTTTGGTGTTATCAGGGTGAGAAAGAAGAAAATCCAATGGCACTCCACGAGAGTCATAGAATTTTAACATTTCATTATTGAAAAAAAAAAAAAGGCAACAGGTTTTTCCCCTCCATACTTTTTTTTATAACCAGATATAAACCAAGCAGCAACAGCCTAGTATTACCAGGACAGAAAGTGCCATGGGTTTTGGTCCTTGCATAATAAGACTAGCCTGTAGCCACCTCAGTCCCAGGACATCATGTTAGATATATCAGGCCTGATGGGACCTGGCTCTTCCCAGTACCCTTGGTGGTAGGTAATAAGAAGTGAGATAGTGTTAACTAAGCTCGGACAAGCATGCTAGCTCATCACTGGTCATAACCATAATCCTGAAGTCTGAGCGGATCCCAGGAATGTGGGAAAAAAACTCCTTACACATCGGCCTGGTGCTCTGTAATCCCAAACGTAAAACCTCCCAAAATGAATCTGTGTGGCTCTTGCTCCTTTGTAACACTAAGTGAGCATGCTTAGCTGGGGCAAGCAATGGAGGCGAGCATAGGGGTGTTTTACCAAGCTCAATGCTGAAGCGAGCAGCTCGTGATGCTTGGGTAAAGGTGGCCATACACTCCCAATAACTGACAAGCGGTTGGTTCGGCCTTCTTTTATACCTTTCACATTTTTTCGTTTTAATTTTTGTATATTTTTTCACTTGAAGGGATTTTGAAACGAAATAAAAAAAAAAAATTCGAACGAAAAATGTAATTGTTTAGCATGGGACACCTGGTTAAAGGCTCGAGGCTCCCATTAAAAAAATTGCTCGACTCGAGTAGCCAGCACTTCAGTATATAAGTGCTCATTTAACACTACCCTTTAGTAAACACTCACAATACATTTCTATGGATATTCTTTCCATTGGTTGCTTTTTCAATTTCTGCCTTTTAGGGGTTTTTTTTACGGCTGCTGGAGAAACACAGAAGGTTCTAGGCTGGACTTGATAAACCTTTGTCTTTTTTTAATCTCATCAACTACAATACATAACTATTATGGGTATGGTGGACTCTCTGCTCTGACCAATAGAGTGAACGTCCCTTTGTGATGTCCAATGTAAATTACTCCTATTTAAAAATCTCCAGTCTTCTTGTACTTATCAGCTGCTGTATATCCTGCAGGAAGTGAAGTATTCTCTCCAGTCTGACACAGTGCTCTCTGCTGCCACCTCTGTCCATATCAGGAACTGTCCAGAGAAGCAGCAGATCCCCATAGAAAACCTCTCCTGCTCTGGACAGTTCCTGACATGGACAGAGGTGGCCGCAGAAAGCACTGTGTCATACTTCCTGCAGAGCATATATCAACTAATAAGTACTGGAAGAATTTTTTTTTAAATAGAAGTAAATTACAAATCTATATAACCTTCTGAAACCAGTTGATGTGAAAGAAAAAACTTTCGCCAAAGTACCCCATTAACAACAGGATTGGAGCTTTGAATACTTGACTAAAGGAATGCTTCATTTTTTCTATTCTTATTATGTCAGCATATGGGAGTTTGTTGTTGAATATGTCTGGAATAAGATGAAATCCAGCCAGTTGCATTTAGTTTATACAGTGTATCTCCATATTGCATCAATGCCGATTGCTAAGTCTATCGCTTTGCCTGATTTCATCCTGACCTTTCTTCACACTGGGAACCTTTTGCTGCCATTTTTTGCCGGGCTTTAAATCCACTCTGTAATTTTCTGTCCTCTCTCGCGCGCGGCTGTCACGGCTTTGATTAATTCCGTGTAATGTTCTCTTCCACTTACAAGATCACCAGCAGAACACAATTTAAATACCTGACATTTTACGATTTCCATAACAAAGAAAGTAATAGGAAGAAAGAAGAACACAAGCCCATTATGGAGAGGGCAGATCGTGAAGGAGTAGATAGGGGCTCGCCAAGGACCCTTCCCGGCCCCCAACCTCTTTGTTTTCCTTTTGAAGCTTAATGAATCTCCTTATGTTTTAGACTTAAGAAAAACAAAGAAGAGATAAATGGAACAAAACGCATTGTGATCTATTTATATAGCGTTCTATCACGGCTTCCTTCGCGAGGTGTCAGTACGCAAGGAGTCACCTTGTCTGCACTTGGCGGCTTAGGGTTGTCACTCACTGGTGAATAGTTTGGGGTTATTTAAAGTTTGGAGACATTGAGGAGAAAAATAATCACAGTTCTGTCATCTAAAACTAGAGAGAAACATTAGACTTCTAATGGGACCATCCATCCAATGTGTATGGGAGTCTCAAACTCTTCAGCGAGAAAAATTTAGAGGGGTATTCTTATCTGGACTTGTTACCCCCTATCCAGCTTATTGCTGGGGGTTTGACTACCCAGACCCCCACTGATCCAGGGGTGATTACATTCTCGGGACCGGTGGGGGTCTGGGTGATCAAACCCCTAGCAATAAGCTTGTTATACCCAATCCAATGCACAGGAGATAACAAGTCTACTTTAAATGTTATTTCATGATCCAGTCTTCTCGATGGGTTGTTGGAGACCCCCCCCCCCTACACATTAGATGGATGATCAGATTAGAAATCTAATGTTTTTGTTTAGTTTTAGATGACAGAACAGTCATTGGTTAGGTTGTGGACTTTAAGTGGGTATCCATGGAAAAAACAACAAAAAGTAGGATCCAACCTCTGTTCCCTCTGCCAATCTCAGTATCAATCCCTGGCTTCTGAACTATGTATAGAGCCGCACTCGCAGCTCTATTCATTCCTTTGGAGCTGACAGAAAGAGCCAAGTTCAGCACTCTTTTTGCGTACTCGGCTCTTTCCGTTGCTCCATAGGGATGAATGGTCACATACCGTACCGCGGCTCTATTCATTACACAGAAACCGGGGCCCGATACGAAGATCATGGGGGGAACTGAGGTCGGACTCCCCCGTGATCGCCTACTTTTCTTCAATCCTGTGGATAGCGGGATTGATCTTGTGTATTTGACTCGTACCTGACTCATCTTCTGCCTGACGCTTGTGTAATATAATGACTCTCCTGTTCCTGACCTGGATTGCTGACCTGTGCCACCATGTCTTGTCTTTCTTGCCCGTATCTTACTATGATCCATGCCTAGACCTAGATCTGTAGTTCGGTGAGCTTTTTCCGGTTTCCTCTTTTTAGTTGGTAACAATGGTATTCCATTTGGTCTTCTTATGGTGTAAAGCATCAACTTCAAGCAAAGACGTCTTCACAAGACCATAGTCGTATCACAAGGTTATTAGAGAGTGGGGGTATACCAGTCACTTAATGTTCTGACTTTTTGCTAATGAATTCTGATCAGTGAGGTTTCCATAGATCGGCCATATTCCTTCTTTGCCTATTGATGCCCAAGCTGTAACGCCGCCCCATTCATGTTACCAACCACATGGGTCGATCTTCTAGAATGACCACAAGGTTTAGGTATAACTATAATATCATATGACAGAGAATTATGTGATTTATAAAATTCCATCCCAAAACAGGACGATTACCCCCAAACGGAAACACATAATTTGTCGGCCTCTCGTCCTAGTCAGGCAGGCCATGACATTTTGTGGCGTAAAATAAACTGGTATTTTTTTCCAAATGTCTTGTGAACTTTATTTGGCTTGTGTAATTGCAGAGATTCTATAAAACTGAAGGTTTTAAGAGTGCGAAAAAAAAAAAACCCCACCATGCTACCTTGAGTCAAAGGAATACATTATAAATTGAAGATGCACTAAGTGGCCTCAGAGCTGGGAATGACAGCTGGCTTAGTGCCCGGAATCTATAAATGGCTATGTGCAGATTTCTAAAAGTCTACAGAAGGAGCTGAGATTTTGTCATTTGGTAATCAAAATGACAAGATATAAGGCGAGTAAAACTGCAGATGCTAAGAATTTTAGAAATACGACACTCAAGTTCTCAGGGATCATTATAAAGTTGAATAGGGACTCGTTGAAATTTTTCGAGTTCCAATTTTTCTGAAAATTTTATCCGTGGTATCAGTCATAGCTAAAAGGGTCAAATATAAAAGAGAGAGAGAAAAAAAATTTAGCTCACCATATCCTGAAGTAATGATCAGATGGCGATGAGGAACGAGGCGATCTGGCCAGACATGCTCTCCATAGACTGGGAATGTAATAAGGAGCTGCTGACCTAGAAAATACTTCCTTCATTATAGAGCCATGACTGAGGACTAAGGAAGATTTATAAGTCCGAAACCAACAAACCAAGTCTTGGAAGATCCCTACTTTATTCCCTAACAGGGGCATATCTGGATAAGTGGAAGCCGGCAGGACATTTGCCCTTCAAGCCTACTATGTGTTCAAATTGTCTGAGGACGGTGCCGTAACATCAGTCTTTTCTTACAGAAGGAAGACCTTCTGGCCATTGCCAAACTACTACCATGTATTATTGTCCATCCCTAACAAACCCTTATGTAAAATATAAAAAGGAAAGGGCTGCTGTGTGATCTGGCATCCTGCTCTCCACTCCTACTCTCTCTACAGGCTGCCACCTCCTCAGAATAACAGCTGAAAGCGGGGCCAGAGAGCAAGATGTCCAGCCCTAACAAATCCCTTATGTAAAATATAAAAAGGAATGGGTAATCTCAAGAAATAAATCAGTGATCTCTCCATATTACATGGTCCAGGATGCTGAGATACAAGATGCCACTGGTTCAGGTCCTCACCGTTCTTTGGCGGACAATTATATGCAAAAAAAATTCAAAGATGAGAACCCGGACATAGAGTGGACATTTATGCACGCTACGGTATGTAATATGTTTATTTATTTATTTTTATATGTTTTATTTATATAATGTGAAAGAGGGGTGATTTTAATTTTTATTTGGGGAGGGGCTCTGGGGTATTTATAAAAACATTTTCACTTTTTTTAAACACATTTTAAGCCCCCCTGGTGGACTTTGACCTGCAATACTTAGATTGCAAACACTGTACAATGCTGCCATATGCTGGCATAGCATTGATCAGTGTTATAGGTGTTCTCCTCATTGAGCCTGCCTGTGGCCTGTGGCAGAATCAATGATCAGAAAGCCGATCAGACCCCATGGAGGAAGGTAAGAGACCTACGGCGGTCCAATACAGTGATCAGGACTCCCGCAGTCCTGATCGGTATGTGACAGGGGACTGCCGCTGTCACTTACATCTAAACCCGATCGCTGCAGCCTGTCATTAATAGTGAGGGCCGGGCTGCTCACTGCTGCCCACCTCCTATGCTCCTATCCGGAGCGGAACGTCCTTCCACGGCCCCACATCGTGCCATGTAAAAGGACCTCCCAAGGATAGCTCACAACCAAATGGTTTGGTAGAACACCAGGACCACATCTGTTGCCTGGTTACAGAGAAATAATAATATTGTACCATAATAATAGAATAATAATCTGTTTATAGTATAGTAGTAGGATAAGAATACTAGGAAAGCGGCTGCAGCGGACTTGTAGGCTCCATTCCACCCGGCCATCTCTCTAACAGCAGAGGAGGTGCTCACCGCTGAAGTGTCGTCTCATTCTCCTCAGAGACATCTCAAGTGGAACATTATGTGCCATTACAATAAGATATAATATTTGAGCACAAAAAAAGATCAGATCTATTTCACTTTATTAAAAGTAATTAAATTTGTTCTCCCAGGACGATTTCTTTGATTAGTCTCATTTTCATTTCCGTTGGCAATTTTAATTTGTTTAAATGTAATCTGCTGTAATCTCGAAAATGACGCGAAGATCCATAATGAGGTGAACAAGCTCCAATATCGCCGCTCGCTCTCCTCCTCTTGTTTGGCAAACGCAAGAATTCCTGGGGACCGGAAAACAAATATATGCAAAGTCTAATATGTTTACCGGCAGAAATGGCGGATCTTGTAGATAAGGACTACAGGTGGCGCCTCCGGAGACCTGTACAGGTGGGATCTGAAAGTGTTAGTTACTGGCGTGCCCTACAGGTATTACCTATACACATCTACTGTAGGTGGCTTCTAAAAGTGGCAATACTCCAACCCTAATGCAGGAGATTTTTAGAGGGGGTCTATAGCAGGTGACTCCTAGCTTCTGTCGATAGATATCAGGTGGTGTTTATGGGTAGTACCACTTAGTACCGACTCTTTACCCACAATCTGACCCCCGAAACTTCTTGTACCTTCGGATAGCTGCTTTTAATCCAAGATGAGATGAGATGAGGTGATGCAGTTATTGTCCTAAAAAACAACTTTTAAACTTGCAGCCCTGTGTCAAATTGGTGTGGCCTAAAGTGTCCATGCCCAAGGATTGCACCGCCTCTCCTTCCCTCCTCCCCACCCTCCTCACCACTAGGAATGGCAGGATTTCTCCTATTCATCACTTGTCTGAACACTGCACATGTGCCTTAATGATCCAGCACATTTGCACTGCTTAGACAAGTGATGAATAGGAAAAATCCTACCCAGGGGCATTCCTAATGATGAGGACGGTGGGGAGGAAGGACGGAGGGGTGCCGCAAGCCTAGGGCACTAAACAAGCCTGGGGCAAGTTTAAAAGTTGTTATTTAGGCCAATAACTGCACCACCCGCCGAACGGACCCCAGGACACAGATCTTGGATTAAAAGCAGCTATCCAAAGGTACAAGCAGTTGGGGGGGGGGGGGGGGGAGGTAGATTGTGGGTACAGAGTCGCTTTAAAGGAGTTTTTCAGCCTAAAGTGATTGATAGCCTACCCTGAGGATAGGTCATCATTCGCAGACTGGACGTGGAGGACTGGGTGTCACCCCCATTAATCAGTGGGGGCCATCTATTGGCGGGGTGCACCTAGAAACCATTGGCTCCTTCCACTGTGCAGAGATTGGATCCACTACCAAAGTTCAGCTTTGGTTCACTTAAATGGGACCTGACATGCAGTAATGCCACACTGATAGTTAGCACACTGACTGCGGAATCTGTAGGCGCTATACAAACAGATATAACTCTCAAAAGGACCTCTTTTTTTTTACTCTTTAATTCTTCTTTATTTAATTTTAAAAAGAAACAACTATACGTCACATTTTTTTTAGGATCACATATCCAGTTAAAAAATAATCTCTACTAGAGATGAGAGAACCTGGAGCATGCTGGAGTCCATCCAAACCTGATGGTTTGGCATTTGATTAGCGGTGGCTGCTGAAGTTGGATAAAGCCCTAAGGCTATGTGGAAATCATGGATATAGTCATTGGCTGTGTCCATGTTTTCCAGACAACCTTAGAGCTTTATCCAAGTTCAGCAGCCCCCGCTAATCAAATACCGAACGTTCGGGTTCGGATCAGATCTTGGTGTGTCTTCACATAGCTTTTTTGCTACACATTCCTCATAAAACTTGATCTTCCCCACCAAGGCTTTCCATTCGTTAATATCTGGGGGAAAGTTACTATACCATTTACGGAAAATAAAGACGTTCACAATAGAACATAGCTTATTAACTAGTGTGTAGCTACTCCCGTCCTCCGAGAAACCACCCAAAAGTACATTAGCAACCCTTTCCCCCAGAGTAATAGATAGAGACTCTTGAATATAAGTTCTCACCTTCTTCCAGAATTGTTGTACATTAACACCCCCCCAAATCGAAAGGACCTCTAAGTAAAGATGAGTGAATTGTCTCAGGACTAGAGATGAGAGCAACTTAACTAGGCTGGAGTCCGACCATTCGACATTTGAATAATGTTGTCTAAAGAAGTTGGGTGCAGCCCCAGGGAGTGCGAGAAAACATGGATACAAGATAGGCCACCCATGGATACAACCATAGGGCATAGGCTGTATACAGTACATGTTCTCCCTAACTCCCCAAGGCTGCCGGCAACCTCTTCCGTATTCAAATGTCGAATGATCAGATTTGACGATTAGACGGGATAAGTTACATTTGTTACACATTCCCCCAAAAATCTGAATGAGAAACTTTTGGGATTTGTTGAGTTGATTTAGTGATCGGAAGGGTTAGGGTTATACTGTCTCGCTGTTGATACTGTCCTAGGAGACGACATAGTGTCGTATAACTCAACTTTTCAGGGCAATTAAGGAACTTTGAAATCTGACGGCCGATGTGATCTAATTAGACCAGAAGTGGATTTCGAGAACTTCACTCCCCTCTTCCCTAAGGCGTTAGGACCAGGCACGCTTCCCAGTCATCCTAGAATTAGGATAAAGAGATACTCACATTATTGTCAGCACTTAGTCTTGTTGTATTAGTTCTGTTAGGCTGATTCCACCCTACGTCAGACAGATCTGTTGGATGAATACATAAAGGGGAGTCCCCCAAGTATATGTCCAACATGTAGCTATCATGGCTGCCACTTAGTGACATACAATACATCATATGTAGGGTCCCATGTAGAGATGAGGGGATCTTGAGCACGCTCTGCATCTGATTACTGGTGGCTGGAGACATTGGATGCAGCCATATAGTCATGTGCTAAATAATAAAACACTGGGTAACACTGCTGCCGAAAAGGACCTGGGGGTATTGGTGGACATTGGCGTGTATTCCGTAGTGTGCATGCACCCTTACACAGTAGGGTTTCCCAAGGTTGAACCTGATGGACACTTGTCTTCTTTCAACCTTATTAACTAGGTTACCATGTTACTATAAGACTGGCTGGAAAACACAGAGACAGCCATAGGCCATAGGCTGCATCCAGGACTCCCTAGAGCTTCATCCAACTTCTTCAGCCACCGGTAACCATATGCTGAGCGTTCAGATGAACCCGACCATGATCTAGTACAGGTGGAGAGCACCAGCATGGAGGTCATTGTGTACAATGTATCTGATTCAGACGCCATCCTTGAATCACAGCAGCACCGTACTGCACTTACATCATCGGAAACCTGAAGACGGAGCGGCATAAATATATCATTTGAAGTTTTCTTTCCTCGATCCCTAATGAGCCTCATTATATATTAATGGGAATTACATGTATATTTTACAGAATGCATCCACCTTGCCATAACTCCACATCAGACACCGGTATCCAGACAGGTCTTATCATGAACCTCATCTTCCCTCCCAGTAATAGGGCAGACATCCCTATGATAGAAATGACTTCTGTCAGGGGACTCTCTTATTTATGAGTACAGTTGTAGTGAGCCCCCGGATGGTGTTATAGCGGTGGGACGGCCGGTCACTTGCTAGATGGAACGGTGACGCCACTCCTGTGGTGGATGGCAGAGATACAGCCGGACCTTAGGGGTTTGTCATGTGACGCCAGTGCCTGGTGGGCACACGGGTGTGATGGCACGCCTGCTTTAAAGGTGTAAGGCCAGTTGTACCCTTTTCCCCTGTGGTCGGTATCCTGTCGGGTTGCTACTGGGTCCCTTGGGATAATGTAGTCAAGGATGATATAGTCACAGATGGCCAGAGTGGTGTAGTGACCCTCCCGGATAGTAGGGCCCGCCACCCACAGAAAGGGGAGATTTCCCAAGGTTGCGGTGTATATGCTGTGCAGGTGGTAGTGAATAATCACAGACTCTGTTGATAACGTTGGCTTGGTGTACTATCTGCAAATGTGCAACAGATAATACAGAAGTGCGTAGATATACACTCCACAAAGTTCCAATAAATACTGAGATGTAAAGCCACCAGATCTGCTTGATAAGTGTTGAGTAGGAGGTAATAGAGTTGATAAGGTTGTACTGAGTAGTAGAGAGGAGGGTGCTGTGAGAGTCTCAACCCAAGTAGTAATGACCTCTGCCGAGATGTTGGAGTGTATAGAGGAATACTTGTAGAAGAAAAAGAAGACAACATGTGCTCGTGTATTGACTTTCCTATAGTCTTCACACCGCCTTATGCCCACTAGCTTTGGCTGAACCGTACTAATGGGTGACACAGGCCCCAGACCTTGTTACCTGGGATGAGCAGTGTGCTGAGGGTTTCCTGCTGACACTCGCACTGCGAGATGGAGTTCATAGACTTTCCAGTAACTTTGCTCCACCCGGTTCAGTTCCTAGCTCTTTGGCTTTGTACTGGATACTGTCCTGCACTGTTGTAACTCCTAATCCTCGGTGAGGGTTGAGGTGATCTGTTAGCTAGTCCTCTCCTAAAGGGCTTAGCGCTGCATTATACAGGGTATAGGCACTTTAAGAAAGAAGTTTGTAAGAGGGCACTGTCCCGCGTCCTACCCATGCGGGGTACTGACTAAGACTAGGACTTTTCTCTATAGGGAATCTGGTAGAGGGCTCAACTAAGACTCCTCCTTCACCCAAGGGACTAACTTCCTATCCAGCGTGTAAGGTGCGCTGTGGTTGGGTGGAAAAAGTGCAACAGAAGAGTATAGAGGGAGGAGGTAATAGGACAGAAGAAAGTAAAGATCCTACTGGTTCACAGAATCTGGTACACATAAACACAATAACCCTTTGTGACACTTCAGCTGTGCAGCTTCCATAGTTCAATATACAATACAGCGACATCTAGTGGTCATCTTTAAGTAGTACTTAAAGTCTTTTATTTCTGGAGTACCTTAAAAATGCCCACCAAACAAAGATTGTCCATTAAGATTCAGGGTACACATTCAACTTTTAAGAGTCACTTGACACAGCGTTCAAATTCTTTATAATTTATAAAACAGCACCAGTAGCAATCACTGTAGTGACCCTCCCCCAAAAAGTGATATATATATATATATATATATCGTAAAAATCAAAGTCTGTCTGTCTGTCTGTCCTTCTGTCTGTCTGTCTGTCCCATATAGACTTCCAAACGCCTGAACGGTTTGACCCCAAATTTGGCCCACAGATACATTGAGTGCCCGGGAAGGCTTAAGCGAAGGTCCTGTCCCCGCCAGATGTACAGGAGAGGAGGGGGAGGGGGAAGAGCAGCGCCCCATAGAGATGAATGGGAAAATCTCCTCACTGCAAACACAGGTGATATAAATAGCTGCAGCAGACACGGCAGTTGGAGCCTTAGCAACCAATAGGATTACTGCTTTCATTTTCACAGGGAGCTGGAATGTGAATGGTTGCTAGGGCAGCTGCCTCACAACATCCACAGTAATAACTGGTAGACCCCCTACTCCAACTATACAGTACATGTATACAGGACCCCCTACTCCAACTATACAGTTCATGTATATACAGGGCCCCCTACTCCATCTATACTGTACATGTATACAGGACCCCCTACTCCATCTATACTGTACATGTATACAGGACCCCCTACTCCATCTATACTGTACATGTATACAGGACCCCCTACTCCATCTATACAGTACATGTATACAGGGCCCCCTACTCCATCTATACTGTACATGTATACAGGACCCCCTACTCCCTCTATACTGTACATGTATACAGGATCCCCTACTCCATCTATACAGTACATGTATATACAGGAACCCCTACTCCATCTATACTGTACATGTATACAGGACCCCCTACTCCATCTATACAGTACATGTATACAGGACCCCCTACTCCATCTATACAGTACATGTATACAGGACCCCCTACTCCATCTATACAGTACATGTATATACAGGGCACTACAGGTATACCAAACTTTGACTGGATAACACTGCCACACCACACCTGACCAATACCACCATACTATGACTGGAAAAAACTGCTATACCAGACCTGACCAATACCGCCATTCTGTAGCTGGATAACACTGCCATACCAGACCTGACCAATACCGCCATACTGTGACTGGATAACACCACTATACCAGACTTGACCAATACCGCTACACTGTGACTGGAGAACACCGCCACACCAGACCTGACCAATACCGCCATACTGTGACTGCATAACACCGCCATACCAGACATGACCAATACCGACACACTGTGACTGAATAACACTTCCATACCAGACCTGACCAATACCGCCATACTGTGACTGGATAACACCGCTATACCAGACCTGACCAATACCGCCATACCCCCCTCGAAAAGACACCAGATTTTCTGGCAAGTCTGAACAGGAGGGTACTGCCCCTCTGCAAGGTGCTACCCTACGCACCAGACCATGGGTGCCTAATGGTAAATACGACCCTGCAGGTATACAGGACACTACAGGTATACAGGACCCCGAAACTATACACTACAGGTGCACGGGACCTCCACCAACTATATACTAAAGGTATACAGGACCCCAAACTTTACACTACAGGTATACAGGACCCCAAAACTATACACTACAGGTATACAGGACCTCCTTCAACTATATACTTCAGGTATACAGGACCTCCACCAACTATATACTACAGGCATACATGACCCCAAACTATACACTACAGGTATACAGGACCCCAAAACTATACACTACAGGTATACAGGAACTCTACCAACTATATACTACAGGTATATAGGACCCCAAACTATACACTACAGGTATACAGGACCTCAAAACTATACACTGCAGGTAAACAGCACCTTCACCAACTCTATACTACAGGTATACAGGACCCCAAAGCTATATACTACAGGTATAAAGGAACTCCACCAACTCTATACTACAGTTATATAGGACCCTCAAACTATGCACTACAGGTATACAGGACCCCAAACTATACACTACAGGTATACAGGACCCCAAAACTATACACTACAGGTATACAGGAACTCTACCAACTATATACTACAGGTATATAGGACCCCAAACTATACACTACAGGTATACAGGACCTCAAAACTATACACTGCAGGTAAACAGCACCTTCACCAACTCTATACTACAGGTATACAGGACCCCAAAGCTATATACTACAGGTATAAAGGAACTCCACCAACTCTATACTACAGTTATATAGGACCCTCAAACTATGCACTACAGGTATACAGGACCCCCAAACTATATACTACAGGTATACAAGACCTCCACCAATTATACACTACAGGTATCCAGGACCCTCAAACTATAAACTACAGGTATACAAGACCTCCACCAACTATACATTACAGGTATACAGAACCCCCCGAACTATACAGTACAGGTATACAGGACCTTCACCAACTGTACACTGCAGGTATACAGGACCTCCCTCAACTATACACTACAGGTATACAGCCCCCCCAGCTACACACTACAGGTATAGAGGACCCCCCCAACTATACACTATAGGTATACAGCCCCCCCCAACTATGCACTACAGATATGCGAGACCCCTAAAAACTATACATTGTGGGTATACAGAACCCCTCCAACTATACACTACAGGTATACACTAATTCCACTGATTAACTCAGATGAAACAATACCTTTAGCTTAGCCTCCTGGGCACCTTAGAACAAATCTAATTAACACACTGACACTTTATACCCGGGCAGCGCCGGGTACATTTTCTAGTAAAATATAAAAATATAAAAAAAAACAAAAAACTTTGGGATCCATGTAGCTTGTCGTTTGGCTTGTAATATTGTGTTACTCATTTTTTATTATTATTATTATTATTATTATTATTATTATTATTATTATTATTATTATCAAGCAACCCAAGAGTTTTATATATTTGATTATGCTACATCTGTCTTATGTAATACTTATAATACTAGAGTAATGTAATAAAAAAATGTGCACATAAATGCAGGGCCAATCTTAGAACACCTAACAACTACATATAAAGAAATATAGACCCCCCCCCCCCCCACACACACAGCAGCGCCGGGTACATTTTCTAGTATATATATATATATATATATATATATATATATATATATATATATATATAAATATATATATATACACTGTATATATGTCACTTGACTTGTGCCCCTTCCCCAATGGCTATTTGTAACAAATTCCTTGTGTAACTTCATCCTATAAATATATAATTGGCTAAAAGAACAAAACTTTAAGATGCAGTTTGGGTCTTTATCACCTCGGAGAATCCAAAGCCCCCAAAGAGGTTGAATTAACAGCGAGATTCACAGCCCTTCAAACGACCGGAGTGAAGTTGCTTTAACAGCAGCCTCCAGTTTATGGCCTCTCTCCTTGTAAAACAATCCTTTCATCCTTAAAGCTTTGGGGAGGGAGGTGACATTAATTTCATCTGGAGAAGCTTCTTATACAGACCCGTCCTGATTTATCCTCCTCGAGGCCGGTTTAACAGAGCCAGGTGCATTCAAAAATTCTCAAAAAGACAGTCCGAGATGTTTTACCAACATGACGGCACAGAGGGTAGAGGGTCCAAGTGATCGCAGCTCGAATACTCTAATCATCAAAGATAAGATGGATCATGATATGTGTAACTTTTTACAAGGAAAACATACTTACTTCGCTTTTTATTCTCTGGATGAGCTGCAGTTTGGCAGCCTTCATGTCTACAGGCCTGGCCAGAAGCCCCAAAGGGTCCATGTCTGGTTACAGGGGTCTTGTCCTAATTTTCCCACAGTTTATTTTTCTCCTTAACGTCATCTTCTTTCTTTCATTGGACTATAATATGTCCACATGGATATAATCTTGGAATAACATGAGCTGATGAGCCCCAAGTGATCCCAGACCAACTCTGAATAAGGGAAGATTGGCCAGTCCTCACTCCAAGCTATCCCTCAAGTAACTCACTGACTTCCTCTTAGAAGGAGAAACTGAACCTCCATTAAACACATTTCCTCACTCAAGGGCAGGGTTAGGTAAGTGTATGGGTATAGGGGCATGGGAAATCCCTCTAACTCACCTAGTACAAGTGCAACTATCAGAATAAGAACAATATAAAACAGAGAACAAAAACAGCAAAACAAGATAAATACACACTACAATGTGACACATTATCCACCAACCAATTTACAGCACTTGAAGGAACGTAGTAGGACAATGCATGCAATGCATCGGAGAAATAGTATCCTCTCCTCAGCTGAATCTGATGCATCTCTGGATATAGACTACAGTATGTGAGGAGGGCGAATAGGAAGCGTCATTAAGTTATCATGAGATAGAATCTCCAGAAATGTTGCAATGAAAGAGATGTATAGCTTAAAATTGTTAGACGTTTCATCTATCTATCTATCTATCTCCTATCTATCTCCTATCTATCTATCTATCTATCTATCTATCTATCTATCTATCTATCTATCTCCTATCTATCTCCTATCTATCTATCTATCTATCTATCTATCTATCTATCTATCTATCTATCTATCTATCTATCTCCTATCTATCTATCTATCTATCTCCTATCTATCTATCTATCTCCTATCTATCTATCTATCTATCTCCTATCTATCTATCTATCTCCTATCTATCTATCTATCTATCTATCTATCTATCTATCTCCTATCTATCTCCTATCTATCTATCTATCTATCTATCTCCTATCTATCTCCTATCTATCTCCTATCTATCTATCATCTCCTATCTATCTATCTCCTATCTATCTATCTATCTATCTATCTATCTCCTATCTATCTCCTATCTATCTATCTATCTATCTATCTATCTATCTATCTATCTATCTATCTCCTATCTATCTCCTATCTATCTATCTATCTATCTATCTATCTATCTATCTATCTATCTATTATCTATCTATCTATCTATCTCCTATCTATCTCCTATCTATCTATCTATCTATCTATCTATCTATCTATCTATCTCCTATCTATCTATCTATCTATCTATCTATCTATCTATCTATCTATCTATTATCTATCTATCTATCTATCTATCTCCTATCTATCTCCTATCTATCTATCTATCTATCTATCTATCTATCTATCTATCTATCTATCTATCTCCTATCTATCTATCTATCTATCTATCTATCTATCTATCTATCTATCTATCTATCTCCTATGTCTCTATCTATCTATCTTCTATCTATCTATCTATCTATCTATCTATCTATCTATCTATCTCCTATCTATCTATCTATCTATCTATCTATCTATCTATCTATCTATCTATCTATCTCCTATGTCTCTATCTATTATCTATCTATCTATCTATCTATCTATCTATCTATCTATCTTCTATCTATCTATCTATCTATCTCCTATCTATCTATCTATCTATCTAAAAAATCCGCAATGGAGTGCACTCTCTATAGATGAATCAGGGTGCCAGCGGCTGAAGACTGGATCCACGTCTTCCCTTATACAAAGAACAGAGTTCCGCTGCACTCCTTCGGTGAAAAAATAAGTGTTTTATTTCATAGCAAAAAGTTTACAAACTGCAACGTTTCAGTCTCATCACGAGACCTTTCTCAAGCATAGTGTAGTGAGTATCACATCATATTTATACACACATGTGTTAAATTCAATTAAGTGCCAATTAGCATAATAGACTTGGTTCAAACAAAATACATAGTAAGGTCCCGGTTAGGACAATAATTGTGTCATCTGTATTGTCGCTGTGCTCTATATACAAAATTCATAATATTCATATTTGTGCAAAGTGACAAATTAAAATCATTCCTTAGTGTAGGGCGGAGTCAGCCACCATTCGCCACTGCTTTGGTTCATGAATTCAAGGTACGGCCCTCTTCATGTCGTTCAATCAAATCAGCATATAGGCGCCTGCGTGTACATCTCCTCACTGGGCACCAACTTTGTAAATGGATATACAAGTGTTGTCATGGGCGGTCCTAGGGGAGCACGTCATCATAATACAAACATTCCGGTAAGAAGAGTGATAAGTACATCTGTTGCACGATCTTATCCTGAGTTAAGTGTCAATCTGAACACTGCTCTATTAGGGATCCTGGGGAGAAAACTACATGGAACTCCATCCTTAATACTCTGGGTTTTCTGGCCTGACACCACGTCCAAGGTGCACGCACCATGGCGCGGTGAAAGTGTCAGAAAAAGGGTGTCTCAACTGTTTCACAGTAAAGTGACACAGGAGGCTCCCCATTCAACTTGCCCAAACCCAAAAATTAGTAGTAGTAGCTCCTCCCTATCCCTACTGGATAATATTTCCCACCGGTTTAGATGCGTTGTCCCCTTTTTTTTAATTGAAGGTCTTAGCAGTGGTTCATGGTGGTTTTCTCACGCTCCATGCAAATTCTAGGAAAAAGAAAAAAGAAAGGATATGAATACTCATATAACACCAGAGTACAAGACAGAATAGTTGGATCAATGCCAGAGGACAACCTCATTGGGAAAACCGACAAATTATTTATACATCTTGACATTAATTTTAAATTCCACGTTTAGACCATATGGCTGAAGTGTATTTAAACGGAAAATCCATGATAATTCACGTTTTTTTAAAATTGTTACACGATCACCTCTCCTTTGTGGTTGAGGAATATGATCCAGGATCATGAACCTTAGATCCTTTTCACTGTGTCCCATCTCAGAAAAATGCTTGGACACAGGAAGGTCCATTCTCCCCTTTCTGATAGAGTAACGATGTTGGTTCAATCTAGTGCGCATGTCACAAGTAGTCTCCCCTACGTATAGCAACTTGCAGGGGCACCAAAGTACATATACGATCCACTTGGAGGTACAGGTGAGATAAAATCTAATATTATAGACTCTATTGGTTTGTGGATGTACAAATTCTGAACCCCTCACCATGTAGGTACATGTTAAGCATTGTCTACATGGATAAGAACCTTTGCCCTTAACCATAAGATACTGCTGTCCAGTTCTATCATGTTTTTTAATATCTGTTTTAACCAGTTTGTCCTTCAGACTAGTTCCTCTTCTGTATGACATGAGAGGAGGACATTGGAATTCATCAAGCGCATGAAAACTACGCTTGACGATATTCCAATGTTGTCTGATAATGTCTGCAATTTTTGGAGAGAGATCAGTATATACTGACACAAAGGGGATTCTCTTAATCTTCTCTTTGGTTTGGATGCTTTCAGTATTGTACAACTTTTCTGTCACCCCAGACCGATGGTCAGGAGTCTTCCCTTTAGTCAGATGCTAAGGGCAAAACGTATCACCAACTTACCTGATAGACTTGAGACTACATTAAATCAGATGACAGAAGAGTTCCAGAGAAGGGGTTACCCTGATGATCTGTTGAAAAAACATAGAGAAAAGTTGTACAATACTGAAAGCATCCAAACCAAAGAGAAGATTAAGAGAATCCCCTTTGTGTCAGTATATACTGATCTCTCTCCAAAAATTGCAGACATTATCAGACAACATTGGAATATCGTCAAGCGTAGTTTTCATGCGCTTGATGAATTCCAATGTCCTCCTCTCATGTCATACAGAAGAGGAACTAGTCTGAAGGACAAACTGGTTAAAACAGATATTAAAAAACATGATAGAACTGGACAGCAGTATCTTATGGTTAAGGGCAAAGGTTCTTATCCATGTAGACAATGCTTAACATGTACCTACATGGTGAGGGGTTCAGAATTTGTACATCCACAAACCAATAGAGTCTATAATATTAGATTTTATCTCACCTGTACCTCCAAGTGGATCGTATATGTACTTTGGTGCCCCTGCAAGTTGCTATACGTAGGGGAGACTACTTGTGACATGCGCACTAGATTGAACCAACATCGTTACTCTATCAGAAAGGGGAGAATGGACCTTCCTGTGTCCAAGCATTTTTCTGAGATGGGACACAGTGAAAAGGATCTAAGGTTCATGATCCTGGATCATATTCCTCAACCACAAAGGGGAGGTGATCGTGTAACAATTTTAAAAAAACGTGAATTATCATGGATTTTCCGTTTAAATACACTTCAGCCATATGGTCTAAACGTGGAATTTAAAATTAATGTCAAGATGTATAAATAATTTGTCGGTTTTCCCAATGAGGTTGTCCTCTGGCATTGATCCAACTATTCTGTCTTGTACTCTGGTGTTATATGAGTATTCATATCCTTTCTTTTTTCTTTTTCCTAGAATTTGCATGGAGCGTGAGAAAACCACCATGAACCACTGCTAAGACCTTCAATTAAAAAAAAGGGGACAACGCATCTAAACCGGTGGGAAATATTATCCAGTAGGGATAGGGAGGAGCTACTACTACTAATTTTTGGGTTTGGGCAAGTTGAATGGGGAGCCTCCTGTGTCACTTTACTGTGAAACAGTTGAGACACCCTTTTTCTGACACTTTCACCGCGCCATGGTGCGTGCACCTTGGACGTGGTGTCAGGCCAGAAAACCCAGAGTATTAAGGATGGAGTTCCATGTAGTTTTCTCCCCAGGATCCCTAATAGAGCAGTGTTCAGATTGACACTTAACTCAGGATAAGATCGTGCAACAGATGTACTTATCACTCTTCTTACCGGAATGTTTGTATTATGATGACGTGCTCCCCTAGGACCGCCCATGACAACACTTGTATATCCATTTACAAAGTTGGTGCCCAGTGAGGAGATGTACACGCAGGCGCCTATATGCTGATTTGATTGAACGACATGAAGAGGGCCGTACCTTGAATTCATGAACCAAAGCAGTGGCGAATGGTGGCTGACTCCGCCCTACACTAAGGAATGATTTTAATTTGTCACTTTGCACAAATATGAATATTATGAATTTTGTATATAGAGCACAGCGACAATACAGATGACACAATTATTGTCCTAACCGGGACCTTACTATGTATTTTGTTTGAACCAAGTCTATTATGCTAATTGGCACTTAATTGAATTTAACACATGTGTGTATAAATATGATGTGATACTCACTACACTATGCTTGAGAAAGGTCTCGTGATGAGACTGAAACGTTGCAGTTTGTAAACTTTTTGCTATGAAATAAAACACTTATTTTTTCACCGAAGGAGTGCAGCGGAACTCTGTTCTTTATCTATCTATCTATCTATCTATCTATCTATCTATCTCCTATCAAATCAAATCAAATCAGCTTTATTGGCAGGTCTTAATAGCATATTAGCATTGCCAAAGCAAATAGGAGATTTTGGGGGGATGGGTAGGGAAGATGGGTAGGGATGGGGGGTAGGGACGGAAGTCTGTGGTATATCGTATGTGACGGAATGGGGGGGGGGGATACCGGGGGTCAGGTAGTTGGAGTCCATGATGTATCACGCTCCTCTCAGTTTATGGCAGGCAGTGACGTATTGTGCCGCTATAGTTGCTGTGGTCTCTTCTTCCCCCAGCAGGATGGGTAGTTTCTCTTCCTCCTCGATGGTGGAGAAGCCTGGAAGGAGATTGGAGAGTCTCCTATAGTGAGTGTCCCTTACTGCTGAGTATTTGGGGCAGTGTAGCAGGAAGTGGGCCTCATCCTCCACGGCCTCCTGGTCGCACTGCTGGCACAGTCTGCTCTCCCTGGGCTTGTACGTCTGTCGGTGCCGCCCTGTTTCAATGGCCAGGTTGTGGGCGCTCAGTCTGTAGCGGCTCAGGGTTTTCCGCTCTCTGTGGTTGGGTAGTTTCTCCAGATACGGGGCCAGTCTGTAATCCCTCTGTAGCCTCTGGTATATGGTCAGTTTCTGGGATCCTCTTATGTTGTTCCTCCAGACGCTGATGTAATCCTCCTTCTCCTTGTCTATCATCTTACAGATTTGGCTTTTCGTGATGATGTGCTGGTTGGCGGCTTGGTCAGGTTTTGGGAGACTTGTTCCCGGGAGCTTTGTTTTCCTGGGGTTTCTTGATGCAGCAAGGCCTTGTGATGGTAGGAGCTGGGGCTGCTGCTGTGTAGGTGGGCCCTGAATGATAGCGCCTTCTTGTGGACAGCAATGTGTAGTGGGAACCTGCCCAGCTCTGCTCGACAGGCGCTGTTTGAAGTGCTCCGATGGACCTGGAGAAGGTATTTACAGAATTCTAGGTGGAAGACTTCTGTGGGTCCGGAGTCCCATTTTGACCAGTCTGAGTATATCTCGGGGCCCCAGACTTCACTACCATACAGATGGATTGGGGCAATGATGGTGTCGAATATTTTCAGCTACACGGTCACTGGTGGTCTAAGATGGTAGAAGCGTCTTCTTATGGCACAGAAGGTTCGGCAAGCTTTGTCCTTCAGGATTTCTGTGGCTTATTTGAAGCTCCCTGATTGGCTGATTTCTAGGCCCAGGTAAGTGTACCGGTCTGTTTCTGCGAGTGGGCGGTTGTTCAGCAGGAAGGTAGAATGCCCGGCTGGTTTCCGTTTTCTCCTCTGGAACACCATGACGTTGGTTTTCTTTGGGTTGATGGGCAGAGCCCACATAGTGCTAAATTTCTCCAGGATGAGCAGCTGGTCTTGGAGACCTTTCTCGGTTGGTGAGAGGAGAAGGTCGTCTGCATACAAGAGAAATTTCACCTGGGTGTCGTGGAGGGTGAGGCCTGGTGCCGAGGAGGACTCCAGGGCTGCTGCCAGCTCATTGATGTAGATGTTAAAAAGAGTAGGACTGAGGCTGCAGCCCTGTCTGACTCCTCGGCTCTGCTGGAAATAAGCCGTTCTCTTTCCATTCACCCTCACGCTGCATCTGTTATCAGTGTACGAGCTACTGATGACGTCGTATGTCTTCCCTCCTGTTCCACTCTCCAGAAGTTTCAGGAATAGGCCCGGGTGCCACACTGAGTCAAAGGCCTTTTTGAAGTCTACAAAACAGGCGTAGATCTTTCCGTGCTTTGTATGATGGACGTGGCTCTTGATGAGTTGTTGCAGGGTGTAGATGTGGTCGGTGGTGCGGTGATTTGGCATGAACCCTGCTTGGCTCTTGCTGAGAACGTTGTGTTCGGTGAGGAAGCTGAGGATCCTCTTATTTAGGACACTATTAAAGAGTTTCCCCAAGTTGCTGCTGACGCATATCCCTCTGTAGTTGGCCGGGTCGTACCTGTCTCTACTCTTGTGTATGGGGGTTACTAGGCCGTTGTTCCACCTCTGGGGGAAGAAGCCGGCCCTTAGCACGATGTTAAAGAGCTTGGCTATGGCTGTCAGGATTACTGGCGGGCTGTATTTTATCATTTCTGGGAGGATCCCATCTGGGCCGCTGGACTTTCTCCCCTTTATTGATGGGATCCTCTCAGTTATCTCCTGCACTGTGATCGGTGCGTCAAGTGGGTTTTGGAAATCTTTGATTGTCTTCTCCATGTCTTTTAGCTTTTCCTCGATCTCCTTTTGTTCTGGGCTTAGGTCTTCCTTTGGGATGTTTTTATACAGGTCACTGAAGTATTGGAGCCAGATACCTCCATTTTGGATGTGGAGGTTGTTGTTTTTACGTTGTGGGCCCGTTTGGTTCCATAATTCCCAGAATGAGTTATTTTGAATGGCGTCTTGGAGTTGAAGGAGTTTGGTGGAGATGTGGCCTTGCCTTTTCCTTCTGAGGATGGCTTTGTATTGTTGGAGGGTATAGTAGGCCTCCCTCAGCTCGGGGTTGTTTGGGTCACGGTGTTTTTTATTTGAGGCCGTTCTTAGGGCCTTCCTTACAGTTTTGCATTCCTTATCGAACCAGCTGTTGGGATGTTGTCTTCTTGGCCTCTTGTTGTTACATCTTTTCAGCTCGGCCATTTCTGCCATGGTATGGAGTATGTCGGTGAGGTC